>NC_081322.1:88289728-88914728 GCF_026419965.1 Kogia breviceps | reverse complement strand
AGCCTCTGAGTTTAATGCTGATCATTGAAAGTTATACAAGTTGACAAAAAAATGAATCAGGCCAAGACCAAGAACGCAATTTGAGTGTTCCTACTTACTTCTGTTCTGGAACTACTGTAGTCCACCAGTATAACTTGGTGTTACAGTTCCACATGAACTCTGGGACCCCGAGGAGACGTCTTTACCTCTCTGATCTGCATTTTATTTTATTATGAAAAGTTTCAAAAGAAGGAGGCTAATAATCCTGACTTGTATAGGGTGCTTTGGAAGCACAGTCAGGATGACGCATTCAGGCTTAAGCACTATTTGGCCTTTGCTTTTCTCTCTCATCACCAGCATCTCTGACTGGATTGTGAGTTGTTTAAGGATGAGATTGTTTTCCTCCTCCAGTTCCTATTATATTGTCATCCTTGGTATTATGAAACTTTTTTCCAGATTTTTCAAAGTATTTAAGCCAACCAGTTCCCCTCCCCGAACAACACACACACACGCACACGCACACACGCACACACGCACACGCACACATACACGCCACATTCCATTTATAAACAGTTTTTTGAATGTGGTGGGTAGCAGAGAGATAAACACATTTGTTTCCACTCGCCATATATTTAGCCTAGTTTGGTGGAAACAAGATGAGTTTAAATTAAGACAAATCAGAAATCCAGCTGCTTTCCATTTTTCCCTCTCTCTGGAGCCTTAGTTTCCTGAATATAAAAGAGGAGCTCTCACCACCTTGTAAAGCTGATGTCTGGCTGATAGCATATGCAGGACCTCGCATGTAATAGACCGCGGTGAATGTTACTTCCTCCTGCCTGTGTCCTCGGGCTGGGACACCTTGGACCCTGGAAGCTGTGTGAGCTGAGGTTGTAGAACGTGCTAATCCTAATTTCCAAATGGGTTTTCCTCCTCAGCGGCTTCTTTTCAGCTGGCAAGGTCCCCGTGGTGGGAACCATTGACTGGGGCCCTTTTCTCACAGACATGCCAAGCCCTCCCCTTTGTCCCGTTTTTTACTATCAGTCTGGTACTTCATATGGAGGGAGGATGCATCTTAGCCCCGCCTACCCACAGCTCTCCCTCGGGGCCCTCCGCACGGTCACCCTCCAGCGCTCTGTTCTCACGCCAGCTGCAGCCGCCTGCCCTCCAAATGCTCCTGCAGATTTCTGCTCAGGGCTCCCCGTCTGTCTTCCTCTCTTTCCCCCTCTCCCAGACAGGCCTTCCCCAAATATCCTTACAATATCTCTCGTTCTCCCTTGTTTTCGTCTTTGTCTATGGTATTTATGGGAATTTCTACAAGAAGTCTCTAAAAGTGCCCCCAGAGTTTCTAGGGTACGGTGCAGACCTTTCTAGAGCTCTTCCTATCTAGTCCATGAAGATCCCAGAATCCCACCGTCGCAAAAGCCTGCCCAGTGCCCCACCCCCACACCTGCCTGCTGACCTCTGCCCTCCGGTGGCGTCCTCTTCCCAAACCACACGCCTCGGCCTCACCCCTCACCGTAAGCTTTCCCGCCAGACTTGGCCCTCCTGTCTTAAGGTCCCCTTTGTTCTTAGCAAATAGGTGACTGGGACTTTGGAGTCTCCACCGTCATTAAAAGTCCATTCTCTCTTAGTTGTCTCCAGCTTTGCTCCAGAATCAAGGCACTCAAACCCCACTGCTTGCAGCCTCCCTCAGGTCTCTGCCTGTGCTCCAATTCAACACCTGGCCCCACTGCATACTGTTTTTTCCCCAGAAAGAACAGTCGCCCTCCCACTCCTGGGCCTGGAACCCTGCCCTCTCCCTGCTGCTTCCTCTAGGAAGGGTCAGGCTCCTGACTCTCTGGGCTCAGAGCCTGCTGTACCTCCCCCTCTCACAGCAACCCGCACAAGCTGGCCTCGCTTGGGACATACTGTGGGCCCTTCCTGCTGAACAGTTACACTGGGGACCTCAGAGCTGGTCCAGCATAAGTAGTGTGTACCAGTCACCCCCAAATCCGCTTGTTTCCAGCATTCTTTCCTATAAGAGAATTGGTCTGGGGCTTCAGATTTAATTCAGTGCCAAAGGAGGATTTTCTAAAATCACGTATAGAGAAAAAGGAGAAACGCCGTTTCATGAGGTCACCGATTACATGGTTGGGTAGAGTTCCCGGGCATGATGTCGTGAGGAACTTTATACCCGAAATGATGGTCCTGCTGGCTCACCCTCATTGCTTCCCAGGGAAGAGCTCATTTCTTTTCGTTCTTGGGTCTCATTTTGTACACAACTCCACAGGGGACCCTTGCTTTACTGTCTTTAGGACGATGGGCGAGTCAGGTCAACGCGCAGGGACTCGAGAGGCCGCTCTGGATTCTGTGGCTCTTGCATTTTCGTGAATGTTAAGGGTTAACGTTTCGCCCACATCGTGGTTACAATGCTTCCCCGCAGGTCTCCGGGGGTTTGGGCTCCTGCTCCTTAAATGCACATGCTGGCAGCACCCCGATTTTGCCAATCCAGGCACTCAACAGCAGGAGTCAAGTGCTGGTTCGAGTGAGTAAGACAGACCCTGCACCTCGCCTGCAGGGTGGCGGTGAGGGGTCCTCGGAGCAGCCGGAAGGCTGGGGACACCGCCCCAAGGGAGGAGGAGGAGGTGGGGAAAGAAAATGGCAGGGAGCCAAGTGTTATGGGTGAGAGGTAATGGGTTATTCCTAAAACTCAGAGGACAAGCAGCCTCTGGAAATAATAAATGGCAGGAACCAAAAGATGAATTCAGAAAACTGTTTGGCCTTTTCAGTGAGACACAAAACCACGGCCTCTAAGAAACAGAGCCTCAAGGAGAGAGGAGATTGTGATGCAAGGCCGAGGCGGGGGGGACTCGGGGGGGTCAGGATTGTCAGAAAACCGAGGCGACAGCAGAAAAAGAAACTCTTCACTGGAGGCAGTAAAAACCAAAAGTGACAGAGAAAAGCAAATTGACAGAGTGGTGTGGGAAAAACATTTCACAAGCCACTTAATACACGCAGAAAAGGCTAAGGGATGAAACACTGGAGAAGCTGAGAGCAGGCGAGAAATCTGATTTGGAAGCACAGATAAGGTGGAAAAAGAAGGACTGAAATTGTTACCACAACACAGGCCAGAGCTGAAGAGATGGCTGAAAGGGCTTTCCCGGCCTTCCTGGAAAAACCGGGAGAAAGATATTCATTCCATCCTGAAGACAAACTATGAACTCCGAGGCCTGAGACTCAACAACCCAGGAGAACAAGCTACACATGCCACAGAAGGGATCACGGTCCAGCCACCTACAGATTTCTCTTCTGCTGCCTGGGATTCCAGGACGGAGGCAACTGCGCTGGAGTTTTACGGAGAAAAGTCACAATCCCAGGCGTTCAGCCTCACCAGGCTGGTTTGGTCTTGAAGCACTTCCTTGGGCTAATAATCCAACTGCACACCTGCCAGGGCCACACCCTCCCCTCAAAATCATAGGCCCACTGCCCTCTTCCTGGGGCTGCAGCGATGGGCCAGCCAGGTCCAGGGCTGAGACACTGCTGAGAAAGACTTTGAGAAACAAGTCTTTGCTCTCTTCCACAAACCAGAGATGCCCCAGACAACCCAAGGGCCTCTGAAAACTTTCAATGCGAAGGAGTCTGAAGACTGACATTGTGCAACTTTAAAAACCAAAACAAAATTCATCGGGTTTCTTTCAGTGGGCTAGACAGAAAAACCTCTAGTGACAGAAAACATTTGCTATCAGGCGCCCTTTATATGTTGTCTTAAATTTAGGACGCAAATGCTTTTGTTAAGTCTGCTTAACCAGTATGGAAGGAGGGCTCAGCAGAAGAACAGAATGAAAAAAAAAAAAAGTGGAGGGAAACACACCCACACATGCAGTGATAGCGCTTGAGGTTTGCATTTTCATACGCGCGCATGCACACACACACACGGGTACACACACGTCATGTATATACAGATATGTACATCCATCATGTGAACAGTATATTCTACAGTGAGCACAAATTATATAATCAAAAGTCAATTTATTTTTTAAGGAAGCAGAAAAAATAAAAGAAGAAAAACTGGAGGGCTGGGGGGTGGTGTCCCACGGTGCTGTCACTGCCCTGACTGCCCTTGAACCTGTTATGGTACCATCGATAGCTGCTTCCACAAGACAAATGGGTTTGTTGCTTGAGAGGAGGGTGGGTCTGGGGAAAACCTCCTCTCTGGGAAACGAGGGGTGTGTGTGTGCTTTTTTGTAAAATGTTTCCTAAGTTATCGGTGGAGCCTAAGGCTCAGCCGTAAGGCCTTCACTTATTTTTCTGGACCGGCTGGCTAGACTTCCCAACGGGAGAAAGACCTTGGGAAAGAAACATCTGGGGAGCCCTGGCCCCTCCTCCCCCCAAGGAAGCACCTTGTTATTAACTGGGAATTCTTTATAGCTGGGCGGGAGGAAGTTTTTGGCTGTAAACTGTCATGCACGGCAGCCTTCATTGAAAGGACCCGGAGACTGGAGACGCTTATCCTGAGAACCAAGGAACAAAGATCCAGAAAATCAGGCACAGAGAAGAAAGGAAAAATACTAGGCGGTGATGGTCGGGAGACCTCCGCAGCTACGCGCAGCCCCTAAGCCCCGGCGTCTCGCCCAGCTGCGCGCTGAGCTCTCCGCGCGCCGCTCTGGAACCCTGGACCTTCCTTCTGGAGGGAAGAAATGTCGCTGCTCATGTTTGAGAGCTAACATTCTTTTCTGCCGGGGTTTCATTCTTACTTGTCCGCGCCCCCTCCCGTCTGTGGAGCCGAATTGAAGTCGGAACCACAGTTACTGGAGCGACCTGGTAAACCCGCGGGTCCTCACCCGCGCTTCCAGACTTTGGGAAAATCGACCCCGAAGCATCAGCGCCAAGAGAGCTCCCGCCTCAGGGGTCAAGGGGCGTCCTAAGCTTCGCTCCCGGCCGGGGGTTTTAGGGACCCCCAACTGCCTGGTACCCACGCTTCTTCCCCCTCCACCTCACACCCACCCCCCTTTATTCTAAGCGCGCAGGCTCGGGAGGTCTCCACCGCGCAGATGACCCGTAGACACCTTCAGTTTCTCCGGAAAGCCCCCCAAAGCCTATGGCCCGAAGAGCCGGGTGGAAGGCGACTCAGCAGGGTCCGGGTGCCGGGAGCAAGTGAGGTCCTTTCGGTGCCTCTTTCCAGGAGGAAACTTTCCCCCTCGGCTCAGCTCCCCGGGCGTCTCCTTGCATCCTAGACAACAAAAGAAACCGAGGGATGCGACAGTGGCGGGGGGCGCCGGGCCTCGCGACTCCGCAGGCCCCGTCCGGAGAGGGGCGGGCGGAAAGGGGGCCGGGGGAGCGCGCTCTCCCCTCCCCAGGGGCTGCGGGCTCGCGGTCCCTCCCGCCGTCCCCGGCATCTCGACCCCGGAGCGGGCCCGGGCCGCGCGGGGCGCAGATTCCACGACCGCCGCGCAGAGCCGGCCCCCCTGCTACGGCGCGGGGTTGTTCGGAAGGGGTGCCCCGCCAATGCGCGGCTTTCCCCGGAGGGCGTGGGGTGGGGTGCGCGCCGAGCAGACGCGGGGGACCGAGGCTGCGGACCCCGCGCCCTCCTTTCCGAGGCGCGCAGACCGCGTCCCGGCGCCGAGCATCGCCGCCGTCCCCCTTTTCCTGGGCTCCCGTCTCAGGAGGAATGTTGCCGTCTGAAGAGACCCTACTGAACGATTTCCTGCTCATTGTCACCTTTCCTTCGCTCTCCTCGCGGAGGTTCTCCCCGAAAGGTAATAAACCACTCGGGCCCCGCACGGCTGGGCGCTGCGGCCGGCCGGGTGGGGAGACGCACCTGGAACCCGGCTCGCCGGACCCGCCGGGCCCGCCCCCGCCCCCTCCCACCTTCCGCCAAAGCGGAGACCGAAACCCACAGACGTGGAGCCAGCTCTCGGGTTACACCCAGTGCACGCACAGACCTCGTCCTCCAAGTCCTGCTTGGATAAGGGGGGAGCGAGGAAACCTCCCCAAAGGGGTCGTTTGGTTGACTTCGGCCTGTCTCCCTCTGGGGAGCTGGATGGGCCCGCGGGCAGAGACCCCGAGCGTGGGCGCTCTCTTTCCAGACGGGCGAGGGCTGCGGAGAACGGGGGACGCCGCGTGGGCTGATCCACGGTCGTGGGGGTTATAGCGGAGTCACCTGAAGCGCCGCGGGCCGAGGGACGCGTCGGGACGGGGCCGGGCTCGGTGGCGGGCTGAGCCTTCGGAGGAGCGGAGACCAGCCCGGCCCGGGCTAGGCACGGGGCGCGCCCTTAAGCGGGGCTGTGCGCGACGGTCGCTGGCGAGGGACGGACACCGGCGCGGGCGCAGGTGGGAGCCGCGGGGCGACTCCAGGCTGGCACACCTGCGGGGTCCCGGGTGCGCTGAGAGAGAGAGAGAGAGAGAGAGAGAGAGAGAGAGAGAGAGAGAGAGAGAGAGGGGGGGGGGCGGCCGGGCAACCCCTCGGCGAGGTGCGTGCCGGGGCGAGCTCGGGAGCCCTCCCGGTCCCGTCCATCCCCACCCCGTCCGGCCCCCGTCCCCTCCCGGCCTTCGGGGCCAGCCCGGCCGCTTTGATGGAGGTGCAAACATCTGGAGGAGGGCGGAGGCGCAGGCGCTGCGCCGGGGCTCGCGGGGCCTGGCTCCGGGTTGACAGAGAGCAGGCGCGGGAGCCCATTGTCGGCCCCCGCCTCCGCGGCGCGCCCGGCTGAGTCTGATATGGCCGCTCGCGGCCAATGGGCAGCGGCCCCGGCACTTCAAAGGGCGCGCGGCCCAATCCGCCGCGCCCCCTCGGCGGCTCTCGAGGCTCTATTTATGCCGAGGGGCGATTTTCTCTCCCCGGAGACCTCCTCGGGTAGCTCCTTGCGGGAGTTCAAGTGGAATAACCTTCCCCCACCCCTCTCCCCCGCCCCTCCCCCCGGCCTCTCTCCGCGCCCTCCTCCCGGCTCTGTGCTGGCAGCCGGGCGCCGTCGCAGGTCTTGGCCGAGCGGCCCCTCTTCCTGGAAGAGCGGCCGCGTCCTGGGGCGAAGGTGGCTCTCGGGTAGCAAGTCGGGGCTTCGGGGGGCGGCGGGGAGGGGCGGGCGGGACGATGAGCTCCCCCGGCACCGAGGGCGCGGGGAAGAGCCTGCAGTACCGAGTGGACCACCTGCTGAGCGCCGTGGAGAGCGAGTTGCAGGCGGGCAGCGAGAAGGGCGACCCCACGGAACGCGAGCTGCGCGTGGGCCTGGAGGAGAGCGAGCTGTGGCTGCGCTTCAAGGAGCTCACCAACGAGATGATCGTGACCAAGAACGGCAGGTAGGCGCGCGCCAACCGGCGTGCGCCACGCGCTCGGGCGGCCCGGGCGGCCGGGCTGGAAAGTTCCTTACCTTCCAACACTCTCTCCCGGTCGTTTCGCTCATTTCCGCTCAGACTGGGGAACAGACCCTCGTGGGCCCTAAGTGTCCCTCTGGGACTTCTTCGCGTGACCCTCACTCTTCTGGGCAGGAGGGGCTCCCGGGAGACACCCCCCCCCCGCCTAGCCGCGCCTCGCCCACGCTTGCCCCGCGGGCAGGACCCGGGTGCTGCAACCCTCTGCCAGGTCCTCTCCCGCCCTGCCTCTGGAGGCCGGGGGGTCGTGAGGAGGGCGCCTGTGGATCCAGGAGAGTCCTGGGAAGCGGGGAGCTCGGGCGTCCCCTTTGTAAGTTCCCAAGGGGGCTCCTCTTTGCTCCAAATGCAGATGCCCCTGCCTTCTTCGTTCTCACGGGTCGGGTCCGGGGTCCTCCCGCTGCGCTCCTTCCTTTCCAGGAGGATGTTCCCGGTGCTGAAGGTGAACGTGTCTGGCCTGGACCCCAACGCCATGTACTCCTTCCTGCTGGACTTTGTGGCGGCCGACAACCACCGCTGGAAGTACGTGAACGGGGAGTGGGTGCCAGGGGGCAAGCCTGAGCCGCAGGCGCCCAGCTGCGTCTACATCCATCCCGACTCGCCCAACTTCGGGGCGCACTGGATGAAGGCGCCGGTCTCCTTCAGCAAAGTCAAGCTCACCAACAAGCTCAATGGAGGGGGCCAGGTAGGCGTCATGGGGTGCGGGCACGGGGCGGCGGACGACGCGAGGAGGGGCCCCGAGACTCCGCGCCTCGTCCCCGGGAGCCTCGGAAGGGCGCTGCGTGCACGGAGGTGACATCTGCTTTCCTCCGTTCAGCCTGCAGTGTTGTTTATAGTAAACTGACGACGGTAACACCGAGGCCTAGAGAGCCAGGAGAGGGCGCATAGCGGGTGCATAGCCTCCCCTTTGAACACTCGGGCAGACCTCAAGTTTGGGAGAACTTCTGCGTCCTGGCCCTCAACTTTCCTAGGGGAAGAGAAAATATCAGTCGTGATAGTAAACGGTCGCTTTAGAGCTGAATATGTCCACATATTTACTGCGTGGAGTCTGAACAAACTTGTAAATGTGTCCTTTTCTACAGAACGTCTTTACTTGGGGATTGTTACTGGGAGACCCGGTGTTCCCGTAAGCTGCGATCTCGCTCAGGCATTTAAAGCTGTCTGCAGCTGCCCTGGAAGCGTTAGAACTCTACTCGACCAGGTCAAAGCGTTTCGTGATGGGCCCTCATTGCCTTTAATGGCGTGCAGCATCTCACATTCCTTTTCCAAACTAGTCGTGAGAGCAGCACCTAGTGGGAAACCTACCAACTTCAACAGGAAAGACATTTTCCTGTGAGCCGCAGGATTTTCTGCATCTTGGATGTATTTTTCTCCTCCTCAGCAGGACAAATGGATGTTTTGCTGTCTTAACGGTAGGACTTTGAGATCACCGTTCCCGTGTTTATGTCCCTCAGATCATGTTGAACTCCTTACATAAGTATGAGCCTCGAATCCACATCGTGAGAGTTGGGGGTCCGCAGCGCATGATAACCAGCCACTGCTTCCCGGAGACCCAGTTCATAGCGGTGACCGCTTATCAGAATGAAGAGGTGAGAGGGGCGCGGGCAGCCATCGGTCTGGAGAGTGCTTTGCTGGAGATGCCCGCGAATGCCAAGAGCCTGTGTGATTATCGTACTTTCAGACGGATAATTAATGCCTTTTCAAGTAACTTACCGTACCTATAAAATTGGGACAGCGGGAGAAAAGTTTTAAAATAAGTACTCGTTCAAGCACTTTCCCCTTTAGTTTTCCATAAAAGTGTCCAAAACTCGAAGCATCCACTAAAGCCTCAAAATGAAAAGATGAATAAAACATTTAGGTTAAAGGACTGTAAGAATGTAAGAACAGGACTTCAGAGAAAGGGGGGGCCTCTCCTTACTCTGGGAATCCTCCTCAGAGGGCTGGGGGCATCCCTCCAAATCTGTGGCGTGCAGAGTCAACTAGATACAGAATACAGGTTAGTGCCTGTAAATCCATATCTAAGTCTGACCCCAAAGTACAGGCGGTTTGTGATTAGCTGGTCGAGTTGTCAGTGTTGACTGCCAACTAAAACTAGCAGTCACTATTCCTAAGCAGACCCGGGCTATGTTTTGAGCCCTGTCTGGTCGATGCACACAGAATGTTGTCAGCAGTAGGTTAAACTTACTGTGAATTCCACTCGGAAAATCAGCATTTAAAAGCTTTTCATAATTGTGCTCTTCTTTATAAAATATGATGGTTACTCAGCTACTTCAGATCCACGTAGAAGGATGTACCTGGAAATAAATCTGATTATATTTGAATATTTAAAGGGGGTGCTGGTGGTTCCTGGTTTCTTGGTGCCAAATTAAATCCTCTGGCAAATGAGCAACAGTAGTAAAGGCAACTTCTTGTTTTTCAGATCACAGCTCTTAAAATTCAATACAATCCATTTGCAAAAGCTTTCCTTGACGCAAAGGAGAGGTGAGAGAATTCTAACTATACCCCGTGAGCAAAGAAGTGTGCAGAAACGTGAGCTATTGCTCCAGACACTATGTTCTGAACGTCCTCCTTGACAATTCGCTGCCCTTCTTTGGCAGAAGCGATCCCAAGGACACGATGGGAGAACCTGGAGACGGCCAGCAACCGGGGCACTCCCCATGTACGGTTTGTTGCGCTCTGGCCAGATGTGCCTTGTTTCGGGGGCTATAGCCTGCTGGGAGCTGGAAGCTGGGGATGGCGCGGACGGAGCTTCTGGGGCCGCTTGGGAAGCACATTGCCCTCTGCCGTGCAAGGCACCTGGCCCTGTGTGTTGATGCTGTTACTACTGGTCCTCGCCCTCTGCTCCGTCTGGGGCTCGCGGATGCTCCCCCGGCCCACAGGACTCCTGACAGAGAAGCCTGGGGGAGAATTGACTGGGGTTCTTTCGCTGTGCTCCAAGGCAGCTCCAGCCATGGCCTGGATGGATGCCTGAGACCTTGATGGGTGTTTACACCCTGCTGTGTAGGGCAAGGGGAGAGCCCGCCTCTTAGGTCCACCTTGAGATGGTTTCTCTTTTTCTTAATGACTGAGAACTGAAGGACCACGTTTGGAACGTTGCTTCTGATCACGTGTGGTTTCCCCCTTAGCCTCCTTCGGTTCTGGGAATGGCCCATCAGCTCACGCTGGAAACAGTGGAGCGTAGGACGGGAAAGTCTGCTTTAAGCCTAGCTTCCTTTAGGAGTTCCATAAGCCAGCGAAGTGATGCAGGTCTGCCGCAGAGTCTGTAAGGAGGGAAGGCTGTGTCTAGCCCTCCTCTCCATGCAGGGAGGGGACCCTCAGGGAGGAAAGTTAGGGCTTGCTGCACACTTCGGGAGTCTGGACGAGTCAGCACGGCAGCCTCCTCAAACTGTGTGTATTTCTTTCTTTTTCTATTTCTCTTTCTTCCTCCCTCCCTCCCTTCCTTCTTCTTTCCCCCCTTCTTGTCACCTTATGGACTAATTTCACAAACAACGCTCCTCAGTGGCTCACGGGCTGCCGCGTCATTACAGCAGAATATGAACGACTGCTTTGGAGCCCAAACTTTGTGGCCACGTCTGGACCTTCCCCTCATTTGAATGTCGTCTGAAGTACTGTTTGTAGTTTGGGAATTGGAGCCAGAGTCGTTGGCCTCCTAGTGGTGGTTTTTCTGATTTCTTTTTTAAAGTTGAAAAGGAAATGGAGAAGAAATTGGAGTTTTAAGGGAGGGCGGGGCCACGTTGGAACAATTTGCTGATTGATGTGTAAGGCGGGGAGAGTGTGGGCCTAAAGCAGAAGAAAGGTGAGCCGGATGGACGTGGGTGCCCCTCCAGCCAGGACAGTAGCCCCTCGGTGTGACGTGACGGTGTGTGGGGTGGGAGGAGGGGGACGGACCCTGGGTGTCCCTGAATGCGCCTGGCTCTGCATCTGAATTCTGTCTCTGTTTACATTATATTCAAGCTCAGCAGTTAGGCCCTGAAAGCTAACCTGCCTGGGGGAATGGAACATCCTGTAAGAGGCCAGGAGGATTGGGGGGGGTGTGTGTGTTCAGGAGGCCTCAGGCTTGGCTGAGGTCGGGGTCAGTCTCCCAGGGCCTCGGCTGTCCTGTGGGTTTAGAAACCTTGGCCAGCCCGTGGCACCTGAAGACCCCGCTGCGTCCTCGGTGTTCACGAATCCCGAGCAAGAGACCCACCGTTTCCTGGCCTCTGCCCTCCTGTCTTTTGGTAGTTTTTGTTTGTTTGGGTGTTTTGGGGTTTTGGGGGGGCCATGCCGCTCAGTCCGTGGGATCGTAGTTCCCTGACCGGGGTGAACCCGGTCTTCGGCAGCGAGAGTTCGGAGCGCTAAGCGCTGGACCTCTGCGGGCTTCCCCTCCTGTCCTTTTTTTTTTTTTTTTTTTTTTTTGCGGTACGCGGGCCTCTCACTGTCGTGGCGTCTCCCGTTGCGGAGCACAGGCTCCGGACGCGCAGGCGCAGCGGCCACGGCTCACGGGCCCAGCCGCTCCGCGGCACGTGGGATCCTCCCGGACCGGGGCACGAACCCGCGTCCCCCGCACCGGCAGGCGGACTCCCGACCACCGCGCCACCAGGGAAGCCCCCCTCCTGTCCTTTAAATGATGGAAGTGATGCAAAAGTCAGGCTCTCAGCATTCTTCTCTCACAGCAGGGGGGTGGTTGATTCCTGGAACCAGCACCCTGTGTCCACCTACCACCCCTCACCCTCAGTTTGGAGGCCCCCTCTCTCTTCCCTCCACGCACGGCTGTGAAAGGTACCCGGCCCTGAGGAACCACCGCCCAGCCCCCTACCCCAGCCCTTACTCACATCGGAACAATTCTCCAAGTAAGTCCTGAGCGGAAGTCGGCCCGGGCTTTGGGGGTGGCGGGAAGACCTCCGGAAAGGGAAAGACAGTGTGCAGGGCTCCAGGCTCTTCATGGGCTCAAGAGGGACCTTCTTTTCATGTCCACGTCACTGCTGTGGCTCGACCACAGAGACGTCCAGTCCAGGGGGCCTGTGGCGCTGAATGGGACCGCTATTGCTCCAGCGTTCTTACTCCAGGACAGTGGGCCCATGTCTAGGCGCCCAGGTTTGGATATTTTATGAACCCTTCGAAAGTGATGATGTCAGGCCAGCCAGGCACTCGAGTTACTAGCTTGACTGACACACGTGTGTCTCTCCAAGTATGGTACCCGGGTCAGCAGCCCCAGTAGCATCTGAAAAGCCCCCAGATTTAGAGAATCAGAAGCTCTAGGGGTGGGCCCAGCACTTTGTGGTTTGACAAGCCCCCAGGCGACCCTGGTTCAGGCTTGAGTCTTGTGATCAGCGGGCCAGACCGGGAAGATCCCTGGACCTGATTCTCTCTAACACCATGGATGCCCAGACTTCATTTTGTCTGGCTCCAAAGGGAGGGAAAGAGCTAATGCAGACCATAAAACAATGAAGCAATCAAAGCTGATCTGAAATGAAAGGAGCTTATTTGGGAAGGAAATAGTTGCCCAACCAGAGGCTAAAAGATCATAGTTTAAATTTTGCCGCCTTTCTAAAACCCTTTTAATTCTTAAGAAATAATCCTTTGGGGAAAAGCCAGGTTCAAATGACGTTGATTTTATTTTTAAAGGTAATTAATCCTCAATCATGTGATTGTAGAATTCCATTTCTACAGGGCAGCTATTGATCTCATGATAAAGAAAAAGCCTGGGTACTGGAATGTATTCAAATATATACATTTGACCATAAGTATTAGCCTTTGATGACCAGTTTAGCAGGCTAGTGGACTGTTTGCTCTGCTTAATATCGCACACAGTTTGTGTCCAACGTTGGGTAGCTCCAGCTCTTGGTAGTATTTCGGTGCATTTTGTCACTCTTGGAAGATCCCATCAGTAATGACACTTTCTTACGTCCCGTAGCCTATTCTGACAGTTCCTCTGCATGTTTGTCCATGCTCCCATCCCACGACAACTGGTCCAGCCTTGGAATGCCTGCCCACACCAGCGTGCTCCCCGTGAGTCCGAATACGGGTCCTCCTACGGGCTCTAGGTAATGTATGTCTGGGGAATGTTGCAAACTTTCCTGGAAGCTCCGAGCGCCTATGACGTCAGCCACCTCACTCACTGGCCTCTATTCTGCCCTTCGCTTACGGGTGTTGGGTTTTTGTTTATAGCTTGACCGTTTCGCCGGGTGTGTCCGGGGGCCCCAGGTTACCTGACGGCTGTGAGTCCCTGCCTCAGCCCGTCCTCTGGGAAGACCCGCGGCTCCCTCAGGCTGGATGGGAGCCGGGCTGTAATGCAAGGGAACCAGGAACCCCATCCTGGCTTCGCTGTTTACTAGTTCTTGTGGTGGGCAAGTCTCGTGAGCCTTGTTTCTTCAAGAAAAGGGCTCTAAATAACCCCAGCCTCGGCCTGTCTTTACAGAGTTGTTGGGGTCAGTAGGTGAATTTTGCAGAACTGTTTCCAGAACCTTTTTTGACAGGCAGATTTATATTAAGGAAATAACTCTGTTGGATTTCTGTGGGTATAGAATCAATGTTCTTAACGTATATGCTGGGTAAAACTTGTAAAGAATGATGACTATTTTCTTAACTTGAAAATTACATAGAGGGAGATTGGCTTAAAGAAACCAAGCCGGTCGGTAAATGTATTGCATTTCTTCATAGGACTATTATAATAGAGAACTAAAATAACAAAGCTAGAGGTCAGTCCATATTTTCTAATGAGGAAATGGGCTCAAAGATAATAAATGAGTGGACAAGTTGGCTTACAGCAGACTGAGTCTGTAGACAAGGCATCTTGACCTCGAAAGCAACGCAGTTTCTGTGTGTAGAATATCGCTATTTGCCTAAGATCTTAATTCTTTATTTTTAGGAAACGATTCCTTGAAAATAAGAATCTAATTGTCTACTGTTAAAAATAAAGCAAGCAATACATAATCAGCAGGCTCTTCCAGGGCTCTGAAGGCACCTAGAAAACTGCTGTAAATTGGATGATCTGTAGGTTACAAAGCCCCCGCCCCCCACCACCGCGAGGATGTTAGAGGATGTCAGTGCATCTTGGAGCCTTGTTTCTTTGCATCTGTAAAATGGGGGTGGTAACCTACCTCACTTAACTCAGGCCTGTTTGCACGTTCAAATGCATCTGAAGTGCAGGACATGGCTTGGTAAACTGTATAGCCCGAGACAGCGTAAGGTCTCCTGATTCATTTATAAACGGATTCTACTGTAAGAGACACACATTTTCCTGAAACAAAATTGTACCCTAGTGTAACGCTATTCAAGCCTGTGTTCCCGGACTGGGGGGTTTAATACCCATTTCCAATTGCTTCTTTCAGAGACGGGGAAACAGAGCCTCAGAGGTGGTCGCAGAACAGGGCTAACGTGATAAAGCTAATTAATTAATCGGGGTTTGCTTCCGGGTCTCACCGCTGGCGCACTTCCTTCTAACGTGGCTCAGGCTGGCTAACGCGCGCCGAGATGTGGAGCCCGTAGGGCAGCCCCTGGCGGCTCACCCTCCACCACGTGGTGTTGGAGAAGCGTGTCGTCTCCCTCGAAGGAATCACTGCAGGGTGGGGGGCATGCTGCTTCACAGATGCTTAAGCACAGCCTCTGAAACATCTGAGTCAGTATATCTGAGAATGTTGGACTCTGAACATGGGCTCAAAGCTGGAGTATTTTGCTCTGCCAGGAGTGATGTCTACGTCAGCAGCCTTTTTAGCTATTGGTTTTGCCCTAATGATTTTGTTCATTGTTAATACATGAGACAATAACTTCTACGCACGTCAACTCAAGAGTGTGGTTTAACAGCACAGAGGAAGCGGCCCGTTTGAAAGAAAGCTGCCCTATAACCCACTGATCGGGAGCGGGCTTTGGAGGGTTTGTTTTCTCCTCCTGCAGCTGATCTGGAGCCCCTCCCCGGGTCTCTGACTTGTCTGTTTTTCCATTTTTCCATTTCAGTCAGTACCCCAGCCTGTGGTCCGTGAGCAACGGTACCATCACCCCCGGTGCCCAGACGGCAGGGATGTCCAATGGGCTGGGAGCCCAGTTCTTTCGAGGCTCTTCTGCCCCCTCCGCTTCTCTCCATCCAGTCTCGGCTCCCTCCTCCTCGGGATCCCCACTGTACGAAGGGGCCTGCACGGCCACAGATACT
Source organism: Kogia breviceps (assembly GCF_026419965.1). NCBI lineage: Eukaryota > Metazoa > Chordata > Mammalia > Artiodactyla > Physeteridae > Kogia > Kogia breviceps. The sequence continues at coordinate 88,899,286 of NC_081322.1, read as the reverse complement.
GCCGACAGCCAGTACGATGCCTCGGCCCAAGCCCGCCTCCTCGCCTCGTGGACGCCCGTGTCACCTCCGTCCATGTGAGCGGAGCCTGTGTCTTAAAGATGCAATGACTTTCTCGTGGCAGCAAGTCTTGATTTGATCGGTAGGCTCATGGGGCAGGGGCAGGGAATAAGGCCCGTTAACCTCACTTTAAATAAGAGGAGAATACACGTTCTGCTACTTATCGAGAGCCCCACTGACACCACCTTTGTTCATCCTGGGTGCTGGCAGTGCCGTCCTGGGTCCTCGTGTGCTGCAGGTGAATTCAAGTGTACAAGCAACGCCGTTGACCTAACTCGCCGTGATTCACAGTAAAAACGACTTGCTAGCATGCAGGAACTTTGTTTCTCCAACAGCACGTAGGTCACTCTGGCATATCAGTATGTAAACTCCACTGGCCCTACTCTAGTGAGATAAAAAGCACACTTTAAATTCTCTTCCTTGTTGCTTTCAAGTAGCCTTCAGGTCCCCTTTGTGGCAGGGCTCACAGTTGGAGCTGAGCTGTGAAAGACAGAATTAAATCATAGTTGAGGACGGCAGCTTGTAGTTAAAATGGAAACGTCCAGCTGTGCCCACTAGAATGTGTTTATTTTACGCGTGCGTAGCTAATCTCTTGTACTGTTAAACCTACAACTGTTTATATTTTTCTCCTGACAATGTAGCCAAAGACAATCAGCAGAAAGCATTTTCTGCAAAATAAAGGCAACGTGCAAAATTTGGTTGGTCTACTTATTATTCAGACTTCTCCTCGTTCGGAATGAGATTTTGCTGTTCATTATATAGCTGGTGGTTAAGACTGTCCTGCAGAAGCTTTCAGTCTGTTCCAGACTTTAATATTCTACCGAATCAGTTGAAGGACTGGAAGTGAAATTTGCATATGTTTATTTACTCGATGCTAATTGCCACAAAATGCAAACAATGTTAAATGAATATCGAGAGAGTTAAGTAGTCAGCACTGAGTCATGAATATGGTAATGGCAGAATGTAGAACATACAGATGCCATAAAGATTAATATGGGATGTCTACCCCATTCAAGCAAAAACACATAAAATGAATTGACAAAATGTTACAGTTTGTAAATGTAAGGTGTAGTTGCCACAGTCATTTGAACAATATGGCACTTGTAAATATCTTTCCTGCAGCGAGCCAGAACCGTGCTTGTGCTAGACTGGGGCAATTTCTCCATCTAGTGGCAGAATCCTTACTTTAATCCTTATTTTAATCCTACTGGTTCAAGCTTGATGTTCTGAACCTCTGCTTTCTAAGAGTGTAAACTTAGAATGGAAGCGTCAAGGGCTGTATTTTTAGTGCGCGTGCGCGCCTGCTTTCCAAGTGAGGCGTGCTTCTTGTAAACTATCTGCCACTTAAAGTTTTTCTGGGTTTTATTCCTACTGGGTTTTATTGCGACTCATGTAGAAATACCCCAGATCAGAAGATTTCTTGATATAAAAGTATTGGAAGAATATGTTTTTAAAAACCACTGCCCAGGGGCTTCCCTGGTGGCGCAGCGGTTGAGGGTCCGCCTGCCGATGCAGGGGACGCGGGTTCGTGCCCCGGTCCGGGAGGATCCCACGTGCCGCGGAGCGGCTGGGCCCGTGAGCCGTGGCCGCTGGGCCTGCGCGTCCGGAGCCTGTGCTCCGCAACGGAAGAGGCCACAGCGGTGAGAGGCCCGCGTACAGCAAAAAAACAAAAACAAAAACAAAAAAACCACTGCCCAAGTAGGACTGGGAAGTAAACTGGCCTCAGTGGTCTGGCCCCAGGCGTGAGGTCTACTGGAGAAGGGTGAGGGCTCTTAGGCGAGGAGGTGAGGGGTGGATGGTACGCGCTGCGATCCCGGGATCCTGTAAGTGCAGGTGTTTCCCGGGAAGCTTGTCTGTCTCCTCCATCACCCTGACTGCTCTCTGAAGGCTGGGGCTATATTCCGAGCACCTTCCCCAGCCCCCGTCCCTTCCCAGGCCTTACAGAGCGCGAATGAGCAATGACTGGTCTGTAGACGAAGGGGAGCCTGGGTCCACTGGGACTCGGACGCTGAGGCTTATCGAGGAGTGTCGTCCCCCGGAGCACCTAGGGGGGACGTGGCCCTGCCCCACGCTGGGGGCTGCGGGGAGACGGAGTCACACAGTCCTGACCCCAGGGACCTTCTACTTAGGGCTTTGACATGGTTGAGTTTCTAAAGGTGACCCAGAGTTCAAATTCAAGGAGTTCACATTTTAATATACCAAATAGCATCTTTTCAGCTGTGCAGTGGGGCAGGGGCAGCCGCATGGCACAAGGAGCTGCAACATGGTACAATAGGCCTGGATATGAGTGTCCACTTGCCTCCCTTGCGGTGGGACCCCAGGAAAGTTAGTTACCACTCCAGAAGTTCAAGTTCCTTATCTGTCAAGGTGGAGAAAGAAAAAACTGGGTGGTGTTAAAATGGATCTGTTTTATCCTGAGCACACATCAGGGCCTCAGTTTGTCCCATCGGCCAATTGAAAAATGCTGTGAAATCTATCAACAAGAAGAAACGTAACCTATAAGACACCAGGAATTTTCATCAACAGCATACAAAGGAGAAGGGTCGTGTCACACAAGAGGAGGGAAAGAGGCCACCAGGGAAAGGAGAAGTAGAAATTATTGGAATGACAGCATCTGAAGAGGATTTCACATTGTTGGGAGGGGCGCTGCATCTGAGCCTGGGTGACAGTAGAGACAGCACAAGATGGCCACAAATAGATAGAGGACAGCTTACCACCCTTTTATCCTTCCCTGCATTTTAACCTGTAATTACTGTCTACCACGGACGGACAGAAGACCTGTGTTAGCAAACATTATTCTTAAAATAAAATTTGGCTTTAAAAACAAGAAAGGGGGCTTCCCTTGTGATGCAGTGGTTAAGAATCCGCCTGCCAATGCAGGGGACACGGGTTCGATCCCTGCTCGGGGAAGATACCACATGCCGCGGAGCAACTAAGCCCTTGTGCCACAACTACTGAACCTGCTCTCTAGAGCCCACGAGCCACAACCACTGAGCCCACGTGCCACAACTACTGAAGCCTACGCGCTTACAGCCCGTCCTCCACAACAAGAGAAGCCACCTCGATGAGAAGCCCGCGCACCGCAACGAAGAGTAGCCCCCCGCTCACCGCAACTAGAGAAACCCCGCACAGCAACAGAGATCCAATGCAACCCAAAATAAATAAATTTATTAAAAAAATAAAAATAAAAACAAGAAAGCACTGTAATTACAAAGACATTTCTTAATGGGAATAGCAAAATCCCTTAGAAAACCAAAAATACAAGTAAAGCAAAACAAAACCTACAGCTGGACACTTCCATGTGAGAAGGTGCAATGTCCCATAGGTGAGTGCATGGGAAGGGGGCCTGTAAGACGTCTGATCCATGTGGTATGAGGGCTGCAAAGGAGCACACACACCTGTTTTCTCTGCAGAGCGTCTTTCTCTGGCTAAAGTGTGAATGGACACATTTTCCCAGATCCTCAATCCCATGTGTCCTCTTTCCTAAAGCTGGTCTGCTTGCGAAGGGCCTTGAGGTGGAGGGTCCGCCTTCCCAACCTTTCAGTACTGCCCTTTTTCCACTCAGAAGGAAGGTGTACGGCTAACTCACCAGGATCTTCATTGACTCAGGTGTAAAAACCTCCGGACATCAAACGAAAAGACAACTGTTCAATTCTAAGGCCTCATAAAGGTTCCCAAACTCCCCTCCCCCATAGATCCCACGAAGAATCCACACGGTAGAGGACGCTCGCTTCCCGCACCCAAACACACATCACTTAGTTCCAGCCAGCCCAGAGAAAGCTCTCCGATCTGGCTCCCAGTTTTAAATTCCCGGGCGAGGATAGCAGCTGTCATTTTGGGTGCTTGTTATATGCCTATCGCTGTTCTAAGTACATTGCTTGTGTCATTTTGACCTCCTAAGAAACCTCTCCTCTTTCTACAGAAAAGCAGGTGGAGGTACGGAGAAGTATAATATCTTGTCCAAGGTCAGGTCACACAGCCAGCGAGTGGAGGGCCAAGAGATGCTCCCGGGAAATCCGAGTGTGGAGCCCCCACTTGCTCCCCGTGTGCTTGGCCCAGCAAAGCAAGTCGGGCGCACTTCCCTGGTCCCATCACGTGCGACCACGGCGGGCCGAGCGGGGCGCGCAGAGGGGCCTGCCATGGTACTAGGAGAAAGGTCTGGAGAGCTGTGAGAACCCCAAGCAGGGTCTGATTCCTCGACGACCGTGTGCGATGGAGACATGGCTTTTTCCCTGCCTTACAAGGACCCGAGGCTGGAGGCTGAGGTGGAGGTGGGCTTAGGGTGCAGCGACCAAGGTGCTGAGGTGTGAATGGACCGTGAAAGAGTAAGAGCTGCTCATGGGCCTGCAGAGTGTCCACAGCGAGTTAGCGGGTCACCCCGAAGCGCCACGCGCTGCTGTTGCCAAGCACCCCCGCCCCGGCCCTCCCTCCCTCCCTTCACAAGTCTGTGTTGAATACGCCTTCTGTGCCAGGCCTGGGGATGGCTGTCGGAGGTGGTGAGGGAGTTTGTTCCTTCACCCAAAATTGTGAAGATATTCTCTAAGTTTTCTAGAATTTGTGTGGTTCTTAGTTTTATACTTAGGTTTGCTCTGTACCATACATTTTTTTTTTTTTTTTGAGTATGGAATCATGTAGGGGATTACTTTTCATTTTTTTTTTCCATGGAGATGTCTAGTTGTTCCACCTACGGTTAAAAAAAAATGTTCCTTTCTACATTGGTTAACAATTAATTGGCCATACAGGTATGGGTCTATGCTCGACTTTCTATTCTGTTCCATTGATCTGTTTTCCTATCTTTATGCCAGTGTTTCACTGCCTTGCTTTTTAATTAATTTATTTTTGGCTGCATTGGGTCTTCATTGCTGCACCTGGGTTTTCTCTAGTTGCGGCGAGCGGGGGCTACTCTGTTGTGGTGAGCTGGCTTCTCATTGCAGTGGCCTCTCTTGTTGCGGAGCACGGGTTCTAGGCGTGCGGGCTTCAGTAGTTGTGGCACGTGGGCTCAGTGGTTGTGGCTTGCGGGCTCTAGAGCGCAGGCTCAGTAGTTGTGACGCATGGGCTTAGTTGCTCCACGGCATGTGGGATCTTCCCGGGCCAGGGCTTGAGCCCATGTCCTCTGCATTGGCAGGTAGATTCTTAACCACTGTGCTACCAGGGAAGCCCCTTACTGCCTTGCTTTGTAATAATTCTTGAATTTAAGGAGTGTAAGCTCTCCAACTTTATTCTTCTTTATCATTTTATAATATATATATATACATACATATATATATATCTTACAAATGGTTATTATTTTTGGTTTAAACCATCAATGTGTGATGTGATAATCTCCACCTTTTCCTTCAGGTCTGGAGTTCCATCTGGGAAATTTCTATTAGCATTTCTCATAGGATGGATTTGCTGGAGAGGAATCCTTTCAGTTTTGGTCAATGACTATCTTTATTTCACTTTCAATTTTGAATAATATTTTTACCAGGTATAGAATTCTAGTTTGTTTGTTTGTTTATATACTGTGGGGTTTTTTTGGTCATTCCCTTGTCTTCTGGCCTCCACTTTTTTTTTTTTTTTTTTTTTTTGCAGTACGCGGGCCTCTCACTGCCGTGGCCTCTCCCGTTGCGGAGCACAGGCTCCGGACGCGCAGGCGCAGCGGCCACGGCTCACGGGCTTAGTTGCTCCGCGGCACGTGGGATCTTCCCGGACCGGGGCACGAACCCGTGTCCCCTGCATCGGCAGGCGGACTCTCAACCACTGCGCCACCAGGGAAGCCCTGGCCTCCACCTTTGCTGGTGAGAAGCTGGACATCAATTCACATCACTATTATATACTGTGCTATAGCTATATCACTTTACACTACCCTTTTCTCTGATGCTTTTAAGATCTGTTATTTATCTTTTGTTTTCAGCAGTTTTACTATGATGTTCCTAGGTTAATTTTTCTTTGCATTAATCCTGCTTAGGGTTTGCTGAGGATTTTGTATCTACGAGTTAGTGTTTTTCACCAATTTTGAGAAGTTCTTAGCTATTGTCCCTTGATAGGTTTCCTCTGTTGCATTATCTCTCTCCTCTTCCTCTGGGACTCCAATTATTTGCATGTTTGATGTTGTCCCACAAATATTGTTTGCTCCTGCCTTGTTTTCCTCTACTTTTTTTTCTTTTTATTCAGTTAGGATTCTTTTCATTGACCTGTCCTCGATTCACTGATTCTTTCCTTTGCAGCATCCAATCTACTATTAAACTTATCTAATGAATTCTTTATTATTAATTGTTTTGTTTCCAACATCTAGCATTCTAGAAACTGGATCTAATTTCTAGTGTGCATGTGTCTGCTGAGTTCATGTGTTCATGTCTGCTGAGTTTAGCTGTCTCTTATACATGCTATCTTTTTCTACTGGATACCTTAGCACTTTTTTTTTTTTTTTTTGGCGGTACGCAGGCCTCTCATGCTGTGGCCTCTCCCGTTGCGGAGCACAGGCTCTGGACGCGCAGGCTCAGCGACCATGGCTCACGGGCCCAGCCGCTCCACGGCATGTGGGATCTTCCCGGACCGGGGCACAAACCCCTGTGCCCTGCATCGGCAGGCTGACTCTCAACCACTACGCCACCAGGGAAACCCTTTAGCATTTTTAACATAGCCATTTAAAAGTCTCTGACTCTTAAAAACTCTTTAAAACTTCTGGGTTTATTGACAATTTCCTTTTTGAAAAAACATGGGTCTCTTTTCCTTACTTTTTCATGTGTCTTGTAATTTTCCATTTTCTGCTGGATATTTTTGTAGAAAAGAATAGTAGAGACTAAAGTAAATAATATTTACCTCCAGACAGAGGCAAGATCTTATTCGGTCAGGCTGAGGTGAGGGGATAAGCCAGTCTGATCTGTAATTCAGTGCCGTGTGGGTTTTGTTGCTGTTTCACTTTGATTCAGTTCATTACTGGCTTACATATTTTGATGGATGGGTCAGCAGAGCCTGGGATTTGAACACTGGCGTGGTTCCAGGGGCTGTCTCAGTTGTTTCACATCTGAGCTGTTGCCCTGCAATCTTGAAAGTCACGGGACACCTAAGAAGGGACATGCTTGCAGCTCTCTTGTGCACCTCTGGCCTTCTGAAAGTGATTCCCTGTGCCTGGTGAGACCCAGCACGCCTGACTGGGCTCATTCTCAGCCCTCATTCCCTGATGCGCTTTTGCTCTCAGCACCCAGTGAAGTGCTCAGTGGAGGCCTATGGAGAGGGGCTGGCAGTTGGGAGCAGAATTGATTCAAGACTCTGGCTGCTCAGGATCCTATCTAGCCCATCCAGCTCACACGCAGATGTAGAAAACTTGGCTATTTCTTCTTACCCTCATCCATGGGAGCTTCATCCTAGCCTTGCCATCCTGTCACGGATGCGAGCATTCTTGGGTGTCTTCCCTTCTGTGGATGGCTTGTCACTTTCTGGACTTTAGTTCATTTGCATATCTTTGTGTCCTCAGAAATCTGAACAAATTGTGTGATTTTGTAGCTTATCTCCTTTTTCTTATTAAGTTAAAATCAATGGTCTCAGGCAACTTGTTTTTTATTCAAAACAGAAGCAAAAACTCCTCTGACGTGTTAATGTGTTATTCACCTGTCAAGTGCTTTCCTTTTTCTTTCCTCTGATTTTCTTTTTTTTTTTTTTTGAGATTTAAATGTCTAGGTATTGAGCTGGTTACTTTTTCATTGCTCACCTTTACATAAAATGAGATTTTTTTCCTGGCCAGCTATTGAAAGGAAAGTGTAAGACCATGCTTTACACTAGCAGGAATTTCCCTTGTTCCCCAGATGTGTGTGTGTGTGTACACGTGTGTGTGTGTGAGTGTGTGAGCATGCACGTCTCTAATGGAGATAGGTGAGAAAATGTACTGTGCTGATGATGTGGTGTCACTCTTCTGTCTCTATGACACACTTATTCCTTCTGTCTGTGGATATCCTCACTTCCAATTTAACTTCTTGATTTTTAAATTCGAAATGATCATAATTTAAGTCTGGAGTTCTTGAGCACTTCTTTTTGAAACATATAATTTAGCATGTAATTAAATGTATAGTCATTTGTATTGCAGTCTGACTCTCATGGGTTATGTTAACCATGTAATCTGAGTTTCTGGGGCTTCATCAGAGTAATAACCCAGCTACTATTGACTCTCATTCTCAGGCACTGAGGTAGTGTTCTGGATTCCTCAAAATTTCCCTCTCGTAATTTTGCAAGTCCTTGGGACAGTGCTGTTCTCCACTGAGCGGTGTCTCCGGAGCTGGCTTTAGCCCGTATGGAATCCTGGTCAAGTCGGAATGAAGACCTGCTCTGGACTGATGCAGCCATGTCGGGTGGGCAGCACAGGGTGCAAGCTGGCTTTGGGCCACAACTCTTCTCTCCCTGGTGCACTCAGACAGACACATCCTGCACTATTGTATACAGTACCTGCCTCACCTGGAGACTCCTGTATCTTTAAAAATCTGCGTGTGCTGCCCTTTGTCAGGTATTACATCTCTGGCTGAACGACGAAGGCTTTTTTTTCACCGAAGCTGTCCTTGCCTGGGGGTCACCAGGTTTGCCTTGGAACCTTTGCAGTGCCAAAGGTAAAAGGTGACTGGAATATTTGGGGAAAGCGTGCCCCTCTCACTTTTGTATTTTGCTCTGTAAGAGGAGCTCCGAAAATTTTTTGTTTGTCCCTTAGGGATTAATAGAATTTTTAGCGAAATGTTTTCTTTTTTTCTAATTTGAAAAACCCTTACAACTGTCTCCTGCCTAAAGCGACATTCACTGCAGCACACAAAATGACAGTTAACACCTTGTTCCTGGGTCGAGCCCATCACACCCAGCTCTTCAGTCATCATAGAAATCAGCTTCTACCAGATCCTTGGCCAAACAGGTGCAGGTGTGTGTGCATGCAGTTAGGTACAACTTAGTGCCTCAACACTGGGCCCTGCAGCAGTATTGCTCCAAAATCCACTGAAAGCAGGTTGCATGTAGGGGGCGTACCTACATGCCTTTCACTCTTGATTCCTCCTTGCAGCCCACCAAAATTCTAAGTCCACATGGCTCAACGACTATTTTTACTTGATTTAATGTATATGGGATCTGAGGCTCTGATTAGAATTTATTTATACCCAAGAGGGGTGTGAGTTTTGCAAAAACCACACAGCCCCAAATAGTCCCGGGTCAAGTTGGACCTTCTTTTTGCATCACGTAATGAGACACTGGCGAGGGCTAGTCCAGGATTTACGATAAGGCTTCCTGTTGCTAACAGGAGCCCAGATTCTTTTCTCTGCTCCTCAGTCCTTGCCACGTTGAATTTAACCCTTATGTTTTCGCCTTGTCGGTGGCGGAGGAGGGGGTGGGCTGCTACATTTCCAGGCCTCCAGTGCGGGAGGCTGAAAAAAGCTCTACAGACAGCTTTTATAATCTCTGTGGTAACAGCAAACAAGGTAAAAGAGGGCTGAGTAAGCTAAGAAAATGTGCAGATGACTGAAGCTTCTCTAGGAGATAGAGCTTCCGATATGACATGGGTGCTGAGATGTTGAGAAGGGCTGGTGGTGGCCAGGGGAGTATCTTTCGGGTCCTTCACGAATGATAGCACCATCTCTATAACCTTTTGTCCAGCTCCTTCTCAGATGGTACTACATATTGTAGCTTCATCCTCATCCTTTTTCATTGCTTTGGATTTATCCCTAATTTTCTAGAAGCAAGAATTCTGCCTTATTTTCTACTTAGTAATGTTGTTTAATAATATACTAGAAGACAGACCAAAAATGGTTTGAAAAATTACATGAAGTGTAGAACAGATTTCTTTCACGACCTTGCTTTTCAAATAATCTCCTCCAGCCCAGATAGGGCTTCCAGAGTATTTCTGACTATATCATGTTCTTTTAGGCAGCTTCCCTCAGAACGTGGACATACCATTTCTACGGCAATATTTGGCATGCTATTTTCCTGTCAAAGACCAAGATTTTGTTAAAATCATTTTACAGAGACAAGAAAGCACTCCCCCGACACAGAGCTACGACGTCTCTCTGGTAGGAATCGGGGGTGCCCTGAGGCCAGAGCACACAGGGACGGGGTGGGGGGGGTGGGGGGAACAGGGCGTGCGCAGCTGCGATCTCCCACCGCAGGCTGCGTCTCCATCCAAGTCTTGTGTGTGTGCTCTGCTCTTAGAGGCCTAGTGTGTAAATGAATGCCATTCCTCACCTATGTAGGAGAATTTTCTCATCAGGAAAAACACATAATTCAGACAGCGTTGAGGAAAATTCCTTGGGTTTGAGTGATTGATGGAAGGCGGGCTGAAAACCAGGAGTTGGTGCGTATTCCAGTTACATGGTACATGTTTTTGAAGAAAGTGGCACATCTTCAGAGTGTCTAAAGGGCTCGTTTTTGACACAGATAACTCGCTATGGTTGAACCATGACGTATATCTGACTTTTTAAATGAAGTGTCTCATAAAAACAGTTGGCATTCATGTGACTTGTTTTTAACACATATTTTCATATTAGGGAAACTGAATGCCCTGAAGAACATACCCAATGAACAGTATTTTGTGAGCTGAGAATGTTTCTGAGATGTTTTACATTGTTATTCGATATATTGAGATGAGGTTAAAGAAAGAGCACGCAAATTATTTTAGAATTAGAAATAACCTAGTTTTGTTGTTTTCAGAAGAATGCTACTATGTTGAGAGTATTCAAAAGCAAGAAAGGATTGCATTTTTAAGAAACTTGTATTAGAAACACTGTAAGCGCTCATGAAATATGAATTATTTGTTTGCGATTTTTAGTTTACTGTACTACCAGAAATCATCTATTTTGTTGTGTTACTTAATTCTGGGCTTCAATTTTTGGTTTTGAAAATGTGTCCACTATATCTGTGTAAGTTTTGCAAGGAAGAGATTAGCATAATGGCCTTAGTCTTTTTTGCGGTACGCGGGCCTCTCACCGTTGTGGCCCCTCCCGTTGCGGAGCACAGGCTCCGGACGCGCAGGCTCAGCGGCCACGGCTCACGGGCCCAGCCGCTCCGCGGCATGTGGGATCCTCCCGGACCGGGGCACGAACCCGCGTCCCCTGCATCGGCAGGCGGATTCTCAACCACTGCGCCACCAGGAAAGCCCTGGCCTTAGTCTTAATGAATAGTTTCATGTATCTTGTTCCATTTCTGCACGAACACCGTTATAGAGAAGAGCGCCGAGTATAATAAGATAAATTCTATTGTTGAATGGCTGTTCCCCTCATGGTCCGAATTAGCTGCTTTTTCCAGAACATGGAGAGCTTTCCCTCTGTTCTTCCCTTACTAACTTCTCACCTTCTGCTCCTTTCATAGCATCTCTTCCACAGTTTCATTTTCTGTTTCAATTACAGATATTGACCTTTCAAAAAGACAGAACCTTGAAAAAGCGTGGTCATCGTAGCTCTCTGCAGACTCGCTCACTCGCTCTGAGCCAGGAATTATAACTAATAATGTGTCCTTTTGTTCTCTCCACACTAACCCACCGGGGCAAGTGCCCTTCCTACATACACTTCACACGGCAGAGCCCGGGGACCTCAGAATACAGCACGTGCCCAAATTCGATGTGAACTACAGAAAACCAGAGGCAGACAAAGGGAAATCAACATGTCAGTCTTATGCTGGACAGTGAAATGCGCTGCCACAGCTCTCTGTCACCACAACAACTTTGATGGGGTAGGGGTTACATAACTACTCTGATAATCTTACTGCATCTTTTGGAGTTTTCAGACGCTTGGCCAAGCTTACCGACTTAATGGGTCGCTGGAAGCGAAACCCAGGTCTGTGTCTGTCTCTAAAGCCCGTGACCTTCTCACTACTTCTTGCCCGGGATGCTTGCAGGGGCAAGATGGTTACCGTGGGACGTGGGCCTTCTCACCGAATGTAACTAAGTTGAACTTAGATTGTTGGATTTTAGTCATTTTAAAAGTCATTCTGCATAACTCTTTAAAGTATGACAGTGTATGCTTCAAACGGGATGACACTTGGCTCAGTTGCTCACGTTTACTTACCGTCTAAGTTTAAAGTATTATTGTGAAATGTGTTTAGTTCTTTTCTTTATCGTGGTGAACTAATGCCATGGATAATGCATTTGAAAACAGTTTCTAGTGGATAACACTGAACGTCACGGAAAAGATTTACAAAATCCTGAAGATGTGACGGAACCATGTTTACTGAGATGGTTTTCTAGTTTCCTGTAGGTAGAGCCACAGGGATTTTTCTAGCTTCCTGTAGGTAGAGCCACAGGGATTTTTACCCCTGGTGTCCATGTGTTCTCGGGCGAGGTGATCAGCACAGCAGAGTGACTGCACGTCCCAGAGTGGCTTCTGTGGGTGACGAGGTGGTCAGGGCGCCTAATTGTTGCTTTCTGTCCAGCTAGCTGAAAGTTGGGTGGGCTTAAGGCTCTCCCAGGGTGAATCTGGCACCGGTGTGGATATTTTCTTCGTGTCATGGTGACGACTCAAGAAAAAGTTCCTGATGGAATTTTTAGGAAGAGAACATGTTGAGTTAGAATTCCCTTTTTAAAAAAAATTCTTTTTAGGGCTTCCCTGGTGGTGCAGTGGTTGAGAATCCTCCTGCCAATGCAGGGGCCACGGGTTCGTGCCCCGGTCCGGGAAGATCCCACGTGCCGCGGAGCGGCTGGGCCCGTGAGCCATGGCCGCTGCGCCTGCGCGTCCGGAGCCTGTGCTCCGCAACGGGAGAGGCCAAGACAGTGAGAGGCCCGCGTACCACAAAAAAAAAAAAAAAAAAAAAAAAAAAAAAAAAAAAAAAATTCTTTTAAATTTAATTTTATTTATTTTTGTTATACAGCAGGTTCTCATTAGTTACCTATTTGAGTTAGAATTCTTTAGGATGGATTTCTCATTTGTTTCCCAAACACCTTTTAGGCCCCATAACTTTGAATTAGCTGCGGCTGCGGCAGGGTAGGGCCCTCCTTCTGGGCGTGGGTGGGGTGGCAACGGATCAAAAACGTCAAGGAGAGGAGGGTGATATACGACTCTGCCTATTGCAGTCCTGACTGTGAGAACATTCCCTCCAGATGAGGCAGACAGAGCCCTGGTGTGTTCTCCAACGCGTGGTTATTCAGGAGGGTAAACAGCTCTGCCTGCAGGGCTCCTAAGGCCGGTTGAGTGACTTGCAAAGGTAACTGTGCACAAGTTAATAGCGGGCCCTTGTTCTGGATGCTTTACTAGGTTGAGGGAAAGTCTTGCAGTTCTGAGTCCAAGGCCAGTGGGGGCAGAGGTGCAGTGCAAGGGAGATGAGCTGGGGCCTGGGGCGTGGAGAGAGGATCCCCGCCAGCACCCGGGGCTGAGACCTGGCCTTTGCCTGACTTTTGGCCCCAAGGAGAAACGTGGCGATGTGTAGTATTGCCCTCAAGATTTCACGTAGCTTACTGTACTTGGCCGAAGCCCAACAGCATAGCTGTTGTGAATGTGGGGAGTCATTGGTTGGGGTTGAATCCACGCTCATCCAGCTCCAAAGCTGGTGATTTTCTGTGACTCCAGGTGGTCTCTCTTTCAAGTACAAAGCACAGGGGCAGATAAAGAAGTGATAATATGAAGCTCACGGTGCCCTGGGAGAGACATGAATCGAACTTCAGTGACCACACGCTGAGCTGCTCTACCCACCGCCCTCCGCACAGCCCAGCCCCGCTCACGCCTGACCTGCTCTTCTCGGTCCTGCTGGCTCTCCCACGAGCCCCCACAGACGGGCCCCTTCAGAACTCTCTCCCCCCCCCCCACCACTCCAACGGGAATTTGACTTCCTTACTTTACCTCTGACTTCAAGACGTTTTTTTCCTTTGAGTAAAAACCACCAGGATCAGAGACTCTCGTCCTGTGTGTCTGACCTGCAGAAACATCTCGTTTGGTCACCCACCTAGTTTTAAAAATAATTTGAATTTAAATGTCTTTTCCAGGTAGGTCCCATCAGTGCCTGTTATTCTGTTCTGCTTTTTTAACTAATTAACTGTATCTTCCCGGTTTTGCAAACACTGAATTGAGACCCTTTTATCTTTAAATTTATTTATTTAAATTTTTATTTTATTTTTTATTTTTGCGGTACGCGGGCCTCTCACTGTTGTGGCCTCTCCCGTTGTGGAGCACAGGCTCCGGACGCGCAGGCGCAGCGGCCACGGCTCACGGGCCCAGCCGCTCCGCGGCACGTGGGATCTTCCCGGACCGGGGCTCGAACCCGCATCCCCTGCATCGGCAGGCGGGCTCTCAACCACTGCGCCACCGGGGAAGCCCTATCCTTTTATTTATTAAAAAAAATTAAATTTATTTATTTATGGCTTCGTTTCTGTGCAAGGGCTTTCTCTAGTTGTGGCAAGCGGGGGCCACTCTTCATTGCAGTGCGTGGGCCTCTCACTGTTGCGGCCTCTCGTGTCACAGAGTACAGGCTCCAGACGTGCAGGCTCAGTAATTGTGGCTCACAGGCCCAGATGCTCCGCGGCATGTGGGATCTTCCCAGACCAGGTCTTGAACCCGTGTCCCCTGCATTGGCAGGCAGATTCTCAACCACTACGCCACCAGGGAAGCCCTATCCTTTTATATTTAAGGGACAATTTGGCTTGGTAGAAAATTTATCGGTCACATTTTTTTCTTAGAAAACCTGGAGATATTTTTCCACAGATGGATGGAACGTTTCTAGGAATTATTCTGGAACTACTCTGATATTTTTCTCTGACAGGTGACTTAGTCTTTTTTGTCTGGATGTTTAAAGGTTTCTTCTTTACCTTGCTTTTCAGTAACTTGTGAAATGTTCGGTGTCTGTTTTTCAGTGGCTGCTGTGGACTTTTCAACCTAAAGAATATATTTTAAAAATTTCTTCTCACTTGTTGTGTATTTCTGTATAATTTATAGCTTGACACTTGTCCTGTTCTTTTCGTTCCCTGTTTTGGGGGTATCTGTTATACATCTGTCATGCATTATATGCATGTCATTTGCACTCATCACTTTTACCTTTACTTCTTTGAATCATTATTCATTCGCACTCTATTCCGCTTGCTTCTGAATTGTGTCCTAAACCTCACTGCTGTGTCTTAAGCAGTTTTCCTTCCACTGCCATCCCCATCTGAATTTCTATGTGTATTACAGACACACTGACTGTAGTTTCAGCAGTCTCTTTGACCTCAGATGGGAGCCTTGTGACCACAATGATAGAGAAGCAATCTAGAAGGACCTGGGCCTCTACGACATCATGGACCTTCAGTACAAGCCTTGAATTGCCTCTGTCGAGATTTATACGTTCGAGAAAATTAAACTTTAATCTTTTCAATCTACAGTAATGTCAGTTTTCTATTTTATCTAGTAAAACTTGTCTCTTACCTGATATAACATGGATGCATTACAGATTACCTAATTATGGACATTTATCTTATCTAATATCTTGCTGCAAAACATTGCTGAGAAAAATAAAAGAAGATCTAGGTAAATGGAGAGATCCACTATGTTAACAGATTAGATTAGAAGACGATATTGTTAAGATGCTGGTTCTTCTTAAACGGATCTATAGATTCAAGGCAATTTTAGTTAAATCCCAGCAGGCCTTTTATGTTAGGTGTTGAAAAACTAATTGTAAATTTTAAATGGAAATGAAAATGACCTAATATAGTCAAAGTAACATTGAAAAAGGACAAAATCCTAAATGATTTCAAGACATATCATAAAACTACATTAGTCAAAGCATAAAGATAAAAAAGATAAATTAAATAAAAACTACAAAAATAGATCCACATATCTATACTCCCGTTGACAAAGGTACAACGGCAATTCAAGCATAATCTCCTCAACAAATGGTCCCGGGGCAATTGGTAGCCATATAAAAACAAAAACAAAAGTGTAAGCACCTACTTCTCACCATTTAAAGCATCAACTTGAAATAGGCCCCAGGCCCAAATGCAGCAGATAAAACCATAAAACTTGTAGAAGAAAACAGAGGAGACAAGCTTTGTGACCTTGAGTTTGGCAAAAATTTAAAGAAATTTAAACCCCAATGCCACAAATTATAAAAGACAAAAAAATCAGTAAGTTTGACTTCCTCAAAGTGAAAATGTTTTCTGTTTAAAATACCAATACATTGTTACGAAAATGAAAAAGCAAGTCACAGGCTGGGAGAAAATATATATCCAGCAAAGGACTTGTACACATACAGACCTCTTACTGCTAAATTATATGAAAACAAACAACTCATTTAAAATGGTCAGAAGATTTGGACAGACACTTCACAAAATAAGATATATAGATAAAAAATGAAAATACACTGTATATAATTATTATGGAAATGCAAATTGAAGCTACAGTGAGAAACCACCCCACACCTGCTATCATGGCTAAAATTTAAAAGACTGATTGTAATAAGTATCGACAAAGATTTGGGAACTCTCACACACTGGTGGTAGCTATGTAACAGTGTACATCTACTCTGGAAAATGTTTGGTAGTTTCTTTAAAAATTAAAGACATATCTGTATGTGGTCCAGCTTTTCCACTCCTAGATATTTGTCCAAGAGAAATGGAAATTTTGTTCCACAGAAATACTGGTGTACAATGCTTACAGAAGCTTTATTTGTACTACCTAGCAACTGAAAACAGCCCAAATGTCCATCAGCAGGTGAACGGATAAGCATATTTTGGGTGTATCCACACAATGGAATACTCTACTCAGTAATAGCAAAGAATAAATTATTTATACAGGAAATAACACTGAAGAATCTAAATATAATCATGCTGCATAAAAGAAGACAGACAACAACAAGGACATAGTATATTATAGTATATTATAGTATATAGTATATTATATATTATAGTATATATATAGTATATAGTATATAGTATATTATAGTATATATAGTATAGTATATAGTATATATATATAGTATATAGTATAGTATATTATTCCATTTATATAAAATTATATAAAATACAGTTACAGAGGACACATCTGTGGTTGCTGCAGGGTGGAAGTTGGGAGGGAGAGATGACTCACAAAGAGAGGGACGAGAAATGTTTGGGTGTAATGGACATGCTCATGACCTTGATCGTGGTGATGACCTCACAGGAGCACACACACGTCACAGCTCATCAAACTGCATAAATCGAACACGTACAGCTTATTACATGTTACTTATATACCAGTAAAGCTGTACAAGTTTGAAACCCAAAGAGCTTTCAGATGAGCGGTGCAAGGGTTTGGGAGTGCACGGAGCAGAGGAGAGGGTCTGGGTGACATGGTGACTTGGTGTGACGATCTCTTGGAGGAGTCAGCTCAAGCTGGACGGTCCTGGGGATACTGGCCACACCTTTGCCTGCAGAGGCTGGAGTGGCCCCCCAGGATGCAGGAGGGCAAAGCCTCCACAGGGCACTGCTCTCAGGCAGGAAGGGGGCTCTGGGACCTGGGTGGTGTGGGTGCAGGCAGGAGGCTTGGCCTACCTGGGGCAGGGGTCAAGGAGGTGATCATGCGATGGTCACTTTACATACCACATACATACTCATATACATATATACATATTCATTTAGGCATACACACACATCCATATCCATACACATAGGTACATGTACATATTCATATAGGCTCACATGCACACATATAGATTCATATAATGTACATATACTTATACATATACATAATGTACATATTAACACATATACATATTCATAAACATATATACATATCCACACACACATTTAAATTTTAATTTTATTTTACTTTTTCCCAACCAAAAGCCTTATTTCGGCAAGGGTGAAATTAAAAGGAAAATAGCGATAAATGTCCTTTAACTGTGAATAGTGTATACAAGTGCACAAAGAATAACACAAAGAATAAAATGTTGCTTGCTATTTTACAAGTTCATCTGTCAGGAAAACCCAGTTAGGAAAAACTTAAATCATTTTTTTTTTTCTTTTTTTTTGCGGTACGCGGGCCTCTCACTGTTGTGGCCTCTCCCGTT
Organism: Kogia breviceps; assembly: GCF_026419965.1. Classification (NCBI taxonomy): domain Eukaryota; kingdom Metazoa; phylum Chordata; class Mammalia; order Artiodactyla; family Physeteridae; genus Kogia; species Kogia breviceps. The sequence continues at coordinate 88,881,286 of NC_081322.1, read as the reverse complement.
GCGGAGCACAGGCTCCGGACGCGCAGGCTCAGTGGCCACGGCTCACGGGCCCAGCCGCTCCGCGGCACGTGGGATCCTCCCGGACCGGGGCTCGAACCCGCATCCCCTACATCGGCAGGCCGACCCTCAACCACTGCGCCCCCAGGGAAGCCTGAGGAAAGACTTCCTCATTGCATTTTAAATCTTTATTACAATTTATGAAGTGGTTCTTCTCACTCTGCCAGTGAGCAAAATACATTTCAGAGATAGGAGGGAATTTGCACAGTAAAATTCATAATTAATACCACGCACTTAATGATGAACACAGGCAGTCCTGATGGCCCCCTTGCCTGAGTCCAGAAGGGGGAAGCCCTTCTCAGCAGCAGTCCTGTGAGCCTGGCCCCGTGCCCTGGATCCTTGACCCTGAACGCGGGCCTGGCTCGGCCGAGGCCCATGGGGCTCGCTGCCCACAAAGGGCCCTTCTCAGCGGGCCGCGGGCTGAGCGCTCGCCCTGCTCGCCCATCGTCCCCGCGCCTCCAGACGGCCCGTCCCCTCCACTGCAGACTCGGCATCCGTCACGTACACCGTCCTCCGAGCCGTGACTCAGCTTCCGTACGTGCCCCACGGAGCCCCTTGGAATTCGGGGTGACACCTTGCCAGGGTGTCCACGCGCTCTCACGGCAGCGCCGCGCAGACGGACGGGACAAGGAGCTCATGTGTCCGAGAAGCGGGCCGGCTTCGCGGAGACGTGCACAAACACACTGTTACGTGTTGTTTCTAAGTTGTTTGCCCTCCACCAGGCCTACGAGACCTCGGCGTGATGGGAGGGGAAGTCGGCTGTTTCGGGAACTTGCTGATTTTCACACAGCTGTCATAGTCTGGGAACACTTTTTACCCGGGGGAGGGGGCAGAAAGTTGACCCCGGTAACTGGAAAAACGAAGCATCACTCTCTCCCGGTGCTTCCCAGGTGCAGCCTCGCAGCAGCAGGGACGGAGCTGGGCTCGGTGGGGGACACTCGCAAGTCTCCCACCTGCCGCAGGAAGCCTGGCTTCCCTGCTCCCATGTTCCCTCACCTCCAAGGAAGCGCCAGCCGTGGAGGGAAGTCTCAGCCCAGCGTGGCCCCGGCCCCGGGCAGGCATCACCTGTCACTCCTCTGGCCCCGGGACTGAGTACTGTCCCCACCGTCCCCACGCCCTGTCCTCCTCCAGAAAGTGATGCTGGCGGAACCGCAGCCACCCAGCACTCTGTGGGGTGTCAGAAGGGAAGTTGCCTCCCCCGCTGCCCCAAGGCACTTGCACTCCAGCCCCGAGAGGGCGATTTCCCTGGGAGAGTGAACAAGTTTCGATGCAGCTGAGGCGCCAGGGCCAGGGGGGTAAGCGTGTTACTCAGCTAGGTCAGTTTGCCCCACGTGCAGCAAAGCCAACACTGAGATGCGGAGGTTTGCTGCGGAAAAAGGCTTGAACCTCGAGGCAACCACACGAGGAGACGGGAGGACAAATCTCGAATCACTTTCCCCCAAGGTCCCCGGGCCTCAGACCACCCTTTTTCTTTTTCCCATAAATATCCGGAGCCCTTTGCCTTCAGGAGGGATATCTGAGATTTGCCCACGGATGCAGCTGCACCACAGACTCTTCTTCACGGGATGCGTGCTTAGAAAATGGCAGCATTAGCCAGCTCTGAGGGTGGATTTTCTGGCTCTCTGACATCAAATGGTCACCTGTCAGACACTCACACACGCCCAGTTGGAGGGTCGATGGGTCCCAACCAGTCTTAACCAGCTTGAACTGGAACTGGACACAGCTGACTCCAAGTTCCAGCAAAACAACTCAAGCAAACATCTTAATGTTTAGGCCACATGCCTCTTGGAGGACGAGCAAGTTTTTGTGAAGACAAAGAGCGCTCAATCGGTGAAGGCAGGTTCATTATTAATTAAGCCAATTACAGTTTAATGGATCTAATTGATGACTGCCCTCACTTTCAAGAGTGACACCCAGGTCAGTTACGAGGGAGAAGGGAGATGATGGCAGGTTTAGTGGAGCTAGTGAACACTGGGGGCGGGGGGTGGTGGGGGGAGAGCACGCCAGGTGGGAAACAGACGAGTGTAGACATACCGTTTGATGCAGCTGTGAGATTTTCACATGGATTCGTCAAACACCATTTTAGGAAGTCTGAGCTGGGTATATAAATCTGGGAGTTGTTGTGCACGGTTGGATCGGGAAGTCAAAGAACGGATGAGGTTTCTTAGCAGAATTTGAGGTGAGGCACAGAAGAGGGTTCTGCATGGAAATCGGAGGGACTTTTTTTTTTTTTTTTTTTTGACCAAATCGTGTGGCTTCCAGGATCCTAGTTCCCTGACCAGGGATTGAACCCTGGCCACGGCAGTGAGAATGCCGAGTCCTAACCACTGAACCGCCAGGGAATTCCCCAAGGAGGGACTGTCATTTACAGACCGGAAAGGGCAAGGAGCTGGCAAAGACCACAGGATGGTGACATGGAAGGACTAAAACAGCCCTGCTGCACTGACAGATGAGGGAAGAGAACTTCAACTGGGACTTAAGCCCTGCCCAGTATGATGAGGACTAAAATGTGGAAGCAAATCCTAGGAACCAGGTTTACAGGAAGAGTTGCTAGAAAAACAGCTCCATTTTCCTCCTGTTTATTCTTATCCGTCTGCAAATCTGCCTTGGCTATTCACCTTGCTCTCTGCAGTGTTTTATCGGATGTTCAATAGCAGCGTCCACAATCAGGAAGCCATGTGAACCTCGCGTGTCTGGTCCAGAGTCCGTCCCGCCCCGGAGGCCAAGAAGCAGTTAGTAAAAGCCAAGAGGAAGCTGAGAAGACTCCTCGCAGCTGTCCCTCAGGGTTGAAAACAATACAACAGCAGTCTGGCGGTTTGAGGGATTTGCGTTCACAACTGTTTCTTTCCTCTTGTTTTGGCTCAATCCACATCCACTCCTGCCGATAAGAAAGCAAAAAAGCTGTGAAGATACTGCTTGTGTCACACAAAGATTAAAGCAAGATGAAAATGATGGTCTCCATAGGAATGTAGAGAAGTAGGAAATGTCTGGGGGGAAAATGGTGCATGGTTGCTAGGGACTGGCTACTGTTCTCCGTTGAAACTATGAGTTGTCAATTCCGACAAAAATAGTTCACAGGAGCCTGCTGAGCCTGGGCAGAGAATCTCACTGCACCCTCCTGAACGGGCAGATGGCGTCTCTCTGTGAACACGAGACAGCTCTAGGCAGGGAAATCATGGTTTCTGAAGGACTTTCCCTTTTTCTCCATCTGATTCCCCTTTCTTCCATCACAGGGACACAGGGCGTCCCACAGGAACACTTTTCCTTGGAGGCAACCCGCAGTGGAGAAAAAAGTACCACCACAGAGCAAAGGTATTTGCTGAACGTTTTTCAGACCAGAAGCTTGAATCCTGGATCCTGTGGGAAGTTCCCAGCACATTCGTGGACTCATCACGTTGATTGCAACCATTTTTGTATTGTCTTTTTTCTGTGCACTTTCTTTTTCTTTTTAAAATTTTTATTGGAGTACAATTGCTTTACAATGGTGTGTTAGTTTCTACTGTACAGCAAAGTGAATCAGCTATACGTATACATATATCCCCTCTCTTTTGGATTTTCTTCCCATTTAAGTCACCACAGAGCACTGAGTAGACTTCCCTGTGCTATACAGCAGGTTCTCATTAGTTCTCTATTTTATACATAGTATCAATAGTGTGTATATGTCAGTCCCAATCTCCCGACTCCTCCCACCCCACTCCTTTCCCCCTTGGTATCCATACGTTTGTTCTCTGCATCTGTGTCTCTATTTCTGCTTTGTAAGTAAGATCGTCCATACCAATTTTTGTGTACTTTCCTTTTAATAATTTGTTACAAAAAATAGAAAAATTTCAAAGAATAATGCAATTAGCACCTTAATATCTATCATGCAAAATAAAGTCACCTCTCTTAACATCTTTCTGATTTTATTCTCCACAATCCTGACTGCAGCGAACTGTTCTGAATTGTGTTCATTTCCAAACAAACACCTATTTTTTGGCTATTATGAATAATGCTACTATAAACATTTATGTATGTTTTGTGTAGACATATGTTTTCATTTCTCTTGAGTATATTCCTAAGAGTAGACTTGCTGGGCCATGCGGTCACACTATATTTAATGTTTATTTAATTGAAATGTAGTTGATATTATAAGTATACTACATATTGCTTTGACATTTGCATACATTAAGGAATGATTACCAAGTCTAGTAACCATCTGTCCCCAACCAAGTTATTACAATATTATTGACCATCTTCCTTATGCTGTATATTACATTCCCACGGCTTATTTATTTTATTTTATTATTATTTTAATTTTTATTTATTTTGGCTGTGTTGGGTCTTCGTTGCTGCGCGTGGGTTTTCTCTAGTTGTGGTGAGCGGGGGCTGCTCTTTGTTGCGGTGCGTGCGCCTCTCATTACGGTGGCTTCTCTTGTTGCGGAGCACGGGCTCTAGGCGTGCGGGCTCAGTAGTTATGGCACACGGGCTCTAGAGCGCAAGCTCAGTAGTTGTGGCACACGGACTTCGTTGCTCCGCGGCATGTGGGATCTTCCTGGACCAGGGCTCGAACCCGTGTCTCCTGCATTGGCAGGCTGATAATTAACCACTGCGCCACCAGGGAAGCCCCGGCTTATTTATTTTAAAGCTGGAGGTTTGAACATCTTAATCTCCTCTACCTATTTTGCCCAACACCACACCCCCTCCCAACAACCCACTGTTTGTCTTCTATTTCTAGTCATCTGTTTTCTCTTTGTTTGTTTGCTTGCTTTGGTTTCTGAGTTCCACATATAAGCAAGATCATGTGGTATTTGCTGAACATATGGCAGTTTGTTATTTGTTGTCTTTTTGTTGATAATCATTCTGACAGGTGTGAGGTGGTATCTCATTGTGCTTTTGATTTGCGTTCCCCTGATGATTATTGTTGAGTATCTTTTCATGTGTCTGTTGGCCATCTGTATATCTTTATTGGAACAATGTCTATTTAGGTCCTCCATCCATTTTTAATTTTTTTTTTGATGTGCAGTTGTAAGATTTCTTTGTATATTTTGGAAATTAACCCTTATTAGATATATCATTTGCAAATATCTTCTCCCATTCAGTAGGCTGTCTTTTTGTTTTGTTGCTACTTTCCTTCACTGTGCAAAAGATTTCTGGTTGGATGTAGTCCCATTTGTTCATTTTTGCTTTTGTTTCTCTTGCCTGAGGAGGCAAATGCAAAATATATTACTAAGACCAATGTGACAGAGTATACTGTTTGTTTTCCTTTAAAAGTTTTATGGTTTCATGTAAGTCTTTAATGGTCTTACATTTAAGTCTTTAACCCATTTTGACTTTATTTTAGTATATGGTGTGAGAAAGTAGTCCAGTTTGAATCTTTCGCATGTAGCTGTCCAGTTTCCCAGCACCGTATTGACGAAGCTGTCTTTTCTCCATTGTATATTCTTATCTCCTTTGTCATAAGTTAATTGACCATATAAGTGTGGGGTTTTTTCTGGGCTCTATATTGTTTTCCATGGATCTGTGTGTGTGTTTTTGTGCCAGTGCCATACTGTTTTGATTATTGTACCTTTGTAGTATAGTCTGAAATCAGGGCACGTGATTCCTCCAACTCTGTCTCTCTCAAGATTGTTTTGGCTATTCAGGGTCTTCCGTGTTTCCACACAAATTTTAAAATTATATGTTTTAGTTCTGAGAAAAATGTCATTGGTGCTTTGATAGCGATTGCATTGAATTGTGGATTGCCCTGGGTATGGTAATCTGAGCAATATTAATTCTTTCAACTCATGAGCATGGTATATCTTCCCATTTGTTTGTATCATCTTGAATTTCATTCATCAGTGTCTTATAGTTTTCTGAGTACAAGTTTTTTACCTCCTTGGTTAGATTTATTCTAAGGTATTTTATTGTTTTTGATGAAACTGTAAATGGGAATGTTTTCTTTTCTTTTTTTCTTTTTGGCCATGCTGTGAGGCTTGTGGGATCTTTAGTTCCCTGACCAGGGATTGAACCCAGGCCCTCAGCAGTGAAAATGCAGAGTCCCAACCACTGGACCACCAGGGAATTCCAAATGGGATTGTTTTCTTAATTTATCTTTCTTATAGTTTATTGTGAGTGCATAGAAATGCAACAGATTTCTGTGTATTAATTTTGTATCCTGCAACTTTGCTGATTCATTTATTAGTTCTAATAGTTTTCTGGTGACATCTTTAGGATATTCTCTATATAGAATCTTGTCATCTGCAAACAGTGACAGTTTTACTTCTTCCTTTCCAGTTTAGATTTCTTTTATTTCTTTTTCTTCTCTGATTGCTGTGGTTAGGGCTTCCAATACTATGTTGAATAAAAGTGGTAAGAGTGGACATCTTTGTCTTATTCCTGATCTTAGAGGAAATGCTTTCAGCTTTTTACCATTGAGTATGTTGTTAGCTGTGTGTTTGTTATATATGGCCTTTATTGAGGTATGCTCCCTATATACCTACATTGTTGAGGGTTTTTATCATAAATAAATGTTGAGTTTTGTCAAAATCATTTTTTGCATCTACTGGGATGATCATATAATTTTTATTTTTCAATTTGTTACTGTGGTGTATCATGTTGATGGATTTGTGGATATTGAACCATCTTTGGGATAAATCCCATTTGATCACGGTGTATGATCCTTTTAATGTATAGTTGGATTCAGTTTGCTAATATTTTGTTGTGGAATTTTGTACCTATGCTCATCAGTGATATTGGCCTATATTATTTTTTGTACTGTCTTTTTCTGGTTTTGGTATCAGGATGATGCTGTTCTCAAAGAATGAGTTTGGAAGTGTTCCTCTGCAACTTTTTGGAATAGTTCATGAAGGATATACTAACTCTTATTTAAATATTTGGTATAATTCACGTTTGAAGCCATCTGCTCCTGGACTTTTGTTTGCTAGTAATTTTTAAAATTACGGATTCAATTTTGTTACTAGTAATCTGTCTGTTCATATTTTCTATTCTTCCTGATTCAGTCTCGTGAGATTGTATATTTCTAACAATTTATCCATTTCTTCTAGGTTGTCCATTTTATTGACATATAATTTTTCATGGTAATCTTTTATGATCTTTTGGATTTCAGTTGTGTTTGTTGTAACGTCTCCTCTTTCATTTCTGATTTTATTTATTTGAGACATCTTTTTTTCTTGATGAGTCTGGCTAAAGGTTTATCAATTTTGTTTATCTTTTAAAAAAAGAGTTCTAGGGCTTCCCTGGTGGCACAGTGGTTGAGAGTCCGCCTGCTGATGCAGGGGACTCGGGTTTGTGCCCCGGTCCGGGAAGATCCCACATGCCATGGAGCGGCTGGACCCGTAAGCCATGGCCGCTGAGCCTGCACGTCCGTAGCCTTTTCTCTGCAATGGGAGAGGCCACAACAGTGAGAGGCCCACGTACCAAAAAAAAAAAACCAAACAAACCAAAAAAACAAGTTCTTAGCTTTGCTGATCTTTTCTACTGTTTTTCTACTCTTTATTTCATTTATTTCTGCTCTGATACTTTTTATTTTAGGCTTAATTTGTTCCTCTTTTTCTAGTTTTTTTTTTAGGTGTAAGGTTACATTACTTATTTAAGATTGTTCTTGTTTCCTGTGGCAGACTTGTATCACTATAAACTTTCCTTTTAGAACTGCTTTTGCTGTGTCCCATAGATTTTTGGATCATTGTGTTTCCATTTTCATTTGTCCCCAAGTATTTTTTGATTTCCTCTTAGATGTCTTCAGTGACCCATTTGTTGTTTAGTAGCATATTGTTTAGCTTCCATGTGTTTGTGGGTTTTTTTTCTTGTAGTTAACTTCTATTCTCATACGTTGTGGTCTTAAAAATGCTTGATATTATTTCAATGTTCTTAAATGTACTGAGGCTTGTTTTGTGGCCTAGCATGTGATCTATCCTGGAGAATGTTCCATGTGGACTTGAAAAGAATGTGCATTCTGCTGCTTTTGGATGGAATGCTCCATATGTTTCTATTAACTCCATCTGATCTAATGTGTCTACTGTTTCCTCATAGATTTCCTGTCTGGATGATTTGTCCATTGATGTAAGTGAGGTGTTAAAGTCCCCTACTATTATTGTGTTACTGTCAGTTTCTCTCTAATGTCTGTTAATATTTGCTTTATGTATTTAGGTGCTCCTATGTTGAGTGCATATATTTACAATTGTTATATCTTCTTCTTGGTTGATCCCTTGATCATTATTTAATGTCTTTCTTGTCTCTTGTAACAGTCTTTATTTTAAAGTCAATTTTGTCTGATATAAGTATTGCTACCCCAGCTTTCCTCTGATTTCCATTTGCATGGAATACCTTTTTCCGTTCCCTCACTTTCAGTCTGTATGTGTTTTTAGATCCAAAGTGAATCTCTTTTAGGCAGCATACAGATGGATTTTGTTTTTAAATCCATTCAGCCACTCTATATCTTTTTTTTCTTTTTTAACATATTTATTGAAGTATAATTGCTTTACAATGTTGTGTGAGTTTCTGCTGTATAACAAAGTGAATCAGCTATATGTATACATATATCCCCATATCCCCTCTCTCTTGCATCTACCTCCCACCCTCCCTATCCCACCCCTCTAAGTGGTCACAAAACACTGAGTTGATCTCCCTGTGCTATGCAGCTGCTTCCCACTAGCTATCTATTTTACATTTTGTATTGTATATATGTCCGTGCCGCTCTCTCACTTCATCTCAGCTTACCCTTCCCACTCCCTGTGTCCTCAAGTCCATGCTCTATGTCTGCATCTTTATTCCTGTCCTGCCCCTAGGTTCTTCAAAACCTTTTTTTTCTTTAGATTCCATATATATGTGTTAGCATATGGTATTTGTTTTTCTCTTTCTAACTTACTTCACTTTGTATGGCAGACTCTAGGTCCATCCACCTCACTACAAATAACTCAATTTCATTTTTTACGGCTGTGTAATATTCCATTGTATATAGGTACCACATCTTCTTTATCCATTCATTTGTCGATGGACACTTAGGTTGCTTCCATGTCCTGGCTATTGTAAATAGAGCTGCAATGAACATTGTGGTACATGACTCTTTTTGAATTATGGTTTACTCAGGGTATATGTCCAGTAGTGGGATTGCTGTGTCATAAGGTAGTTCTGTTTTTAGTTTTTTTTTTTTTTTTTTTTTTGTGGTACGCGGGCCTCTCACCGCTGCGGCCTCTCCCGTTGTGGAGCACAGGCTCCGGACGCGCAGGCCCAGTGGCCACGGCTCATGGGCCCAGCCGCTCCGCAGTATGTGGGATCTTCCCGGACCGGGACACGAACCTGCGTCCCCTGCATCGGCAGGCGGATTCTCAACCACTGCGCCACCAGGGAAGCCCTGTTTTTAGTTTTTTAATGAACCTCCATCCTGTTCTCCATAGTAGCTGTATCAATTTACGTTCCCACCAATGGTGCAAGAGGGTTTCCTTTTCTCCACATGCTCTCCAGCATTTACGGTTTGTAGGGTTTTTGTTGATGGCCATTCTGACTGGTGTGAGGTGATACCTCATTGTAGTTTTGATTTGCATTTCTCTAATGATTAGTAATGTTGAGCATCTTTTCATATGTTTGTTGGCAATCTATACATCTTCTTTGGAGAAACGTCTGTTTAGGTCTTCTGCCCATTTTTGGAATGGGTTGTTTGTTCTTTTGATATTGAGCTGCATGAACATTTCTTGTAAAGGCAGTTTAGTGGTGCTGAACTCTTTTAGCTTTTGCTTGTCTGTAACTCGTTATCTCTCCTTCAAATCTGAATGATAGTTTTGCAGGATGGAGGTATAGAGGGTCCAATAGGTCTGCAAGTCTGTGGGACAATATAACTCAGGTCAAATGTGAAAAATTAGGTATGTATATTTTAACCCATAGAGCAGCCACTATAAACACAAAGGGATATAGCGGAAAAGCCCATAGATAAATTAAAATAAAATAGAAAAAAAATCAGATTATCCAAAAGAAAGGAGGATCAGAGGAAAAAACAAGAAAATAATAATAAAGTGGAATACAAGGACCCCACTATTTCAACACTAACATTAAATGTTGATGGTCTAAACATGGTAATTAAAAGCCAGAGATTGTCAGACCAAACTATATGCTGGCGACAAGAGACATACTTTAAATATAAAGACAAAGATAGCTTGAAAGAAATGGAACAAAAAGCATACACCATGAGCAAGAATAAGTACAATATAAGAGAGCTTGAGCGGTTATTGTAATATCAGAGTATTACCAGAGACATTTTATTATCATCATAATAAAAAGTAACCATTCTTCAGAAAGACTTAGCAATTAAATAAGTATATATGCTTAACAACAGGGCATCAGATACATAAAGCAAAAATGGACAGGATTGGGACATATAGACAATTCTGCAATTATGGCTAAGAGTGATTATGCCTTTTTCTGCAACTGGTAGGACAAACTGACAAAAAATTAGTAAAGACACAGATGATTGAACCATACTATCTACCACCTTTATCTGATTGATATCTATAGAATGCTGCGTTGAATAAGCGCAGAATACAAATTCTTTACCAGTGCCCACAATGCATTCACTAAGATAGGCAATATGTCGGCACGTAAAGCAAGTCTCAATACATTGAAAAAGATGAAAATCTTGCAAAATATACTTCTGAACACAATGGAATTCAGTTATAAATCACTAACAATAAAATATCTAGAAAACACTCCCCCCAAATATCTAAACAATACAGTTCTAAATAATTCATGGGCCAAAGACAAAATCACGGGGAAATTGGAAACCATTTTGAACTGCATGACAACGAAAGAGAGAAGCTTATCTCTGTGAATGCTTAAATGAGGAGTCTGGACTTGGGGCGTCTGAGGTCAGTGGGTGAGATATGGAACTAGCGGTCATTAGCGTGCAGGTGTAATGGGCCAACACACACTTCCCAAGGAGAAAGGCAGAGGCCGCACATGGACCCCTGCGAGCACCGACTCTAAGGGATGTGCACAGACCCAGACAGAAAGGGAGGTAAGAGAGAAGCGGGTGCGCATAGGAGATCTGATTAGCTTCTGGCCTAGTTCCCCCAGCCCATGGGCCAGCACAACAAGAGTTATCCTCCTGTGGAAAACAGCTGTGAAAATGCAGTTCCGCTGTTAAGTCTTCCTCTGCAATAGCCTCAAAGGCCACACGATGGCGGAACAACATCAGCAGTGCTTCCCAGGGCCCCGCGTCATAAAGTGCTTGTGTGTTAGCGCACCCGCTCCTGTTGTGTGACCACACACTCACCCACTTACCACGTCGCTTATTGTTCTGACAAATAGTTACGGAGTTGTTGCTCTGTGTTAGGTACAAGCCCTACTACTGAGAAGAAGAAAGTTTATTCCCCACGTGTGGGACTGGGGTGCGGACAAAAAACCGTAAGTCACACAAGATAATTTCAGAGAGCAGTAGATGTCTGAGAGCAATAGAAATCCGCCTTCTGGACAGCAAGTCGTGCTGGTGGGGAAGCAGAGCTGTCGGCGAGACTTGGCTATCACCGTATGGTCAGGACCTGCCGATCACACACTGGCGCACAAGTGTCTGGGGACAAGCAACACCCACCCGTCTGACCCTCTAGGCTCACACTCACCCTTACTGGTCTTGTCATCCTTCAGCACCGAAACAAACAGGTTTTCTTTTGCCCAGCTGTGGTCTGGCTTTCCTTCTGATGTATGGATGCAGTTTACCCGCCTGTCTGTCTGTCTATCTACCTATCGTCTATCCATCTGTCTGTTCCCGTCTGCCCATTCATCTACCCCTCCATCCATCCATTTAGGGCCCCATTCCACTATCGACCCCCCCCACTTTAGATGCCACTTGCCTCTTCTTGGGGAGCGTCCCTCTGTGTGCTGCACAGCTCCTCTCAAAACTCAGAGTTTAAATCTCCGTAACTTGGGACAGGCTCAGTGACTGGAGAGTGGGGAGGTAAGAAATCATACCTTGAGTTGCAGTTGAAGAAACGTGGGCTGTTATCTAGAGAGAAGAAATCCCAGAGTTTCGGGGCAAAGTCAGGGCAAGGTGAGAGCCTTCCGTATCCGGAGTGGTTGCGTGAAGGGCAGGGATGGGGTTTTTGCCCTTGGAGACCTCAGGTGCGGAAGTGAAAACGGCGGTCAGAAGCCGGATTTGATGGGATAAATGATAGATGTGTCCACAGCGTTCTCTAGGCAGAGGCGCCCTGCCCTGCATGTGGCCATTTAGAGAGGCGTATGGGGGGTGGGAGGTCCAACAGTGGATGGCGGTTCAACCAGGTAACTTTTGAGATGTCTTATCATCCTGAAATTATCTGATTTTTAAGAGAAAATGAAAAAGTCAGGTGTGACTAGAAAGAGGAGTCAGGAAAAGAAGTCAGACAAGATGACAAAGTTGGAGAAAAGCAAGAAGGTACAAAGTGGGGTCAGGAAGCCAAGGGGAGGGGCTTACATATAGGTACTAGTAGCCAGATTGCAAGGGGCCAAAGAGAGGGGCTGACGCAGGGGCTAAATAGCACACGACATTTTATAAACGTGTGCCCTGCAGGGACACGTTAGGCCTGGAGCTGAAGGGAAGGCAGGAAGGAGAGAGGGGGTTTTGTCTCTTGGTTTGTTTGTTTAAGGATTTTGTGAGCAGAGGGGATTTACCAGCAGAGAAGACGGACAGGGAACCGCTGAAGATAAGTGATCATGGAAATACTCAGTTTATCAAGGAGGAGACCTGTCGGTGTTATATGGGGTATTCTTGGCAAAGGTCGGCGCTGTCTGTGAGGTCACCACGGCAAGACAGCGTGAGAGAGGCGGCCAGGAAGCGCGGGAAGAGGAGGGGCTCGCGACTGAAAACAGAAGCAAACCTGGCTTTGAACCCTAGCTCAGCCTCTTACCGTTGTTGGGATCGTGGGCAGGTCATGTGACCGGAGCAATCTTGGGTTCCCATCAAGCTGCATTCAAACGGCTGCTCTGATTTATGGAATGTTTACTGAGACCCAGCCCTGTGCCATGTGAGTGCTTCCACGTGACAGCTCACGGAATTCTGGACACTGCACATCCGGTAAAATGACTTCCCAAGGTGGCCAAGCTGATCCCAAACACTATGGGACTTGGGGCCTCCCTAGCTGTCTGCCTCACAGCTGTTCTAAGGGTTAAAAAGTCTTGAATACTCAGAGTAGTTGTGATTATTGTGGTGGGATAAATATGCTTTATTTTATATTATTTCTTATATTACTATATAGCCCAGTGTTTTTATTTATTTTTTTATTTTTTATTTTATTTTTTGTGGGCCTCTCACTGTCGCGGCCTCTCCCGTTGCGGAGCACAGGCTCCGGACGCGCAGGCGCAGCGGCCACGGCTCACGGGCCCAGCTGCTCCGCGGCACGTGGGATCTTCCCGGACCGGGGCACGAACCCCCGTCCCCTGCATCGGCAGGCGGACTCTCAACCACCGCGCCACCAGGGAAGCCCAGCCCAGTGTTTTTAATAACTACGTTTCACTGTAAGAATATGATGACTTAAACTCTCCCCATTTGAACAATTTGGAAAATCTGTGCAACAAGGTTACTGTAACGTATTCCAAAAGGAAAGATAATGAAATTCCTCCTTTTTAGCATGTGTGATACCAGCTCACGGGCTAAGGAAGCCGAGCAAACTGCCCTCAGTTGAAGGAAGTTTTACTGCTGACCTGGAGCTCACCTTCTTCTCGCTTAAAGAATTTTTGTTGTGTTTTCTTTCAGTCTTGGGGCAATGTGACAGCCTCTCCTCAAAGGTTCCTCCCTGAGACTTGACCACTGTATGTGAGAGCTAACAAAACTTCACCCCTGGCCCCTCTCCTCCTTCCTGGCACTCAGAGCACGGAAATACCTCTGTCTCATTGACTCTTGTTTCTAGAAGCCTCTGCGATTCTGCCCTGTGCACACATTATCTCAGATACTGGAGCCCTGAGATGGGGCCGTTTCTGGGTTTCCAGCTCCCTGTCATGGATTTTCTGTTATATCTTTTTGAATGACCTTGAAAAGATCCTGCTGCTTTTGTTAACAGTCGACCAGCTGGAGCCGCACTGACTTGGTTCACACACAGGCATCATGCAAAGTGCCGGGGAAACACAGGGTCTCAAGCTTCCAAATCCAGGGCTTTTCCTGTTCTACCTTTTCTCATCGTGAAGCATTCTCTTATGGTTCTGGTGTTTCCCCCAGTGCTGTCTCAGAGGGATGGCATAACCAGGTACCTGTCAAGAAAAGAAATAGTGAGTGGTTTATTGCTTTAAAATATGCAACCTAAGCCAAGAGTATAAAATTCAGTCTTAAGATGAGTAGCTCACTTAAGATGTGTTTCACAACCTGGTAAGCGCTATAGTTATTAAAAACATGTTATGCGACAGTGCTTTTATGCACTCTTTCAAACATAGTTTTTGAGCGCATAATGTATGTCAGTGGCCTTGCTACATGACAAGGGTAGAATGGTGAGCAGATAAAATGGTGTATGTCTTCAGGAAGCTTGAAGTCCAGTGGGGCAGAGGCCATATTGGTCACATAATCAGTCAACACAATGTCACACTTTGACGGTAACAAGTGTCATAGAGAAGAATGCCCAGGTCGGTGATGGCTTCAGAGTGAGGTGTGACCTCATCCAGGAGACCAAGCACTCAGGGAACCAGTAAGTGAACTAAAATCCGTTGGATGAGCACAGCTGATTCTTTTAGAAGCTCTGAGCCTCATTTTAGGGCTGATTTCCCTCGTTTGTTCCCCACTGGTCTTTTGCAGATTACGATTTGCGATCTTGAAGGAAGGGGAGTAAAAACCAGAATTCATCTCGGTCGTTGAAGTTCCCTAAAATTGCCAACCTTCCCTCCAGTTTCCCATAGCACTCGCCCTTGCTCCACACATTTAGAGAGGGCTTCATAAAAATCGTACTGTCGTTTTTAACGCAGTGTAAACAACTATATTGCCAATTATATAGATAGCACATCTATATGAAGAAAATTCAAACGAAACAGAAAATTAAAAAGAATAAATTAAAAATCATTAAAAAACTCGTAGCCACTAAGATTTCAGTAAACTTTCTTTCCAGATCTGTCTCTGTACAAGAACAGACATGCTATTTTTTTAAACTTTATTGAAGAAAATTGACAGACACAATGTTGTATATGTAGTGTACAATATGATGATTTGATATACACGCACAATGTAGAATGAGTGCCCAGATCAAGACAATTCACACATCCATCACCTCACGTAGTCAACTGTGTGTGCGTGTGTGTGTGCGTGTGTGTGAATGCTTAAGATCTACTCCCAGACACTGTCAAATCTGTAATACAGCATTATTAACCATAGTCACTAGGCTGTACGTTGGATCCTCAGAACTTATTCTTCTTGTAACTGAACAATTATATCCTTTGAGCTACATCACCCACTTTCCCCTCCCCCAGCCCCTGCTAACCACCATTCTATTCGTTTCTATGAAATTTTATTTTTTTAGTTTCCACATATAACTGATACCACCCAGTATTTGCCTTTCCCTGTCTGGCTGATTTCACTGAGCATAATGTCCTCCACATTCATCCATGTTGTTGGAAATGGCAGAATTTCCTTTTTTTAAAAAAAATTCCAGTGTGTGTAAATATATTGCATTTTCTTTATCCAGTCATCCACTGAAAGACATTTAGATTGTTTCTGTGTCTTGCCTATTGTGACTAATGCTGCAATAAACACGGGATTACAGATGTATCTTTGAGATCCTGATTTCACTTCTTTCAGATTTGTAGCCAGAAGTGGAACTGCTGGATCATAGGATAATTCTCTTTTTATTTCTTGAGGGCCTCCATACTGTTTTCCATAGCGGCTGCACCAATGTACATTCCCACCAGCAGTGCACAAGAGCGTTCCTTTTTCCGGCACTTGTTATCTCGTGTCTTTTCGATGACGGCCATCTTAACAGGCGTGAGGTGATACCTCACTGTGGTTCTGATTTGCATTTCCCTGGTGGTTAGTGGGGTCATATGCACCTTCTCATGTACTTGCCGGCCGTCTGCACGTCTTCTTTGGAAATGTAGGTGTGGACGTGTTGATAATAGATTGTGGCTCCTTGCTGGGCAGCCTTCTTCGTGGTACAACACGCCGGGTCGGTGTTACAGATGGGTGTCACTCTCTCCATGGCTGTGTCGTGGTCCACGGGCAGGGAGCCAGTCCCACACCGAGGACATGAATTCGCTGACCCTTTGCCACATACGAGGGCTGCATTTCTCCAGATACCTTCTCACCCTCCGGAAGGTTAAAAATCTGGTGCCCTGGGACCTTATTTCTGGGAACTCATTTTTCTCATCCCTTCTCTCTCTAAGGTACTGCAGATAAAGAATTTCACTGAGAGGAATCATGGGAGAAAAAGAGAAGACTTGGGTGAGGACATCCGAGCAGGAGGAGGACGGCGCTGGTAGGAATCCTGCAGGCTGGCCGGCTTCCCTCACTGCAGCGCACAGCTGCCCTGGAGCCCCAGGTAGAGCACGGAGGCCCCCACTATCCCTGCCTTTCACTGCAACGCAGAATTGGTAAGTTGTATCTTTCCATTGCAATAAAATGATTTGTTGTGTAGAAAGGCGTCGCACGGGTAATTCGCTTTTGAGAGAAAGTGGGTGAAGACGGAAGGGCTTTGCTGCCTTGTGCTCTGTTAGCCTGTGGGACGTGCCTTCGCGTGTGAGAAATCACATTTCCTTTGCTTTAGGAGGAAGCTCTCAGCCGGGGTTTTTTAACAGGATCGCATCCAGGTTCCAGCGCTAACTGTGCAGCACACTTGGTTAGAATAAAATGGGCGATTTCCCTCCCACTCACGTGTTACTGGTCAAGAGCAGTCCCGTAGCTGTCATTCGTTTGGTTTCTTTTTAAAAATTTTTAGGTTATATTGGAGTGTAGTTGATTCACAATGCTGTGTGAGTTTCAGGTGTACAGCAAAGTGATTCAGTTCTATATATACATGTACCTATTCTTTTTCAGATTCTTTTTCCACATAGGTTATTACAGAGTATTGAGTAGAGATCCCTGTGCTGTACATTCGGTCCTTGTTGATTATCTAGCTTATATAGAGTAGTGTGTATATGTTAATCCCAACCTCCTAATGTATCCCTGCCCCCCCTTTCCCCTTTGGTAACCGTAAATTTGTTTTCGAAGTCTGTGAGTCTGTTTCTGTTTTGTAACTAAGTTCATTTGTATCATTGTTCTAGATTCCGCATATAAGTGATATCATTTGATATTTGTCTTCCTCTGACTTACTTCACTTGGATTAGTTTGGTTTCTGATTTCTAGAAGACTTCCCTTCTGGGCCGTGAAAATGTGTTTTCTGTTTATCCTCTTAATCTCTCCTGAGAGCTATTTTGGTGATTTCCAGCGCAGGGAGGTCAGCTCAGAGCCCAAGGTCCCAGTGACGCACTCTACCATCTGTGGCACCGCTTGAAGTCAGTTGATAATGGGAGTCACATAAAGCCTCCCAGGTTTGGAACTCTTTGGTCTTTTTAAAAAAACGTTTATTTTATTAAAAATTTTGCATACGGTAAAATTCACCCGTTTTTCTTGGGTACAGTCCTATGGGTTTTCACACATAATGCTGTTTGTAACCACGACACAAACAGGATACAGAGCAAGGCTCACAGCCCTGACTTGTCTCCTGCTGCCCCTAATGGCTGGCAATCTCTGACTCGTCCTCTGACCCCAGGGTTTTGCCTTTTCCCGAGAGTCGTGGAAATGGGACGGCGGGGCGTGGGTGACGCGGCTTGTTCTGCTCTCGGCAGGATACCCTCGAGGCAGGCCCATGCCACCCTCTGCATCGAGAGCTCATTCACTTTCACCACTGGGTGGTGTCCTTGGCGTGGACGGACCATAGTGTGTCCGCCCATTCACCCACTGAAGGCCGTCTGTGCTGCTTCCAGGTTTTGGCGATTGTGAATAGTATCGCTATAATTATTCATGTATAAGTTTTAGTTGTTTGATAAGGTTTTCGTTTCTCCAGGAGAGATTCCTAGGCCTGGCCCTCGTGCAAGTCAGCAGCAAGTCCTCACCTAGTCACGGTCCCTTCTAGCCACTGTGCCTTCCGCATCTGTGCCTTCCTCGGGTGACCTCGTTCGTTCCGTCTACACACGAGAAGGCTCAGATCATGCCTCCGTCTTTTGAAATGCAGGTCTGATTATTCCATTGTCTTATTCATGTCTCTTCTTGACCACTCGAGCGTGACCTCTCCACATGGAGGAACTCTCCCGTCTTCCTGCCAAACTGTGTACTCCCCGCCTCAGTAGACGGCACTGCCATCACCCAGTTCCTCAGGCCAGAGGTCACCCTGGACCCCTCGCTTCCACTCTGCCTCATCCTCTTCACCAGCTGGTCCTGCTGACTTGATCTTCACAATATCTCTTAAAACCCCCTACTCTTCTCCATCTCTGATCTACCATCCTGTCCACACCACCATCGTCTGCAGCTGGATTATCACAACAGCTTCCCGATAAGTTTACCTGTTTCCATTCTTGCTTTGCTTACCAATCCAGGCTCCAAACATCAGCCGGAATGGATTTTTAAAGGTATAAATCAACCACACTATGAGATGCCCCAGCTTAAAGCTTCCAGTGGCCTCCAGTGCAATATTAGGCTCCCGCCCGCCTGTCTGCCTGCAGCTCCTAGTATCTCTGTTGCCCTCACTGAGCCCAGCACTCCGGACTCTGTCAGGTTCTAGAACCGCTGCATTCCTGCAGCAGGGCTTGGCGAGGGGTGGGACCCCGTCTCATTGCATGGCTTGCCTTACTCACCCTTCAGGCCTTCCACAGCCACCCCTGACTACACTCCCAGCAAAGATTGCCCTGCCATTCTCTATTGGAACCTACTTATTTACTTCTCTGGACTAAAACCAATCTGTCACTACTCGATTCTCTTCATTTCTGTTTGTTAGAATCGCTAGACACTGTGCTCTGTAATGTGCATGTACTTCTGAGGGTACTCAATTCTACTATAAAAGATGAGTAAGTTCGTGAACCGTAGGTAAAAACTTTTAAGATATTTTAAGAATGGAAAAGGAGCTAGTTAAGCAAAAAGTTTGTACACATGGGCAGAGTCCATAGGTTGTGCTAAGTATAGATGAGTAGTTAGTAGCGTGAGAGTGCTAAATAGCAAATAGACAGCTAATATTCATGAGTAGCCTGGGTACTGAATATTCATAATACAGCAAACATACAAAGGTCTTACATATTCATAACATCCTGGACCATTATATGCAGAATATGCATGATGCTGAATGCCTACATCACTAAATATTCAAGAAACACTAAATATACATGAGCACTTAATATTAATGAACCCATGTATCAGTGACCCCATGTGCCCTCCCCCCAAGAGGCACAAATAAAACCCATAGCTGTTCCTTCGGCTAATTGGTAAAGCACAGCCAGGCGTACTTGCCCCCGAACCCACCTAACAGAACAACTGTGTGTTATTGGCCTGAGGCACCTTCTTAGTGTGGGATCCCTTGCTCAAAATTCAGCTGTGGTCCTTATAATGGCATCATCAGTGGGAAAGTCTGATGTAGCAGCGTGGGGGGAAGGGGGAGAGAGAGAGGGATGTATAGAAATACAGATGATAGATAGATAGAGAGATAGATAGATAGATAGATAGATAAACGGGATAGATAAACAGATGATAGATAGATAGATAGATAGATAGATAGATAGATAAATGGGATGGAGGGAGAGAGAGAGAGATAGACAGAGAGATGTACAGATATATAGATGATAGATAAACGGGATGGGGGTAGAGAGACAGACAGACAGACAGACAGATAGATAAATAAGAGAGAGACACCACGTACCCAGGTTTCAGGTGTGTGACCCACCAGCTGGCACCTTATCCTAACTAATGCTAACTTAGCCCATCTCTTTCCATTTACTTCTTGCCCTGTGTTTGTAGCTGATGTTAGTAACCTGTGTGACTTGAGCATTTTATTCTGCCTGTGACCTCCGGCGTAGCTTAGCCAGTAGTGTGCCTGGAGGCTGCCATTGTGTCCGGGTGATTTCCTACCTGAGCTGCTCTCTGGGGGCGGGGAGGTCAGCTGTCTTCCTCTCGGCTGCATCCCTGGCAGAGTTGCAATCGTCTCCGTGGGTGAATCCCCAGCAGCCATCCTCCCCCCAGGTACAGAGCAGGAGCTGGCGGTGGCAGTCTCGCGCTCTTTAGGGCTGGGCTGCCGCCCCAACGAGATGGGAGTCTGCTCGATTGCTCTGGGAAAGGCATCTTTGTTCTCAAGAGAGACACACGCTCCTTTGCTTTCCAGGGTTGCCGTGGCAAGGTCTGACCCGTGGAACGGCTTTAGACATTTTGTGACCAAGCTAAGAAGAAAGCCAATAGCAAAGGTGTAATGGAAAAGTTTTGCAACGGACACTTGTTAAAAACAGCAAGACAGATTTTATTTGAGCTCCTGACTTTAGTACAGAACTGAGCTCAACTCCGAATGCAGCAAAGACAACTGGGGACTGATATAGCCTAAGAGCAGAGTCAGGGGCTCCGTGGATGGGAATTTACTAAGAGGAGCCTGACTAGACATCAGGGTGGGGATTCTCAATGAACTGACTTCGCAGGAGTCTTTGATAAAATTGGGCTCAGTAGGCCAAGGGCAGGCAGGCCACGGTCAAGGCTGGTCAAGACGAGAGCTCAGAGGAGACTGACTGCAACTGGTCGAGGAGAGGGTCTTTTCAAAGGACAGCAGGGTGGAAAGACCTTTCCATCCGGGACCTTGGGCCTCAGACGACATCCCTAAGAGACTGTGGGCTAATCCCGGTGTACAATGAACCTCTGGTGTTCTTGTCATATGAGATTATAAATTCCTTATATTTTAAGTCAGCTTGAGTCATGTTGTTATTATTATTTTGGTTGCAGTTTTGTTTGTTACTTGGAGCCAGAAACATCCTAACTGATAAAACACGGCTTGCCACAGGGTAGGTTGTTAAATATAATTTGGGGTGAATAAAAGAATTCTCCCACATAAATGGCGTGGGTATTTAAAATTAATTTGCTGAAGAGAATTTTTTAAAAACAGCATGTGTGTCCTTGTAAAATATTTCAATGGCTTTTATTACTATGGGATTAGACATCTTAGATATTACAGTTTTACCAGTATATAGGCATAGAAGGTAAAGACCTAATATACTTACTTAAATTGCTTTACCAAGTATTTTCCAATAACATGGTTTAATTTGATTTGCGTACTCCCGACGTATGCAGCATGAGTTTTATTATTAAAGATAATGATTTTCACTTACTCTTCAAATATTTATTAAGTGCTTGCTGTACATGAATGTGTTGTGCTGGGTGCTGGGACGGAAGGTTGAATTGGACGGTCTGACCCAGCGCTCAGGGCACGTGCTCTAGAGCAAACTGACATGGTTCTCATAATGGTATGTGTGGGCGGGGGGCGTGGCATAAGTTCACGTGGTGTGATATTTCGTTAAGACATAAAGCATGAGAATGACTAGTCACACAAGTAGTCTAGCTACAAGGATTCCAGAGAGAGGAAACACGGTGCAAAGGGCCCTTGAGGAAAAATACAATTTGGCCTATTCTAGGAAGTGATGAAATGCCATGTGAGCGAGTGAGACAGAGAGCAAATCAAGATGAGGGTGGACAGGTGGGTCAGGGCTTATCCAATAGGCAGGGTCTTAAAGGCCGTGATAAGCAATTTAGGAAAAAGAGATGGGCTGGTGGGGGAGGGAGCACGGTGAAGGCAGAGGACGTGTTAGGGGTGGGCAGCCGTCCCCGGGAGAGATGAGAGCCCGGGTTGTGGGGCCTGGAGAGGGCTGAGCGGTCGACCGGCATTCGCTCTGGGAGTGGGTGCGCCGGGGTTTGCTGGGAACTGGGTGTGAACACAAGAGAAAGGGGCGGAGCACCTCGGTTTCCGGTCTTGAGTAACTGGATGAACAAAGGCCCTATTGACTGAGCTGGGGGGACTGGGTGTTGGGTGCATATTTTAGGGGAGAAATCAAAAGAGTCTCCTTTCAGACACCTGGGTTTGAGATGCCTGTGATTCCTCTCGGATAATCAAGTTTGAAGCTTAGGAGCAAAGTGTGGGCTAGAGATGCACTTTCAGAGTCTGCAGCAGGAAAATGGTCATCGAATTTCTGGGACAGGTGAGAGGAAGGCTTAGAATCAGGCAACATGTAGGGCTCAGGAAGGGGAGAAGAATCCCACCAAGGCGAGAGCGATGGAGTTGCCGTGCGGGTGGGGAGAGCCAGCGGAGAACCAGAGGAAGAGGTCAAGGGACGAGGGGTTTCCGGGACGTGGTGTCAGCCGGGAAGCTGCTCCTCCAGGAAGGAAGGTCTGGTGAGGAGTGCGAGAACCAGGTCCGGGCATGTTGGGGAGGGAAGCTCGACCCCAGGGAGAACGAGGGTACACGGCCCAGCGCGTGCAGACGGAGTGCAGACAGCGTGCGTGGACCAATGCAGGGAGAGCTCGTCCGTGAGGAAAACAGAAACGGGGTGTCCAAAGACGCAGCAGCTCTTAGAATGTGTGCTGTCCTGGAGAATGACTGTGTCCTGATGGGAACCGTCCAGGGGAGACAGAGAAACTGCTCGCGGGGGGCGTCCCTGGGATGCGCTGTGCTGGTCCCTGTTGGCAGCCAGCATCCTAAGTCTCAAAGCCATGCCGATCAGTCCCTGATAATCCCACTTGCAGGGGAAGGAAACAGACTCTCAAAGACATTAGTGAATTTGCCCCAAGTTACGCGGTAGCGCGGCTCAGAGCTGCTTTGCTCAGGCTGGCCTTGGTCTCTCCGCTCGTGGTTCCCGCGGTGACAAGTTTACCTATGAACAGTGGGCCACAGAGCTTCCCTTGCAGCGTCGCAGATGAGAAACCTTCTCTGCCTGCGCCTGGGCCCTGCTCCCCGCCAGCCACAGGCAGACGCGCTGGGTGGGGACACTGCTGCCGCCGTGCGAGGCCACGGGGACGGGGAGAGACCAGGTAAGGAGGCCCCCCCAGGACCTCACCTTGGTCACACTGTCCTCCGCACTGTGGAGCGAAGGGGGTCTGCATAGTCGGGGGGGGTGGTCCTGAGGGGAACCAGAAGACCCTGAACACGACCCTTCCGCAGACTGAGAGTCGTTTTCGTTATTTGAGATCAGAATGTGTGGAATGTTCAACTGGAATAAATCAATCAATCAATCAATAAATAAATAAATAAATAAATAAATAATAAATGGACTCCATTTATTCAACTGGAACAGCTTCCCCGTATGACCAAAGATCAAAGTGAATGCATTGAAAATTCCCCTTGTAATACTTTTCCAAGCCCACAGCTACTCTGATTTAACTCTAAGGTCCTCTGTAAGTAAATCCATGAGTAGCCTTGTGTGTGTGTGATTTTGGGGGTGGCCTTTGGAAAACAAATCTGGACTCAAGATTCCTCCCTCCGTCCCTCCATCCCTCCCTTCCTCTTTCCCTCCTTTCCTTTCCTCCCTCCCTTCCTTCCTTCCCATCCCCGTTTCTCTGGGAAGCTAAAGAGCTCCTTGGGAAACTGGACCTCGGAAAGCTGACTCTATAATTTATCTTTTCCATCTCTACCCCTCTCTTGGCCCATCACTTTTTTTCTGAGTCTGTGTTCGTCATGATAAGACATTCAAATGAAAAAGGATGATTCCAGATCGCTGTCAAATAAAAACTGGCAGATTCACACTAAGTCTTATTCTGTGTTCCCTCTCAGTGTTTGGAGACGGTAAGGAGGGGTCCCCTAGGCTGGCACTCCTGTGGGTGACAGAGGAACAAAGCTCCAGTTGGAGGCTTTTGGCTGCCAAGTCCTGTCTATTGTATGTCCATCTGGATCAAACCATGTACTAAAAGCTTTGGATGTTACCTGAGATTTTCCAAGAGGCAGTTGACTTTGCTCATGTTATGAATTAAATTTCCAAAGTGGGAACGTGTCTCTCCTGCCATTGGCTCAGTTCTTTCAAACTCAAAGAACTAGAATCAATGTTAGTCTCTGAACATGTAATTTAAAAAAATATATTTATTTATTGCCCATGTAAGTTCTTATAGCAGGGCTTTTATTTCACACACAACCACATGGGCTGAAAACATGATTAGAATCAGTTTCAATTTAAAACTTAAGTAAGAAATGAAGGCCTCTCATCACAGACGGGGGGCTGGCTGAGGTCTAGGTGAGGTCACAGACAGTCATTTTTCACTCATATTTAAACTGGAAATTGTGTCATCTAAGTTGGCATCCGTAGGACGCATTTGCACTAAACTATGAAAAACACGTTTTGGTGTTGCCAACAAACGTTTCCACGTGGCTAGGTTTTCTGTGTTCAGAGTCTGAAAAATAATTGGGCAGAAACCTTGGTGATCTGAATACGCTGAGTCTAACACGTACATTAACTATGACCAGCCTCTTCTGTCCTTCCTGGACACACGTGCACACATGCACACACACACGTACACACACACACACACGCCCCTGGGGCAGTCCAAGTCCAGTTAGACTTGTTTAACAATTACTTCTGCGTCCTGAGGAGCAATGCCTGGGATAGAATAGACCTTTGGAATCCTGGCTCCCTCTCTTGGCGAGAAACTTCCAGATCCTTCCT
Organism: Kogia breviceps; assembly: GCF_026419965.1. Taxonomy (NCBI): domain Eukaryota; kingdom Metazoa; phylum Chordata; class Mammalia; order Artiodactyla; family Physeteridae; genus Kogia; species Kogia breviceps. The sequence continues at coordinate 88,856,683 of NC_081322.1, read as the reverse complement.
GATTCTTCTGTGTTTAACTACAAACTGGGGACCGTATCTCCTCCCCCTAGACTATTGTGAAGGCTGTTTGATAAGTACCAGGCCCTTCTCCCCTGCTGAACCTCCTCTGAGTTTGGGGGGTGCCCCACTGCAGGGATGGACTAGGCCACGGTTCCTCAAGCATCCGCCTCCCCGGCTCGGAGGGGTGGTGTGGGTACACCCCAGAACTCTTCAGATCTCAGCCCTGCTACGCGGTTAGGATTCACTCCTCCAAGCCCAGTAAACGTGTCTTCATTCAGACCGATAGGATGGCTGAAAGTCAATTAGGTGGCACCTCGGCGATAACACTCTGTGTTTCCTTTCCTCCTGGTCACACAGCTGGCCCAGGGTTGCTGAGTTAAGGAGCCACGTGCCGAGTTCTCCCCGAAGGGTGGGGTGACGTCCATGCTCCAGCCTGGTCGCCACTACGGCAGGCTGCTGCTCTTGCCCATCTGTCACCTGAAGGCAGAGGACCCAGGGCCCCTGGGGCTCCAGGGGAGGGAGGAGCCGTGAGCCGCCAGCCGGGAGACACTGGGCCCTGGAGGGACCGCGTGCAGCCCCCAGTGCCTCGCCAACCAGGGCTGGGTGTGACGCGGCAGTGACACGGGTCAGACTACGGGGGCCGTATTTTCTGAATCAAAGACGAGGATTTACAATCTCACTGAAACGTGTGCTAAAAGGAGCAACGAGGTAAAGCTTAGAAATTAGGGCTGTTCTGGGAAATCCGGGAATATGAATAATGTTCCTTTTCTCGGCCCTAACTAATTGAACGTCAGCCAGAGGCACGAGCTGGATGCTAGAGTGAAAAACGTCCACGGGTCCTCCTTGCCATCGCATCTTATTTCTAATAGAGGAATTTGATGCTAGCACTTTCACAGGTCCTCGCCCGGGCAGTGGGGCCAGGATTTGGTAGCTGGTGCTGAACATGAAAACCCTTGATTGTATCCTTGTCCTGGGACTGTGCCAGTGGCAACTGTCACTCAATAGGACAGAGAAGAAAAAAGGAAAAAAAAAAAGAAAAAAAGAATTTGATGCAGTTTGACTCTTGACAGTCATTTTGGCATTTGCATATTTCCCTTTTAAATGTATCCACCCTTCTTTCTTCCCGTCTGGGAAAGGCCGGTGCTGCTCCATCACCTGCTGTTCCCCGGCTGGGCCCCACACGAACAGAATCAGCATCTCCCGGGAGCCGGTGAGAAATTCAGAATCTCTCTTCTCACCCCAGATATGCCAAATCAGAGCCTGCATTTTAACAAGATACTCAGGTGATTTGTATGCACATTAAATTTCATGTTTTTTTCTCTCGCTCACAGCACTCCATAACGTGGTGGTATCTGGCCACCCATTTTGTGAACTAAGAAATTGAAGCACTTAGAAAATGTATTTCTTCCCAAGAACCTTATTCCTAGAATCAAAGTAGTTTTTTTTTTTTAAATTAAGAAAACACAGAAGCTGTTTTATTAGATTGTAAGATCGACATAGATTTGAACCAACCCTTACCATATGCATTCAAGTATGAGAGTGCTGGACGGACACTATATAAGGCTGACATACAAGCCCAAGAGTTGTAGGTGACAAAGGCCTTTGCTTTTTTTCCCGAGCCTCACCATCACCTTGCTGTCTTTTCTCTGACTCTCTGTAGCTCCGACCTACCTGGAGCCCAGAATAAGTTGATTTGTGCTTCTTTCCACGAGAGTGCAGAACAGTCTGGAAACTGCGAAGCTGGCCACGGATGACCCGAAATGTGGCCACCGTCACAGCCCCTGTCTTGCACGCTCCCTGGCTAGTGGGTGCTGGTGCCCACACTTCCCAAGAGCTGGGCCCCAGAGCGGGTTACCCCTTCCCACCCATGCTGGGGACAGAAATGGCTCTTCTCTGCCTCAACTCCCCTGGAAAGAAAAGGTGATCAAATGATTCAAACCATAGCAGATGTCCACCTCTATGCTGGCCCTGAAAAGGGATTCGGAGGCTTGTAAAATGGCCAGTCATGCGCCATGACTGATTTGAGGGAAGTCGGGCTGCTTATTTTTCCAAGTGGAGGTTCTACCCACGTGTACGGAAAAACCTAATAGCTGTGTCTCTTAAAACATATGGCCTCTCGCTTCTACACAAAAGGGGTGAGTCAGCACTTTAAGCACTTTCAGCTTTCAAAGCTTTGGAGAGGCTGTCGATTTTGTGATATTGATTCCAAAACTCAGATTTTTTTTTTTCCTAAGCTGTTTCAACAGTCAACAAAATTGGCCAGAGGAGGCTGCTAGCAGCAATATGCTTCAAGATATTTAAGGGTTTCATCTTCTGTTAAGAAAATCAGATGCCGAAGAGAGAAAAAGGGAAAGATAGAAGATTGGCAAAGACATATCATTTGAGGTTCTTAATTTCATGAGAGCATGTAAGAGGAGACTTTGGGTAATAGAAGTTCCATAACAAACATGACATCACTTATATTTTTCCCTCTTTCCAGAACTAACATTTATAATAATACTCCTTGTGTGTGTATATCCCCTAAAAATGCAGAAATTGATCTCTCATTTTAAAGTAATTCTGCAAGTTTGCCTGTCTAGTCAGTAAGCAGTAAAGCCTGGATAAGTACTTGATGTTTTAAAAGTGTATGGTTTTGATAATTCAAAAAGACACATGTATCCCAATGTTCATTGCAGCTCTATTTACAATAGCCATTTCATGGAAGCAACCTAAGTGTCCATCAACAGATGAATGGATAAAGAAGATGTGGCACATACATACAATGGAATATTGCTCAGCCATAAAAGGAAACTAAACTGAGTTATTTGTAGTGAGGTGGATGGACCTAGAGTCTGTCATACAGAGTGAAGTAAGTCAGAAGGAGAAAAACAAATATTGTGTATTAACATATACATGTGGAATCTAGAAAAATGGTATGGATGAAACCGTTTTCAGGGCAGGAATAGAGAGGTAGACATAGAGAAAGGACATGTGGACACAGCGGTGGGGGGGGGATGAATTGGGAGATTGGGATTGACATATACACACTATCATTGTCAAACAGGTGGCTAGTGGGAACCTGCTACATAGCGCAGGGAGCTCAGCTCAGCGCTCTGTGGTGACCTAGATGATTGGGATGCGGGGGTGGGAGGGAGGTCCAAGACGGAGGGGATATATGTGTACATATAGCTGATTCACTTCATTGTACAGCAGAAACTAACACAACATTGTACAGCAATTATGCTCCAATTTTAAAAAGTATATGATTTTGAAAAATCTATCACTCTCCCCAGTAGCTCAAAAAAAAATAAGGGCAGAATACTTCATATGCTTATTAACACTTAGATTTTTAAATGCTTGATATAGATAAAAACTACCCCTTACTTAAAAAAGAAGTCAGATGGGTGTGTAACTCTATTGCTACTCAGCAGTTTTAAATCTAATTTTCCTTTTCATTAAAGAGAATATGGTACAATTCAAAATACAATTTTTAATTGATGTTGAAAGTCTGAGGGTAAATCTTTAGTAGAAACAGCAACTCAAGCACTTTTGTATTGAGGCAAACAGAAGGGATCTTTGCCATGTTAAAGCTACCAGAATTTAAAATCCTTAGATTAATCTTTATTATTTTGGAGACTAACTTATTCACAATTAAAATGCAATTGCCGGCAGGAGGTATAGCTACTTGGTAAAGAACTCCACACATAAGGAACTTGTCTGGTGTATTTGTCAAGCCTTCACCTTTTAGTTGGTGTCTTAAAATCTGCACTGCCCATCACTCTAAATATGTTTGCAAAAGTCTCAGCCAACAGCAGAGCGTGGGCGTTCACTCATGGGCTGTTTAAAAACCAACAATCCACACCAAGAACTCCACCCATGACAATAGGGTATGATGTCTCCCAAGGGAATTACGTTCAAATGTGATTTCTGCGCATTTCCGGACTCAAAATTAATTTTTCTCCTTTTCATGTCTTTACATATTCTTCCCAACTCTTTTCTTGGTGTGTTTTTCTATTTAAACACTTTGATCCTTTTGGGTAACAGGTGTCAGTCCCTGCGAAACTAGCCCTGCCATAATTTGGAGGGTTGTGTTTTAAATGTGTTGTTAGGATTCCAAATTATAAAACAGTAATAAAAAACACCCATTGAAAAAAATTTACATGCTCTTTTAAAAAATTATAAAACCACATTGATGAGTAATATTAATTCATTTATGAATTTGAAATATTGTGCATCTTACCACATGCCAGGAGCTGTTCTAGGGGAGATTGGCCTAAGGACAAATATCCAGTTTACCCTTAAAGATGTCAAATATCCAGAAACGGTAAACATTAAAACGTAAAACATTAAAGATGTCAAATATCCAGAAACGGTAAACATAAAAACATTAAACATTAAAAAGACTGGAAATCCAGTCTTTAACAGTCTTTCCTGAAGGCCATGAAGAGAGGTCATGACAACACTGACCCCTCCCACGAGACCTGCTAGCAAAATAGTAATTAATAAGAGTTTATTGTGCACGTGAGAACAGTTTGCAAACTAGGAGCTTTCAAACCCCAAACTGACGGGATACTCAGAGGCGTGACATCACAGGGTGGCTTATAAACAGAAAAGGTGGACGTTGTTTACCCTTTACAGTGACTGGTTACTACAATGGGCAGAGGATTAGTTAAAAGTGATTATCTTTTACCATTTTAAGAAGATAACCTAAGTTTCTTTTATGAGTATCAGCGATACTCATAAGAAATAACCTAAGTTCAGTTTTGCTTATGTTCATGAAACAAGTTAGATTTAGCTTTGCTTACCTGGCTTACTTGGTTTTGTCTGCTTGCGAGGGTTTTAAGCCTGGGCTCCCTTTTATTTTATTTTAATAGGGTTAATGCTCTATTGGAGAGACAGGCTTGTGAATAAAGTTGATGTCTGTGAACAGCGCTGTGCTGGCGGTGTGGACCTGGTCATGTCTGCTTAGAGCTGACTTGCTTCTTGTGGAGAGAAGACGAAATAGCAAATGCATGGGTGTTTCCCACACATTTTGTCTTTGCACTGTGCCAGGCACTTGAACTTTTACAATCTCATTTTAGTTTGAACGATCTTGGGAGGTGGATACTATTTTCATCGGTATTTACAGATATGGGCAAAGATGGTACTGAAGTGACACAACATCATTTAACTAGTAGATGCTAAGCCAAGTGCCAAGTCTTGACCTGAATGCCAAAGTCAAAATTATTTTAAAAAGTGTTGAATGAGTATTCATTTCATTTTTCTTTTTGCGTATTCATTTCTATTATAGAAGCAAAGATGTTCATGAAAAGATTCAGAAAAGCATAAGGAAGAAAAAAAATAATCTAAGTTTCCACCAAAGAGTATTTTCTTGCGTAGCTTTAATGTTTATATGTTTTATATACAAAACTTTTTAATTCTGACAGCCACGTGGTCTACTTGCATTCAAAGAAGCACAGTCTAGCAATGAGTACAATAATTTGAAAGGAAATCCAGTCTTTAACAGTCTTTCTTGAAGGCCGTGAAGAGAGGTCATGACAACACTGACCCCTCCCACGAGACCTCTTTCATTGTCAACACTTGTTAAATGCTGTTGAGGTGCAAGTGTGGGTTCCATAAAGGCAAGTAAAATAGTCAAACTTTATTGTGTGTGACCTTGGGGAAGTCTCAAAACTTGTCTACTTATCAGTTTCCTCATCTGGAGGGGGTCTACTGACGATTAATGAGATAATTTATGAATAATGCCTGACACAGGGCGGAGATTCAATGTATATTGTTCTATTCCTGGTTTCCTTTCACTCTTTCTTTCCAATAGTCTTTCATGCTGGATTATTGCACAGTACATGGATGGAAAAAAGAGTAGGTCACAATCCCTCCGCAACACTCTAGTTAGGGAGAAAACATATATACAAGAGTTAAGAAGGAATACATAACCATGTATGATTACTAAAGAAGGATAATGACCATTTCTGCATTCATAGAAGGTCCTGACATGGTCACCCCTTCTGCAGTACTTCATTTCATTCCTGCTCTGATGGGGCAATTGCGTGCTCTAAGAATCCAATAATCTTAATTAGAATTGAAGGTTGTACTGGGTTGAAAAGTGTCCTGAATTATGAATGCCTAGCACCTCAGAGTGTGAACTTATCTGAAATAGGCTCTTCACAGATGTAATTAGTCAAGCTAAGGTGAAGTCATGTTGAAATAGGATGAGCCCTAATCCAATGATGTCCTTATATGAAGAGGTGTATTTGCACATAGATACACAGAGAGGGGAAGACCACGTGAAGGCACAGCAACACACAGGGACAGCACGTGACGATGGATGTAGAGATCAGAGTTATGCCCTCACGGGCCATGCAACGCCCAGGATTGCTGGCACCCACTGGAAGAAGCTGGAAGGATCTTCTCTTAGAGCCTTCAGAGAGAGCAGGGCCATGCCGACATCTTGATTTTGGACTTGCAGTCTCCAGAACCATGAAAGACCAGGTAACTGTTGTTCTAAGTCACCCGGGCTGTGGCACTTTGTTGGGGCGGCCCTGGGAACCAGATGCTGAGGACCTCCAGCCGGGTTCCCGCCGTCTGCAGCTCCCCCACCCGCCCTCCTCTTCACCTTGCTGCTGATCTTTTCTCCATCTGGATGGAGTTTCTCTTCCTCCGCTCTCTTCCGTCCACATCTCTAGCCCTTCTAGGTATTTAGAGGCTCTTCACTAAACCCACTAAATGCAAGGGCTTTAGAGCAACTATTTCAAAATCAAGTCCCTAATTTTGGGCGGATAGGTGTCTTTTGTGAGGGTTGTTTTACACAGTTCTTTACTGGAAGGACTTCCTGGCTCTGTAACCACAAATAACCGTGTTGTCCTTCAGCATGTCGCTAGTGTCCAGGCAACAGCCTACACAGCCCTTTGATTTATCGAGTCAATCAGGAAGTAACAAGGCTTAACAGTAGATGGTTGATTGCTTTTTTGGATTTGGGGAGGAGGCGGTCTTCGTGGGTATTTGGATACATGTGCTTTAAGTTTGTCCCAGTGTGGAGCCCTTTCAGTAATCTAATGCCATTTGGCAAACTAGCCCAGAACTCAGTGGCTGAAACCAGTAACCGATGGCTTGCGCAGGGCTCTTCAGTGTGGACTGGGCTCAGCTCAGCAGTTCTTCTCTGCATCCTGCTTGGTATCATTCGCGTGGCTGCAGGATGGCTCCACTCGCATAGCTGGTGCTTCTGCTGGAACGGCGGTTTCAGCTGGCAGCTGGCCCGGCCTCCCTCCTTCTCTCTGGGTGTGGCCTCTCCAGCAGGGTGGCCCTCCTTCTTCCCATGGTGTCAGACTTCGGTTACATCTCAGTGAGCGACTGGTGAGGGCCAGGAGCCCTCAGGCCACGTGGTTGTGGCCCTGGCTCCTCTGTATCCTTCGCAGTGCTTGTTTGCTGTTCTGGTAGTAAGACAAACTGCATAGAAGCCTTGAACTAAGTCTTCACTACAGCCAGTTCTCGAACCCGGCCTAGACTTTTTGGGATGGTCTCATTTAAGCTAAAATCGCCTTGGCCATTCTCTGTGTTGTAATCAACCCACAAGTGCTTTCTGAGGAAAACTTTGAATCCATCTTTCGACACTGCTTCAGAACTCCTCCCTATGAGGGGGAAATGGCCCTTGAATGGTCCAGGGATGGCGGCCATCCTGCATATTGACTAGAGGGTATGCAGTCCATCAGTTTCCCCTGCCACACCTTCAGAGAGCTGTGGGCTTGGATTGCAGTATTTTGACCCCCAATAGAATGTCTTTTACCCACAGCTACGCTTTGGTTGTTGTGCCTTAAGTCTACATTAGGGAGAGCTGTTTTCCTTTCAAGCTTTTCTTAATGTTCAGATGTTGTCAAGGACACTGTTCAGTACGTCACAAAGAATCATCACATGTCAGGGCTCGGTTAACTTGTGTTTCTCTGGAACAACTAATGTTTAAAAATTTTGTTTGTGCTGTCGGTTAGGCAATTGATTGTATTTTCCTCTTTTCACTGGTTGATTGGAGGGAAGTATGGAACCACATTTTCAAGTGTTCAGCAACTTATGATAACTTTTTTGTGTACTGCCCCTGCTTCCACATTTATTTTGTTTTCTCTCCTATTGTCTCATGTCCCCAAATTCCTATTATTTATTTCCAATTATATAGATACTGTTCTTTATCTTTTTATTCTCATGACTTCTGGTACGGTTTCTTGGCCATGGTAAGTACTTTATGATACATTTTCATTGTCTCTCTTCTGCCAGGCATACTACTCTCCTCTTAGCTGCCTAGAAAATCTCGAATTTCTTTCCATGTTTTAGTTCAACAATGGTAGATAAGCTTTGTGAAGTTTTCACAACTCTTTCAGGAAGAGTTAGGTACTCATTTTCCTACATAACATGTATTTCATCCCTCATCTCCCAACCCGAAGTTCTGACCATATATATATATATATTTTCTTGGCAGGGGTGGCACGTGGGATCTTAGATCCCTGACCAGGGATCGAACCCGGGCCCTCGTCAATGAAAGCGTGGAGTCCTAACCACTGGACAGCCAGGGAAATCCTGCATCACAAATATTGTTGGGAATTCCCTGTTGGTCCAGTGGTTAGGACTCCATGCTTCTAATGCAGGGGGCAGAGGTTCAATCCCTGGTCAAGGAACTAAGATCCCGCATGCCATGCCGTGTGGCCAAAACAACAACAACAACAAAAAAAACCCCAATATTATTGAATGACTGATGGAGTGATCATAGTTTTTGCTGGGTGTAGTTCAGACGTGATCTACTTCTCACATAACTGAGGAGTGCAGGGGTTCTTTTTTCAGTGATGGCAGTTGTTAACCCTCCCCTTCTATCCCCACCAGAAGCCCCCAGCAGCTCCACCAAGACAGTACCAGAGAAATTCCTATGTCCACATCTGTATCGACACACATCAAACGGAAGCCTCAAGAAGCCAGTTATGGCTCAGTGCTATTTGCTTTGTACCCCTAAAACTCTGAGCCAAACTAAAAGTGTATCCATTATAATAGGAAGTAATGACTATTATAATGTAACTTTTGGTAAAATGTGCTTAGATTTCCCGTTCAGTAAGTTGCTCTCGGCTGTGTGCAGGCTTTCAGTGCAGTAATAATTTGATAGCCATGAGTTTCCTGAGAGCTTCAACAGTTGGTTCTTTATCCCTTCTCATGCGTAATGCCAAAATTGTAGAATGCGTGATATTTTTAAACTAGTTATTTCTACATGGTACTGAAATATATCATAGCCAGGCTACAGGCTGTGAGCTGAGACCATTCACACCTCCCACATTTAGCATTTTCTTGTGTTCCCATAAAGAACTGGTTTTCAAATATAGGAGGAAAAGAAATACATGAAATCGGAAATATTTACAAAATTCGGAGGTACATATGATTCTGGTTATTTTAACTACAGAAGTTTTGTTCAGGAGAAATCTGTAGAAAAAAATGTTTGATCGTTGAAATCTTTAGTTAGCATTCACGATTTTAAGAAATATCATCAGTTTCACAATACTTACTAGTGCCATATGGATGCTTATTAGAAATTGCTTAAGACTATATGGTCTGAGATAACTTTCTATAAAAAGGGGGAAAAACCCAAAGAAAGGGCTTATTTTTTGAATAGTAGCAATTGTTGGAATGTTTCGTTTGTGTCAAGATGCTGAAAATTTTGTGTTTTCTATGGCTCTAGAAGAGTATATAAAACAGCCATGCAGGTAGCCACTATTTTATCATGAATAATGTGGGAAAATTGCAGAGGAGTTTTATTATGTGGTAGAAAGAGGACTGGGTGGGCAGCTGGGGACGTGGGTTTAACCCGACGTTGACCACTGGCCATTTGAGATGTGACAAAATGGTCTCCAGACTCTCCCTTCTCTGATGATCGGTTGATTCCATCAGCGGAGGTGACTCCCTGAATTCATTTTTAATTTAGAGATTTGAGTGGACATTTCCTCAGCTTGAGGTGCCGGTACCAATGGTTCTTGCTTAACAAAGAAAGGTGCAAATCGAGGAGGGGCAGCCCATGGGTCTGTGGACATCGCCACCTGCAGCCCCGGCCACTCAGGCCCTTCAGGCAAGGGGTCACAGAGACGCGCCCCTAGAGCGACGTTCCAGGACCTGGTGACCTTGCGTCTGTCAGAGCCGCCCATCAGATACCAGCTTGACAAGCCAATTCTCACCTGAATGAAAGGAAACTGCACCAGCGTGTGCTGAAACGTGTTCTGGGTTTAAAATGCCACCTGGACGACAGTAGACATCTCTCAATTTCTAGACCAAGATAGGGAAAAGGCAGAAAACTCAAAAGACCTCTGACTGGAAGATTTTGGGTCAAGTTCTTTTCCGGGGACTTATGAACCTTGTCATTGATGGTTTTGTTTCCCTTTCTTGAGGGAATAAAATGGAATTTAAAAACTATATCCATTAAGGCAGTTAGACCAAGATCTGAGTGTTCTCCCTGAGACAATAACTTACACGCAATGCAACAAGGGAAGAAAATGTGTACTATTGGCAAAATTCTGGTGAGAAGTCTGCCTTTGTCCAGAAAGTCGGTTTGCTTGCTGACTGTGTCGCAGCTGGATGGGGGTGGGGGGAGCTCCCCTCAGTGCCTGACCATCACCCCAGGCCACTGCTTCTGCCTCAGGGGGCACAGAGCCCAGCCCTCTGAACAGTTACTTGATGGTCTCTCGAGGGGCTGGCTGTGTACGGGAGCCACTGCTCAGTTTTCTGTCCCCCTGGAGCGGATTCTGTGGCTGCTGCTACACGTGGGGTGTTGCTTCGGTGAAGTTGCTCCGGAGAGATTCCTGATCAGTGGGGCTGAGTCGAACCCTAAAGACAGAAGGCAGCTGGAAAGCAATGATTGTACTGACCTGAAGGTGGTGGGCGACATGGTCAGATGGTGCAATTGACTATAAAGAGCCACGTGCATGAAGCGAACCAATGAAAGCCTGAAGGAGAGTCAACTAAGGGCAAATTCCAGTTGGATCAGACCAGCCAAGCAGAGAAAAATAGAGGAGGCACTGTGTTTCACACCAGACAAAGGCATCTAGTAAATAAACTAACTAACAAGAAGCCCCCAAAGCCCAGACAAACAGAAACCTTGTTATTTTATCCAGAGCTGGGAAAGACTGGACCATAGTATATGGCCTGCTGGGACGCCACAGGTTGGTTGTATCATAGTCTCACTGTGATAGTTTTTCCTAGTCTTTGATTGTCTCCGACACCTACCCCATGATTTGACTCTACATAAAAGAATTGGTGTGTATGTGCTCAGGCATAAAGCTCTCTTTTTATCCCTTAAATTGTCAACTGTATGTTTTGGTCAACAGCAACTATAAATGAGGTGAGGGGAAAAATTGGTTCTCAGAAAATACACTCTTTTCTTCAATAGTGACATGCTTATTCAAATTTTTATGTCAGTAAGTTATTTTCATCTCAGTGTTTAATGATAAACACAAATAAAAACCCTTTATACATTCCTTTATAGATTTTGCTTTTAATTTTTAAATATATTCCTGTCAATTGTAGGGTATTCTCTGTCTTTCAATAGGACTAAATTATTCTAACAAAACTGATACTGAATAAATTCTCCTTCAAGTCAAGCATCTTGTTGAAAAATTGTACAGGCCACACATTCTTTGAAACATCAAGTTCATGAAAGACAAAGAAAATCAAGGAGATGTTCCAGATTAAAGGAGGCTAAATAGATGAGACAACCGGATGTGGCACATGATCCGGGATTGGAGCCCAAACCAGGACTTTGTTTCCTTGTTTGTTTCTCCATCAGCAGCATTAGTGGGACACTTGGAAAAATTTGAAAAAGATCTGTAGGTTAGATGTTAGTCTGTACCAAGTTTAGCTCCTGATTTTAATCATTGCACTCTGATTAGATAGAGCAAGCACTTGTTTTTAAGAAATGCACACTGGAGTATTTATAGATAAAGGTGGCATTATGTCTGTGGCACTGTGTTTGTGACGGTGGCAGGTGGAGTTCTAAAGATAAGGACCACCAAGAAAATAAGAGAAAAGATGCAACTGCATGATGTTAAGATTGAGGGTTGCTATGCAATCATACCTAAAGAAGAGATCAAGAACATTATAAACATATACTCTGCACAATTCTATAATAACAAACTGGGAAATTTAGTCAGAATATCAAGTCAAATTCTCAAGAATCAGAAATCGCACTCATGGACTTCCCTGGTGGCACAGTGGTTAAGAATCCACCTGCCAATGCAGGGGACACGGGTTTGAGCCCTGGTTTGGGAGGATCCCACATGCCGCAGAGGAACTAAGCTTGTGTGCCAGAACTACTGAGCCTGTGCTCTAGAGCCCGCGAGCCACAACTACCGAGCCCACATGCCGCAACTACTGAAGCCCACGCGCCTAGAGCCTGTGCTCTGCAACAAGAGAAGCCACCTCAATGAGAAGCCCGCGCATTGCAACAAAGAGTAGCCCCCGCTCACCGCGACTAGAGAAAGCCCGCGTGCAGCAATGAAGACCCAATGCAGCCAAAACTAAATAAATAAAATTTTTTAAAAAGTAATTGCACTCATTATGAAGCTTTACTAGTGATTCAAAAGGTACAGGTAATCATGAGACACTGGTGAGTCTCTAAATGGCAATTTGCTTAGAATGAGAGAAGGCAGGTAGATTTCACTAGGGCTTTTGGCCAGAAAAGAGGCAATCGACCACAGCTGCCTAAATTTGATCAGTTCAGTTCAAGCTCTGCACCAGGCAGTGTGACTCATAGAGGAATATAAAGAAGAGGGTGGTATGTGGGGGGAGAGGGATAGAACCCTACAGACAGATTATACAAGAGATAAGTGCTCCACTGAATCCCTTGACCGGGGCCTCTGAAATTGTTTTAATCATACTTTCAACTGGCATCCAATTCACACACATAAATATAACACTTAAAAAAATCTCCCTCCTCACCAAAACGCTAAATCCCAGACGGCTTTATTGATAAGTTCTATAAACCTTCAATGAACAATTAATTCCTACTTTATAATGTTATTTCCTGCCAAATTTAAGCTGACAAAAAATTGCACTTTTCATTCTATAGCTAGAAAAGGACACTTCAAGAGAAGAAAATTATAAGTATAGTTGATTTTGAACACAGTTGTAAATATCTTAAATAAGATACAGCTAAGAAAATCCAACAGCATATTAAAAAAGACACAATTAAATGACATTTTCACGAATGCAAGATGGTTCACCATCAGGGAACATGTCAATGGAACTCACCACACTAACTAAGACTCAAGTGTAAAACACATGATTATCTGAGTTGATGTAGAAAACGTTCTTGATAAATATGACACACATTTGCAGTGAAAACTGTTAATAGACTAGAAATAGAAAGAAACTTCTTTAACCTGTTAAAGTTATATACCTTGAAAGTTACAGCATACTTTAAACTTATGAAGGTCATTTTAATATTTCCTCTAAAATTGTGAGCAAGGCAAAGATGTCCATCACTACTTCTATTATTTAACATTTGTACTTAAGCCCCTGACCAATGTTATAAGGAAAGAAAAAGAAATAAGGATTGGAAGGAAAAGATAAAACGGTTGTTATTTGAAGATAATATAATCATTTATCCCCCCCAAATCCAACTATTAAAACTAGGAAAAGAATTCACCGATATTTTCAGATACAAGACTTGTGAAATCTTAGCATCTCTCTACAATGATAATACTAACTGAAAAATATAATAAAAATACTATTCCAAATAGTAGTCAGAACTCTAGAGTATAGAGGAATTAATCATTAATGCATAGAAGTGTTATAGAAAAAATATTAAATGTTAATGAATGACATAACATGAAATGGAGAAATGGGGAAACAATTCATACTCTTGGACAAGACATATTAATGTTATAAAGATGCCAGTTTTCCCCAAGTTCAAGTACGAATCCAAGACAGTTCCACCAAAAAATTCCAGTCAAATTTTTTCAAGGGATGCAAAAACATTACTGCAAAGTTTGTATGAAAGAATAAAGGTTCATAAAGGTAAGTAAAATTTGGAAAAAAAGTACAAATAGGGGAGACCTGCCTCACCAGATATTAAGACATACCACAGTGTTAAGATCCTAAAAAATAGGGGACTTCCCTGGTAGTCCAATAGTAAAGAATCCGCCTTCCAATGCAGGGGACATGGGTAGGATCCCTGGTCAGGCAACTAAGATCCCACATGCTGCAGGGCAACTAAGCCCTTGCGCCACAACTACTGAGCGCGCGCCTCAACGAGAGAGCCCACGTGCTGCAAACTACAGATCAAAGTCTACTCTTTTTACTGCATTGAAATCTTTAAAAATTTGAGGACAGCTACGATTTCTTTTCAAGCTGAACGTTACCAGTTACCTGAGCCTCGCCCAATCAACAATGATTTTGTTATTCCCTGGCCTCACCCCAGGATTCGGGCTGCTCATAATGGGGTTTATGCAAGTCTGCCAACACCCCCCGAGAAGGGTGCCCGCAGACCCCACTGCAGATCCGGGTGGAAGAGCCACAGCAGGATTCACATCGCCCTTCCTTCTCGAAATACTTTTAACGTAGCCCAAGAGCACACTCAAACCTGGGTTTTTGGTCAGTGGATTATGCCAAAGTTGCCCCTGGCATTCTAGAGCTTCTTAATCCCCGAATTTCTTAATTATAAACTGCTGTTGAGTTGTGCTATCCTGGTGCAGAATTCAAATGCAAGACTTGATATGGTACTTATTAAGTTTCATGTTTGGGGATTTAGACCAATATGTCAGACTGCCAAGGTCTCTACTTTTTGTTTCATTTGGTTTTGAAGCCAACCTACACATTTTACCATCCATGAGCGCTTTCCATATTGAATAAATGCTACATGCAGGTCATTTTATTCCAAGCCTGGTTTCTAAGGCTGCAGACCATATTAAAAGCTTTGTGGCATTCCATTGGAAACCTCCTTCCATATGGCACTATTCCATTAACCAGTGCACCAAACTTGCTATGTATCCACCAATCTCTACGGTCGTCTAACCTTTGTAGAGATGGTTTCCATGAATGAACAAGGACAATGCATTCAAAAATACCAACTGTACTGGGAAGTGAATTTCATGATCGTTAACGTGACTTTTTATTATACCTGAAAGTAATTTTCTTTCTGTAGGAGAGTATGTCTGAAATTGTAATGGAAATTAATGAGAAATGTGACTCAGTGTATAAGCTTTCACGGACACTTTCTGGAAAAGCCATATAAAGATGTACAGATGAGATGTTGATGAGTAGGAGCTGCTAGACACCGTAGAGCTGCTTCTTCAGAAAGATTTCAATGGAAGTCGGGTTCAAAGAGCCCGAGAATGAACAGGAGAAACTAGAAATAGGAGGCATGCATACGTTCAGGCAGATCTGAGGTGAGTAACAGGGAAGCTGGTTGACTCCTCCTAACCTGTTCAGCCCGATAAACATTGTTGAAGTTAATGCTCTCGGTGGGAATGCAGACCTGTGAGAGGATGGAGGTCGCTACTTCATTTAAAGGAACAACAGGAGGAAAAAGAAGCGCTGATTAAAGTCACAGATTTTAAAGAAATAAAGGGTTGGGGTGACAGTCCTCAGAAGTTGAGAACAAAATGGGCTGAAATCTTAGAAGAGGTGAGACTAAGGGTGAGCTCATAATTAAACAGCGATGAGACAGAGACAGAGGAAACCAGGGGAGATAGCAATCGTACGGTCCGTCTTAAAAACTGATCAGGACACGCCTGGAAGTTTCCCAGAATAGGGTGAGTGGGAGAAGCGAGGAACATGGAGGGAGAGAACGCACGCTGTCAAACGGTCCCTGAGAATATGGGCGAGAGAATTCCCAGGGGGGATGGTCCCATGTTCCCTGCTATGCAGCAGGGACGCCAAGGACCCAGGGACCGTGGGCTCGCCGGTCGGCCATGTAGCTTTCGGCAGGACTCCTTCACTCTGCCTGTTCCTGTTTCTGATTTTGGATCTTAGTCACTCATGTCCTCTAATTAAACTAGACAGCCAACGTAGCGGGAGAGAGGTCAGATTAAAGCAAATGCTAGAATACATGAGATTCTTTAAGAAAACATTTCCTATTTGTATCATGAACTGTGTTAGTTTGGGGTTCCCCCCCCCAACTCAATTATACACTAAACTACCATGCGTTCTGCTGTGTGATTTTCCTATTTGATTTATTTGCACACTAGAGTGACAAAGAGGTATACTGTTCAATAAGCCTAACCAAGAAAACCACTGGTCTTCAGACACAAAGTGAGAAGAGATAAAGTCATAGACCTTAGCAAGCAAGTGAAGAGAACTGATACATCCGTTGTCATAATCCTCTGCTTTGCACTGCTTGACGGCTCTTCTCTGCAGAACTCTTCAGCCTCCTTTCAGATAGAAAACGTAAAACCTTAAAAGAATGGGTTCAGCTATTCTTTCAAAATTAACATGAACGCCTTGAGAAATAAATGGCTAACTAAAAGTGTCATGAACTGTTACTGTTCACACCGAATTCCTGTCTTTGTCACTGACCTGTTCACAGGTTAAGAGTAAGACGGAAGAGTCTAGAAAGGTCAGATTTCCTTGTTGAGGAAGTTGCAGGAGATGCATTTCAACACTAAGAAGCAAAAGTTAGCTGATAGGACCGAGCAGAAAGAGAAGCGGATGGGAGGGGGTGGAGTGGGAGCTTCTTCCCGGCTCGGCTCTGCCAATGACGTCAGCAGCTGTGAGCTTCCCCAGCTCGACCAGCTGGGCCGCCCAACTGTGCAGGCCGCGGGGTTGGCGTTAAAATATTTGGATACGGCCGAGGAGTGTGAACAGACTCTCAGAATCACAGACTGTTTTTAGCAGAAGCCCTGGAGATGCAATTCCTAGGAGAAAGGATATTGTCCTGAATTCATTTTTGTCAGTTATATAAATCAAGCAATTCTTAATTTCCAACCAGATTTGAATTTAGGAGTAAGGTCTAGGAGTTAAAACCTTTTTTTAAAAAAAAAAAAATATTTATTTTTTAAAATATTTATTTATTTATTTATCTTTGGCTGCACTGGGTCTTCACTGCTGCGCGTGGGCTTTCTCTACTTGCAGCGAGCAGTGGCTTCTCTTGTTGTGGAGCACGGGCTCAGTAGTTGTGGCTTGAGAGCTCTAGAATGCAGGCCCAGTAGTTGTGGCGCACGGGCTTAGTTGCTCCGCGGCATGTGGGATCTTCCCGGACCGGGGCTCGAACCCGTGTCCCCTGCACTGGCAGGCGGATTCTTCACCACTGCGCCACCAGGAAAGCCCCTAGGAGTTAAAACCTTTGAAAACAAATCATTTTGGAAGTTCTTGTTTTAAGGCTCGACTATGTGACCTTCCATTACGTACATGAGAATGTTTTTAAAAATGTGGGTAGCATTTGGAGAGAAAGCTAGTCAAGCTCAGTGAGCCCAGGTCTCCATGTCAGCCACCGACGGAGTGAACAAATAATTACGGAGTACCGCCTGTGTTGAAGGCACCCAGGGTACATCCGTGAACAGCAAGCAGAACTGCTGCCCCTCATGGGATGGAGAGCCCTAGTGGAGGAAAAGAGTAACAGAAACGAATAACATAAAGAGGTGAACTGCTTCGTATGCTGTAAGATGCAAATACTACGAACAGAGCCGAGCCAGGGGGTTTGGAAGAGGTGTTCGCGAGGGCTGCGATTCCCGATAGAATGAGAGAGTGTGGGCCTCCCTCTAGACAGTTATTTGGGCAGCAGTTTGGAGAGGGTGCCAGAATGAGCCACACGGGTGTCTGGGGAAGGTGTTCCGGGTAAAGGCCCCCAGGTCGGACCACACGCAGTAGCACTGGGAGATGTGTCCACGGAGGGGTCAGGGCACCTAAGGGGCTTCGCCATCGTAAAGTCTCAGCCTATGACTCAGTGGAACGGAGCTCCGCAGAGGGTTTTGAGCCGAGGAGTGATATCATCTCATTTACAGTTTTGAAGCTTCACTTTGGTGGAAGTCTGGGCTCCCGCCAGGGCAGCAGCAGTGAAAGGGGAAGAAGAGTTCAGATTCTGGACACACTGCATTTTGGAGGGGGAGCAAACGGGAAGAGGTGGAGGGATGGGTGTGGGAAGCGAGAGAAAAAGATGAGTCAAGACTAACTCAACGTTTTCGGCCTCAGCTCCTGGAGAGAAGGCGTTTCCATCAGCAGAGCTGGGACTGCAGTGTGATTCTGTCACCCGCTATGCATCAAGCATGGTGCCAGATGCCAGCTGAAACAGGAGCTGGGTCAGTATTTTTCCATCTCAGGACATGACCAATTGCAATTCAGCGATCCTCAACTAGAATTTTTAAAATTCAGATTGAATGCTGTTGTGGGTACTCTGATGCCCCCGTGACATACCTGGGGGTGCTGGGAACTTCAGCTGCCCTCAGCTCAGAGCTGCCTTCCTCACTGGGTGATAGCTGTGACCACAGGGACCACCTTGCTTAAGGAGGAGCACGTGGCCAGGGCCTGGTTGATGGGGGCACAGAGTCAGAGCTCTTGACTTCAGCTGGGTAAGCAGGAAGGATCCACCCAGTGCCAGGCTCCCCACAGGATCGACCGAGGCCCCGGGGAAGAAGACCTCCATCTTCTATTCTGGGACGTAGACGGATATCAAGGGTCAAAGCCTAGTGAAGTCCAACTGAGGATATGCTGGGCTCGCCAGGAGCATAGAGGGGGTGTGGGTGGATGGGGAAGGCACTAGGATCTAGAAGATCTCGCTGGCAAAGGTCCTGGGGCATATAGGCAGAGCAGGGAGAGGTCTGGAACCACCAAGGAGGCTCTCTGGGGCTTTCCTTTCCTCGGGACATACAAGATGCTGGCCCAGGGCAGTAGCTGAGGTCTCCAGGTAAAGTGTAGGTCGCCTCACACGGCAGGGCACGTCATAGGCTATGAAACATCCCCATTTTATGCCCAGAGGATTGTATTGCCTATGTGACATTTTCCAGGGAACTATGTGCCATAAACCCACGGAGTTTAGGTTTGTTTACCACAGGTTTACATTCAGCTAAAGACATTCAATAGTTAATGACTCCTCTAGAAAATGCCATTTGTCATGAGGTCCGGTTATCAGCGTGTTCAAAGAGAGATCAGACTGGGTCACCGAACTTTTTCCTTTTCTTTTAGTGTCTCCTTGCTAATTGCCTACTGTACCTGGAGCTCTTTACAGTGACATAAGGTGTAATACCCTGGCAAGGACCCCAGAGGATAGTGGAAACATACAGCTAGACTGACCTGGAATTTTGGAAAAGTGATGGATTTTTCTATTAAGTGAAGCAGGAATGCCAGAACTGCCATGGTAGAGGTGATGGAGGAGGGATCTTCGAAAAATGGTCACGAGTGGCTATCCAACCGAGGTCCAGAGCACCCACAGCTGATTATGTTTCGTGCAATGTCCAGAGGACACCCATTCACTATGTAAACACAGGAAGTGCTGGGAACTTCCAATTCTAGCTCAGATGGAGTAATAGGAACTGGATTTACCTTCTCAACTAAAACAACTATAAAACCAGACAAACTGTAAAACAAGGTTTACAGATATTGGACGGTAGGCAGCGCAGGAATGAGAGCCCTGGGGAAAGGAGACAAATGAGGCTCCAGAGGGAATTGATTTCCTTGCTCCTTCCATCTTCTAAAGCCACATTCTTTGCATTACTTGACTCATGACCCCTTCCTACATCTGCAAAGCCAGCAGTGTGTCACCTTCAAATCAACCTCTGCCTCCCTGTCACAGGGTTCTTGTGATTACATTTTAGACCCATCAAGATAATCCAGGATCAGATCCTTAACTTAATCCCATATGCAAATTTCCTATGACCATATAAGGTAACATTCACAGGTTGCAGGACTTGGGTTTCTTTGGGGGCCATTATTCAGCTTACAATGACCATCCAGCTTGAGAGCATTGACTTTTGTAGTAGACTGTATCCAACAACAGCAGTTTTTCAAGTACAAATAAAACATTTATCAAAAAAGACTATATTCTGGGCCAATAAAGCAAGTTTAAATAGATTTAAGAGAACTGGGAGCATAAAAGCATATTCTCCTTTCACAACAGCAAAATACCAGAAATTAATAACAAATTATGTTGAAAATATCCAGATATTTGGAGGCAGAACAATACATTCTAAATAACCATGGATAAAAGAAGAAATCACAAAGAAAATTTGAAAATACTTTAAATTGTATGAAAATGAAAGTACAACATGCCGACATTTGCGGCATCCACATAAAGCTGTGCTGACAGAGTAATTTTTTAGCATCAAATGCTTATATTAGCAAAGAAGAAAGGTCTCAAATCAATCCTAAGCTTCAACTCTAAGAAATTAGGAAAGAAGACGAGTTAAACCTAAGCAAGAAGAGTGAAGAAAATGTTAAGGAGACTAGATCAGTGAAACAGAAAACCAGTAAAGGAAACCAGTGAAGCCAGAACTGTGTTACTTGAAAAGGTTGATAGAATTACTAACCTACAGTATAATCAGCCTGATTAGAATAAAATAAAGAGACAAAGTTGACCAAAATCAGACATGAGAGAAGGTCATCACTACAGAGCCTACAGGCTTTGAGGGGATAGTAAGGGAACTACTTTATTTCATAGGAACTAATATGTCAACTTACATGAAATAGATTCCTTACAGATAGGAACTACCAAAGTCACTGAAGAAGAAATTGATAACCTGAACAGCTCTATAACTATAAAGTAATTAAATTCTAGTTAAAAATATTCCCACAAAAACACCCCAAGCAAGCAAAACCCTCCAGGCTCAGGTAGCTTCACTGGTGAATTCTATCATACACTTAAGGAAGAAATAGTACCAGTTGTACACAAATTCTTCCCAAACATGGTAGGAGTTGAGACACTTCCTAACTCCACTTAGGAGGCCAATATGACCCTGACACTGAAAGCAGATCAATATACCTCATGATCAGAGACCTTAACCAAATGAATGCTGCCTGTTAAAACATATAATACATCATAAATGGGTGGGTGTGATTTCATGAAAGTAAGGTTGATTTAACATTTGAAAACTAATTAATATAATTCACCATATCAAAGGACTAAAAAAAACCCACCATATGGTCATCTTAATAAATTCAAAAAAGACATTTACAAAATTTAATATTCATTTTTAGTAAATAAAATTCTTGGAAAACTAGGCATATACATTAATTTTTATCACATGATAAAGCACAGCGATAAAAACCTACAGTAGCCAACATTGTACGTGATGGTGAAAGACCGAATGCTTTCCCCCGAAGATCTGAAACAAGGCAAGAAGACTCACTCTAGCCACTTCTTTTTTTTTTTTCTTTTTTTTTTTCTGTATGCGGGCCTCTCAGTGTTGTGGCCTCTCCCATTGCGGAGCACAGGCTCCGGACGCGCAGGCGCAGCGGCCACGGCTCACGGGCCCAGCCGCTCCGCGGCACGTGGGATCCTCCCAGACCGGGGCACGAACCCGTGACCCCTGCATCGGCAGGCGGACTCTCAACCACTGCGCCACCAGGGGAGCCCTAGCCACTTCTATTCAACATGATTTTCGAGGTCCTACACAGGCGAGGAAAAGAAAAAAAGAAGCATATAGATTGGAAAGGAAAAATTAAAGCTGGCTTTCTTCACAGACTACATGATTGTCTACATAGAAAAATCCCCAAGAAACTATGGAAAAGCTACTAGAACTAATTATTTTAGCAAGGTTGCAGGTTACATGAGCCATACACAGCAATTAACTAGCAATGACTGATTGGAAATTAAAATTTAAGTGTGAGCATTTAAATGAGCATCCAAAGGTGAAATACTTAGGGATAAATTGAACAAAATGTGTCCCAAACCTCTATACTGTAAACTAAAAAAAAAAAAAAAAAAAAAAATGTTGAAAAAAATTAAAGACCAAACAAGCGTAGAGAGATTCCTTATTCACGGAACAGAGGAATCAATATTTGCTACGACGCTTTCTTTCCCAAAACTGACCTCTGTTTTCAATGCAGTCCCAATCAAGACCCAGCAGGCATTTTGGTAGAAATCAACAAGCTGATGTTAAACTTTATGTGCAAATGCAAAGGACCTGGAAAATCCAAGACAGTTTTTAAAAATTATGACAAAGTTGGAGGACTTACACTACTGATTTCAGGGTCATTACAAACAGATCGTAGTACACGTATGTCATATAATCCTATCAGGCAGTATAAAGGAGCAAATCACTCCACCCGAGCATGGCTGAATCCCCAAATCCTGAAGTTAAGCCAAGGAAACCAACCATGAAAGGCCACATACTGTTTGAGTCATCTCTATGAAGTTCTAGAAAAAGCTGAACTGTGGTGACAGAGACCACATTGGTGGTTTGGGGGAGTTGGCATAGGGGTATGGGAACTTTTTGAGGTAGTCAGAGATTCTAATCATGATAAAAATCCATGAATTCTACACCTGAAACTTGAATTCATTGTGTGTAAATTACACCCCAATGGAGTTGATTTAAAAAATAACAAACGCCCTGGTAAGAGGAGCCACAGTGCCGCTGAAAGTCTCTACCCTAATCAGTGACGTCTAAGAGGTGCTATGTTCCCCGCAGCTACGCTCTGGGGCTGGGGACAGGGCAGGAAGGAGAGTGGTCCCGCCACCATCGTGATCACACGTTTGCAACGTTCCACAAGTCCTGGTTCCCAGAAGGCAGACATTTCTGAATTGCCATCTGGGGACACGATGAGAGTCCTATTAAAATTCAAGCTGTGGCTGTCACCCAGGTGTTTCAGGGTCCTGGTACCAAGAAAGCAGCAGGCAAGGAAAGAGGAGCTGAGCTGGCCTGGGAATTGACAGATCTTCGGGAACAGAGAGGCTGTGGCTTCACATGGGGAGGGAAAGGGTGTATTTGTTGTTCAGACGAGCCACTCGTGCTCCTATGCTCAGCTTTTAAATTGAAAAAAATTAATCTCAAACTGACAAAAAAGTTGCAATTCAGAAAATACACAGGATGGTTTTTTACCTGCATCTACTGAGAGTAATTTGCCAAACTGATGCCCTGTCACTCCCTAATACTTTAGTGTGTATTTCCTAAATATAAGGGTATTTTCCCACATACCCACAATACAGCCATTAAAAAAAATTAAAGTATAGTTGATTTATAATGTTGTGTTAGTTTTAGGTGTGCAGCAAAGTGATTCAGTTATACATATACATATATATATATCTCTTATTTTTTATATTCTTTCACCTTCTAGGTTATTACAAAATATTGAGTATAGTTCCCTGTGCTAGACAGTAAGTCCTTATTGTTTATCTATCAATATTTTACATACAGTAGTTTGTATCTGCTAATTCCAAACTCCTAATTTATCCCTGCCCCCCCTTTCCCCTTTGGTAACCATAAGTTTGTTTTCTACGTCTGTGAGTCTGTTTCTGTTTTGTAAAGAAAAACAATGACACACACCTTCTACCCGATCTGCAGACCTCAGTCAAGTTCCACCAAGGCAAGCTTGCTGGTGGCAGTTGCAGCCCTCGTGAGGTGGCATTTTAGTGGCAGATTCAGAGCCAGCGGTGCAGCTGTGGTGCAGCTTGGGGACCCCAGCTCAGGGCCGTTATAGCTCCCTGACCCTCACATCAATCACTTCATTTTGGATCTTCCTTCCCTCGCCTCCCTTTTCCTCTCTCAGCATTTCCAGCGCCGTAGAACTAAATTCCTCCAGGCGTGAAACACCTACAGTAGCTTCTGTTGTCTCGCAAGGATCCTGGCTGATATGCAGATTTAAAGGATAGAAGAATAAAGGTTTGGCTGCAAACCTTGGTGACACTCATGAGACCCTACAAAGTCCAGGGCTCCGTGGAGCTTCGCGTTTGCCCCGTGGTTTTCATTAGGTTTTACCCGTGAAGGTCTCACTTCTCTTCCTCCCCCGGGCACTTCCCACCCACTTTGGAGTTAGTGGTGACCATGTCACTTACTCTGACAAGAGCCACGTGTCACTGCAGGGAAGAAGCCTGAAGAGTCACTGCAGATCGTCCACGGCCCTTGTCCTCGCCCGGCTGCGGTGCAAAGCATGTGCTAAGTTCGGTCCCCGCTGAGCTGGTTCCTAAGTGACCACAGTGAGTAAAGAACTGCCACCTACACACAGTGAACAGGAAGCATACGAGCAGCAAATGCACACATGACTGTTCCAAGCCACTTCGAAGCGGGAGCTGTTTGTCACCGCGGCATAACCGAGACCCTGGACGCGCGCACTCAGGCTGCACCTGACCTTTCCCGAGGGCTGCTCCTGCCTGGAACACTAGTATGTCTGCACGGTTTGCGCTCCAGATGGTTTCTGGACGGTTTCTAAGCTCGACTGGTTTCTGCTCATTGAGCCTGTTTTCCCAATCTTCTCATAGATTTTATAAAATACATAATATGCAGCCAAAATATTCCCTTGGGGCTTCCCTGGTGGCGCAGTGGTTGAGAATCCGCCTGCCGATGCAGGGGACACAGGTTCGTGCCCTGGTCCGGGAAGATCCCACATGCCGCGGAGCAACTAAGCCCGTGAGCCGTGGCCACTAGGCCTGCGTGTCCGGAGCCTGTGCTCCGCAACAGGAGAGGCCACAGCAGTGAGAGGCCCGCATACCGCAAAAAAAAAAAAAAAAAAAAAAAAAAAAATATTCCCTTTCTGTACGTAGGCACTTGATTTTTACGAGTCACTGGCAGGAACTGTGACCGCATGAGACCGTGAGGACTGCATTACACGATCACGCCGGGAGCGCTGTAACTTGGTGTCTGATAAATGCTCAGTACTTGTTAGCTTCTGTGTTCTCCACAGGCGGTTCTGCCTAGAAATCCCGCCCAGACACCAAGTGAACAAAGAGGGTGGCCCTGCATGTACTGTCTCACTTTTAATTATACAAATGGGACAAAATGGCATATGGCTCAGACTGTTTACCTTCAGAGCCACAGTGAACGTTCCATTCTCCGTGTGTCCATTTACGCAATCAATACGGTCATTCAGTAAATGTTTATAGATGTCCTCTGCGTGTGACGTCTCATGTTAGTCGCTGAGCGCGCAAACAGGTCAACGGGAAGCAAAGCAACGAAGAAAGAAGCAAAAGAAGAAACGGAAAGAAAGACAGAGAACTGGTGGGGCTGGTGACCCGTGACACATCTGGGAGAGAGAGGTCTGTAGCACCTGAATGGATTCTGGTGACGTCCACCCCGGGCAGCGGCCTCATTGGCTGATGACATCTGGTCTGGGAAACAAAGCTCTGCGCCCAGAATCACCTCTGGAGGAGCCTGGCGTCCACACGAGCACAGGGTGCTGCTTCCTCACTTTGCACAGCTGGAGAATGCGGTAACGCAGCCCACTTCCTCTTCGAGATTTAGAGAAGAAAAATAAGCTCATGAACAGATAGTTGCTCAAAAGTTCTCAAATGCAAGTTATTCTAGGTTGCATAGGATTATCATTGTTACTAACGTTAAAAATAACGATGGGGCTTCCCTGGTGGCGCAGTGGTTGAGAGTCCGCCTGCCGATGCAGGGGACACGGGTTCGTGCCCCGGTCCGGGAGGATCCCACATGCCGCGGAGCGGCTGGGCCCGTGAGCCATGGCCGCTGAGCCTGCGCGTCCGGAGCCTGTGCTCCGCAACGGGAGAGGCCACAGCAGTGAGAGGCCGGCGTATAACAAAAAAAAAAAAAAAAAAAAAAATAACGATGTACGGTTATGATGTAAAGATTGACATGTTTGTCCTAACCTCAAATTACTCACTCCTAATTCTCTGGCTAATGCTGAAGGAAATGTTTCTTTCCTCTCTAAACAAAATTCAATGGACACACACACACAAAACGCCTTGCCATTTTACGGTAAATCTTTAAAAGATAGTTTTATTTAAAGCCCTTTGCTTTTGGGAAACCGAGGAGGAGGTATGTTACAGGTTATTTTCTCTCCTGAGAAAAATAAGATCTTCAAAGGTAGTTTCCAGTTTACATTTCAGCATTTAAGTGAATTCCGACAGAAATATAGCTAATATCACTCCAGGTGTCACCAGGCAGGACTCTGCCCAGCGTCTGAGACCTGATTCCCAGGACAAAGCCACGTGGTTTTACTTTATCTAAGACGAGGAAGAAATACAAGCTTAAAGGAGGGAAGAGGGCTTCCCTGGTGGCGCAGTGGTTGAGAGTCCGCCTGCCGATGCAGGAGACACGGGTTCGTGCCCCGGTCCGGGAGGATCCCACGTGCCGCGGAGCAGCTAAGCCCGTGAGCCATGGCCGCTGCGCCTGCGCGTCCGGAGCCTGTGCTCCGCAACGGGAGAGGCCACAACGGTGAGAGGCCCGCGTACCGCAAAAAAAAAAAAAAAGGAGGGAAGAACTTTAAGTATGATCTGCGCCAGCTGCTTCCCTTTACAGGCGGGGAGCGCAAAGCCCGAAGAGAAGAAGCAAAGCCCCCGACCAGCCCCCAGGTAACGGCCGAGGCCGCTCTCCGCTCGGGCCCCGCCACCTGCCGCCTCTCATTCGCACCTCCTTCCCCTCAGGTGGGGCCCGTTGCTCC
The DNA here is from genome assembly GCF_026419965.1 of Kogia breviceps. Classification (NCBI taxonomy): domain Eukaryota; kingdom Metazoa; phylum Chordata; class Mammalia; order Artiodactyla; family Physeteridae; genus Kogia; species Kogia breviceps. The sequence continues at coordinate 88,830,211 of NC_081322.1, read as the reverse complement.
AGAGGAAGCATCCCGTGGAAAGCGTGCATGGGTCTGGGGTTTACTCCGTGTCCGCTTCTCAGCAGCTGGTGTTATGGCCTCGTTGCTAACGCAGGGTCCTAAGCCAGTCTCCTCACTTATCAAATTAGCTTCCCTGGTCTTTCTTTTCTCGATGCACCAGGACAAGTGACAGAGCTTTGATTCCCTGGCTAGTCTCCGGTTTGTCCTCTGAGGAACGCCACTGACCTAAGTGCGTGGAAAATTGCCACCCCGTTATCCATCACACGCTAGACAAAGGTCATGGCACCTGGAATCACTGCTTAATTTCCACGTATTGATACTTCCGAGACAACACAAGGGTCCCTCCCGTGTTTAGCTGCTTTGGGAAGACCGCCTGTACAGCCAACAGTCTTCCTGACGTAGTCTGATCAGAAACAATTGGAAAGGTCCTACCTCCACTTCGGCCGTTTCACCGTAGGTGGAGATTCCAGGACCACCCTCACACAGCGCTCAGAAAAAAAAATTCTCTGCACCCTTTTCACCGAAAAATCCTCTGCTAGACGTTTACTGTCACAGGCTTTCCAGGATGCTCTCTGCCTGTGATGCTAAGCCCCCCGGCTGAAGAGTCAGCTCCTTAAACTCAGTGGGCAACGTGTCCTCTGCGTACACCAGAAACCAAGCATCCCTAAACGTGGGAGTGAAGGAAGGAGGAAAATCAGTTGGATTAGTTTTTAGTAAGGATGTTATTCCTGGGGACAGAATATACGCGAACATCCAAGCCATGAGTCTGCTTTTATCTATGACGGCTACGTGTGCTATAATACAAAATAAATATGTGCTCCTTTGGTCCCTGGCACACAGCTCCAGTGAGCCTTCAGATTCCCCGGGTGCTGAGTGCCTCATGTGTGCTAGTGGGGTGTGTCTCGGCCCTTAGGTAGCTTCAGGATGGAGCTGGTTGCCAGAAAGACCGCAATTAGAGGCCTGGAACCTTCAGAGCCACCCCCGCCTCACCTCCAGGGAGGGGAGAGCGGCTGGAGATTGAGTTAAGCGCCAATGGACAGTGACTGAATCAACCACACCTACATAGTGAAACCTCCACTAAAAAACCCCCTAAACAACAGGGTTTGGAGAGATTCGGAACATGTTCTTGCGCCGGGAGGGTGGTGCGTGCAGCTCCCCAAAAGCTCCTGTGTTGGGACCCTTCTGTACCTTGTCCTCTGCAGCTCTTCACCTGGCCACTCTCTGTATCCCTTATAACAAGCCAACGGGAGTGAGTAACCGTCTTCCTGAGTTCTGTGAGCCATTCCAGTAAATGAGCGAACCTGAGGAGGGAGCCATGGGAACCTCCTGATTTATGGCCTGATGGTCTCAAGGGGGACCAGTCCCGTGGGACTGAGCCAGTAACTGAGGGGCTCTGCAGTAACGCCAGGTGGTTATAGCGTCAGAACCGACGCGAACTGTAGGACGCCCAGTTAGTGTGCACAGAGAATTTGTTGGTTTATAAAAAAAACCCACAACCCTATACTTTTGGGGTCAGAGGGCTGTGAGTAAACACAGCTCACGCCATATACAGCACGTAGCCTAGATATTCCACTCTTAGATGTCTACTCTAGAGGTACCTTCCATGCAGGATATAGAAAGCTGCTAAGATCAAGCTCATCTTATTAAGAAGGGAAAACTAGATCATCTACAACTCATAACTGTTCATCGCGCTGAGTTTGCAAGGCAGCCATATCACCTGAATTCCACAGACAAACACTTCCAAGGAACGATGCGCACATGAATGGCTTTGCTTTAGGAGAGCAGCCGAGAAAGACGGTTCCGAGACAAGGGGGAGGAGAGATCACCGAGATGTCACCCAAGTGCTAAAGGCCGAGTGTGGCCAGTGGGCAGCGAGGAACAGCTGGGGGTCTCCAGGCGCAAAGGTACCTGTGCTCACTGAGCAGCCCTTTGGCAGGGCCTCCCTTCTTCCAGGCGGTCAGGGGGAGAGCGGTGGGTGCTGAGGGAGAGGCGCACAGCTCTGCCTACTTCCCGGATCCTTTGCTCTTAAACACAAAAGTCTCAAGGCGCAGGAAGAGACGCAGAAAACTCTGTCACCTCCAGGACACGGGCGAAGATCTGTGACAGCCAGGGAAGGGAGAAGAGACGTTTTCTACTCCTGGATAAGGGGCAACGCTAGGAAACGAATGCATGTGGCAAAGTATCAGGCACCTAGTAGATCTGCAATAAGCTAGGTAAATAGCTAGGTGTTTTCCCACATTCAGAGGCGATTTCTGAAGCCTGAGCCACAGGGAGTCTTTGACATAAAGTTCTTACGTCGTACAGGCAATTCCATATGACTTTCAAATGTAAGCGTGAGATGTTTTTGTCTCCTGAGGATGCTGTGGTGCTTTTCGGTTTTCTAGTACTACTTTTTGATCGAATTGTTAGTGAATATGTTCCTTTCTCTCAGACTATAAAGAGCTGAAAAAGAGGGACGAATGGCTGTAATGTCTATTTCAGTCAAGGACAGAAATATACGCAGCAATAGCTCTGCTGGTGTATTTGATTGACTCATATATAACAACCGTAGGGAACTCAAGACAATTCTCTAGAAAAAGGACTTTGAAATACTGAAACTAGAATGTCCACAGGTCCTGGATCCAGCAGTGAAGCCAGGACCCCACCTGCCAAGCAGACCCCCGTAGCCGGCACCCACACTCCACACCACACGGCCGCTGCGCCCTCTGTTCTTCTCGGGCCTTATTCTGCAATAGCTGGTTCTTAAAAACTGGTCCAAACACTGAATATAAAAGAACCCACTAATCTAAAGAAATAGAAGGAAGCTGTGTCAATCAGAGCAAATCTTTAAGATTCTAGATTCTCCAAAGACCTTAAAATATCACCAGAAGGGACAATGTCGTGAAGCCAAGAAACCCAGACTGAACAGACCTTCCTTTGAGCAAAACTTATCCAGTGGACGTAGTTTGTTTGTTTCTCATCTCTTCTTACAAAATTGGATGTGTATATTTGCACAATTCTGTGAAGGAGAATAGGAATATAAAATATGACTTCCTTTGTTTTCAAAAATGTTGATGATTTCCTGCTCTGAATATTTTTTTCTACGCCTATAGTAGGAAAACCAAGAGACTTTTGGAAGTCAAGAGTTGCTCAATTTCATAAAGTTTAAATCCTTAAAATTCTGTTTTCAACCAAAAATGTAAAGCATTTTCAGATACATTTATTAATTCTAAATTTATTTTTAATAAACCATTGTTTCATATTTTAAGAATCATTTGATTTACAATCAAGAAGGGTCTGTATCTACATGTTATCTTTCAGAGGATTTAACTGTGCAAATGAGTTATTGATCAGGAAAAAATAATATTTGATCCATACCTCACACCATAAACAGACATCTAATCCAGATGGATTAAGAACTTAAACGTCAAAAGCAAAACTTTAAAACTGTCCCTGTCTTTTGCCTGCTTTTTCTCAGGTCAATTCCTTCCTCCTTCCAAGTTCTTCTTTTCTGTTCCTCGAGGCCGAGGGATGTTTGCGAACTTTTGATGCGGTGATCTCTGGGCTGTCTTATGCTCCTAATTATCTTTTCAACTCTTTCAACATCTTTGTAAGGAGTTCCCCATTTACCATGCCCTCTCTTGAGCTACCTGACAGGCATTCTTTTATACTGACTCCATCTGGTTGACTGACACAAACTCTAAAAAGAAAAAATAAGAGACTATCTTTATTCTATGATGGTAAAACAGGACTTTTGTTTACCAAATGAGACCTTAAAGAAAGTGAAAGTGAGCTAAAAACTGGGAGAATATATTTGTAAAGTGTAACCAACAGAGAATTGATATAAAGAGTATTTAATAACTCATACTAAGCAATAAAAAAAATGCAAAAATCTAACAGGCAAATGGGTAAAAATACAGAAGCAGACACACAAAGGCTAATAGTTATGTGAAGAGCTGCTCCATGTCACTAGTAATCAGGGAGATGCAAATCAAGGTCATAGTAAGAGACCTTTTTATATCCACGTGATTGACAGAATCAATCAGATGATCGGTTCAATAGACACTTATATTTTGCTCATGAGAGTGTGCATTTGGAAAACAATTTGCCTACCAGCAATTTCACACATGTTTCCTAATTGCCAGGAATTTCTTGTTTCATTTTCCCCTGGGATAAATCTGGCATATGCACTGAAAACTTCCTGAAGTTTAGATCTCTAATTTGGTATAATTTAGAAAATATATACCTTCTGGGCTTTCGGTTGTCTGATTTCCTGTGGAACATTCAGAAAAATGATATTAACAAACTTGAAGTAAGATTCAAAATTGTGTGACACTTTACTTGGAGAAAAGCAAGTTCCTACTGTAAGGTATTATTGTTGTTATTTTAGTTGTTATTGTTATTATTTTCTGAAGTGTTGTAAGGTTTTGTACTTTGGAAATCTTGCAAAATTTCAATACTTTTGGCATGATCTTAAAGATCTAAGTTTGACAAAAGTGTTTGGTTGCTCGAAGAGAAGGAAGACAGATATTTTTAGATATTGATGGAGAATTTGGAAAGTGTGTCTTAAGAAGTTTTCCCAAACATCATGAGTGAGACCTTGTCACTAGACAAGGAGGCCGGTAGACAGGTGGCCCACACGCCTCCTAGCTTAGCAAGCCAGAGTCCATGCACTTGAACTGGAGAACAATGGATCACAAGCAGCCAATGGGCTTTCCCAAATAAGGCAACCACTTGGGCTGTAGCCAATCAATGGTTTCCTTGCTTTGCTTCTGCAACTTCTCTATAAAAACCTCCCCGCTGGCTCCTGTCAGTAGAGGCTCCTAACCACTTTCCATTTGGTGCTGCCCATGTGGACTGATGTTTGCTCAAATAAACCCTTAAAACTTTAACGTGCCTCAATTTGCCTTTTTACAGGCTCTTCTTTGTCACTGTTTGAGAGATGTTAGAAAACTTGAAAACGCTTTTCATCATAATGGCTGTGTGGCTGATGCTTCTTGGAGTGAGTCCTGCACCAAGGTGGCTGCAGGCAGGGTAAGCCTGAGCTACAGATCCACGCGAGAGAGAATCAGAGCTGACCCGGAACTGGGGACCTGTTGCCAACTGATGCAATCGAGTGTGGTCAGACGTTGAACTTAGCAGACAGGCCTTCAAAGCAGCACTCTAAATAAATATGTTCAAAATACTAAATGGGAAGTTTAAATTGTTAAAGGGAATTTGACAAACTAAAGTTTAATGGCAATGGTTGAACACCAACTATGGATTCTGATTTTTCCTTCTTGAAGGTGTTGTTGCTGGTATTTTTTTTTGTAACTTGTCTAAACCAAATCTGTGGAATCAGTTTTCCCCGTGGTGTCTTGGCTGAGTTTTTTATTCTTGTTTTCATTTTTAAGTGTGGTGCCCCAGGGGTCATCAACGTGGAGCTCAGCGGTCAGCCGATGACCACTGAGCTCCGACAGCCGAGCCAGCAGGGCTTCCACTATCTGCCAATAGATGGGTGTGTGATGTGGAAAGCACATTCAGGTCTGTCCTGGCTCTGACCTTCACTGAGCCCCTTTGCGTCTCCTCTGTGTGTCTGTGTAGGGTCACGGTCAGCTGCTAGATAGCTTGGGCTCTCTCCATGGGACTGTCTCATCTCCTGGATCACTCTGCTAATCCCCTGGCTAGTCTGCTGGTCTGTGGCTTGTCCCTGTCAGGACTACAACCTCAGGCTAGCTGACTGTTGCTCCTCCCGGTGTGCTTGTCACTAAGATCTCCACTGTTACTGACAATACCACTGGGGGTAGGGGTGTTGTTTGCTTGTGTTTTGCACTCCACTCCAGATCAAGTGTGTCTCCTTGAGCAGCAAAGATGCTGGCTTCCCTGGCCTGCCCCAAACTGGTACAACTGCCTCACTGATAGAGTGGAGAGGGATGGGATCAGCCACAGGCACAGACCCTTCGGTCTCCCACTACTGTAATCTGAGGTTCTCTAGGCTTTCGTGAATTACCACTTCTCAATCTGTCATATGTTTTTGGTCAATTTTTAGAACGATGAAGTTGTTTTTAAGAATAATTGTGTCCAGTGTTATTTTTAATTTGGGGGGAGAGAATTTACCAAGCTCTTCACTCTACCATATTAGAAGTCCTGTCCCTTACTACTTTTCTTAAGCTGGAAGTTAGATCATTGATTCAAAACACTTCTTTCTTAATATAAGCATTTGATGCTATAAACTTTCCTTTAAGCACTGCTTTGCCCGCATCCCACAAATTTTGATAGACTGTTTTTATTTTTATCCAAATCAAAACATTTTCTAATTTCTCTTTTGATGTCTTCTTTGAAGCATTGCATATTCAGAAGAGTGTTGTTCAATTTCTAGTATTTGGGGATTTGCCACATATATTTCTGTCATTGGCTTCTAATTTAATTTTATTTTTTTCAGAGAATATACTTTGTATGATTTCAATCCTTTTATTATGGATACTTATTTTATGGCCCTGAATGTGGTCTGTCTTGGTAAATGTTCCACATTCACCTGAAAAGAATGTGCATTTTGCAGTTTTCTGCAGATGTCAGTTGAGACAAGTTGATGTTAGTGCTTGTTAAGACTCCTATATCTTTGTTAATCTTCCGTCTCCTTGTTTTGTCAGTTATTGAGAGAAGGAGGTTGCAAGCTCCAATGATAGTTACAGATTTGTCAATTTTTCCTTTCAGTTTAATTTTACTTTAAATATTTTGAGGATATGTTGTTAAGTGCAAACCAGTTTAGCACTGTATGTCCTCATCATGAATTGACCCTCTTGTCATTACAAAATGTCCTTCTTTATCCTTGGTAATATTCTTTGTTCTGAAATCTACTTTACCTACTTTTAATCTTGCCACTTCAGCATTCTTTTGATTGGTGTTCTAATAATACATGTTTTTCCAATATTTTACTATTAGCCTCTCAGTGTCTTTATATATATATATATATATATATATATATATATATATATATATATATATCTTTGCCTTTTTTTTTTTTTTTTTTTTTTTTTTTTTTGTGGTACGCGGGCCTCTCACTGTCGTGGCCTCTCCCGTTGCGGAGCACAGGCTCCGGACGCGCAGGCCCAGCGGCCACGGCTCATGGGCCCAGCCGCTCCGCGGCATGTGGGACCCTCCTGGACCGGGGCACGAACCCGCGTCCCCTGCATTGGCAGGCGGACTCTCAACCACTGCGCCACCAGGGAAGCCCTATATCTTTGCCTTTTAATTGAAATGTTTAGACCAGATGACCGTGAACTATGACCCCTGCCCCAAACCCCACCACCTGGATTTGTAAATAAATATTGTTGGATCACAGCCACACCCATTCGTTTGTGGAAAGTCCATCACTGATTTCTTGCTGCAAGGGCAGAGTTATGTATTTGCAGCAGAGATCATATTGCGTGCACAAGTGTCAAATGTTTACGATCTAGCCCTTGGCAGAAATCCCTGGTCTAGACCATTTACATGTACTGTGATTATCAATATGTTTGTGTTTAAATCTATTATCTTGCTTTTGTTTTTGATTTGTTCCAACCATTACTTGTCTATTTTCCTCTTTTCCTGTTTTCTTTGGTATTGACAGTTTTCACAATTCAATTGTATTGCCATAATTGGTTTATTAGTTGTTATTTCTTTTGTGTGTATACGGTTGTCCTGGAGTCTACTGTTTATCTTAAATTTAATCAAATCTACCTTCAGGTAACATTTATACTACTTATTGTATAATATCATGCATATTGGAAGGAACTTATGATTGTTTACTTCCTTTTCCCAATCCTTGTCTTCTTTGCTTCTGTTCTGATACATTTTACTTCTTCATGAGTTATAAACCTTAGAATACATTTTTATTCTTTTTACTTTAAATAATTGATATCTTTCAAGTTAATTTTTAAAATGGGAATTATGTTTTGTTTAACTTTTTAGTTTTCTGGGTTGAAAAGCAATCTCATCTCTTTTTCCTGCTGTGATCTTTGACACATCTTGATGACATTTCAAATTTAAAATCCACAAATGAAAATTGAGTAATATTAGTTTCTGTAATATTCAGTCGCTTTCTGGGTGTTTCCACACGTGATGTCTCACTCAATCCTCCTAGGAGGATCATACCATTATTCGTATTTTATAAATGAGGAGATGAAGGATCAAAGAATTAAGCAACTTATAACATCAATCTCAGAAAGGCACGGATATTTGAAAACTTACCAGGAAGAAGAAACCTATTAATCATTATCACTGTCAATTTTAGTGATTCTTAGAGGTATGCTTTGAAAATTCAACCTTCAGTTGAGAAATGTGGGTTCTGAGTTTTTCCCTACTTACAAGCTAACACGTCAGCCTGCCCAGACCATGGGCGTTGGTCAACATGAAGGTGGTTTCTCACTCTCAGCTTTAGCTACAGCCAGTAGCTCAGACCCCCAAACTCCAACTCCCTTTAGGCAACCCAAAGAGGACATTTTAATTTGCAGTTGCTTGTAGTCCGGGAGAAGAACCCTGACTTAGGAAATGTAAAGGAAATGTAAAACGTATGTAATGGGCAAGTGTGCCGTTCACCAGGAAGGGGACATTATCTTTTTTACACTGGATGCTAAGCACGCCTGCTCTTTGCCGGGGACGAAGATTCTAGCTTTGTTTCCCAAGGCTGTTCACATACAAACATCCTTGAAAAGCTGTCGAAAACAAACGCAGTCAGTGCCTCCTGTGCAAGACATTCAGAGACACAAAAGACCCACAGAGAACTGTCTATCAACATTCAGCTCTTAAAAAATTTAAGGGATCTCAGGCATTACATTTTTTTCATTATTCTAGCCTCAGGGCCATTTTCTATGTGTAAATGCGGGATCGTTTACATCTTGTAGGCATCCATCTTATGGTCTGAATGGTTAAGGAAAGCATCCATATGGGTTGGATGTTCTGTTTTATTTCTAGACTTGTTACAGTTACTTGCTTCTATCAAACTCTGTCCTTTTGAGTTGAAATTTATTTTGAATTAGCCTTCAATAAGCTACATTCTCAAGACAAGAATGCCATGGGATTTTAGAAAGTGGACTCACAGTTGGCCTGGACCTAAACTTCAACAATGATGTGATTACATGGGACACCCAGCTGTGAGTGATAGAGGTGAGATGAAACTCCAGGCCACTCAAGTCAGCCCGGCGCTCTTATCCTTGCACCGCCCTGCCAATCTCAGGTGTGTCAACAGAAGACAATTTGTTCCTATCTGATAGTAACAGTCACTGGGCTTATTATCTTCACCAAAGCGGGGTACAGTGTTAGTAATCATCAGATATCAGATGAGTAAAGACAGCTAAAGTATAAATTCTAGATTTTGCTAACCTTAAATATACAACTTGATGTCGACATCAATGAGATTAATATAAGAGGTGAATCTTCACGTTTCATCTTGTTACTCAGACATGCTTGTATTATCTGTAAAAAATAGACCTGCATTTTGAGTTACTATATATGAAATAATCAGCATTGAATACAGCCCTAGCATTTTACTATAATTGGAAAATGCATGAGACCAATACCCTCTTTGCTTTTCTTGGTCTTTCTCTGAGAGTGTCTGGAGAAACCACGTGTAGCCTACAATATATTCAGTAGTTCGATATACAAATAATTCCTATCACACAAGACTGTTCATTTTAGGTGATAACTGTAAACTAAAATGTCCTAACTGTTCATTAGAAGCTCTCAGGTTTTCATCTACTATGATTTTTGTAGCTAATGGAACAGGCTAAACATAGAAGAAAATGTTTACAAGATCTATTATTTTTCCCCTCACACGTGGAAAAATTTAGAACCAGGTCATTCATGAAACTTGACTCATATTCACCTCCATGCAGACGTCAATAAAGGCCTAACACCCACCCTTTCTCAACTTAGCCCTTGTGATTAGAGACGACCTCTGTCTTGTGCTCACTGTCTGCCCTGTAAGCAATCTGACGGGTGCAGAAGTGTGTAAAGTGGAAAGGACACACACGCACATCACACACACGGTCTTCTTACCCCAAAGCGCCCACAATTAACACTGGATATGTTAGATGAATCGTTCTTTCTGGTGACAAGCATGAGAGGGAGGAAGAGGAGGGGACTTAATCATGTCACTTCCCGAACCAGAGCAAGGAATCCAATCAAATGGGCTTTCTTTTCTTTTTTTTTTTCACTTTTACTTTTATTTATTTACCTTGGCTGCGTTGCTGCACGTGGACTTTCTCTGGTTGCAGCGAGCGGGGGCTACTCTTCCTTGCGGTGTGTGGGCTTCTCATTGCGATGGCTTCTCTTGTTCCGGAGCATGGGCTCTAGGTGTGCGGGCTCAGTAGTTGTGGCTTGCAGGCTCGGTAGTTGTGGCGCACAGGCTTAGTTGCTCCGCGGCACGTGGGATCTTCCCAGACCGGGGCTCGAACCCCTGTCCACTGCATTGGCAGGCGGATTGTTAACCACTGCGCCCTCAGGGAAATCCTCGAACTTTCTCATCGTTGGCTTGAGTAGCCGCCTCCGTCTGAGGAACCGACCCAAAGGTTGCCAGGACTTTACCTGCAGGAGAGATTGAGGAATCTCCCCAGAGAGGCGGCCTTGGTCCTTAGTCCTTACAGCCATAGGAGGTGTGGGAACAGGGGAGATCCTGAGAACATTGTCACTTGGATAAATGCGGCCCATTTCCCCCACCACCAGGATGTCATCTGCCAATAGGCTGGGGATGACGGAAAAACCAGAACAGATATTTCACTAAAAACTCTGCATGACCGCTGTGGCAAAGAGCCCCGCTTTGCAAAGTTTGTGATGGAAGGAAAGCGTGTCTCCTGCCGGCTGAGGTCGCAGGCCAGGCTCTGAGGCTGTGGTTTCCAGTGTGAGCGGCCCTGAGCACCGGCGCTGGCTGGGTGGGTGCCTAGGTGAGGGGGGAAAACACCCTGAGATCCTTGAGCCCAGAGGATGCGAGGAAGGGTCCGCAGATGCTCGTTACCGCGCGACAGTTAGAGCCAATGACACTTCAGTTAAAATTCAGTGCGTCCCAATCTTGGCCGCGACTGGAGTCCCTGGGAAGTTTCTGGAAATGACCTCTGTTTGGGGGGTGGATCCTGGAAATCCGTGGTGCTAGGAAGATCCCCGCTGCTGACGCGCCGGGAACCAGAGCTCTGCGCGCATTGGGTCCCGAGACTTGCAGCCCGGGGAAGAGGAGCTGGGGGCCTCCCAGCCTGCTCTCCGGGGCTCTGCCGCTGGGAAAGTCCACTGAGAGTGGCCGGAAGCTGCCCCCTCGGGAGAACTGGCCTGCGAGGGTGGGGAGCTCTCCCCCTGCCGAGGGCACTGAGAGGCTTGCTCCAGAGCGCCCTGGGGTCCGGTGGAAGCTGGCCTCCCCCCGAGAGCACACCTTGGTTTCACGCTTCCTGGCCCCCTCCTGCTTTCCTCCTGCTGACAGCTGCTCTGGGAACTCAATCACTACTTAGACAGGGGCCCAGCGTAGGACAAGGGGCATCACCCGGAGCTGGTGAGAGAGGCAGAAGCTCCGGGCCAGCCCAGTCCTGTCCGGCAGACTCCACACGTGAACAGGATGCATATGCCCACATGACTGGCCTGATCCATCCTGGAGGGGCAGGCGACGAACTCGCCCGCCCTGCTCACGCGCCCAGTGCTCTGGGAGAGCTCTCCTTAACGGAAACGGAAACTGCAAACAAAAACATAGTCTAAGCAGACAGCCAGAAGCGGGTATGTGAAGGGAAAGACCATTTTATACGTTAGGCGTGGTGAGCACAGAGGCCCTACCGTACTAGAGTTTTTGAAAGTTTTAAGAACTGCAGAGGGGAAAAAAAATGTCTGCAATTTGTGGTGGGAAAAACACAGAAAATTTGAAATAAATGTTTAACCAAATGTCCACAGAATATAACATTATACCAGCTGGTTTCCTGCAATGTAGCTAAACCCATATATATTTAATGTTGGATGTGAATTTGTCATATGTTTGCTCTGTAGTGGCTTGGGGCCCCTGCAATGAAGGATGCCCGAAGGTATAATAGGTATAAAAAACCCATAAGAAATGACTCTGAAAAGAGGAGCCGCGGGCAGCTCTCCCTGGAGGGGGCGGTGGGCTGACTCGGCTCTCCCGGAACCTCCCAACGCCTCTGGGCTCAGATTCCAGGACTTGGAGGCCCAGCGGAGGCAGGGCCAGAAAGAGGCCCCGTGTGGAGGCGGGCGCTGGGCCTTTCAGTGCTTCCTGCTTGTCTCCGGACCTCCGGAGCCCAGTGTAAGGCGGGGAAGCAGGATACGGATGGCGATGAGGACCAGGGTCCTCGTGTCTGGTTTCTGGCTTTTTCTGTTGATTTGAGCATGTTGCCCACCAACCAGCACCTACCAATGTTAATGTAATCTGAGTTGGGGATGGTTTCTGCGGAGCTCCCACCATCCCCGCCAGCACCCCCTGGCTGGGGGAAGGACCATTTGGCCACGGGGGAACCACTTGTCACTTGGCAAGATTTTTAGAGCTTGGCTTGGTGTCTTGAGCTTCACCTTTCTTCTTTTTTAGGAATCGGTTTATTAAGTGGACTTTAACTTTGTTAAAGTATAATTTGCTCACGCTGAAACACACCCCATTTAAGTGTGCAGTTTGATTAGTTTTGACAAATGTATACAACAGTGTAACTGCCACCATAATCTAGTTATAGAATATGTCCATTACCCCCCAAAGTTCTCTCTGCAATAAACCAGTCCTCCACTTCCAGGCAAGCCCCGACCTGCCTGCAGTAGCTGGACTTCCCCCCTCTAAAATTTCAGATAAATGGACAAAAGTCCCTATTTATCAGATAAATATGTACTGGGGATGTAATGTATTAATATAACATGATAAATTGCTGCATGTTATATAGGAGAATTGTTAAGAGAGTAGGTCCTAAGAGTTCTCATCACAATGAAAAAAGCATTTTTCCTCCTTTTTTTGTATTTATAAGAGATGATGGATATTCATTAAACTTACTTTGGTAATCAGTTCACAATATATGTAAGTTGAGTCATTATGTCATACGCCTTAAACTTTTACAGTGATGTGTGTCAATTATGTCTCAACAAAACTGGAAGGAAACAAATGGACAAAAGTCAATTCCAAGACACTGTTGAAACCGTGATGAGAGGGGACATCTTTGCCTTATTTATAATCTTAGTAGGGGAGCTTCAAGTTTCTCACGAATAAGTATGATTTCAGCCGTACATTTAAAAAAATCAACCGTGGACTGTATTTTGTTCTTCGGAAGGTTCTTGTTTTGTTTGTTGATAATTAGCTAACCTGGAATTGAACTGAAATGTCGTTTTTGCCCTGTGCATCGGCTGATAGCTCAGATAAATTCATTTTTAATCTGGCCCTCGGAGCACTTACTATATGTGATAAGGTTCATCTATTGACTGTAACCAAAAAGTTTATACAAATCTAAAAATAAGCTTTTATTTTCTCTTATAACCTTTAATTTTAGAATCACTGAGTTTACAGTTTAACATTACGATCTAAGTTAGAGAAGTAAAGTTATCCCTGCAGCCTTCCGTAGGGCACGTCTCCCCAGCTCTAGGATTCTGTGGAAGACAGCTGGAAATCAGTGGTCTGGCTGGACTTCACCTGTGAGTTATTTCGATAGACGAACACACAGCGTAGTCACGCATGAGTCTTTACACGACACGGCGCACAGCGGGATGAAATAAAAGGTCCATCAGCCTCTCCTCTGGGTAATTTGCGCTCAGCATATGCGGACGGTCATTCCTGCCTCCCCCCGACCTCACCAAGTGGAGAAGGACTGGGAGGGGCAAGGGGGGAGACGGGGTAAGCTGTTGGCGCTGAGCCTGCATCCAGAGTCACTGGGACCCAAAGACCCACAGGTCGCCCCCTTCCCCTGGCGTGGGCTCTGCTGTGCCCAAGTCCTCCCGGGTGTCTGAGCAGCCAGCCTCACTGCCCGCCGGTCCGCCCCTTCGTCGCCCCATCAGCACCTGCCCCAGGATCAGGTATCCCTGTAGCGGCGAGTGCTCACCTGCTTTTTGTTGAGGCTGCTGACGCCATCAGGCTCGAAGCACTGTAACCCAGACCGTGTGAGAACTCCCGACGTATTCCCTCTGTTTCTCTTAGTTTCGTCTTTTGACAAACTCAGGACCAGTTCCTCATGGACTGAGTTAGTTGCCATCCGAATGGTGCAACCCCAAAACATCAGCTGGGTGTTGAATTATGTCCTCTGAAAAGTTATGCTGAAGTCCTAACCCCCGTACTTGTGACTGTGACCTTCTGTGGAAATAGTGTCTTTGCAGCCGTAATCAAGATGAAGTCACTTGGGTGAGTCCCAATCCAGTATGACTGGTGTCCTTTAAGAAGAGCAGAGGACGCACAGAGAGCGGGGCAGAGGACGCACAGAGAGCGGGCCATGTGACCACAGAGGCAGGTATTAGAAGCTGGAAGAGGCCAGCAAGGATCTACCCGGTCTCAGAGGGAGCACGGCTCTGCCCCCACCTTGAGCTCGGACTTCAGCCTCCAGAACGGTGAGACAATACACTTGTTTCCCCGCAGTTGCGGCCCTTCTCTTCTAGCAGCCCTGGGAAGCCGATCAATGCTCATTCGCTGTCATCTGTTAATGGTTCCCAGGATAGACACCGAACACCTTGGCTTTCCTTCTGCATAGTGATTTCCCCACCTTCCTGTCTCCACCTCTGGAAACTTCCTCAAGGTTCCAGGAAACATCTGCTGCCCCTACTCATTCAAGAGCATGAATGAACCCTGTAATTAATCCGCGCGTACCCAGGCCCGATGAGCAGTTCGCAGAGTGGTCGCCGCGATCCTTCCAGAAAGTCCCCGTGTGCCCGCATCGACAGCGTTCCCACTGCTGTTACCTTACAACCTGTAAGAACTATGCAAATATTAATTATGGTTCATTTGTGACCATTTGTGCTTAATTCATATCTCCCATTACCTTTACACAATGAAATACATTAGAAAGCAAATGTAATCACACTTAATCTTAAGTGGTGAAGCCCCTCAAAAATAATTGAGAACAATAACACGTAAGGATTGCCAACACATTAAAATTTTTTTTTCCACATAGTTTTAAACACTGATATACAAAGAAAAGAGAAGCAGTACCATCAAGAGATTTATTTCTTCTCGGGAAGAAATACTGACACAATTCCACAGAACTCAGTTTGACACTCCATTTAGCAAGAACATTTTCAGGCGTGAAATCTCTCTCTAATCTTACCGTGTCAATCTTTCACACAGGAAAAAGCATTTTTAAAACACAATCCTAAAGTCCTTTAATATTTCCTTTTTTTTTTTCCCCTCCTCCTTTCAACTAATAAAATTAAAATATACCAAGAGGGGCTTCCCTGGTGGCGCAGTGGTTGAGAGTCCGCCTGCCGATGCAGGGGACGCGGGTTCGCGCCCCGGTCCGGGAGGATCCCACGTGCCGCGGAGCGGCTGGGCCCGTGAGCCGTGGCCGCTGAGCCTGCGCGTCCGGAGCCTGTGCTCCGCAACGGGAGAGGCCACAACAGTGAGAGGCCTGCGTACCGAAAAAAAAAAAAAAAAAAATATATATGTATATATATATATGTATATATATATATACCAAGAGTACGTAGCTAAAGCCACGGTAAGGTGGAGGATTTCGTAGCCAGCGGCGCATGTGCATTACTGCAGTGTCTGGGACCTGCAGTCACCTTGGTCGCAGCGGAACAAAGCACGAGGTGCAGACGTCAGCGGAGCTACAGGCCACTTCCTACCGCGCAACTTACGTATCTTGCTCCTGTGTTCCCTCCCTCCACACACCGCGGAGTGTGATAAAAATGAAGATGTAGAGTGTGTACTGAAATAGCTAAAGGATACGTATGCACTGAAAAATAAATTTCAGGCAGTACATGTTTTCTATACAGGACTACTGTTTGCTTTTGTGGGTGTGTATGCGCAAAGATGTGTTACAAACGCGTGCGCGCAAACACTGTACAGACTCCAGAAGGGACAGGATGGGAGATGGCGCGTTTAACATCTCGCTGTAGAACGTACAGAGCACAGTCCTCACGTCGGCTTTCCCTCCCCTAAGGGCAGTGCTGCAAACGAGGTCTGTCGACTGTGCGCCCCCCCGGGTGCCGTGGCGCAAACCGCACCCAGGAGCCCCGCCCACTCGCCCGCCATTTCTTAGTCTCTGCTACAGCGTGAGGAGGCCCTGCAGCTCGGCCCCGATTCGGTGGGTCTCTCCATCTGGTGGCCGCTTCTGCCCGGCCCCTTAGAGCGGGGTGTATGCGAGTCTCCACCGCTGGGATCTGAGCTGCGCCCGGGGAAGCTCTCGGGAACCGCATGGGCGGAGCCAGCCTCTAGCAGGCGCCTCCCACCCCATCCGGTCCTTGGTGAATGTCAGCGGCAGGACCCGCTCCTCTGACCTTACCAGGCGCGTTTCCTCCCCTCAAAACAGATCCTACTCCCCTTTCTCCTCTCTGGCATCCATGTACATTTCTCTCCTTTGGATGCAAAAAGTAAGCGAATAATTTTCTGGTGGCATTCGTTATGTCTGCTGCTCGAATTGTGTATCGAAATCGTTTTGCAGTAGGACCAAATTTAACTTATTTTGTGCAATACGCAAGCTGCCTATTGGTATCTTCCTCTGGAGTCCATCAATCCACAAGTTAAGATAGGTTCTATATTTATTGCACTAACCTACTCTTGCAGTGTATAGATATTATTCACATCAGAATATGGGCTTAAACACCGAAATGATGGAGGTTATATTTGAAACAGTGTCCTAAGGCTACAATGTCTTGGTGCCAATTTCTTCTCTTGTCGTGCACCCCAAATTTCTGGGTACCACACTCAGTGTAAAAGAGGTCACCCTGGGCATCTGTGGGTTACATCCAAATAACGCAGACGAAGCTGGAAGTACTCCTTTTTCTTTTCCTGGTGTCCCTCCTTCAGCTGCTCCTGAGTCCTCTGTAGGTGGCTCTCTCCTCAGTGTTTTTGTTTCCCTCTCTGCTCGCTGCAGTGAAAGACTGCGGGGAACCAAGGAGTTGCTGTGACCCCTCTTTCAAAACCCGCCTCCCTTAGCTGGCGATAGTTGACTTATTAACTCCTATGAAGGAAGTTCACACACATGCAGAGAGCCTGTTCTGCTGTCAAAATGCAGGGAGAAAGAGAAGGCTTGGCTGAAGCCATCCACCCGGGCACAGCAGTGACCAGGGGCAAGCAGACAAGCCTGTCCCTCGTTGCAGTGCAGCCGGGGTCCCCGGCTGGGACTGCTGCAGTTTTAAGATGAGAAAGGTCTGGAATTGGAAAGAACAGACACAACCACTGTGCTCCTGGTTGTTATTTATGGCCATTGAAGGAATTTGGAGGAATGGAGGCCACAGGTTGGGGGAAAGAGAGTTAAAATTATTATGAATTTACAACAAATTAGGCCACACTCTTTCTAGCTATTTTATTCCAAGGCCGCCGTGCTCTGAATGCTCACTTTTCGTTGAAGGCAGTTTGCTCTTCGTTCTGAGCGGGCAGGTGTGGCCCAGGGAAGACCCAGGAGACAGAGCGGTTCTACCAGGGAAGCTCCTGGAGACCTGGTTAAGGGGTGCCCAGATCACCTGCTTGCAGAGGCTCTTGGGTTCTTTGTGGACGACAGGCCCGAATGGGAGCTCTTGCTGAGGGCGGCTTCCGGAGGTGAGCTCAGTTCTGCATCTGGTCCAGTCTGAAAGCCAGCCGGGATATCCCCCCTGAGGGTCCCTACCCCACGAGCTTGGTCCCTGGGCCTGACTGTGAAGTTGCTGGGCTTTCTGCCTGTGGTGGAACCTACAGTGGAAATACCGAAGGGGCTCCTGGGGCTATCTATCCCCCTGGGGATTAACCTGGCCGCCCACCTTCCAGCGCTCGCAGGGGCTCCCCCACTGTCTTGTTTGCCTCCAGGCCTTGATTAGATGCACCGGTGCCTATTTATCGTATCAGAAATCTGCGTGCACCGGGCATTAGCATGCGGAAGCGCGCAGGAGTCCTGCCGCTCCGGGCTGCTTCTGCGGCTGACGTCTTTGCTCCTTGATTTGCATTCGGAGCTGGTGTTCTGTTTTGTGTCAATAACACACCCACACAAAAGAAGCCGGGTAGGAGAAGCTACGGACTCTGCACCAGCAGCTCCCACCGACACGACGTTTAGCAGCAGCTTGGACTAGTGGTCGGTGGGTCTGAGCCCCCCATTTGCCTGCAAATCCTGTTTTTACTCTGTTCTTGTGTGTGTGGTACACGCAGGACCCACAGCCCTGCAAAGACGCTTCCACTGATGGCGAGGGCCGTCTCCACCGCGGTCCCCGGCACCCCAGCCGTGCTGGGTGCAGAGCTGCGGTCCTCACCACGCACGGATGAAATATTTAAAGCTTTGTCTATAAAGGAGGAAAGGCAGCTCCGCCCCCCTTTGCGCGGGGTGGGGGTGGGGGCGGAGGAGGGCTGCTAAGCACGTGCCAGGCGTGATGGCCCCAGCGGTTTGATTTATGAGTCTGATAATAAAAATCCCATTAGGCTCCCCTCATTGAGAAAAAGGAGGAGAAAAAAAGCTGTGTGTGTCACCAAGCTGCATTGACGCAGGCAGCTTTGACGGCAGCAGCCGCGAGCGGGGGACGCGCGGATGGGGGCGCAGGGGGCCCGCGAGGGGCGCGCGAGGGCCGGCTTCCTGGGCGCCGCGGCCCGGCTGCCCCGGGTCTTCTGCCGACCCCCCCTGGCGCGCCCCCCGAGCGCCGCTGCTCCCCCTCTGTCGCCCCCGCGTCCCCTGCAGCACGCCCCCGCCCGCTCTGCCTGCGCCTCCCCCTCTCTAGACCTGCAGGTCCTGCGGCCCCTTCCCCTCTGTGCCCCCCGCGCCCGCCTCTGCCGCACCACCCCGAGATCTGCCAACCGCCCCATATCCGCACCTGCTCTGCAGCCCCCCAAGCCACCCCTGGGCCGCCCTGCCGACCCCCGAGCCTCCCCAGCGCCGTGGAGAGGGAGGGGTACGGGCCCGGAGGCCGCAGGTCGCAGCCCCCAGGGGAAGGGAGCTAAGGCTGGAGAGGGGGAGGCACCGCATTTCCCGTGTGATCCAACGGGATGCCTACGTCCGAGGGTTCCTGCCGCCGGAAGCCCCTGCAGACCCGCACTCCCCCAGACATCGCCTCCAGCCCCTCTCCGGCCAGCCCATTGGGCGCGGCCTGAAACCTCCTGGGGTCAGGGTTATTCATTTTTTTAAACATCTTTATTGGAGTATCATTGCTTTACAATGGTGTGTTAGTTTCTGCTTCATAACAAAGTGAATCAGCTATACATACACATATATCCCCATATCCCCTCCTTCTGGTGTCTCCCTCCCACCCTCCCTATCCCACCCCTCTAGACGGACACAAAGCACTGAGCTGATCGCCCTGTGCTATGAGTCAGGGTTATTCTTATGTTAAAAAAATTCTTCAGGATAAGAAAAAAGAAGAGTAATGCTGTGCTCTGAGCGTGCCTGTCGGATCCAGGGCCCTGCTCTCATCCAGGCGTGTTTCTCGTGCAAAGCTCTGGGGCTGAGCCTCTTCTGCTGGGACCACGTGGGGACAGCCCGGAAGCAGGGTGTTGGTGGGGGAGGGTCAGATGCGGCCGTTGTGGCCTGAAGGTAAATGCTGCTTCTCTGTTACAACAGGCAAAGTTCTGACTGAAGGGAAACATCTAAATTTCCAAATCAATGGGTTTCCATACACTCTCCAGAACAGAAGAGCTGGCCAGATTTACCCTTCTCACAGCGTGCTAGAAAATCCATCATATAGGATTGACCTTGACAGCTACAATTTAGCGTCAGCCTTAAATTCTGACACCTCTACTCTCATATCCACTAGGTGTGGTAGATATATTACTCGTGATGTCCCCGTGGCATGGAACTTTCCAACTCAACTGTAGCAGGCAGCAGCCTCGCTGGTGGAGAGAGATTTTGAGAAGCCCTCTTGTTAGAATTTCCTTCTCATTCTCAGCAAATCCTAAGTATACCTTAGAATCGAACACACGAAAGTCTGATCCTCGCATACCAATACTGAAAGTAGTGTTCTACACAACAGCCAAAGGGTGGAAACAACTCAAATGTTCATCTGTTGATGAACTGAAAGAGAAAACGTGGCCTATCCGTGCAGTGGGATGTCATTCAGCCATAAAAAGGAACAAATTTCCAACACATGCTGCAGCATGGATGAACTTGAGGACAATACGGTGAGTGAAATGAGCCAGTCATAAAAGGACACAGAGTGCAT
Source organism: Kogia breviceps (assembly GCF_026419965.1). Lineage (NCBI taxonomy): Eukaryota > Metazoa > Chordata > Mammalia > Artiodactyla > Physeteridae > Kogia > Kogia breviceps. The sequence goes on along the minus strand of NC_081322.1, from coordinate 88,810,006 downwards.
AAGTGCACTTATATGAGGCCCTAGAGTAGGCAGATGCACGGGGACAGCAAGGAGAAGGGTGGGTGCCAAGGGCTGGGGGTGGGGTGGGGACTTATTGTTTAATGGGGACAGAGCTGCTGCTTGGGAAGGTGAAAAAGTTGGGATAATGGTGCTGGTTGCATAGCGTTGCGGAAGTGACCAAGGTCACTCGACTGTGCGCTTACAGACCGCTATGTTATGTATATATTTCACCATGATAAACAAACAAGGAGACAGGAGCGTCTTCTAGAGATGCTACTTCCCCCGGGTTTCCTCCTCAAACTGTCGATTCTAAGGACGGCACCCCTCAGGCAGGGCACCCGCGTTGCAAACACCAGCTTTAAATGTACCTTCTGTTGCCTTAGCACTCACATGAGGTAAGATGCTAAAGGTCACTGAGGGCTTTCTAGGCCTTTTATATCGATTTGAGAATGTTCCAGAGTGGACTAAACCCTTACACCCCCTGGATCTTCCCTTTGATGACGCCCCGCCCCCAAGGCTACTGCAGACACACATTAACAGAATGGATCGGGGGAAGAAAAATCATTTCAACTTTTGCGGTTACTGCTCACCTAAGTGTATTAGTATCACACGGCTGCTGTAAGGTGAACTCAAATTTGGTGGCTTAAAGCAACATGAATTGATCATCTTCTGGTTCTGGAAGTCTGAAACCCAAGCCGGTCTCACTGGGCGAAAATCAAGGTGTGGGCAGGGCTGCGCTCTCTCTGGAGCTTCCGGGGCAGAATCCGGTCCTTGGCTTTCCCGCATTCCTCCGCTCCTGGCCCCTCGCACCGCTTCACCGGCAGCAACGCTCCACCTGCCGCACGGCCTTCTGTCCACGGCTGGGAAAGGTGGTTAAACTGAGCTGTGGGACCACCTGGGTGCTTTGTTATTCTCCCCACCTCAAGGCCCACGCCCCAGTCACACTGCAGAGTCTTCTTTGCCATGTCAGGTGCCACAGTCACAGGTACTGGGGTCTGGGGTATGGACGTCTTGGGGGCCGTGATCCTGCCCGGCACACCAGGGCTCCTGTGAGGGCTCCTGATTCTATATTAAGGGATGTTGCTCCAGGTGAGCTCAACGGCACCAAGCAGTTTGCTCACAACGCAATACTCAGGAGAGAAATTAAGTGAAGCTCTCCCGTGTGCTTGTTCTTTCAGTGGCTTTGTTCCTGTTTTAGAGCCCCGGGAGTCCTCCTGGCACAAGTGTGGTACCCTGGAATGAGTGGTGGGTGTTGACTGGGGGCTCATCTTTGCAGCCGAGAGCCCAGGGGACAGTCACCCCCACCCCCGTGTGCAGCTCGCTGGGGCGCTGGGCAACACGGGTCCCCAGGCATGGGCTCTGGGGAGAGGGAGGGTGGATGCAGGGCACCGCCGGTGACCTGTGTCTCAAGTCACCGGGGGTCTTGCATCGGTGGGGCTCAGGCTTGTTTATTACTGGCCTGTCACCTTCTTAAAATTCGTAATGTTTTTGAACAAGAATCCCTGAATCTTCCTTTTGCATGGGGCCCGGCAAATCGTGTGGCCGGCAGGGGGTGGGTGGGACATGCTCCCCGGCTGGGAGTCCCCCAGCTGGTCCTTCTCTCTGAGCCCCGCTCACCACCCCGAGCACAGTCGTGCCTGGATACGGACGGGGCTGGCTGTTCGGTTCCTGCCGTGGGTGCTGCACGGGGTCCAGGATGGTGCAGGCCCGCTGCCCTTCGGCACTTAGTAGTCAGAGGGAAGCGCCCTGCTGCTGTAACGCGTGACCTGACCATGAAGCCACTCGAGGCTAAGACACGGGTCACGGTCCTGAGGCTGGCAGCTCGTGGCCTCCAAGGTTGCACAGTTGCTCGGGCCACAAGGAAAGGAAAGCCCAGAGCAGACACGCCCACCGGGTCCCTCCTGGGCTTCTGCATGGACAGGCGGCCCCTCGGCCTCTGCTCCAGCTACTGGACAGAAGTCGGCGCGGTGGCCACGTCGAAGGGCAGGCGAGGGCTGGGAAATATGTCGCCCCGTGTTGGGCTGTACTTCTTTTCCTGGGGCAGCAGGGGAGGGTGGGCTTTGCGGGTGGTCTCAGCTACGCCCTCTGCTTCCCCGTTGGTCCTCCACTGCTGCTCTGGGCCTGCATTTCTGGGCCGTCCCCCACGGTCGGCCCTGCCCTGTGTTTCCCGTCTCCCCTGTTGGCTTCGCCCCTCGGAGGACGCTAACAATCTCGGCCTCTGAGTACAGCCATAATTAAATTATCATTAGTATTATTTTTGCGGTACGCGGGCCTCTCACTGCTATAGTAATCAAAACAGTATGGTACTGGCACAAAACCAGAAATATATATCAATAGAGCAGGATAGAAATACCAGAAATAAACCCACACACTATAGTCAATTAATCTATGACAAAGGAGGAAAGAATATGCAATGGAGAAAAGGCAGTCTCTTCAATAAGTTGTGCTAGGAAAACTGGGCAGCTACATGTAAAAGAATGAAATTAGAACGTTCTCTAACACCATACACAAAAATATACTCAAAATGGATTAAAGACCTAAGTGTAAGACAGGATACTATAAAGCTCCTAGAGGAAAACATAGGCAGGATACTTTTTGACATACATCGCAGCAGTATTTTTTGGAGCCATCTCCTAGAATAATAGAAATAAAAACAAAAAAATAAACAAATAGAACCTAATCAAACCTAAAAGTTTTTGCACAGCAAAGGAAAACCATAAACAAAACAAAAAGATAACTTATGGAATGGGAGAAAATATTTGCAAATGATGCTACCAGCAAGGGATTAATTTCCAAAATATACCAACAGCTCATACAGCTTAATATTAAAAAAAAAAACCCAATCAAAAAATGGGCAGAAGACCTAAATAGACATTTCTCCAAAGAAGACATACAGAGTGTCAGCAAGCACATGAAAAGATGCCCAACATGGCTAATTATTAGAGAAATGCAAATCAAAACTACCATGATGTATCACCTCACACCAGTCAGAATTGCCATCATTAAGAAGTCTATAAATAATAAATGCTGGAGACCGTGTGGAGAAAAGGGAACCCTCCTGCACTGTTGGTGGGAATATAAATTGGTGCAGCCACTATGGAGAACAGTACTGAGGTTCCTTAAAAACCTAAAAATAGAGTTACCGTATGATCCATCAATCCCACTCCTGGGCATATATCCATAGAAAACTCTAATTCAAAAAGATACATGAGGCCCAATATTCACAGCAGCACTATATACAATAGCCAAGACATGGAAGCAACCTGAATGTCCATCAACAGGTGAATGGATAAAGATGTGGTACATATATACAATGGAATATTACTCAGCCATAAAAAAGGATGAAATAATGCCATTTGCAGCAACATGGGAGGACCTAGAGATTATCATACTAAGTGAAGTAAGTCAGATAGAGAAGGACAAATGTCACATATCACTGATATGTGGAAGCTAAAAAAATGATACAAAAGAACTTATTTACAAAACAGAAATAGACTCACAGACATAGAAAACAATCTTATGGTTACCAAAGGGGAAAGCAGGGGGTGGCGGAGACAAATTAGGAGTCTGGGATTAACATATGCACACTACTATACATAAAACAGATAAACAACAAAGACCTCCTGTATAACTCAGGGAACTCAATATCTTGTAATAACCTATATGGGAAAAGAATCTGAAAAAGAATATATATATATATATGTGTGTGTGTGTATAACTGAATCACTTTGCTGTACACCTGAAACTAACACAACATTGTAAATTAACTATACTTCAATTTAAAAAATGGTTAAAAATGTATGTGCTCAGTTTAGTAGACAAGTTATAGAAAAATATGTTTATATTATATCCTGATAAGTTCATCACACCCCAAGTTGCCTAAGGATAAAGCAGTCCCTAGACCCTAATCTTTCCGGCAGTGAACCAAATTACTTCCTTAAAACAGTTTTTTTCATTAATATAGATCTGTTTACACTTGGGAAATTTTATTTGTTTTTCTTTTAAAAAGAAAATGACTGGTAGATTGTAAATTGATGTAAACCCTTTGAAGAGAGTTCGACAATATCTCACAAGACTCTGTTTTTTTTTTAAATTAATTTATTTTATTTTTGGCTGGTTGGGTCTTTGTTGCCGTGCATGGGTTTTCTCTAGTTGCAGCGAGTTGGGGCTACTCTCCGTTGCGGTGTGTGGGCTTCTCATTGCAGTGGTTTCTCTTGTTGCAGAGCAAAGGTTCTAGGCGTGCAGGCTTCAGTAGTTGTGGCACGTGGGCTCAGTAGTTGTGGCTCGTGGGCTCTAGAGCTCAGGCTCAGCAGTTGCAGCGCATGGGCTTAGCTGCTCCACAGCACGTGGGATCTTCCTGGACCAGGGCTCAAACCCGTGTCCCCTGCATTGGCAGGCAGATTCTTAACCACTGCGCCACCAGGGAAGCCCCGAACAAGACTATGTTTAAATTTACTTTGCAGCCCAGCAATTCCACTTCAAGGAATTTACCCTGAAGTTATACCTTCCATAGTATGAAAGTGTAAAAACAGAAAGTAATTTATTGCACTTATTTGTAATTGTAAAGTATTGGAGATTGCCTAATTGTCCAAGCACAGGACATGCACAGAGTAGAGCTGCTGTTAAAAACTGAGGAAGTTACTGAAAAACAATAGGGAGTGATTTCCAGGAGATGTTACTAATCACAAACAGGAAATTGCAGAAGAGCATATAAAGTATAAGTTTTGTGGAGAAGATAAGAAAACAAACATATCTGTCACCTTTACAAAAGGAAACAGAGTTGAGATAAAACAGAAAACAGTGAAATTGGTTTCTAGCCAGGCCTGGGGGTGGTGAGGGGAGATGGAATGGAAAGAATTTAGACGGAGGGGCCCTCTCTCTGTGCATTTAAAGCAGAGCTTTGACTTTCAGAAGCATATTCAAAAGTACGTGCTCAGAGAATAAAATTAAATCGATAAGAACAGGAAGGGGAAACCCCTGAACCTGAAAGGGCAATGCAACAAAGGAATCCTGTCATCCTTCAAAGAAAAGGAAAGTAAATGCAGAAGACAGAACAAGCTGACAACTTTTGAACAGAGTGTAGTTTACAGATCATCTGGACTTTGTACCATGTGGTGAGAGGTGCTGGGGGGAGGATGGAAAACTAATCTTGACCTCCTTTAGTTGTTTTTGTTGCAGGGGTGAGGGCAAAGCAATTATGAAACTTTCAGACACATTATGGCATTGAGCAAGTAATGAAATACGTTGATGTGGTTAGAGTGGGGGCAGGAGGGCTCTCACTGTGATAAAGGGACATACACAGATGCCATGAGAAGGCAAGAAAGACTCCTGAAATATGTAAATGCATGTATATGTGCACACATATGTTTGTCTATGTATGTGTGCATGTGCATATATTTGTGTGTGTGTGTGCGCCCACGAATTGCCTAGATCTGTCTGACACAATGGTCAAGAAGAAAGGACACCCCACCAGCAGTGAGCAACCTTGGTACCCAGATCTTGGTGTCTAATACCACTACAAGGACCAGCGTTCCTTGGAGGAATGGCTGATTCCAGGCTGGGGCAAGGAAGGTACAAGATAGGTCTGGAACATTTTACTGTGCCAAAAGCAAGGAAAAGCTCAGAAAATGATAGGGCATTTCGTGTGGGCAGGAGCCAGCTTATGGGACTCTCACTGGTCCTTTTATGGACCAAATATGAGCAAAAGAATTGCATGCAAAGATGAATTATAAATCATTAGACCTAGGAATTTGTGAGTCCTGAACACTTTAATACTCGCAACATCACTAATAAGTAGACACATAAAGTAGTGAACGAGGGAAGAGGAAGGGTTCTTTCCCACCCCACGGCTGATGAGTGAAAGTGGAGGGTGTGCTGAGTTCCAACGCTAAAGAAGCAGGAGTGGACCAAGTTGGAAACCTCAGTTGAAGCGGATTTGGGGCAGAATATTAGCCAGATCTTCACGTGTCTCTGCACAGACTGCTTGTTAGTTGCACGTGAAACAAAAAGAGTGATTACACAGTGGAGACATCAAACAAGAACCTCATCAGGATTCAGACCCCCAGTGAGAACCGGGTGGACATCAGAGCCTCCGACGTGCTATTCTGAAAAAGACACAGCCTCCTCTCTGGGGTGTTCCAGCTGAGAACGCATAACCTGAATCCAGCCCTGATGAAACATCTAACTAACCCACACTGAGAAATGGTTTATTCAGAAATGTGGGGAGGGGATATCTATAGTCTTTCAAAATGTCTGTGTTATAAAAGACAAAGAACGGTTCAGGAAAGGTTCCAGATTGACAGCATCTGAGAATAGAGCAATTAAATGAAATCCTTGCCCCTAGACTGCATTCTGCTCTGGAGGGGAGGACGTGTCTAAAAGACATTGGATCAATGGAAAAAACTGGAATATGGATGGAGATGAGATAAAAGTACTTTATCAGTAATGTTCATTGACTGAAGTTGACTACAGTGCTGTGTTCATATAAGAAAATATTCTTATTTTTAGGAAATACACACTGAAGTATTTGGGTGGTAGAGGACCAAGAGGTACAACTCACTCTTAACTGATTAGAAAAGTAGAGAGCATGCAAGTGACAAGGAACATGGGGGTAAGAGTTCACAGGAGGAGAGTCTGAGCAACAGGTGCATGGAGGTGCCTTGTACCATTTTTATTCGTGCAAGTTTTCTGTAAATTTGAAGTTATTTCCAAGTAAAAGTCTAAAACACACGAATGATGAAATTTAAATAGATGAAATATTTAGCATAATTAAGCCACGCTACTTTTGGAACAGATATGACGTAACTAAAATTTCTGCATTTATATGCTCGGTTTAAAAATCTGAACACAATCCACAGCTATACTGTCCTTCCTTTAAAAAAAAGAGCCTACTCAGAGCTCCACTACTATCTGGCTGTGTTACATTGTCTCCCCTCATTTTCCTCATTTACAGCACCGCATTTCGGGGCTAGGGGATTAGTCTCATTGGTTAAATGAATGTTCCTCCAGCTCTGCAGATCAGTGACGAGACTCTATTTAACCCATTGACAGCGTTAAATAAGCTACTTTCTACATCTGCAATACCCGTTTGAAAATCATTTCCCACAACTTAGAAATTCTTCCAGGCACCGAAAGGCTTGTGCTCAGCTGGTTGGACCAGAGGTCCCACCGGTGCTTGCGAAGCAGGCCACTTTGTCAGGAAGCCTACTCTGAGTTTGCTTCTTTTCCCCAGACTGTTCTCGGAGGTGGTGAGAAACAACGCTCCATTACCCAAAGATCTCACTTCTTCTCGGAATGAGAAGAAGCTGGAAATGCTCTTCCAAGAACCAGGGGCATGGAAAGTCTCTGTGGGACGCAGCTCCCCTCGCAAGCTGAGCCTCACAGGTGCCAGGAGAAGCCCCAGCTCCCTCAGCGCCTTTTATTCTGATGGCTGTCCTCAAGGTCTCTGGAGGAGAGCAGTCCTTTTCGAAGCAGAAGTGTGGAGGGCGCCCCGAGGAAGCCAGGTCCTAGTCAGGACGTCCTGACCGCAGCCTCTGAGGGAGACCCCCTCAGAGCCCATGTGACTTTGGCTGGCCGGCAGCACCGGTTCATTAGCCTTTTCCACAGCTCAGACGAAGTGGCCTTGAAGCCCATATGTAGAGTGTCCTGTAACCCGATGTGTTCGAGGGAAGGGGTGGCCGGGGTAAAGGAAGAGGGAAGCCCAGCCCTCACAGACTCACCTCCCTGGGATGGACGAGGGGGCCTGGCTTATACAACAGTGTCCCGTGAGCCTTCACCCGAGCCGTCTACTCTGGCTGGCAGGTAACGTGGAGTTTCCAGGTGTGCGAGGTGGGTGACAGATCTTAAATGGAACTTACCTGTAGCATCCCGTGGAGCCAAGCTGTCTGCTCCTTGACGTCAATCTCCCTGGGATCCTCAGCCCAGTTCGGCTTAATTCTCGGATCCCACTTCAGAAGACGGGCCACCACGTGTGCATTCTAGAACTACTTCCGTCTTCCTCCCCGCCTACATCCTCTCACGCACACTGCGGGCTCCGCCCCTCCTTCAGCTCCATATCCGGGAAACAGCCTCTCCGCTGCTCGCCCGGCCTCTGGTCTCACCCCCTCTCCGCCGCTCCTCCGCTGTCTTCCCGGCACACACAGGACTTTATTTCATTCCTTTCTGAAAACCCATCCAGGCCTTCAGAATACGCCTCCGCCTCCTTAGCGTGGCCTGACCCTGGAGCACTGGGCCTTCCGAACCGTCGCTCTCTCCCGCCTCTGGGCCCGGCCGGCCTCCTGGGTGGGGCTCCTGCCAGTCTGCAGGGCCACCTCCCGCACAGCTCACAGCCCAGGGCCCCTTCTGTGCCCCTTCCCCTCCCCCATCAGAGAGCCTGGCGGGGGCAGATCTGGGCCCTCAAGCTTTGGCCCCCAGCGCTCAGTGGCTGCTGAACGAATATGATGTTTGGCACGCGAAGTGGACCTTCTACAGTTTCAGGATATTTACTTGCTGGATGAGAAGGAGTGTGAACACCGAAACGGGGCTGAAGCGAAGGATTGTGGTCTCTGAGGACCCGGGGCAGCTCGGCGCCCCTTTACCTCCTGTGGCCCAGGGCAGGCTTAAGGCTTTGGGCAGGAAAGAAAAGGCCAACAGGGAGAAGAAAAAAGAGAAAGAAGCAATGGAATAAGAAAGGGAGTGGGGAGAGAATGGAGTCGCCCCGAGGCCTGACAGTGGCCTCGGGCGGGGCTCCCACACTCTCAGGTGGAGAGGTTATTTGGGGCCCACTGTGGTGGAGAGATGCCCCCGGACAGCCTGTCAGCTCACCTTCTTCTGTTTGTCACCGAACAGATCCAGCGTCTCCTGCATGTGTGGTGAGTTGAGGAACTTCGTGAGGCTAAGTCTAGTTTTTAACGCAATTATGAGCCAAAGCAGAAACCCCCGTCCTCGTGAAGCTGCCAGTTTAGTGGGGAGGTAGAATAAACACGGCAAAGAAGTAAACCAGGAGGAATAGCGAGAGGAAGGTAAAGCAAGGGTGGGGGACAGGAAGTGAGTTGAAGTTTTAAGTGAGGTGCCCTGCGGAGGCTTCTCCGAGGAGGCCCCAGAGTAAATGTGAGAAGGAGCAAGAGAGCCAGTCCTGTGCGTCTTGAGCAGAAGCGGGGTCCGGAGAGGATCCGCGGACGCCGAGTCCTGAATGGGTTCTATAAACGGCCAGTGGGGCTGGGGACCAGGTGGGAAAGGCTGTGGGCAGAGCAGGAACTTGGGGTGAGGGTAAAATCAAGAACCCACTTAGTCCTCCTAAGCTTCCCATGCTTTCTCGACACCGGAGGTGCTAGTGAGACATGAGTCTAACATTTAGGGGAGAGGTCTGAGCCGAATATATAAATGCAAAGTCTTCAGCGCTGAGACAGGACTTAAAACCGGGAGGCCGAGTGAGACCACCAAGGGGGCTGGAGGTGAGAGAAGATAAGGGGGCCGTGGGCCAGTCCAGCATCCAGAAGTTGGGGGGGTGCAGACTCATCAAAGGTGACCCAGAGGGAATGGCCAGAAAGGTAGGATGGAAACCAGGGCGTGGGCTGCCTTGAAAGCCAAGTGAAGGGTGTGTCCATTGGAGGAGGGAACCGCGGACTCCGCCCCACTGGGCGGGGCAGTCGGGCGAGGGGCGGGCTAAGAACTGACCTTTGCACTGAGCAGCGGGGGGTGACCGCTGAGGGGTCCGCTGGGGGAGAGCGGGCTTTTGCTGAGTCGCTGAGCTAGAACGTTCTATCGAAGATGGTCGTGTAGGCCTAGGTTCAAGAGCCAATGAGGGGAGAGAAACCAGAGACAAGAGTCTAGGGCAACGGCTGGGAGCTGTTTGGTGTACAGGGAAGGGAATGCCGGTGGGAACAGCAGAGAGGATGTGGTCAGGACTTGTTTTTCCCCCGTGGGAGAAAGGACAGTATGCTTGTGGTAGGACGGCCCCAGCAGAGCACTCAGGAGGGAACTGGAAAGGCGTTTCCTCTAGGAGCGAGGGGGGCTGGGGCCAGGGCCCGGAGGGAGGGGTGGCCTTTACGGGGGGCGGGGGAGCAAGCGCCCGGGGAGAAGGCCCCCTGAGCGGCAGCTTCTCGGACCGCCTGGGCCAAACCGGGCTCTGAAGGGCTCTGCGGCTCGGTCCCCACCCCCCCGGGCTCTGCTGTCACCCAGAGAGCGCGCGCGGGTCCTGCGGTAGCACAGGCGCTCAGGACCCCCTCGGCCACACTGTGCCCCGGGCCCCATGGAAGCTCGCGCGCGCGTCCGTCAAGCTCCAGCGGGGAGCAGGGCGCCTCCGAACTGCCTCCTGCGGGGTCCTGGGCGCGAAGCGGGGGCAGCGCCCGAACGGGGCCGGCGCGGGCCTCGCCATCCCTCAGCTCCCGGCAGCAGCACGAGCGGGGCTCGGCCGGGGCACCCGCCCTGCGGTCCTCCGTAACCGCGCGCCGCGCGCTGGGGTTCGGGAGCGGAGAGCGCGCCGGCTCGTGCAGCCGAGGGTGCAGCGCACGGGGAGGTGGCACCCTCGGCCCCGGCCCTGCGCCACGTGGCCGCTCCCCTCCCTGTGGCTGCGGCCCCGGCCGCCGCAGAGCGGCCAGGCTGCGTCCGCGTCCCGGCTCCGCACGGTGCTGGGGCCGAGCGCGGCTCGATCCTGCGTGTGGCGTTCCAGCAGGGGCAGAAAAGAGCCCCGGGGCTGGAGGCGCAGGAGGGGGCAGGCCCTGGGTCTCTTACGGACGGTCGTTTGCCAGGCGACCATCCCCAGGCGAGGGAGCACGTTCCCACGTGGCAGGAGCGCCTCCCGCGAGGGCGACACCCGGGCCGCCCAGTGGTCCCCGCGCGCGGGCGTCCCTCCATTCACCGCGGCTCCTGGAGCCGAGCGGCGCCCCGAGGCTCAGAGCGAATCTATGAATGGGAAGAGAGGGAAGAGAGCCGCGGACGTCTCCCTCGCCGCTTCCCCGCCCCCTCCGCGCCTCGCTCCGGGCCCGGCGGCTCCAGCGCGAAGTGACGGGGCGGGGCCGGGGCTGCGGCGGAGGGTCGAGTCTGGCTGGAGACAGCGTTATTTATAAACTCTGGCGCTCCGGGAGAAAGAGGGCAGAGCGGAGTCCCCTCCTCCTCGAGCCCCGGAGCCTCGCCGGGCCCCTCCCCAGCGACTTTGATTTCATTACTGCCCCCCCACCCCGGGCGGGCTGGCAGGTGCGGGGGTGGGAGCCGTCTCCGCCCGGGCAGCTTTGCCAGAGGTCCGGCTGCTGACGTCGGAGCGCCCGCTCCTGTCAATGAACTGCAGCGGCAGCCTGGGGGCTGTCTGGCAACGAGGCTACCGACGTCATCGCCTCCTGTTGGACGCGGGGGGGGGGAGGGGGGTGTCCGAGCAGCAGCTCCGGCTTAAAGGAAAACTCTCCAAGTTCCAGGCAGCCAGGGAGAGTCGTTCCCGAGAGCACATGCGCCCCAGAGCCCGGTGCGCGCGGGCACACAGGCTGGCACACGCACGCGCGCACACTCGGACACGCACGCACACCCGCACTTGGGCTCTCTGTAGGTGTGTGGGTCCAAAGTTGCGGCCGCGGGAGGATGAGCTGCAATGGACCGGTCTTCCTTGGCGCCTCGAGCGCGCGGCGCGGCTTTCCCGGAGACCCCCCGCTGGACGAGAGGGAGCGAGGAATGCCACACGCCGCTTAGAGTTGTCTGCTCCTTTTCAGGGGAGATCGGCGCGAAAGGCAGGGTGCCCCGCGCCTCTGGACTATGCCTGCCCAGTGGGGCAGAAGCGATTGTTCCTGCGGAGGTCGTGAACTTGGGCCGCCGGGGCTCACTGGCAACTTGTTGTGCGCAGTTCTCAATGGAGCCCCGGACCCATGGGGCTCCGGGCCCGCCCGCTTTTTTTTTTTTTTTTTTTCTTTGCTTTTTCTCTCTTTTTTCAGTGTGTGAACTTGAAGCGGAAAGCAGACAGGCGCTTCGCATACTTCGGCGGTAAGTGGACTGTTCCTTTTACCTATTATTTAACCCTTGAGAGTCCAGAAAAACTCAAATCCAACCACTAAAAAAAAGTTACCATCGTTTCCCTCCATGCTTTTTGGCAATAAGAAAGTGTGTGTGTGTGTGTGTGTGTGTGTGTGTGTGTGTGTGTGTGTGAGTGTGTGTGTGTGTGTGTTGTGTGGGGACATGACTGTTTTGGAAGAGGGGCGATGAGTGGAGATGAGAAAAAAGAGACCTGAGTGGATAAAACCAGAAGACTCAGGGGTGGCAGAGGAGGTGAGAGGGAGGGAAGCCAAGTCCAGCGCCTGAGCGATTGCCTCCGGCTACTGCTTCTTGGACCGAGTTTCCCAGCTCCAAGTTCCCTGCAAGGCTGCCCTCCAGCTGCAAACGGCCGCCTCTGCAAGGCTAGACCCAAGGGGGCCTCGGGAGGAGGCCCCCACCCTCCTGCCTCCCTTCTGGGCCTCCTTCCTCGGTTCTGAATGGGGACAAGACCCCTCCCCCTCCCCTTTCTGCCTCGGGCCTCCGTGGCCTCTCTCCTTGGTCCTCCCTGCACCTCCCCCAGCCCCTTTTGCAAAAGCTCAAATGATGTCACAGGGGAGGAGGGGGTCCTGTGCCCCTAGCACCTGAAGGCATCACTATATTGCATCCTGCAGCATTTTGTTTTCGTCATTCTACCCAATTTTCCTTGCAATCCATTGAAAATATTCCCTCCCAAACACCACAAACACCCTCCCCCCTCCCAACACCTCCCTTCCCAGGACATCAGTCCTTTATAGACAGGGCCAGAAGTCCCGATACACAGCACCCACGCTATCCCCCTCCTAAATTAGAAAGAAATCAGCTGAGCGCCCAAAGAGCCTCTCCTCCCTGGTGTTTTGGTCTCTTTTTCCCTCTGGGCTTACCCTTCTAGTGGAAGGAAAAAGAGGAAGGAGGAAGGAGAGAGGGAGAGAGGGAGAGGAGGGAGAGAGAGGGAGAGAGAGAGAGCAGAGAGCCCCCTAGACGGAGGGCTGCTGCTGAACCGACTGTAGGCTCTGCGCCGCCTGCCCGCCTGGTTCCTGCTTCCCCAAAGTGCCTTCCCTCCTTCAGCAGCAATTCCTCTCCATCCAGCTCCCTCCCTGGCCTCTCCTCCCCACCCCACCCCTTTCGCCCGTCTCTCTCCCCTCCACCTAACCCCACCTTCACTCTCCTCTCCGAGGGGGGAGGCTGGGGGTGCGGAAAGAACACCCCAAAGCCCCAGCCCCGGCAGAGATGTCGAAGAAACGCAAAGCCCTGGAGGGTGGAGGAGGTGGAGGAGAGTCCGGGCTCCCAGAGGAGGAACCCACTGCCTGCTTTGAGGGCGGCAGCGAGGAGGAAGGTAGGGAGAGGAGGGGTGGAGGAAAGGAAAGGAGCCTGCAGGGAAGGTCTGGGAGTTGAGATGCTCTGCAGGAATGCTCCAGCCGCTCCTCGGCAGCTCCCTATGTCTAGGCAACTTGAGGAGACTTTTTTCCCCACAAATGGGATTTTACGTGTGCCTCCAGGAAACTGGGGTGGGGGGGGGAGTGGGAATGTGCTGATTAGGCTGACATTGAAGACCCAAATTTGGGTGAACTTGAAACTCTGTGGGGAGAAGGGGAGGGTGGGGGGGGAGTAGGAGAGGAGGCTGGAGGAGGCTGGGTATGGATCGGGGATCGCTGGCCCTTTCCCGTCCTCTGACTGCCTTGCTGTCACGTCCATGGGGGTGTCAAGCTGTCCTGTGGTTTTGTGGCCCATACTGACGTCTGTGCAGGACACCTGAGTCTGGAGGGTGGGGTGCCGGTGCTGTGCCCCTCATGGGTGTTGCTGGCAAGGGGCATCAGGAGGGCTGCTGCTTCTCCCAGGCTTCTCCAATCCAGGGATGCTCGGGGTTGCGTCATGTTTAATCCTCATCTGCTCAGGCAGCCCTCTGCATCCTCCCGAGAAGTTGGAGGTGAGGCTGAGGCAAATCTAATGGTGGCCCGTGATTTCAAGGGGAGATGCCATGCTACAAGCATCTGGGGACTCCTTTGCCTAGAATCATACCAACGGAAAAGTGCAGATGGGAAATTTCCAATGGAAGCAAAAGTGGTACTCGGATATCTGATTGCCACATAAGAGCAACTCAGTCAGACACCTTTTATTTCACTTACAGAATTCTGAATTTGGTGCAAAGTAGGCCCAGACGAACTAGTCAAGTTTTTTTCTGGACTGTAGTTTAAACACAAAGGAAACATGAACCAGATGCAAATGTTTTTTCTTACCGGTTAAGCTGTGGAAGGGGAGGTGAAAGGGCCTGTGGGGGAATGGCCTGGACCCAGGCAGGGAGAGGGGCTGTGTTTCGGGGTGGCTCTTCTCTTCAGAGGGGAGCCCCGTGGCCTGGTCGGTGGCAGGGGCAGGTCGGAGCACCAGGGGACCGGGCGTGTGCCTCCAAAATGGAGTCCATGGCTTTTCTCCTTTGACGTCATAAGAAATACGAAGTCACCAAAGACCTTCCTCCTCCTAAAACATGAATCTCTGTGTCCCCTTGCAACCCTTTGCATGGCTTGTATGCGTTTTCAAGCAAAGAGTTTGGTTTTGGCTCGCCCTGGGCCGAGTGGGGTTTAACCAGAAGCAGGTGAGAGCAATGTCGCCCTCAGAAGAGCTTGTGGTTCAGTGTCTGCCCATGTTTTGACTTTTTTGCTCACTTGTGATCCTAGAGCAAAAGTTAGTACAGCTCTTCAATGAATTTTACTGAAAAAATATGGCATTTGGTAAGAAATTCAAATATGGCTGTAATTCTATCTGAATGGCATTTTGGTATTTTTCCATCTTTGGGGAGAATAATTCGGTATCACCACGGGCGTCTGGCAAACTCATCGGCTCTATGCTCAGCATTCAGTTCTGACCCGAGGTGACTCTCAAAGGCGCATACTATGTTCTTTTGGTTAAGCAACTAGTGAAGTCCGTGGGAACTGACATGATCTCATCCTGGTAAATAACAACCTGGATACATTTAATGCCAGTTTCTAATGATGAGTGAATGCATGGCTGGCATTTATAAAAAGCAATACGAATTGTATTTTAACAAACATTTATCGTCCTTCTGGTGGAAATGTGTGGTATTAGAATTCAAAAAGCTGTGTTCTGGAGGTCCTGTACTAACTAACAGTAGTGACAAAATTCCCACGTTCCCTAGTGTGATAGGACCCGGCCGAGAATATTTTGTAAGTCGTAACAGGCAATACTAAGTACCTGTATCTATGTTATTCAGAGATTATCATACTTTTGAAGTGACTTACTGTACAGATTGGTTTTGTCAGAGCTTAAAAATGTCTACTGATTTTACTGTATCCTTTGCATTTGGCAAATCAAAATGCTACTAGATAATTGCCTATGGATATGTAACTGTAGAAACCATTAAGTGTGTGAATACTCAGGTACCACAGGATCGTGAATGCATTTCCTTGGGAAATGGTAGTCATGGCACCTACCGAACGTGATGGAAACACATCTCTTCGTATATGGGAGGACGTATGGCTGTGGGCACTTTGACCATGGGAGGTGGGGAGGCCAGGTGTAAACCAGCGTTTGAGTGACGGGTGGTTATGCACGTGCAAGAAAATATACAAGGACACTTACACATGGTTAAGGACCCGGATCTTATCACCTCTCCAACTCAAGGCTGTGTCTTTCCTTTGAGTCTCTCAGCCAAACTTGACAACATGCACACAGTGAACAGGAGAGAAAAGGATTTACATCAGTCTCGCTGACCTTGTATATCAGAAGGGGTTTCTTTTGAGCTGCAACAACTTGGAAGGCTGATGTGTTTGTTCATTTCAACCACTGAAAGCACATTATAGCATCTATTAGATCAAGGCAATTGGAAATTAAGTTTCATTGGGAGTCATTGATTTTTAAGACCGTCTGTCAGCAGGTTGGCTTGGTCTAAAGTTTTCAACAGCCGATAGGCATGCAGGCTGCCTGGAGGGAGTGGAGGGGGAACTTCGAACAGAAACCATCGCGCCTATTCATGCCCTCACCTGCCACCACTCTGCGCCCCAGTCACGAGGGTAGGTGTCCACTCAGGCCCTAGGTGGCTATTTCCTGTAACGGCTCCTGTTTTGTTAATCGTTTCTCTTCAGGAGATTCCTTCTGAGATGAAGGTAAGATGGTAAACGGGTTGTTGTGAACACACATGGATGGTTTCCTTTTTCTCCCTGACTTATTTGTTCAGCTAGGGCAAGGGGAAAGTGAAGTGCCCTGTCCTAGTTCGGCGGAACGTTTGTTTGCAAGTCCGTTGAAGTTATCTGACGTGTGTGCGGATGTGTAAAATCACAGTCAGGGTCAGGCTATGGTTCTCTCGTGGGCCCCAGCTGGCTCTGTGTCCAACGTGTGTTCAGACTCTACTGATGGGAGATATTTGCATAAAATGTTAAACATATGAAGATTTTGTCTTTACCACTTAGAGAGATCTGGTGTGCAAATGGACGATGCCGGCCACAATTTTTTTTTTTTTTTTTACCATCTTTATTGGAGTATCATTGCTTTACAATGGTGTGTTGGTTTCTGCTTTACAACAAAGTGAATCAGTTATACACATACATATGCCGGCCACAATTTTTGCTTTGCTTTGCATCTACTGTCTTTCATGGCTTTGAACTTAGACATGAGAGTATGTTAACGGCTTTCATCTGGCTGTGAAGGTGATGGGTCTGTATGTCAAAGACCATGAGGGCAGAGGCTCTGATGGAAACACTGAATAATTATAATTATTGATCTTATCCCATAAGAAGATACTTCTATTTTTTCATTCTCTTCACATTCCCTTCATATTGGTCACTTTTCAAGGAGTTGTTATTTACTTAGATACTTTGGTCTAATCACATGACGTTGCATTAGTTACTCTACACTGAAATATGACATTAAAGCCTATTTTCCAACACTCGCCCTCTAGTTAGAAACCTGTTCTCTCAGCGCCTGTGGGTTCTTGGTAATCTCTCTGAAACCCATTTCTGTTCTCCCCCTTCCCCACCCACACCCTAACTGTTCTGTATTGTTTCGTCTTCTGGTTTTAATTCTCATTTCTTTTAAGATGATTTTTGGATATAAAATGATGTCAAATGTTTATTATTACATTCAGTTAATCTCAGGAGTGTTTTAAAAATAAGTAGTTTCTATCTTTGATGAGCTTGGTTAAGAATCTATCCAGCCCAGTTTTCTGGTTTCCGGTCACTCTGGGGTGTAAAGTCACCCAAAGGGGGCCTCTGCAGTGAAGGAGTTTAGGGGAGGTTTGAACAGAACCCATGACCTACTCATGTATTACACTCAGATTTCTTGAGCCACAGTGAAACTGCCTATGGGTAGCTATTCCTTCATCTGACGAGTTAATGACTGAAGTAATTGGTTTCTTAAAATCGTGTTCCTCTTTGACATCACACTGGCTTTTGGGTTTTGTGGCTTCCCTGTATTATTCACAGGCCATTGGCCTTGGGGGCATCTGGAAACAGGGGCAGGGGAAGTATTAGCAACTCTGTACCTCTAAAACCAGTTAAAGCTGAACATCCAGATTGTTAACTGCCCTACGTCTACATGACCCCCTGAAACCAGTTGAAATGATTTTTTTTTTTTTTTGCGGTAAGTGGGCCTCTCACCGTTGTGGCCTCTCCCGTTGCGGAGCACAGGCTCTGGACGCACAGGCCCAGCGGCCACGGCTCACGGGCCCAGCCGCCCCGTGTCATGTGGGATCTTCCCGGACCGGCGCACGAACCTGTGTCCCCCGCATCGGCAGGTGGACTCTCAACCACTGCGCCACCAGGGAAGCCCGAAACGATTTTTTCCTAACAGATTAATTGCTTTAGACTAGTTGATCAGATTTTTAATTATTATTAAAAAAAATCTCTTAAAGGGTTATTTATAATCATTAATATGAAAGAGTGGGCTTGACCCCTAAAGAAAATCTCACAAGCACACATACCACAGAAGCTTGATGGAGAAGAGCGTTACAGTTCAGATATTTTGTAGTTCTCACCTTAGTTTCTCTGGCTCCCACCAGAAAGGCCATTTTGCCCTCTGTTGGCGGGGAGAGGAGAGTTTGGGGGAAAAGGAGGACAAGAATACAGAGTAGCATCCGGGGGTGAGTCCTCCCACGTGGACCAGAAAGGAAGTCCCATTAGTCTAAAAAGACACGCCTGTTGCTGGTTTCCTCATCTGTGACGTCAGAAGGTTGAATCAGATGACCTGGATGGTGAAGTTTTTAAGACTTTGAATAGGATCGTGTGAAGAAGCAGCTAAACCATAACCGGCTCCAGACTAAATGGTAACTTGCAAGGGAAGTCGATAAACAGCAGTTCTTGCTGACGTGAAAGGCAGCGGAAGTCGCTTAGCATCTGCCCAGTTTGGACAGGCTGGTCCAAATGTTAAGCTTGATCGTTCTTTCCAGAACTACCGGACACCCTGAGCATGGTGGGGTGTTAACTGAGGGTACCTTCTGATCTATGGTTTAGAAGCAACTCTTTACGTTGAAAGCAGTTTTGTTGATACTCTGATTTGCTAGCCCCTTCCCTGCCCCCCACAAACACCCCCTTTCCCCTTCCCACCAGTGCAGAAACAGGATTGCAAATCAACAGGGGTAAGAGCTCTGTGGAGATGTTTCCTTCAAGTGCTTCCGTGACGGGACTTAACCGTGCAAATGGAATCGTGTCTTCTTAGGTAAGCTAAGCTGAAGTTATCTTCACTCTGTTGGCTGGAGGAGCATTATTAATATAAGAACTGCTCAACTGTGATATGAGATTCTTGTTAAAAGCTCTTTCACTTTCTGTCCTCTTCCTTGGTGAATACAATCACGGTGATCAACATCATCATATTATATATATAGACACACACACACATACATTATACACATACACACACATATACACACACGCACATGGTAAAAAGTATAAATATCACAGCAGGACTTACAGAGAAGATGCAAAATATGTCCCCCTCCAACCCCATTCACCTTTCCCAAAGGTCACCAACGTTACAAGGTTCTTAAGACGCCAACCAGAAATGTGCTCTGTGTATACATTCATCCCTCAGAATCCTCACGGGATTGGTTCCAGGACCCACTGTGGATACAAAAACCCAAGGATGCTCGAGTCCCATGGTCAGCCCTCCCTATCTTTGGTTCTACATATGTAGATTCACCCAACTGGGGATCGTGTAGCACTATATGTATTTATAGAAAAAAACATCTGTGTAGAAGTGAACTTGTGCAGTTGCTCAAGGGTCAACTGTGCAGGAGTGCATATGTGATATATCCCTTTCCCACACAAACACAAGCATCCTCCACATACTTTTCTCCTGTACCTTTCTTTATTCACTTACTTATGTATTGGAAATTTACCAGCATGTATAGATCGACTTGATTTTTATTGTCTGTATAGTGTTCCATGGCACAATGTAACATAACTGATAATTCTTATGGAATTAATCTTTTTATACATAACGCTATAATAAGCAACCACGCAGTATTTTTTTGAGCACATGTATAAATCCATCTGTTGGTGAATTTCCAGATGCAGAAGTTGAATCAAAAAGGTGACAACAGGGCTTCCCTGGTGGCGCAGTGGTTGAGAGTCCGCCTGCCGATGCAGGGGACCCGGGTTCGTGTCCCGGTCTGGGAGGATCCCACGTGCCGCGGAGCGGCTGGGACCGTGGGCCATGGCCGCTGGGCCTGCGCGTCCGGAGCCTGTGCTCCGCAACGGGAGAGGCCACAACAGTGAGAGGCCCACGTACCGCAAAAAAAAAAAAAAAAAAAAGGTGACAACAATTGAAACTCCACCAAGGGCCTATTTGCCCACACCTGCCCCAATTTTCTTTTGCAGTGATCGACTATCACTATGGACACTGCACTATGGGGACCTAAAAATGGAGTGATTAGCAAATACAAGCAAGCTCCTCAAATCAGTGGGATAGAAGATTTGAAGTCTGAGCAATACTAGACGTAGGGCAACCGTAGCACCATGCACTTTAGGATTTATGGGACAGGTTTTCTTCTCCAACTCTCTGCTTAGAGCAGATGTGGATATGATATTGTGTTGTGTCCGTGTCAGTTACTATAAATAGGCACAGGTTTGTGATTTTGCTATAAATTTATGTAATAACAGAGAAAGAATTATGTTATTTAAAATACACATTATTATAAAATAGGATACGAATACACCTTCTGGGGAGCCCATGAAAATTATGATTGGTATAAGTATTACTCTTAAATTCTCACGTAACTGTAATGATATGTCTGGGTTTTGTGACTTTTACACATTTTATATACTTAGATTCTTAAATATTGACAGAATATAAACTCACAAAGGGCAGAGGGGAATATCTTAACTGGTGTGTTAAGACATTGAGCTTCATCTAGAACTGATAATTCCTGTCTTGGTCACTCTTTTATCCCTGCCCCTAATACAATGCCTTGTACATATTCCGCACTCAATAATTTCTTCTTGAGTGAAATGACCTATGTTTCTGTAACTAAGACATCTTAAAGTATTGAGTATTCCATTTAATAGTGACCATGATAATTCTACTTGTAAATGGATAGAGATAAGAAGGAATATTTATATTGAGCCGTAAAAATCTTTCATTTGTGAAAGAACACTGGCTTTGAGATTAAGCATGCACAGATGATTAAAACATAGCATCACATATTTACAAAAATAGTTTTCCTTAGGACTAAATTGATTTTAAGGTATTAGTGCCTGGTACTCATGTGAGAGGACGGGAGGCTCATCTTCCCCTCTCCCACTTTTTATTTTGAAAAGTATTCCATCTACAGAAAAGCTACAGGACGTGTACAGCGCGTGCTGAGGTCCTCGGCACCTAAATCACCAATGTGACAATGTGATACAGAATCTGACTCCATTTCTGATGGTTGGCCGCTGACAGCTTTCAGATCCCACACCCAGCTTCCTGTCTGCTCCAAACCTGGGCAGGCGGATGCGACAGCCCATGTGGTCCTTCCACTGGGGCCGGTGGGACCTCAGTCCACATGAGCCCTGACTCCTACGTGAGAATCTCCCAGAACCACCTGTAACCACAGTGAAACCTGCACCTGTTGGCTCTCAAGCCATTTTCAGCCATGCCTGGGAGTCCGCACTGCTCCCCTAGCAAAGCCTCGTTACTAGAGCAATCAACTTTTCCACACCCTCTTGGTGCACGTGTGGGACCACCAGTTCGACGTTCGAACCAAATTTTGGGTTGAGGTGGGTCCATCTCATTCCCAAGTGACTGGGACAAACGTTTGGCGATGTTTTCTCCTCTTCCTTCCCCTCTTCCTCCTCCTCTTCTTTCTCTCACAACGGCTATTATTTTTGGCTGAACCACTGGAGAGTTATTTGTAGACATTCTGATGAGCTAGAGAGTTCAGATTTATTTTCTAAGAGCAAGACATTCTCCTAAATGACCACAATCCAGCAACCACACCAAGAACACTTAATGTTGATATAATATTATCTAGTGGGAGCACATGTTCAAATTTCCCCAATAATAGCCCATTTTTTTCCCCTCAGTCTAGGATCCAATCAAGAACCACACATGGCATTTAGTTGTCACATTTCCTTTAATCTAGAAATGCTCCCTGATGTGGACATTTTTGAAGGGTCCAGGTCAGTAATCTTTTAGAAATTCCCTGTTTGGATTCATCTGATGTTCCCGAATGATCAGATTCAGGTTGAACATTTTGGACAAGGATACTATCCAGGTGACATGGGGTCACATCAGAGGACACATGATGTCAGCTGGTCCTGTCATTAGTGATGTTAAGCTTGATCACTTGGTTAAGGTTGTGTCTGCCAGACTTCTTTCTATGTTGTAAAGAGAGGTAGAAACATATTCTGATAATTCACTACTTATGCCATGGCAAAAAGCTCTTTCTGAAAGTACAAAATGTTGAACACTCAAATCTGCAGTACAAGTCAATTTGTAACTATATAAATTTGGACTTTGCTTACATATCTATCTATATATATATATTTTATATATATTTTTAAAATTTATTTATTTATTTTTTGCGGTACGCGGGCCTCTCACTGTTGTGGCCTCTCCCGTTGCGGAGCACAGGCTCCGGACGCGCAGGCCCAGCGGCCATGGCCCACGGGCTTAGCCGCTCTGCGGCATGTGGGATCCTCCCGGACCAGGGCACGAACCCGTGTCTCCAGCATCGGCAGGCGGACTCTCAACCACTGCACCACCAGGGAAGCCCTATATATATATATTTTAAATGAACTATAATATTTTCAGAAAGTTCACTTTCTTAGTTGAACAGCTTAATGAATGTTAACATATATCCATACCCAGATGAAGATACAGGACTTTTCCTGCATTCTAGAAAGCTCCTTGTGCAGTCCCAATAAAACCCCTACCCACTGTTCTGAACTCTATTGCCATTAATTGGTTTTCCTTGCTTTGGGACTCACATACATGGAATCAAACAGCACATAGCCTTGTGTCTGGGTTCTTTTCTTCAACATTATGTCTGTGGGATTCACCTACGTTGTTACAGTTGTTTGTTCTTTTTGAGTGCTAAGTAATATTGTATCAATAGTCTACAATTTACCTGTCCTTTGTACTACTGATGGGTATTTGGGTTATTTCGGGGTCATTACAAATAAAACTGATATGGAACAACTTGTGTACATGCCCTTTTGGTGGACATAAAACTCAATTTGTTTTAAATATATATCCTACACACTCATTTTTGTAATCATTTGTGGAATGTTCTCTATCAGTCATTGGAGCCCATCAATGAAGATGTATGGCTTTCTAAAAACATATCTGAATATTATAAACCTTATATTCATGAGAAAAATCCCTGATGCATTCCAAGCCCTTTAAGGCAACATTTGCAATCCAGATGTAGGATCTTGATAAATGAACTAGATCTTGTTCTTAATAGTAAAAGTCTATACATAATTTTGATTCACAAATATTTGTTATTCTTCTCTACCGTGGATGTTGACTTTGATTCTTACTCATTTTAAAATATATTTTAAAATATTGATTTATCTTTGGTTGCATTGGGTCTTCGTTGCTGTGCACGGGCTTTCTCTAGTTGCGGCGAGCGGGGGCTACTCTTTGTTGCGGTGTGCGGGCTTCTCACGGCGGTGGCTTCTCTTGTTGCAGAGCATGGGCTCCAGGCACGCAGGCTCAGTAGTTGCGGCACGCAGGCTTCAGCAGCTGTGTCACACAGGTTGAGTTGCTCCGTGGCATGTGGGATCTTCCTGGACCAGGGCTCAAACCCGTGTCCCTTGCACAGGCAGGCGGATTCTTAACCACTGTGCCACCAGGGAAGCCCTGATTCTTATTCATTTAAGAAGTATATTGTGCTTGCTTTGCTGGCTCTGAAGGAGGAGGTATTGAGAAGGAAGATGAAATACCCACTAGGTATAGAGTCTTGAGGTGAAGTTGCTCATAAGGAAGATCCTTTTGCTTCTGTTTGGGGAAAGCTTACCCAACTTAGGAATCTCTGCCTAGGAAGGTCCATAACTTCATTTTAAGAAGGGAAGTATAATCAGGAGGCTTAGTTTTCTTTCCCAGACTATCCTTGAGCACTGTCATGATGTTGATTTTTGCCTCTTTCCATTTTTCTACATCAAGACGGTCACTTGCCTGTCTTATCTGGGGTTTCCCTGGGCTAACTGTGAAGGAGAAGGAAAAAGGGACAGATGTGACCCTAACATTTAGCTCCAGAATATCTCTCAGGAAGGGAACGATCTTGGTTTGGAAAAATGCTTTGGTGCACACCAACAGTAGAAGGTGAGACCCTGGGGCCTCAGGGGCAAGGACTTTGGTTGCTCCATCAAAAGGGAGAGTCGCTGAGTGTAAAGAAAAAGAGAACGTGAGAGAGGACCGAAAGGAGGAGGCTGTGGGGGCCACAACTCAGAGGAGCACCCCTACTAGTGGTGCGGCTGACAGGGAATCAGAACCCAGGAGTGACTCTGATGGTGACTGCAGGTTCATTTGGTAGGTGGTGCAGGCTGCGCTCCTCTGTGTGTCCTGCATTCTTTGATAAGCCTACCAACTTCTTCAACATCTCATTTGTAAATGGAAACCAGTGCGGGGCCTGAGTCTCATGTCTGGGTTGACGTGGAGCAGACCCGAGTGTGTGGAAGTAGCAGCCAGGCACAGGTGAGCCCATGGGGTCTTAAGTTCTAGAATATTTTTAGGGCTGTGGGTAGGGCTTTGAGGATCTCCAGGCTATAATACGCTATTCAGAGCAAATCTCTCAATCTCAAGCCCTGACTTTGAGCTGTATTTGGCCACATGTTCCCTCTAACTTGAAGTTAATTGGAACATTTTGGTTGTTGTTACAGCTTAGTCTCCTGTTCTTAATACAGTATCACCTCTGGCTTGACATCCAGCGAAAGATTGCAAGGCATTGTTAAAACCCTGGTTTCACTGAGAGCCCGTGGATTTCGATGACCCAGTTTAAAATCACTGGGATTGGATAGAAACCAGCTGCCTATTGTAAGTGATTAAAATGTTTACTAACACGTACAAATAACAGTAACTCGTAGAGCAGGAGGAGTTTCCTTTAACTTCATTATGAAGTCCAAAGTATATAGGGAAAAATAATTTGTTGTAACATACAAGAAAAATCCATTATCAACTGAGAGCATGTTAATTTAATCCATCCCTCTCTCTGCTTAATATTAAGCTCTTTTCCTGCCCATTCTCTTTAGTTGTCGCTGTTCAGGCTCTCCGATTGTCAGGCTTGAGGTCATTGTTATTTGACGGTCTCAAGTGCAAAAGAATCGCAAAGTGGAACTGAAGTGTTGCAGTGACAGGATTTCATGAAATCCGTGAGAGTGATGTTGAGAACAGCTCCATTTCTGTGCTAAGTCATTGAACATGAGTTAGACTTTCATCTGAAGAAAGAAAACCAGCAAGGATTACCCAGGGTCCCCACTACGATATATTTCTATCCCATTCTGTTTTCTTTTGTCAAACATCTTCTGCTGACCACACAGGGTCCTGGAACCTTGGGTCACTGTGGAGATGTGACGTTTCACTCGTAGGACAAAAATGCTATCTGAGACTTTCTTATTGGGCTTACTTTTTTATAGTCTGCCTCTCCCTGTGAGAATGTGTTCTCCATAAAGACAGAAACCTCTTTGGCCATTTTTCCAGTTAGAGTAAAGCCTGGCAAATATTAAGTGCTCTGTAAATATTGTTGAATAAATGTACGAATGAACAATGGAATTCCCTTTTTAGTAGAACTTTTCCGTAGACTTAGGATGCCCAGAAGGTAGTGTAGAAGAGGGCTAAGGGGGACTTTTAGAAGAGCCCCCCAGATGGACTCTCTGCCCCCAGCTCTCCTGCTTCAGCCCCTCTGTGCCAAGGCCCCTGTCAGTTACAAGTGGCAAAATCCAAGGAGAACAAATCTCAGTGGAAGCCGGTTTTCAGGGAGTCCCTGGGGGGGAGTCCAAGAGGGAGCAGTGGGGCCTCCAGCCTAGGACAGGGCTCCTTTGCCTGCATGCCCGCCCCCAAGGTAACAGGTGAATGGCAGATCCAGGTCAGGCCTTAGCACCCCAGAGCAGAGAGGAAAGAAAACCTTGACCCTGCTGGCCTGGCCCAAGTATCCCAAAGACAGAATCTCTCGTTCTGACAGACAGGGCAGAGTCCACTTCCGGAAGCAAGTACGCGCATCACACACAGCAACCCTGCCCCTCCGACAGGTGCGGGCAGCCTATCGCCGGCCCTTCTCCTACAGGGAAGTCGCCAGCTCTCCTTTTGTTTTCTTGTAAAGTACTAACGCTCTCCTTGGGCGTGAGGCTCTGGAGAGACGGCGCTGAGATAATTGATGTGCCAACGCGTGGTCAACTAAAAGTAGCCACACAAAGTGAAAAAGCCTTAAGATCTTGCGTGCTTCTCCCACCCCTCCCCTTACAGGACCCTCCTGTCCAGCTAAGCTGATACTTTCTTTTTTTTGTTTTGTTTTTGCGGTCCGCGGGCCTCTCACTGCTGTGGCCTCTCCCGCTGCGGAGCACAGGCTCCGGACGCGCAGGCTCAGCGGCCACGGCTCACGGGCCCAGCCGCTCCGCGGCACGTGGGATCCTCCCGGACCGGGGCACGAACCCGCGTCCCCTGCATCGGCAGGCGGGCTCCCAACCACTGCGCCACCAGGGAAGCCCGATACTTACTTTCTAGGAGCACTTATGAAGTTTCCTCTTCCCAGGACTGCTCACCGCTCAGTCTCTCTTCGTAGAACCTTCCGCATCCTTGGAGGCCCCTCGGAACGTCTACCTTCTCCATGAGGCCGCGGCCATCTCCACGAGAGGGACGGGGGTGTCTTTCCTCCTGGGTCTGGGGCTCTGGGTGGCCTTAGGCGCTCACCACATTTTGCGTGGCATGAGGGTCATTTCCATAGTTCTGGGATCCCCGTTGGCCTGAAAGAGTCTAGAGAAAAGGGGCTGTTTCATATGCATTTGTGTACTCATTCCAATAAAAGGTACTACTCCATGTGTAAAAGTAGAGGAAAGAGATGAAGAAAGAAAACCACATATATTTGCCTCGATAAGCTCTGCATTAATTACTAGTGATAGTCTATATATGGTGTGGGAAAGCAATTTTAAAATTACTACAAACTTTTTTTTAAACATCTTTATTGGGGTATAATTGCTTTACAGTGGTGTGTTACTTTCTTCTGTATAACAAAGTGAATCAGCTATACGTGTACACATATATATGTCCCCATATCTCCTCCCTCTTGCGTCTCCCTCCCGCCCTCCCTATCCCACCCCTCTAGGTGGTCACAGAGCACCGAGCTCATCTCCCTGTGCTGTGCGGCTGCTTCCCACTAGCTGTCTATTTTACGTTTGGTAGTGTGTATATGTCCATGCCACTCTCTCACTTCATCCCAGCTTACCCTTCCCCTTCCCTGTGTCCTCAAGTCCATTCTCTACGTCTGCATCTTTATTCCTGTCCTGCCCCTAGGTTCTTCAGAACCATTTATTTTAGATTCCATATATATGTGTTAGTATACGGTATTTGTTTTTCTCTTTCTGACTTACTTCACTCTGTATGACAGACATGCACATCCTTATCTTTGATAAAGGAGGCAAGAATATACAATGGAGAAAAGACAACCTCTTCAGTAAGTGGTGCTGGGAAAACTGGACAGCTACATGTAGAAGAATGAAATTAGAACACTCCCTAACACCATACACACAAAAAAACCTCAAAAGGGATTAAAGACCTAAATGCAAGGCCAGACACTATCGAACTCTTAGAGGAAAACATAGGCAGAACACTCTATGACATCAGTCACAGCAAGATCCTTTCTGACACACCTCCTAGAGGAATGGAAATAAAAACAAAAATAAACAAAGGGGACGTAATGAAACTTAAAAGCTTTTGCACAGCAAAGGAAACCATAAACAAGACGAAAAGACAACCCTCAGAATGGGAGAAAATATTTGCAAATGAAGCAACTGACAAAGAATTAATCGCCAAAGTAAACAAGCAGCCCATGCAGCTCAATATCAAAAAAACAAGCAGGGACTTCCTTGGTGGTGCAGTGGTTAAGAATCCGCCTGCCAATGTGGGGGACACGGGTTCAAGCCCCGGTCCGGGAAGATCCCACATGCCACGGAGCAACTAAGCCCGTGTGCCACAACTACTGGGCCTGCGCCCTAGAGCCCGGGAGCCGCAACTACTGAGCCTGCATGCTGCAACTACTGAAGCCCGTGCGCCTAGAGCCCGTGCTCGGCAACAAGAGAAACCACTGCAATAAGAAGCCTGCACACCGCGACAATGAGCAGCCCCCGCTCACCGCAACTAGAGAAAGCCCGCGCGCAGCAACGAAGACCCAATGCAGCCAAAATAAATAAATAAATAAAAAATAATAAATTAAAAAAACAAACAACCCAATCCAAAAACGGGCGGAAGACCTAATAGACATTTCTCCAAAGAAGATATAAAATTACTACAAACTTTTGTAGCATTATTCAGTAATGTAGTAGACTGATTCAAGTGGTATTTTTCAGACAGTAGAAATTACAAGGGTAAAACTTCTTTGCTCCAATGACTGGTTACAGGGTGGCTAATTCATAAGCAAAAATGCTTAAGTTTTGCTAAGAAATTCTGTCATGTTATTGAAGAAGGAAATTGCCCAGGTATCCAAGAGGCTGAATTGTGATAAAGAAAAAAAAAAGAAACTTACCTGGAGAACGGTGACTCTATTTATAAATTAAGACTAGTAATGTGCAGTCCTTCCACATTTATTTCGATATTTCTGTCAGGGTCCTGCCTTCACCCATCCTTGGATGGTGGTCTTGACAAGCTAAAGATGTTGTTAGTCCATCTTTATCTTCCAGGGGCACCTTACTGTACCGCGTGCATCTTGAGCCTGCCAAGGACTGTTGGATGTTTCTTCAGTATGTTTTTTTTTTTTTAAAAGACTTCAAGCTTTTGTTAACATGATGCCCTTCTTAGTCAATTTCAACTAACCTCAATAAACCTTCCTTGTATCTTTCACTCACAACACATACGCGGGGATCCTCAGAGCCCTCAATTCCATAACATTTTGGAATGTTCTCAACCAGTGTGTTTCGGATTGTGGGTAGCGACTTATTTGTGAGTCATGAAATCTATTTTTAGTAAACCCAAATTGTATTTCTAAAAACTGAATGGAATGGGGGAAAGGGGGAAGAGGATGAGAGGAGGGCGGAGGGGAAAGGATGGAGGAAAAGGGAGGGGGGAGGGAAGGGAGTAAGGGGGGAGAGCCTGAGGCTGAGTCCTGCAAGCGGCAGGCAATTATTATTTAGTGACTTGCGTGTGTGCTCATTTGGTCCTATTGCAAAAATGAATTTCATATTGTGAGTTGAAAAAGTAACAAAACCCTGATCTAGACCACATTTTACAGATATCTTCATGACAACGGACAGCCCACAGCACCAGAAGTTTTACGGCCCCTTGGTGAAAAATAATAAATACATGATTTAAATGAATTCATGCAAATTTCTTTGGATTCGGGACCATCTGAGGAGGGCTCTGAACTGCCTGTGTTAACTGGAAGTGAAACCCATGAACGTAGTGGCACCTACGGGGCCTCAGCCCCAGGTGGTGTATCACACAGCCCGGCTCTGGTAGCTGCAGTCCTGTCTCTGCTTTACTGTCGGCTGATGCTCCCGTGTGAGCCTTGCCTCCCCGGCTGGAGTGGAGACAGTGTCAAGTCATGATCAAGTCTACATTCCAGTTCTTCTTCCAGGAATGAGCACGGAGTAGCTGTTCAACAAGTGACTTTATGTTAATGACTGAGAACCTGGAACGCACCTGAGAAGTGGGTCCCCACGCAGAGTCGGAAGGCGAGAGGGAAGGAGAACAGGAGGACAGGGGAGAAGGTCCACATTGGGGTGCTCCTGTCGGGCCAGGTCAGAAGGCAGTGCAGGGCGCCTGGGACCAGCTCGGAGGAAACAGTGCGAACCCCTCCGGGTCTTTGCTTTGCGGGGTGGCAATCCCCCCCAGTAACGCGAATCCTTGTTTCCCAGCGACTCCGCCTAGCGAGTAGAACAACATGCGCTCCACCTTCCACGACAGCATGAAAGGCACACTTTCCTTTCTAAAACCATTTTTCCGTTCTTGAAAACTTTTCATGCCTGATTCGCCATCTTTATGGGCTTGGGGAGTGATTATCTGCGTGTGCTTTTTAAAGTTAGGTTCTTCTAGGCTTGATAGAATGTACCTTTTCACCTCACCCCCGCACACGGGGTGGACTTAGCCTCTGTTATTTATGCCTTGTTTGCTACTTTGTCAAGTCTCACTTGTTGTTTTATACTTTAAAATGTTTAATGTTACGTCAGAGTCAACGTGATGGGTACATATAGTTCTTTCGTTTTCTCCTTTCAGTGTGAAATCTTACTACTCTAGATTTGATAGGTAAAGAGGTAAAATAATGAGATAAATAAATAAAAGCTTTGTGGCTGCCTACATGCCAGTTTGCAAAAACTAATGCCAGATTATCTCTGGAAACATCTGGAACAGCTGTGGTTGTCAGTACTGCTTCACCCCCCAGGTCTGATGATTTAAACTTTCCATTTCTCTTTGTGGAAATTAGAGACAAGAACTGACTCTAGTTTTACTCCCCTTCCTCCCACCATCAGTAAAATATATGTAAAACTTGGTTCTTAACTGGTGAAACACCATTTACGATTTGGGTCTGAGTTGGGGTCAAGGGAGAAAGAAAAGAAAAGGAAAACTTCACAATCAGTCACATGTTTACTATGTGCAAAGCAGAAGAGGATTGCAGTGAGTAATGGACCAGAATTTATTTTCTCAGCCCTAAGGAATTTTCAGTCTTTATGGAAGACAAGCCTGTGTTACAGGAGCCATTAAGTGAGTGACCTCATGAGAGTCACTCAAAGGGTCACAGAGGTTTCTGAGAGGGGCTGAGCCACTTCTCCCAGCCGTGGGTGAGTTGAATCGTGGATGGCCTTGATGTGCTCACTGGGTAGTGAGGAACCATTCCTTGTGTTTAAGCACATTGGATCTTACACCCAGAGTCTATTTCTGTGCAATTTCTTTCTGTATTTAAAAGAGATTTCTGGGCTTCCCTGCTGGCGCAGTGGTTGCGAGTCCGCCTGCCGATGCTGGGGACACGGGTTCGTGCCCCGGTCCGGGAAGATCCCACGTGCCGCGGAGCGGCTGGGCCCGTGAGCCGTGGCCGCTGAGCCTGCGCGTCCGGAGCCTGTGCCCTGCAACGGGAGAGGCCGCAGCTGTGAGAGGCCCGCGTTTTTACCAACTTTCAGTAGATTCAATAAGGGGTCCAACGCATGTTCTGGTAGTGTTTTCCTCAATGCATTGTCTTTGCTGTAAATTTCATTCACTTATTCTTGAATAAAAACAAATGCATTGGTAAAAATTCAAAAGATACCAAAGCCATATAATGAAAAATGTCTTTTTTGTGTTACTTAGTACTGCTTCAACGTTTTCTTCATATAGATATTGCCAAGTCCTCTAAGTTCATTCTTAGGTATGTTTATCCTTTTTTCTGAATTGTCCTTATAGATGTAATCATTTCTTGCACTAAATATTTTGGAGTAGTTCCTTATATATGGTGAATGCTATGGATCTTTTTATAAACTGATTTTTAAATACTGAAATAATCTTAAACTTACAGAAAAGTTTCAAGCCCAATAGGAAGATCTTTTATTCCCTGAAACATTACCCTGTGCAAGTTCTACAAACTAGGACATTCTCTTACATAAACCCTGATACATCTCTACCTTCTAATCTTCCACTTCACGTTTTGTCAGTTGTTCTCATAACATCCTTAATAATGAAAGGATCGGGTCCAGAGCCACACATGGCATTTGTCACTTTGGTCTCCGTCAGTCTGGAGCAATTTCTCAGTCTTTCATGGACTTTCATGACCTTTGTGGTTTTGAAAATTATGAGCCAGTTATTTCGCAGCAAGTCTCTCGGGGGGGAAGAATGTCATAGAAATGATGCTGTGCTCTTCTTATGCACCTTAACAGGTGGCCCGCAAATTGAATTTGTCCCATTACTGAAGATGTCCACTCTGACCACTCAATCAACTGAGTACGGGAGTGTCCTCCAATTTTCCCCATTGTAAGTTACGTTTTTCCCCCTGTGAGTTAGTAAGGAATTTGTGGGAAGGTACTTTGATCCATGTAAATGTTCTTTCCCTTTTCAAACTTAGTTATTAATTTGCTGATTTACATAAGTTTGTTTTTTTTTTACTAATAAGTTGTATGAGCTGTTTGTGTAGTTTGGAAATTAAGCCCTTGTCGGTCGCCTCATTTGCAAATATTTTCTCACAGTCCGTAGGTTGTCTTTTTGTTTTGTTGATGGTTTCCTTTGCTGTGCAAAAGCTTATAAGTTTGATTAGGTCCCATTTGTTTATTTTTGCTTTTATTTCTATTCCCTTGGGAGACTGGCCTAAGAAAACAGGTACAATTTGTGGATTTACATGAGTTTGGACTCTTGCTTTCCTATTTTATTCAGTGGGTTACAATACATTACTACCACTGTTCATTTTGAAGCTCAAGTAGTCCCAGATTTGGCTGGTGGGAGCCCCTTCGAGGTAGCTTCTGTATCTTTTGACATATTTATCTCTACCTCAGTCTTGGTCTCTGTATCTGTCTACCCTGAGAGACCAAGGGCTGCGCACATATATAAACGCACTTACATCTGTATATTTTCTATACTTGTCTATATTCAAAATACGGAGTTCATGCCAACCTCTTCATTCCAATCCAGTGTCACAAGGTTCATTCTAAGTTTGCTCCTTTTCCATATTTGCATCTTTCTTCTCTGATAAAGGGAAGGAACCTGGCTGTATCGGCACCTGTGCGTTATTTGGTCAGCTTCTCCGGGTGCAGCCAGTGCCGCATAACTGCGGCTGCCCCTCCCCCGTGTGGCGCTTTCCTCATCCACCCAGCCCTGACTCCCACATCTTGGCGTCACAACTTCTCCCCACCCTTGGCCTTGGCGAGGCTGCTTGTCTTGTCGGCCTCTGTCTCATAGCTTTGGGACTGAATTGTTCAGGAAAGGAAAGGGTAGAGGAAGCAGAAGAGAAAGAGGAGGAGGGGCGAAGGACATTTGAATGCTGTCTTTGTACTCATCTACCTTACTGACTCTTACGTCCTTTATATTTGTCCTTCAGATTAGTTTTCCAAGTAC
The DNA here is from genome assembly GCF_026419965.1 of Kogia breviceps. Classification (NCBI taxonomy): domain Eukaryota; kingdom Metazoa; phylum Chordata; class Mammalia; order Artiodactyla; family Physeteridae; genus Kogia; species Kogia breviceps. Next base: position 88,777,396 of record NC_081322.1, on the reverse strand, counting down.
CTCAGATGGTCAGTTACAAGAAATGGTAACTTGACTTCCCCTTTCCAAACTGTATACCTCCTTCTTCTCATCTGATTGTGCGGCTTAACACTTCCAGGAAGTCATTAATATGAACAACGATAAAGACGCTATGGGAACGCTTCTTTCATTTCCCCACTTATCATAGTACTTCCTGGCTTTTGGGAAGCAGACAGCTAAATCCATCAGGGTGATCTTTCTTAAATGCAAACCTGATCACATCACAGCCCTGTATCAAACCTTTAGACACATTGACAGATGAATAAAGAAGATGTGGTACATATATACAATGGAATATTACTGAGCCATGAAAAGAATGAAATAATGCTATTTGCAGCAATATGGATGGACCTGGACATTATACCAAGTGAAATAAGTCAGAGAAAGAAAAATGTCATATGATATCACTTGTATGTGGAATCTAAAAAGAAAATGATACAAATGAACTTATTTACAAAGCAGAAATAGACTCACAGATGTAGAAAACAAACTTACGGTTACCAAAGGGGAAGGGGGAGGGATAAATTAGGAGTTTGGGATTAACACATACATTCTAACATATATAAAATAGATAAACAACAAGGTCCTACTGTGTAGCACAGGGAACTATACTCAATATCTTGTAATAACCTATAAGGGAAAAGAACCTAAAAAAGAATATAGATATATACGAATCACTGTGCTGTACACCTGAAACTAACACAACATTGTAATTCAACTGTGTTTCAGTAAACATTTTAAAAAACAAACAAAGACAAAAACCCATTTAGACAGATTCCCATTGATCTTAAAACTCCCAATGAGGTCAGGTCCGCTGCGTCTCCAGCCTTGCCTCTGGTCTTTTATTTTTATTTTAAGATATTTATTTATTTATTTATTTTTGGCTGTGCTGGGTCTCACTTGTTGCATGCGGGATCTTTTGTTGTGGTGTGCGGGTTCCCGACTAGGGATCAAACTCGTGTCCCCTGCATTGGAAGGTGGATTCTTAACTACTGGACCACTAGGGAAATCCCTCGCCTTTTATGAATAGCTTTCTTCCTAGTAGCTTTCTTTTTAAAAGAGCGGACATTGAATATAGAATTTTTTTATCAAACTACTTTCTAGCTCCTATAGATATAACCATATGATTTTTCACTTTTGATCTATTAATTATTTTCAGAACATTTTAAACTCCTCATTCACAAGGAAACTCCCGATTAGATACAACTGAGGTTTCCCATGTCACTTGGTCAGGATAGGTGACAAAGAATGCCACGGGACTGAGTATCTTTCCTTCTCTGCCCTTCTCTGTCTCTCTGTCTGTCTCTGTCTGTCTCTGTCTGTCTCTGTCTCTGTCTCTCTGTCTGTCTCTGTCTCTCTGTCACTCTCTGTCTCTCTCTGTCTCTCTGTCTCTGTCTCTCTGTCTCTCTCTGTCTCTCTGTCTCTGTCTCTCTGTCTGTCTCTCTGTCTCTGTCTCTCTGTCTCTGTCTCTGTCTCTCTGTCTCTGTCTCTCTCTGTCTCTCTGTCTCTGTCTCTCTGTCTCTCTGTCTCTCTGTCTCTCTCTCAGTCGTGACGACTCCTCCCCATGGTTAATATCTTAGAGGTGCATATGCCCAATTCTGCTCCTCCTTGACTAAAACATAATCAGTGTCTTATGTCTTTGGCCCATTCTCTAGAAATGCATTCGGGTACGGGACTCCCATTGCGACAGTGGGTCACCGTGATGGGCCTTGCTGAGCGGTTTGACATGTTGATAAGGCTTTCTGCTTCTGCTTCACCAGCGGGGATGACCCCACACCGCACACAGCCCAGCAGGTTTGGATCCGGGTGCCATACAAAATACAACCATGGCTGTGCATTTGTTGTATTGAAACCTGACTTTATGCAGGTGCACCCTGTACCCCCACTAATATCGAGCTTCTCGGCGAGTCATCTTCACTCGCCTGCTTCTCCGATACCTTCCTCAGAGCTGACACCCACTGTCCCTCCTCCATCGTTTCCACTGGGACAAGGACATTGCCGCAGATCAACTGCCTTGATTTCAACCTTTCGTGTCACTTTCCTATAATTTTTGAATGACTATTAACATTTTTTACCTGCATTGTCTCCTACTCTTGGATTTCTCTGTTGGATGCTGTAACTGATAACCGCCTGCGCCAGGATTCCTGTGTGTATATTTAATATCGACACATCTACATTCCATGTTTGAGAAAGGTTAGCAAGAGTATAATTTTGAGGAACGCTGTTGTGAAACCTAAGAGCAGACACAGTTTGTGGGGAAAACAGCTACCCCCCTACTCACACATTTAATGAAGCAGGGGAATCACACCATCTCTGTACAAACGCATAAAAAAAAAGATTAGAGCCTGGGAAGATAACACCTGAGCAATCGCTGGGCTGTCTCTCAGGCAAAGTTGGAATCCAGTCTGAGAATTAAAGATAGACATGTAGGGGACTTCCCTGGTGGAGCAGTGGTTAAGAACTTGCCTGCTAATGCAGGGGACATGGGTTTGAGCCCTGGTCCGGGAAGATCCCACATGCCGCGGAGCAACTAAGCCCGTGCCCCACACCTACTGAGCCTGCGCTCCAGAGCCCGCGAGCCACAACTCCTGAAGCCCGCGCGCCACAACCACTGAGCCCGTGTGCCTAGAGCCCGTGCTCCGCAACAAGAGAAGCCACGGCACTGAGAAGCCCAGGCACCGCAACAAAGAGTAACCCCCGCTCGCCGCCGCTAGAGAAACCCCACGTGCAGCAGTGAAGATCCAACACAGCCAAAAATAAATAAGTAAAATTAATTAATTAAAAGAAAAAGATAGACATGTTGCATCCAGGAAAATGCCCCAGACATTTCTTTCTTCTGTCCTCTGTCTCATGTACAGATGTCATTTCTTAATTTAAATGACCTTTTTCCTCATATTTGTTTTAAACTTTTTTTCAGTCGTTCAGGAAAGAAGATGAGTAGTGATGGAGTTCAAAACTTATGGCAGCAAAATAATTTCTTTTTGTTTGTTTGAGTCAAGATTCCTTTTCTCTCAAATCCTGCAGCTTGTGACACAGCCTTCGGAGTGAGATTGGAAGTGCAGAGCATCTGTGTCCAGGCGCTCGGTGAAGAGTGAGCACTTTATGATGCTGACTGTGCCCCTCTGCTTGTGCAGTTCTAGAAGCCATGGGGCCCGCTTCTGTATCTCCTCTGAAGACTACAGAGGATTTTATGGCGGCCCTGTAGTGCATGGGCCTCACTGCCTTTCTCCTCTATTCCTTCCTCCTCATTCTCTGTCGTTGAGTCTTTCTCATCTATTTACTTTCTTTTCTTTTGCTCTGTTGGTTGGGTGTATATTTGTAAGCTGTGTGAAATCCCTTTTGGCATAAAATCAGGAGAACGTGAGTAACTAACTATAAGGAAACAAATAGATACATTATTATGTAGCGCCTGGCACACACTTTACTTAATTCCTGCACCGTGAGGCCAGGGACGTGACTGTTTTTTACCCTCCCATCTTCCCCTGGCTACAATGCCTTGCAAAATCGTACCAAAGACCTAATAAATGTCTGGTAAATTGCAGAGAATTGTTTCTGAGTCCACGTGGCAAAGCAGGGGAGCTTCTGCCGGGGGACGGCAGAAAAAGTGAGTGGGATTCCAGTACCGGTTACGTTTGAGGATCTTCGGTGTGCCGGCCCGTGTGTGGTGGGGGAACACTGCGCCAGCCCCCGGGGGCCCGAAGCCCCGAGCTGCCCCAGACACAGGGAAGTACGCAGACGGCAACGGGAGACACAGCGAGGGCACAGGATGCAGAGGAGAGGATGGCCAGGGCGGGGGGCGGGTGATGTCAGCCCCCCCGGGTCTCCCGCTTCTGTCTGAACGCCTTCTCCGTGAAAAGCACAGGAAGCCAGGGTCCACAGCCGAGTGACAATAACCCGCGGCCGTGCTGCCTTTCTCAAGCCTCCAGCCTGAAGCACACGGAAGAGGTAACTCTTCTTCTCTTCCTGCAGATGGTGTCCTTCCCCAGCCCCTACCTCTTCCCCACAGACGCTCATCTGGTTCTGAGAAGTGAGGTGTCACTGAAGTGCAAATGGCTTAGATCTCTTGGGAGATCAAGACCCATCTTTGCAGTTCTCTGGTCTGGTGGACTAAGACGTGAGGTCGGTGTGTAGCCATGTTTCTGAGGACCTCTAGCTCCCGAAACTCACATATCCGATGGCGTGCAGCGGGGTTGGTGAGTGCTAACAGTCAATACGGTTTCCTGAGCCTTTGGTGTAGTTAAGGCCAAACCCCGGGGGCTCAGGGGCCACGGCAGCATCCTCTCCCTCGGCCCGTCCTGAGCGGCTCAGGCAGCCGCTGGGCCCCGACGCCAACCCCCGCCTTCCGACGGAGCCCCAGCTGCGCACTGGGTTGTGGATCACGTCACGGAGTCAGCCCGGGGCCCCGGAGTAGCGTCCAGGGCCAAACTCGGACCGGCCCTGGCCCAGACACTCCTCCGTGGAGACGCACACCCGGGAGCCAAGCGCACAGACCCCGGTCAGCACCCGGGGCTACCTTCTGAGCAGCAGGGCGCGCAGCCGCGTGTTCAGTGACGGAGAAATAGGCAGGTGAGGACCTGCGAAGTCCTGCGCGGGGGCGGGGGGTCCCGGTGGTCGCGCCCCAGGGAAGGCTTGGGGTCTAGACCACAAAGCCCTCCTGTCCTTTCCGGACAGGGCTGTGGGTTCTGCCTCCAGGGCTCCTCGGGCTCCACAACCCCAAGTTCAATGCCGTGCTCCGTCCATGCCTGGCTTTACACTCCAGACTCAGGCGAAGTCCCGTTTATCTCGTGTGTGCTCAGATCAGCGACTCCTAGCGAGCTCTCCACCAGGGCACGGCCACACCCTTCACCGTGTCACCCACCAAAGACCTGGGCCGCCCCTTTCCTTGACAGCTGTGTGAGTCCTGCCCCCGTGTCATCTCTCTCCTCTGGGTGCTGACATCTTCCCCGTTCCCCCGGCCCCAGCTCGGTCCCTCACCGTGTCCCTCGGAAGGCTGGTTTCCCAGCTCACGTTCACGTGCTTCCCATACCATCTCTGCACTTCTGCTAGAGAGCTTTCTAAAATAGAACACGTCCACAGGATGGATGCCCTGCTAAACACGAGTCGTTGGTCTTCAGGGTCAAGTTTGGCAAAGGGCTCCTCCATTTGCAGTCTCCCCACTCCACCCTCTTGGACCCCCTCGTGCTTCCCACCTCTGGGGCCTGGCATCGCCCTCCTCTGCACTTTCCATCTCCTCGTCTGCCTGGGGAACTTCTCTCCTTAACCGCGGTGGCTTCTCCTTGTGAAGTGCTCCTTGATTTTCTCGAGCAGAGGTCCCTCACCCTTTCCCCCACCACCATACCTGACACACTCGTCCAATGATCGCCTGAGTTGACCTGTGTGCCCAGAACAGAGTGTTTGTTTAAGAAGTACCTTAGCTGTTACTGCGTTTACACATCTACCTAGTAATTACTTGTTTCCATGGCTGTGTCCCCTTCCAGTCTGGGCCCTGCTCGGTAGTAGGGACTGGGCCTTATAAAGTTTTGTATCCCGTGGGCCTTGTGCCGTAGCTGGCGCGTCGCCAGTGCTCTGTACATTTTTGATGACGACGGGAGAGGAATCACAATTAGTCTCGTGGTAAGTTCCATCAGCGTCACTCAACTGAAGGAAGTTGGGAGTTTTTAAAAATGACGCGCATTTCAGAGGTATTATGTCCAGATCTTCTACCTTTAAAAAAGGAAAGTGGTAAACTGGTAACGATTCCAAAAGAATAGAAAAACCAGTGGTTAGAGGATAGAGAATTTTGGTCCCACGAGAAAAGAAAGCAGCTCAGTTGTGTGTTCCTTGCCCTCCTGGATTTTACCTCTTTTCTCTCTGAGACAAGGAGTTGTGTGCTGTCTGGACCACTCCCAGGTCGAGGGACGCTGATTCTAAGTGCAGCCGGCGGCTTCAGGAGGACAGGACACAGGAGTTACTGTGGGTAAACTTGGACAGATTGCTCCCTGTTCCTGCAGGTCTGATAATGAGGAAGTGGGTTACATGTATAGGGAGGGTTTATAGATAAAAGGAAGAATTTCTTGTCAATAACAGAGAGAAAATAATGAGATAGCTTTGCCTGTAGATTTCGAAGAGGTGGCTGCCTTGGATTGCTTGGGTTTTCACCTGCTGGGAACCCAAGTACCTACGACACCTTGGCTGTCCCTGCTCTGTCTTCCTTCCAACTCGGTGACCTGCTGTGACCCAGGGGTTCGAATCCAGAGTTAAATGCTCAGCACCTGCCCTCAGAGTGAAGCCTGTGAGGTGCCCGCACGGCCCTTGCTCTGAGAGTGCATAGGGCGGAGGGGCTTTACTGTGGCCCCGGTGGGCGAGGAGGTGATGTCTGGACTGGGTGAGGAAGTGCAGGAGAGTCACCACATTTGGAAAATGAGGAAGGGACATCTAGACCGAGAGGGAAGCCTGGAAGCAGGAGGGCAGGATGGAGGCGCCTTCCAGCGAGGTCGAGGGGCATCTCTGCGCTTGTCACCCAGGGCTCTGGCTCCGGCTCCGTCATCGATGCTCCCTGGGCCACTTTCTTTCTCGGTAAAACCACTAGTCCATTTTCATGCTGGATGCTTTCAATAAAACGTGCACTACAGTCCCTGGGGCTGGCTTTATCCTCCCATTGTAGACGAGGAAATTGTGACCCAGAGATGTTAGATCACTTGTGAGAGGTCACACAGCAAGGAGGACGTAGAGCCGGGCTTTGAACCCGGAACCGTTTGGCTCTTGCTATTTTTTAAAGCACCGACTCATCCTCCGTGAAAATGAAGATGACCATACACACTAGGCCTGCGTGTGTACCAAGGAGAGGATGTCTGGGGAAGTATCTGGAAAACTGTGAGGCCCTTTTCAAATGTAAGGTCTTAGGAACAGAGGCAGATTTACTTTACAGCCAGAGATTTTGAGCTGCCCTGGACTGGTATTAAGAATACTTTCCCTCTTTCCTTGTGTAAGTGTGTATGTCAGCATGTGTGTGAGTTTGTGTGTGTGTGTGAGAGAGAGAGAGAGAGAGAGGGAGGGGGAGGAGGAAGCCACACAAATCTTGATTAATTACTTCAGAGCGTTCATTTAAAGGGTGGAAAGGTGGGTTGCATTCTTGCCAGCAACTGAAAAATTTCCATTCCTGGCACTTCTCTGTATTTCTAAGATCGGGTGCCTAGAATAGCAATCACAGCTTGGTTGTATGTGTGTGTTTATGTGTGTGCATGGGGCCACATGTGCTTATTTAATTAATTAATTTATTTTTTGCTGTATGCGGGCCTCTCACTGCCGTGGCCTCTCCCGCTGCGGAGCACAGGCTCCGGACGCGCAGGCGCGGCGGCCACGGCTCACGGGCCCAGCCGCTCTGCGGCACGTGGGATCTTCCCGGAGCGGGGCACGAACCCACGTCCCCTGCATCGGCAGGCGGACCCTCAACCACTGCGCCACCAGGGAAGCCCTGCTTATTTTATATTTTAACTCACGAAATAATCAGGTTCAATGTACAGAACCAGCAATGCTATGGGGCGCAGTGGACAGCTAATTTGCTGGTCACGAATGTGCCTCTGGTACATGTGCAAAGGCTTGTCCACAAGCAGATGGGATTTGTTCCGCCAGGGAGGGTGATGGTGGTGCTGATGGAGAGTGACTGGGGCAGCTTGCTAGTCTCATGACCCTGAATTCATACAGATGATAATGAAGACAGTTGATCTTTCGCCTTTACTCGCTAGTGTAGGACTAGAGGTGACAGCACCCACTGCCCATCTGGGAGCCCACACTGTGACCGTCGTCCTCCAGACACTTTACAGACCACTAGCGGCTCACATCCCGTAGCAGGTGACCAAAGTCTGGAACAACTTGGACCTCATCACATCGTGTTTTAGGGCCCAACAGAAAACATCTTTCTTCGTGATTTCGTTGGCCTGTTCCTTCCCACCTGAATTGTACGGCGCAGCAAAGCTGAACATAGCCAAGCAATGAAGCATGAGTCGGGGGTGGGCGGCCACGTTCCCGCCCGAGGATGTGGAACCAAGCGGGAATGCAGCCGGCTGCCCGGGAGCCTCTCGCCTGTCGGTGGCCCCGGTCCGGGCAGACGCCGAGCTGGCCGGCGGTGTGGCTCCTGACATCTTCCATCGCAGGTTAAAGGTCTTCCCCAAGGGACACACCAAGTCCTGATCAGTTTTTCTTGTGATGGCTGCCGTTGGCACAGCTAGTTTTGCCCAGTGGACAGGCTGGGGGCGAGTGAACTGGGTTCAAGTCTCCAGTGCATTCCATCCACTATGAAGCCTCGGGCAACGTAAGTTCTAAGCCTCGGTTTCCGTATCTCCAGGGCTGTTGTGGGATCGATGCTGGAGCACGGAGTCGTTGTAAGGATTTGCAATCACACGTGTGAAATGCCTTGGGTAGGGCTTGGGAGCAGCAGTCAGATGACATAAAGTGACAGCACGGTAACGTCCAAGGGTCCAGGCATGAGTGTTGGCTGACGTCTTGGGCCAGCGTCCTTCCTTCACTGGCCACAAACCACCTTTTCACCACAGGTAGAGGAGGTGCAGGGGGATTTCTGGAAAGGACTTCGTGGGGCTCTGTGCTCTGCAGGAGGGCACGTCTTGCTTGAGGACCTGCTGAAACCTTGGGTCTGGTGGGACCTGAGCCCAAGCCTTGCCGTCCAGGCCGAGGAGCCTGTGCAGAGCCCGGGAAGCCCACTGCAGTGAGGGCTCTGGTGGACAGACCGCCTCCTAGCGGCTCCCAGGCAGGTCCGGGGGCCTCTCCAACCAGACCCGGGCGAGTGGAGGGCTGTTGACCAGGCCCTGGCATCCGCCCAGCCCGCAGGGCAGGCTCTGATACCGTGGGAAGCCAGCCACGTCCTGCCCGCCTTGCCCCGTTCGTTCGTTGTGATGAGGGCCCCCTCACGTTCGTGTAGCACCCGGGGGTGCGCGCAGCCTTCGCCTGACTCTGCAAGGCGCGCCTCGCCCCTTGTCAACCGGGGCGGGAGCCCATCTCGCAAAGAAGGGAGGCGGCGGGCCGGCCTGCAGTCCCCTGGCTTGTGAGCTGGTGCCGAGGGCCCAGGGCGGGGCCACCTCCCAGACCAGCTTAGTGCTTTCTCTGGGCACTCACGTTCCGTGGGTGTCAATGAATGAGAACATTGTTTTTTTTTTTTCTTTCTTGGCCGAGCTGCAAGGGTTGTGGGGTCTTAGTTCCCCGACCAGGGATCGAACCCAGGCCCTCGGCAGTGAAAGCGTGGAGTCCTAACCACAGGACTGCCAGGGAATTCCCAGTGATAACTTTTAAACGAATAAACTCTGGTGGCTCTCAGCAAATGCATCCACACGGATCCCCGCCGCCCCTAGCCTGGACCCCCCAGTCCCCAGACACTGGCCCCCGGCTGGCCCTGGCTCTGGCCCAGCCCGGGCCTTCCGTTGCCACCCCCTGGCAGTACCTCTTCTGTCTTCCTCCTTCTACCCCACAGACGCACTGGACGCAAGGGGGCAAATTCCAAAGACTCATACCTCATGCCCGCCCGCCTTCTCGCTGAGCCTTCCTCTCCCGGGGCATCAGACATGAGCGTCTGTCTCGTCTTCTGTTGTCACTGTGTCCTCCTTCTTTCCCTCCCTGCCTGGGCTCCACCTGTCCTCTGCACGCACCTCTGCCTTCCCAGCATCCAAGGGCCCCCGGCTGCTCCTTTTCGCTCAGATCTTCATTTTCACCTCGTCAGCGGATTCGCTCCCCCTTGTGTAGAAATCTGCTGGATTGTCACCTTGTTCTGAAGAGCTTCACTGGATTTCCGGCTATTCCCCACCTCTCCTTTCATGACAGCTAGCTTCTCTTGGTCCTTAATGTTCTGAAATTGAGTGACGGCATGTCTCGGTGTGAGCTTAACATTTTATCCAGGATGGAATTCAGTGGAGAATGACCTTCGAATTCGAGGGCTTTTCTTTCTCAGCTCTGGCCGAGGTACTGCTATTTGTTGACACGCTGTGTCTCTTCCGTTCTCTGTTTTCTCCTCCTAGAACCCCTGCTGGTCCCCTGCATCCCTCACGTGTATTTATACTTTCCATGTCTTTACGGTGTGTTTTCTGCAGTAGCTTTCTGGGAGAGCTACTTTGCAGTAACTCTCACCCCACTATTTTGGACTTTGTATGCTATTAAGCCCTTATTAATTTTTTTTTCATTTTAAGAATTCTATTTTCCTTTCCCGCAGTCTTCGTGGATTCTTGGTTCTTTCACCTGTTCTTGTCTGATTACCCCTTTCCGTGCTTTGGAGGTGCAGTTCTTGCCCTCTAAGCATTCACGCAGACAGAGCAGCCCGCTGTTAACCTTGGGAGGTGCTCTCTTCCCCGGGTGCTGGGCTTGTTGCTGCTCTCTCATCTCAAGGGCTGTGCTTTCTTGCTAGACTGTCCCTTGCTTCTATACGTGCAGGCTGACCGCTGGGGAGCGGGGTGAGGTAGCAAGAGTGACCTCACGAGCGTGCACCCTTGCTGATTTCAGGGGCTGTGCTGCCCTGTAGGGACCCTTCGCTGCCGAGCTTCTGGGGTCACTGCTTCTGGTTGCCCATCCCTGGGCCTGGCCTGTCTGCCAGGAGGCCGACAGCTGGGGAGGGAGGGAGCTGGGGAGCAGGGGCCCCCAGAGCAGCACGAATTACTTCCAGGGAGTCCTCCTCTCTCACCGCTTTCGCTACCCTCTTGGTGTTCTTTTCTCTAACAACTAGAGGATCTGGATGAAATATTACCCAGGGAATCAATTTTCTAGGCCGATTGCCACAAGTCATCCCAAGATAGCCAGTCTCTCGACGTGAATGCGAAGACTAGACATAAATTATCGTGTTTCTTTTTAGAAGGGTATGTAATATTTTTCATAGGGAGGGCAGTGGATAAACGGCTCATTATATTTTTATGGCAAAACACTGTTTTAGCTTCACAAAATTATTAGAGACAGAGGGAAAGCCAAGAACTCTGACATGGCCCCTCTCCCATCCGCCCATCAGCACCCCTCCCAGCTCGAGAGAAGACGCTCTCTTGCTCGGCAATATGGAAACCATTGGTTGGAGGAACATTTTTTAGGAATGTCCTCACCTTGGCTTCCCACTCTGCTGACCATATTGCAGATTTTCACTCTGTTCTCTCTGGGCAATGCCTGCCAAGAACAGCCTGCGGCGAGGTGTTGAGCCTGAAGCTCTGTGACGCCTTCAGAAGTAACTGTGACACGTCACCACCCCGCATGTGGCCCGACCTGGCTGCTGGTCTAACTCACCGAGCCTGGTCCAAGAGTGCCTGTGGCTGAAGACTGCGTTTCTACCTCTTCCTTTCAGCCGTCCCGTGAATGCTACCACCTCTCATTTCTCCAGAAAAAGTCACGAGAGAGGCATCAGGAAACAAAGCCCTATTAATATGTGTAGGGAGCTGAAACTTTTTCAGTCATAGGCCAAAGGGATAATTATTGGTCCATACTTCTTTCCGTAGAACAAAAGTTTCTTTTGGCTTCTCCCATCCACCCTGGGCCACTTTGTCCTGCGCTTGTGTGCACATGAACGTCCAGCCCTCCCGCTCTGGGCAGGTCCTGCTATATTTGGTGACGTGAGGCCGAGGGATGAGATGCTGGGAGATCCTGGCTTGAAGACGCACATGCGGCCTACGGTCCCGGAGGTGCCGGCTCTCTGTTCATTAAACCAGCGAATCCTCCTTTTTGCTTCTCTTGCAAGTGAGAAACTCTCCATGTGAGTTCTGACCTGGGAAGAATCAGAAATACACGTTCCAATGCTTTTCTCCTGAACTGCCCCAAAGCTGGCGCTAGGCTAAAGTGAGCTGAGCCAGCCCTGTGGTGCCAGACTTGGACTCCGGTCCCCTGCCTGGCCCTGAGCACTGCGGTGTCTCCAGGGTGATGTGGGCCTGGACTCCTTCAAACAAAGCTATTTCAAACCAAGATAGAACAAATCTGTTTAAAAGACGGTTGCTGCTTTTGCGTTATTATCTGTCTCTGAACGTGTTTTCCTCCTTCAGAAGCTTTTAAGCTCTTGACTGGGGGCTGTATCTCGCGCACGTTCCTCATTTTATCCTCCCAAAGCCCAAACACAGCGCCCTGGGCGCCGGAAGCCCTCAACTAAATAGGGGGTCCCAGGGCGAAGTGGTGTGGGCTTAGACCCCACTGGGCTCTGGAGTCCAATTGCCTGAACGTCATTCGTGTGAAGAGCTTAGCACAGCACCTGGAAAATGTTAGTTTGGATTATTAGTCGGGGTAGATGTTCCTTGAATGAGTCCTGAAGCAGTTTTTCAGGGAAAGGTGTTAGAGGAAACGCTCCCACCCCCAACATCTGACAGCCTCCTGAGTGCATCCTGCCCGCTGCGCCTGCACCTTGAGCTGTTTGGCAAGTGCTCCCCTCCTTGAAGGCAGGGCGGGGCAGCTGTTGGCTCCGCTGCTGGTCCAGCCCCATGGCTGATGGTCACTTACAATCAGCCTCCGGGCCGCCCGTCACTCCATCAAATGCTCCGAGAGGGCATGACGTATGCAGTGAATCCCTCTTTAGGAAAAGATGTATTGGAAAGCGCAGCACCCTATGTCTACGACAGAATCTTAAGATCACACTCACCCTTTGATTCCATGACACGGTTGAATTCCGGACCACAGCAGACGTGACTTCTCATGTGCTCAGTGGACAGAGAACGATGTAAGGAGAAAATCTTATAATTCACTGCTTTCTTGTACGAACAGTTGTGTTTTGAAAATCAAGTGAGAACCTCAAGAAGACGTAGAATCTGGTGAACTAGGCCACAGTTTTGTTTGTTTGTTTGTTTTTGTTTTTTTTTTGCGGTACGCGGGCCTCTCACTGTTGTGGCCCCTCCCGTTGCGGAGCACAGGCTCCGGACGCGCAGGCGCAGCGGCCACGGCTCACGGGCCCAGCCGCTCCGCGGCACTTGGGATCTTCCCGGAGCGGGGCACGAACCCGTGTTTCCTGCATCGGCAGGTGGACTCTCAACCACTGCGCCACCAGGGAAGCCCTGTTCTCTTGAACTCTTAAAAATAAATGTGGAGGGAGCCGTGGCCGCTGAGCCTGCGCGTCCGGATCCTGTGCTCCGGAGAGGCCACAGCAGGGAGAGGCCTGCGTACTAACAAAAAAAAAAAAAAAAAAAAAAAAAAGTGGAGAAACAATAGCAATTTAGGTATTTCTCATGCTAATGCAGTATTGCTCCCTCCAGACTAGATTTGCCTGTGTATTAGTCTTGTGCTTACACAAGTTAAGGAGAGATTGCTGACAATAAGAGGCTACTATTATGAAATAATTTTTGAGCATTATTTTATTTTGCTTTTAAATACCTGATAGTATTGGACATTTTAAAGCTGGAAAGACCTCCAACAATTTTTTTAGTCTCTCTCCCTATCTTCTGTTCAGTTTATGAATATGCCCGTTTTATAGATGGGACAGTTGAGGCCCAGAAGATTAAGGAATATGCTCAGAAATTGTAACAAAGGAGTATAAACAATATGCACTTCTCTATGTAGCTTTGAAATTTTTCATATGAATGAAAGTGTATACTGTTATGTAACCTATCAACGTATAGCTCAGGAATTGGCAGCTTTTCCATTTTTATTTGTTGTAGTACCTTGTTTGCACTACACGTTATTACTCTACCAGGTTATTGACTTTTTTTAGGATACAGAGTCTTTAAATTCTCTGGTCTTCTGTAGTTCTTTTTCCTTGTCCATATTTTAAAAATGCATCTATACTGAGGAGTGACTCTTGTACTCACATTTAAAATGCTTTAATATGTGTCTTATATTCGAGTTTTCTAACGTGGATTAGCGTTTGGTTTTCTAGGCTTTGTGCATTGAAATCCTGGATTTTTATGAGAAGAAAAACACAGTACAGGCAGAGAGAAGAGCGCGAGCAGAGGCTCAGGGGCAGAGGGCGCGTAGCCAGACTGGGGATGGAGAGACGGGGACAGACTGTAAAGATGCTGGACGTCAGGCCGGGGCATCCGGGCTGCACCGGGCAGGCGCTGGGGAGGCAGCAAAGGTGTGTGATCAGGTGAGGGACTGATCTGTCTCGCGTTTCAGGAAAGCTCAGCTCGAAACCCCGGGAGGCATGAATTGCATGTGGGGGGGCTGGCAGAGGAAGACAATTCTGAAGTCATCGCAAAGATCTGACTGAGGGGGCTTCCCTTCCCTGGTGGCTCAGAGGTTTGAGAGTCCGCCTGCCGATGCAGGGGACGCGGGTTCGAGCCCCGGTCCGGGAGGATCCCACGTGCCGCGGAGCGGCTGGGCCCGTGAGCCGTGGCCGCTGCGCCTGCGCGTCCGGAACCTGCGCTCCTCAACGGGAGAGGCCACAACAGCGAGAGGCCCGCGTACCGCAAAAAAAATTTAAAAAAAAGATCTGAGTGAGGGGTAACGAGGCCTAAATCAAAGCAATGGAAGTGGCAAATAAATGAGAAATGCCGTGAGAGTGACCTTTTTGCCTCTCCTATGCTCTCTGTGCCTCCAGCCCGACGTTCAGAGCCTGATCTTCAACATCAGAAGGTGGGAGACTTGGGTCTTGTACATGCCAAGCAACTAGTCAAACAGGAGTTGGTTTGTCCGGGCACGTTCAGTGCACGTATTGCTGGGCAGTCATGGCAAACGGGACTGTCGTGGCCACCAGGAGACGTCATGGAGCCGGCAGCCCGTCTGAGCATCTCTTTCCAACCAGGCCTCCCCACGAGCAGCAAGGAGATCCTTGGGGGCTGCGAGGTGCTTAGACGGAGCCCAGCTGGAGCTGTGTTGCGTGTGTTTGCTGCTGCTGTTGGCTATTTATTCACCTGTGGGGTTAGCCGTCGTGACAGCCAGTCCTGTGGTCCTTCCCCTGCTCTCCTCCGCCACAGAGCTGCGAAGAACAGAGCCTCCCTTGGGTCCAGAAGTGGCCATGGGACACTGCCTGGCCAGTGAGATGCCAACCAAAGAAACCCACGTAGAAGCTGCCGGGATGGGACACCGGGTGCTTCCTCGTAAAGGCCATGCTGGCGCCGCCCCTTCCTGTCTGCCCGGCCTGAATGCCGCCACCCGGCCACCAGGAGCTGACGGGGACGAAGGGGGCAGACATGGTGTCAACACTGACGGTGGAAGGGAGATGGGGAGACCAGGCCTCTGAGGACCACACTGGCGGCTGCGGCCCTCCCCTCCTCTTGTCTCAGAGAAACAAAGCCCCCTTGTGCAGGCTCTGAGAGCTGGGTTTTCTGTGGCTTCAGAGTGTGTGCTCCTACCTGACGCACAGTGGCTTTTCTCCTTCCTTGGGAGCCAAAGGCTTACTAACGGGTAGATGTTAAGCCCTGAATATCTGGAAGCAAATCAAGCGTCCCTGTGGATGTGGACGTTCTATAAAATATGCTTCAGGGCTTCCCTGGTGGTGCAGTGGTTGAGAGTCCGCCTGCCGATGCAGGGGACACGGGTTCGTGCCCCGGTCCAGGAGGATCCCACGTGCCGCAGAGCGGCTGGGCCCGTGAGCCGTGGCCGCTGAGCCTGCGCGTCCGGAGCCTGTGCTCCGCAACGGGAGAGGCCACACCAGTGAGAGGCCCGCTTACCGCAAAAAAAGTAAAAAAAAAAAAAAAAAAAAAAAAAAAAAAAATATATGCTTCAGCTGTCAAATTACCACTGCTTCTGGCTCCAGGTTTGCTAACATGATCTTAATAACATCAGTAATCACAATAGTAATAATGTGGGACGTGGCATCTGCTGTAATACTTTTACTTTTAAAAATTTAACTCAAAAATTTCCTTCTCTCCATACAAAAACCTGCACATGGATGTTTTTAGTGGTTTTATTTACAACAGCCCAAAACGCTATAGAAGCAGCCAGGATGTGTCCTTCAGCAGGTGACGGATAAAGAAACTGGGGCATCCCGACAGTGGAATATCATTCAGCCCTAAAAATAAATGAGCCCTCCAGTCAGGAAAAGACACGGAGGAGCCTTAAATGCGTGTATGACTAAGTGAAAGAAGCCAACCCGAAAAGGCTGCCTACTGTACGGCGTCAGCCATAAGACACTGTGGGAAAAGGCAAAACTGTGGAGGCAGCACAAAGGTCAGTGGTTGCCAGGGCTTGAGAGGGAGGGACGGATGGACAAAAGCCACATCGGATCTCGAGGGCAGTAAAACCACTCTGTATGTGCGTGGTTTTACTATATATGATACTGTAATGGCGGATGCGTGACATACGCATTTGATAAAACCCATAGAGTGGACAGCGCCAAGAGTGACCCCCAATGGACCTAAGTTAATAATAATGTATTAATATTGGTTCATCAACTGTAACACATGTGCCACATCAATGCAAAGTGTTAATAATAGGGAACCCAAGTCCAGGGCAGGAGGGGATGTATGGGAACTCTCTGTACTTCCTGCTCAATTTTCTGTAAACCTAAACCTGCTCCGAGAAAAGTGTATTAATTTAAGAAAATAATAAACTGCTAACAAAGCAACACGTTTCCTTTCCCTACCTCTTGAAGAAGTATTTTAGAAATGAATATTTCCTCATTGACTGTTGTAGGGGATAAGTTGGGAGAGCTATTAAGTAAGTGGTTTAAAAGCACTTCTGTGAGAACAGAGAGAAAAAAGGCTCAGAGTCGCAGAGCAAGCCACAGAGCCAAGCCCAGCGTATGAAGTTCAGTCAGAAAGTTTCAGTGAACACCAACATGGTGGCTCAGCAGCAAGTTCAAAACAACAGATTTTTCATTTTTCAGGTCTCTCTGTTTCGGTTCATAATTTCCCCTAATGCTGGATTTGAAATATAATATTGAGGCGGCCAGGAGAGAGGCTGCTCGGCTGTTTCATAGTTAGGAGAGGTGTTGGGAAACCCACAACTCTGGGTTAGGAATGTGCTGTGGCCACTTTTTGCTCTTATAAAAATAAAAAGCGGCCAAGGAAACACACGGAAAAGTTTTCCTTAGCAAAGCGAGTGGAGCCGCGTTTTCGGGCCTCGTGGCCTTGGGGGACACGGGTGAGATCATTCAAGGCAGCCGCAGACCCAAGTCCACGCCGGGCTGTCCTGCTGGGGTGGGGTTAGACGGCTGTGGTTTCCTGCCGCTCCCAAAGCTCTTAGGCTTCTGGTGACTTTTCCCTATTTCTTTAAGGAGACAGAATGAAAATCTAAGGCAAAAATGTCGCAGGTTTTATTGTAATAGTAATATTGAAGGACAAGCTCGATAGAGGTGGCAAGTTTCAGGGAAGGTGGGAAGTGTGGGTAAAACTGAGGAGCTGTATGACTTTCCAGTGTTTTCCCCACATACTATAAAACATAAGCAGTTCATGTCATACACTGATTACCATGATTCCAACATGGAATTCCGGCAAAATCTCATCATGATCGGGTGAACCCGGCTGCCCTAGATGCTGTGCTGTTATGTTCATTGAGAGACATGGAATTTATGACAGTTGGAGAGACAGGATATGCACAAGCGAAACACTAAAAATGGTGCCAGGCAGCCCATGGCAGGGGCAGTGATGGCCACGTGGGGGGAGACCAAGCGGGATAGTGACTGAGCCGGGGTGTTGCAGAGCCGGAGAGCCAACTGTGAATCCCGGCTGGGAAAATCATTCAATTTCTCTGTGCCTCACTGCTTCGTCTAAGAAATGGAGGATACCAGCCCCCACTTCAGAAGGTTACTGGGAAAAGGAAATAATACACGTCGGGAAGTACTTAACACACTGCTGGGATCAGTACATTGTCGGTGAAGGTTAACTCTTTATTACAAATTATTAGAGCAAGTGTGTGCGATAAGATATGCCAATTGAGGAGTTTTGACCCTCTAGCTAGAACAGCCTGGCACATTGTAGCTCTGAGATAAAAGTTTGTTGAATGAGTACGTGGATCAAGCATCCTTTATTGAAGGAAAGCAAGATCACCACTTGCATGGAGAAGGCAATGACTTGACCTGGATCTGAAAGACTCAGAGCTGTGGGGAGTTGGAAAGGGAACCGGAAGGAACGGCAGGTGGAGGACACGGCTGGAGGGGGCTATCAGACCCTCTGTAATGGCAGGGGTGGTGTTGCGGGGAGACCAAACTAAAACGGAGGATCGGAGCCATTGAAGAGGACCTTGAACCTGACGGTCAGGAGTTGGAATCTCACATCACGTACCTGTGGGTGAGGTTCCAGGAAGAGAAATCTAGCATCGCTCATGGAATCAACTGGAAGGGCAGCCAACTGCTGGTGGGAACCAGGCACGCGGAGGCACTTCGGCGGTGACAATACTGAAGATGTGAACCAGAGCAGCGGCCAGTAGGTCAGAGAGGGTCCCGAGGAGGGGGTCTCAGTCTGGACAGGACCACGTTTGATCTAGCTGTTCATCCTGAATTGAAGTTCTGCAAAGCCTAAAAGGGAAAAAGAGTACAAAGGTAATACCCTACTAGAAGACATAAAATAAATTCAGAAACAGAATCAGCATATTGACATGTGTTCTGTTGCTTGTGATCTAATTTGTTACTTTACAGAGCTGGTGAGTCTAGTGTGATTCTGTGTCATTTCAGAAGTGGTTTTTCAGGTCCTTCGCCAGCCGATGGGACACCCCGAAACAGTGAGTGCTGCTTACGTCAGTCTCAAGAAGGGCCTGTAGGGCTTTGGTCCCTCCCATAAACTGACCTGTAGAGCTTGAAGGCATATACAATGATGTGACATGTTCGAGCCAAAGATAACCCACATCTTACATCATTCGAACATATATGAGCAAATAATGTACAAAGAAATCAGTAACTTTCCAAAAAGGACACAAATACTTTCTCAAATCTGAATAAGAGACCAGATCTCCCAACTTGTACTCCAGTTTTACATTATTTCATTGAATTTTTGCCATTGGTTTTGTTCACTGTGTGGTCTGCTTCACATTTGAGGATTTAACTAGATCAGGCTGTGAATCATCATTTAATACGGATTTCCCGTTTTTCAGTGCTTTGGACTTCCCAGGTTCAGCTGAAGACTGGTACAGTTTCAATTTGTTCTCATGACCACTTCCAGGCTGGCTGCTGTCTTCCTGACTCAAAAGGCCCCCCCCTTTTTTTAAGATGTTGGGGGTAGGAGTTTATTGATTAATTTATTTATTTTTGGCTGTGTTGGGTCTTCGTTTCTGTGCGAGCGCTTTCTCTAGTCGCGGTGAGCGGGGGCCACTCTTCATCGCGGTGCGCGGGCCTCTCACTGTCGCGGCCTCTCCCGTTGCGGAGCACAGGCTCCGGACGCGCAGGCTCAGCGGCCACGGCTCACGGGCCCAGTTGGTCTGCGGCATGTGGGATCTTCCCGGACCGGGGCTCGAACCCGCGTCCCCTGCAACCACTGCGCCACCAGGGAAGCCCCAAAGGCCCATTTTTGCATTCCAGATGGATCTGCTCTTCCTAGGTATTGGGAGTCTTCACGAATGCCCACTTGCTGCCCACTTGCGGAAGGAGCTTTCTCTGCGTGCAAAAAAGAAGGTGCTAAAGCAGAAGGAGCCACCGGGGGTAGGCTTTGAAAAACCACAGCTTTTGCCAGGATGTCCTTTCTAGGGCACTAACAAATGCAAAACAGGTAGACGATGCTCCCACCTTAAGACAAAATTGCCAGAAAGCAAGCTCACCTCTCATCTTCCCGACCAAAAGCATAAGATAAAGACTGCAGACGCGCTCGGTGTGCAAACTGAAAATGGTACAAAAGACTATAAACCATGTTACTGTAAGTGAATTATGCTGGATTAAAAACTTAATATCAAACCACATAAGCCTGTTAAAACAGTTAGCAAAGATTGCACTTCTGTGTATGTAAGGATAACTATTGAAGCATTCTCTGGGTTCTCCTACTCAGATCATAGAGCATGTTTTAAATTCTGGAAATTGGCCATATTTTCTAAGTCAGTTGAACTTCACTTTTTAAGGGAGATAATATAACAATAAGGAAGTCCAGCTTAACAACGATAAAGGAAAAACAAGAGATTGGACTAGATTCATGCCAAGTAATATTTTTAAAAGAAATCTCTTACATCAACATTCTTATTCTTCCTCATATTTTAGCCCTTATTATTATTCTATAATTATATAATATTTATATTTTTATGTTCCCATTTTTTCCCCTAAGTCATTTTTAGTTCCTATCAACAACAGCCAGAATGATGTTGGAACTCAACAGATAACTACAAAAAAATAAAAATTTTATAACATCTGGATTTCTCAGCATTCATATAGGGTCATTTTGGTAAAAAATAGTTTTTTAAATCAATTTTCTTAAGGACTGGACTGTTCACCATACTTTGATATTCAAATCATGTTGTTTGAGGACCCTCTACCCTATCGTCGTCCTTGTTGATTCTCTCTTCCGCCATCTGGTCTGACTGTCAGCTTCCACCCTGTCCATGAGGCATATGATTAGGGCACATCTCTCACATGACGCACAGGCTTCCTGAAATCTTCCAGCTCTTGAAAGAATTGCAGTTTCGTTTTGCAATCCATCGGCACTGAATTCCGTCTTAACGTATCTATTAGCAAAATTAGCAAAGACTGACAAGCAAAGGTATTGATGAGATGGTCTGGGATACACGTTCCTGTGGAGTGGGGAAGGCTTGAGGGAAGACTCAATTCCTTAGGTATTCAATTCCTTGAGGAAAACGTGTTACAAGGACTTCTGCTTTCCTACCCAACCTTGTAACTAGGGGATCAGATACCAATTTATTTTCACAACAATACGTCAAGCAAGGTATTATTATCCCCACTCTACAGATGAAAAACCTTGAAGCTGGGAAAGTTCATTGATCTGCACAAGGTCCCGCAGCTCCTAAGCTGGTGGCCTATGGAGCATGGATGTAAATCCAAATGGAGATGACTCCAAGGCCAGCTCGCCAACGCCAGGGAGAAGGGGAGGGTCACTGCTCCCTACTCCGGAAGCAGAGGAGAGCAGCCCAGTCTTCCCAGGCGGGGAATCCATCAGTGTAGACACCACAGATGGGGCTTCCACCGGGCCTTCCTCAATTCCTCCCACCCCGTGAGGGTCGGAGGAGGGCAGGGTGGTGTGGCTCCCGGCTCCCGCAAAGGAGGGGCACAGGGGGGTCTGACCCTCAGGCAGTGGTCCTTGAAGTCTGCACCAGCAGCATCAGGGTCGCCCGGGAATGATAAGAGACGTAAATTCTTGAGTCGCACGCCCCAGACACACTCCCAACTGGTGGGTTTCAGTTACCACTGTGACGTCACTAATGCAGAGTTGGGGACAGATATACACACACAACCAGCTCTTCCAAGGGGAGTGGGCAGTTACTTCTGCTATCACGTGATGCCTGCATCCCTCAAATTCAGCCCGTCGGCAAAATTGTGCATTAAAAACCACGGGACTTAGAGTAAAATGCAGTCAGGGCCACAACGCTCAAAAATTTTTAGTGACCCATAATAGAAAGATAGTAACTCAATAAAAATGGCAGCACAGTTTGTCTATGTTAACCGGTTAAGAAATGTGTGGACACTGCGATAAATGTGTCACTTTGGAAAGGTCATCTTGATAAAGGCTGAAGTTTGCTTGTGGAAGTGAGTGCTTACAGTGCCGGCGCCCCGCCATGCCCAGCACCCTGTCTTTAAGGGGAAGAGAATAAGAGAGGGGGAGAGAGAAAAAAGACCCCAAGAGCAAAAGAACAGGAAACAGAGGGAAAATTACAAAATAGGGGAGAGTACCGGGGAAATTGAGGACAGGGAGGGCCCAGAGCTCTGAGGGAGAAGGAGTGCAGCTGATGTGATACAGAAGTGCTGGCAGGAGGGTCTTCTGAAACCAGCCAGAAAGGGCACCACCAGCTGCGGTGGGTGTGGCTCGTCGTCCTGGTGACCGGAGCGCGTGCGCAGCTTGTGTGCTCCTGCTTCTGTCACCTGGGTTCTCAGCGATGAAACACACATGAGCAAACTGAAATTCACGTTACGCTCAAGTTGTTCCCTGATATATCAATCATGCTGGGACAAATCCTCAAGACTCGGAGCAAGCATCCGAGCAGAACTGGCTGCATTTACACCCTGGGAACTGGCGAATCCTTCAAGTCAGGGCTGCCCCCCGCCCCCGCCCCACCCCGCCCCGTGCACCTGTTAAATCCGTACCAGCTGCTGGTTGTAAAACACTCAATGGAGTAGCTGGTATGTACTAAGCGCCTAATAAATGCTCAGAATTCAGGTACTTTTCCGCAGGCGGAAGTCAAGTGGGATTCACGAAACAAACTGAAACTAGAGAGTAGACAAGGCAAAGCAGGTGCCCCAGAACTGGAGCACGGTAGCCAGCATAGATGTGTGGGGTCCCATTGCAGACAGAGAGGAAAATAGTAACTTCCAGAACACATCTACTCCACCATCCCCTGCAGATGCAAAGAGACACTAAAGAAAACGTGTCACAAATTTTTAGCATCTTTTGTCATTATTTTCAAGGTGGAAACAAAACAGGGAAAGATAATAAGCTCCAGTGAGACTTTAATTATTTTGCGAAGGTATTTTTTTAATCATAAATTGGCATTTTAAACTCTCCTGCCAACTCCCAGTGCATACATGGTTTACTACGCTTGCTTGTTGGCAAGCCCGAATGGGATATTTAATAAATGACGCAGCAGCATACATTTATCGAACAAGATTTTAAGTGGAAAAACAAAATGTACGTGTTTTGGGGGTGCTTGCCATCAAGCATGAGCAGTAAATCTAGCTCATAAATCATTGTGCAAACAGCATGGCAAGATGAATGCTACATGGATGCAGAAGAGAGCAAAGACCATGTGAGTTGGAAGAGACGCCCTCTGCCTGGCGTCTCCAAGAAGTCATCCCATATGTGCGGTATTTGAGTCTGGCCTCGAGAAGAGGGGAAATTGCAGGTGGAAGACAGACTCTGTGGGGAAGGGCAGCAAATCCTGGAGCGTTTTCAAAGGACTGGAATAAGTTTGGTTTGGGTAGACAGTTTATGAAGGGGTATCTCTGTACCTCTTGCAAGACAGTACCTTCATGGCTGTAGAAATGGGGAGACTTCTGTTGGCTTCAGGCAGACTTGTCACACTTTCCTTATTACAGGTTTACTGTGTTTTATTAAAAAAAATTTATTTCTTTTTGTCTGTGTAGGGTCTTCATTGCTGCGCGTGGGCTTTTCTCTAGTTGTGGCGAGTGGGGGCTACTCTTCATTGTGGTGCGTGGGCTTCTCATTGCGGTGGCTTCTCTTGTTGCGGAGCATGGGCTTTAGGTGCGTGGGCTTCAGTAGTTGTGGCTCGCGGGCTTAGTTGCTCAGTGGCATGTGCGATCTTCCAGGACCAGGGCTCGAACCCGTGTTCCCTGCATTGGCAGGCGGATTCTTAACCACTGCACCACCAGGGAAGCACCATATTTACTGTTAATGAATTATTACTAGCTCTCATTTACCAATCATCATTCCGAGTGATCATTTTCTCACTCAATCTTTACAACAGCCCTATGAAGTCGGTAATATTACTATCCCTCTTTTAGATGAGGAAACTGAGGCAGGAAGAGTTTAAGTAACTTGCCGGAAGTCACACGGCTACTGAGTTTCAGATTTGGGTGCAAATCCCAGTCGGGGCTCCTAACCTTCCCACTCTATGCCTGCAGGCAGTCCTCAAGTTGATGGTGGATGATGTTTCTTGAAAAGACACTATGAAGATGAAGCAATTTAAGTTCTGTGTTTTTCATAGAACACATTTTTTTCATAGAAAAAAAATGGGCTATTATTGCATCAAAATTTGGAGGAAATTAACTTTATTCCTTTATTTCATCAATGACAAAGGTTATTGAACTGTGCACATCGTTAGCTCGTTCCCAGTAATCACATTTCACTTCATTCAAGACCTTTTAAAAAATGGAAGCTATGGGCTGAGGGTGGAATGGCTTGGAGCTCTACGGAGAACCCACAGGGAGGCACAGGCCAGAGCAGGGTCCTCAAGGAAGAGGATCAGAGCCTGGAAAGGATTGCTCTGTGGGCCATGTCTGCAGAAAGTGACGAAGTGAATCCTGGAACCATACGCCCAAACGTATCAGTGCTGCAAGTGAGAGGGGGAGCTCCAGTCCTGCAGATTCATCACGATGGCAAACTGCACCAGAGCCTCACATGAACTTTCCAAGAGCAAATGTATGAGGCAGGGCTGCTCTTTCCCGTTGGTTCCACCTTCCAATATGAAATGGATTTTGTCACTTTTCCCTGATTATGCTTTACCCTTGGCCTGGTTGTAGGCAAGTAGCTGCCAGTACGTCTGTGTGCTCCCTGGATTAGTTTCCACTGCATGTGTTTTAATACAGTCTTCCTTTTTCCACATTGATTCAGGCCAACCCTGTCTGCAAAGACTCAGTCTAATAAAGGCTTGAGTCTGGGTGCTACAGACTGGAAATGTGTTAAAGATGCCACAATGTATGGCTGAAAGAGCCTTCATTCTGAATGTGAAGGAGACACCTGGTAAATCCTCTTGAATAAAAAAACAACTGGCGCCCATGTGCTCAGCTTCAGGTGTCTCCAGCTTAAACGTGGGTTGTCATTGCTGAGAGGTTTACCATTGCCTCCTTTGCGCAGATGTGGGATTGTTGAGAGCTGAGGATCCTATGACCTCCTCACTCTTGGGTCCTCAGTCTCAGGGCCCAAGAACTGGAGGTGGTTGGTACCTGGAGTAATCCACATGTTCAGTAGCAAAGGATGCTTCATTGTTGGAGCCGATTCTGTCTGATTCTCCATGGAGGTCTTATGGCTCCCATGAGAAGTAGAGGGTTTTGGAGCTAGGAAGACTTGGGCTACCATCCGGTCCTGAGTTATGTAAGCTTAAGCAAGTGACTTAACCTCAAGGAGGACCATTTTTCTCACCTAGTCTCCCTCTGAAGATTATTATGAGGACAAGATAATACGTGTAATATTTCAAACATTATCTATACAAAGTGTAGATAGAATTTATTTTACAGGGATGAAAATACCAGAAGAAAACAAATGATAAAATGTAAACAATTCATCTGTTTCATTTCTTCTTTTTAAAAATTGAATATAGAAATTTATTATATGTATTTACACAGATATTTTTATAAATGCAAAAATGTGGGATCTCATAATGCTGTTTGTTGATTTATAGATGTAAATATATACACATATACATATACAGGTATCCTTCACTATATGAAATCTCATTATCTGAACTTGTTATCTGAACTCAAGAAGAAGAGGATTTGGAGAGAAAGGGATATTTGTATACAGTACACACAGCTTTTAGGTTATACATGTTTTTTATACCTTGGCTCAAGTGACAGTACTTCCTAGCAATATCACTAAGTCAACTGATACACTCTAATTAATTCTTCATACTGGTTGTGTAATATTCTGTAGATGTACTGTATTCTATTCATTTTCCTATCAGTGGTCATTTACTCTGCTTCCAGTTATCTGAGGCTGTATACAATGCTGCAATTAATATTCTTGTATATACATCCAATGTGCTGAAGGTTTCACTTCTCCAAATAGAATTTCATTTCCAATCTCTAAACAGAATTTTCTCTCCCATTTTATCCAATTTGCCCTTCCACACACACATGCAGATTAGTTAACCTGTTATTGTTATACCCTGATTACTTCTGGACTTTATATCTATGTCTTGAGTACGTGCTTTCAAGGGATTCAGAGACAAGTGTTTTGGAAAACATCAGGGCTGCCCCCCTGAAGAAAGCCCCAGGCAGGTTCCCTGGGGACCTGAAATAGTAGCCCAGGGAGGAGGGCTCCATCATCCAATGAACACTAGGGCCCAGGGTGTCCTCACCTCAAACTCTTCCAAGCTTAGTAACATTTTAGCCTAAAGTCATCTTTCTGGCATGGTTTCATTCAAAAATATATAGCATTTCAATAAAATAGGTAAATTATATACAAGAATAGCTATTTTTAATGAAAACAGTAAGAGATATGAGTTGATGTCCTCTCTATTGGAGTTGAAGACGTAACCATATTTCTACAATTTATTCAGGGATGCCCATAACTGCCAATCAATTCTATACTATAGTTTTGTGAAACAGTGTTAGCTCTTGATGACACAGCTGTTCTGGTCATGTCATCAGGTTGTTCTGATTTTGAGCTGGTTTCATCTGGGTGTTTTACCTCGAGTTACTGACGTGTTCATGGTTGTGCTTCGGGGGTGCCAAAGCTCTTGACTCAGTTTGCAAATCTTCTTGACTTACTGGGGGAGGCGAGAATGCAGTATATTTAGACTTTTGATATTTATAGACCAGTTTTTGACTTCTAAAGTCTTTATGGAGAGAGACTAAGAGGGAAAGAATGACTTATCCATCTATGGTGTAGGATCTGTGCATATGTCTGGATTTTTAAACATTTATTATCTGATTTCATACAGCAGAAGCTGGTTTACAGGGTCCTGAATTTAAGACTTGACAGGTAAGAATATCTGAAATTGGCAAGACTATTATTATTAGCACTTATGAAAAGAGCAGTTTGGCTTAGAGCAAGTAAATTATTAGTTATATCCTGTTTAGACAACTTGGGTAATTTTATTTTAAAATTGTGAATTGCTGGTCTTGACAACAAACTTTGTGTAACTGACAGCAGCTCATTCTCAGCTGGTTTTTATCTGTTTGTCAAAATGACTATTCACTATTCTTTCATTGAATAATTACTGTTGACTCTCCGTTCATTCAACAAATATTTATCGAATCCTACTATGTGCCAAGCACTGTAGAACCTGTAACAACGTCTTAACATATACTCTTCCAATAAATAAACTCTTCCAATAGATAAATAAATAAATTCCAATAGATATTTCTTTCATAAGTTGTAAAGAATTGCTCAAAACCAAATATATTACCTTCTCTTCCCAATTCCTCCTCTTCACTCCCTGGCCCATCTGCTTTTTTTTTTTCTTCTTAAATTAAAATTATTACCATCCTCCAACATTTATGAGCTGAAAACCTTGAATCTTTCCTGATTTCTTTCTCTCACTCACTACCTATATCCAAATAATTACCAGACCCTCTATTTTTCTGCTCTAGAAAGATCTCTCAAAAATATCCCCTATAGTAAAAGTTTAAAAATCTTCCTAAAAATTAAAAAAAATATATCCCTTCTCTTCAAGTTCCATGGTCCTTGCCTTAGTTTAGACCAGAATCATATCCTGCCTGGGCTTTCTTGCCAACAATCTCCTCCCTTAGAAGTCCATCTCCTCTTGGGACTTACCTGGTGGTCCAGTGGTAAAGAATCTGCCTTCCAATGCAGGGGACACGGGTTTGATCCCTGGTCAGGGGACTAAGATCCTACATGCCACGGAGCAACTAAGCCTGCGTGCCACAACTACATAGCCCACGTGTCCTGGAGCCTGCGTGTCACAACTAGAGAGAGAAAACCCGCACACCACAACTACAGAGAAGCCCAAGTGCTGCAACGAAGAGACTGCGTGCCGTAACAAAAGATCCCCTGTGCCACAACTAAGACCCGACACAGCCAAAAAAATAAGGAAAATAAGTAAATATTTTAAAAAAAGAAGCTCATCTCCTCTCTACTGTCAAAATAGTTCCAAATTCAAATTTGATCCTGTCTTTCTCCTGGTTAAAACCAACAGTGGCTGCCCATTGGCTGTAAGATAAAGTCAAATCTCCTCTGGGTACACGCGATGCCCTTTGTCGCCTAGCCCCGCCTGTTTTCCAGAAATCTTCTACATCCTTCACATGCACGCATACCTTCGGTGCTTTGGTGTCTCTGGAGCTTTGCCCACACTTCTTCTTCCTTTGGAACCACTTCCTCCCATCCTTCCCCTCTTCTCTGCTCTACCTATAATCTTCTCATTCTTCAAGGAAGCAACCCAAACGTGGCCTCACTGGCCAAGTCTTCCCCGTCCTCTCTTGCTGGTGGTGGGCTTCTCCTTTCTGGAGCAAACACCTCCATATCTCTGGGGCCCTTTTCACGTGTTGGTTTACACCTCTGCATCCACCACCAGATTGTGTACTTCTTCAGGGAAGGAGCGACATCTTATCCATGTTTGTAGCTTCATGCAAGCGGTGCCTGACCCATAGGAATCTTTCTGAGCCCTGAATTTGCCACCTTCTTGTACGCTTTACGTTGGGGAAGTCACTTGGTTACATGTTTTCCCCTTTAATGTATTGGAGGTATGCTGCCTGTTATATATCACATGGGGTTATATGAAACGTGATAAATGCGGTAATTTGTATAAAACTGTTGCTCAAACTGAAGTTTTTATCCAAAAGTAAGATATTATTATTATTGCTGTCATGGTCGTTTTATCCTACTTACGGTTTTGTTACTGAAAGTCGGGTCCAGCTGCTGGCCACTCAAAAACCAATACTTGAGAGGCAAGATTGGTGGAAAGGAAAGTCTGCTTTATTCCAGAGGCTGGCAGCTGGGGCAGAGGGTGGACTCGTGTCCAAAGGCTGACTCGCTGCTGACCATCAGTGGGCAAGAGCTCTTACAGGGGAGTTTCAGGAGGTGTACAGGAGGAGGGAGGGGGCTCCACGCAGAACAGCCCAGTCAGCCCTGACGGTCCTCTTGAAATTGCTTATGCTCATCTTGATTGTTTTAAGTGCAGTTGGTCTTCAGTTCCAGGGTTGGTTTTTTCCCATTTCTTTGAGGCCCGTTCTCAGAATTGTGGCAGTTTCTGTCGTGGCTACAGTTTGCTCATCATGGAGTTCACTTCTTCCACCTGGTGGGGGTTTCGGTATCTACAAGACAGCTCACAGGATGTGGCTCAGAATAGTATCTATAGCCCTTGAGGAGGAGCTCAAGGTCCTTGACTTTGCTTAATGACTCAACTATTATTATTTGGTGCTCTTTGACTGCTTTACTCTGCTTCTGTATTGTCTCACTTCTCTGATTAAACTTATTCTTTGACTAAAGTTTTTCTACAGACAAAAGGCAGGCGGAGGACATGGGGGGAGAAGTACCATAAGGTTCTGCTCCTTTCGATATTTTTTCATGATTTTCTTTAAAAAATTTTCTATTTTATTTTATTTTTTATTGAAGTCTAGTTGATTTACAGTGTTGTGTTAATTTCTGCTGTACAGCAAGGTGATTCAGTTTTATATATATATATATATATATAAATATTCTTTTTTCATATTTTTTCCATTATGGTTTATCCCAGGAATATTGAATATAGTTCCCTGTGCTGTACAGTGGGACCTTGTTGTTTATCCATCATGATTTTCTAATAGCAAACTCAAGGCATGCGCCCACCTCCCTGCTTACAGGAGGGCTGCTGCATTGAGGGTGTGTCAAGGTCACTCCTGTTGGAATGCTTCTGATGGCACCTCACAGGAATGTCGGCATGATTCCACAAAAACTGTGGAACTTACCCCAAATACCCTTTCCCAGAAGCAAGCAAATGTGAGGTGAGAGGAGGCATTGGCCCCGTCCTTCATCCTTCCTGGTTTCCAGCACTTCCCAGCCACCATGCAATCTAACCTACAGATAAGGAAGCTTTACAAACGTCTCATTTTCTTTCATTTTGTTTCCTACACTAATCACTTTACTAATAGTCAGTTACTGGATGCCTACAAACAGCAAGGCTGTGGCTGGAATTAATTTCTTGGTGAGCAACTGCTGTGTGCATGGACTTAATGCACAGGGTTCAAGGCCATCCTCCCGACAGCCCTAAGGAGGGAGGGATTATTTCCCTGGTAGGCAAGAAATGAGCTCAAAGAGGCAGTCCCTTGTGGAAGGACACAAGTCTCATGGGAGCAGTTTGGCAGCACGTAGAGCTCTGTGGCTTCCGGCGCCCTCTTCCCACTGTTTAATTCCTCTTCTGACATCGCAGCAGACAGGAGGGAAGCTTCTCAGTCACAAGGTCCAAAGCTCTCACTTTTCCATCCCCCAATACCACTTTTGGGCGTTCGGAGTTCAGCGTCTGAGGAATTGTTTATTCCTATTTAAAAAAAAAAAATTGAAGTGTAGTTGATTTACAATGTCACATTAGTTTCAGGTATACAGCACAGTGATTCAGTTAGATGTGTATATATAAATATATATATATATTTTTTCAAATTCTTTTCCCTTATAGGTTATTACAAAACATTTGCTCTAGTTCTCTGTGCTGTATAGTAAGTAGGTCATTGTTGGTTAGTAAACAAGGTTATGGTTCCCAAAGGGGAAAAGGGGGTGGGATAAATTAGGACATTGGGGTTAACATATACACACATACGCATTCCTCTTTGAAGTCACAGCATCTACCTTAGTCCCTAACGCTTAGAAGAAGGTGCCCAACAAATGTCTGTTACAGCGAATGTAGGGGAGCCAGTGACACCAGGACCTCGAGGCCAACGCTGCGTGCCAGCACCACTAGCTTTCAAAGATGAAGACGGCTTGCCTCCTTTCCCCGCAGAGTGAGTGCCCAGCAAGAGATTTCCCCCTTGGCTCCATCACTGTCACTCTCAAAACACTTCTCTCCTTTAGTTCTAGCAAGGCTTAAGGGCCCCCTCTAGGTCAAGAGTGAGGGGTTGAGCAATCCACGGCCCTGTGCTCTGCAGTTAGATGGAGGGTGTCCGAGCACTTGCTGGCCCGACTGCTCACTAATTCTGCAGAGGCTTCCAGAAGGTTCTGTGGCAACCACATACAAGCCCACTCTTCTCTTGGGCTCTGTGGGGTTCCTCGAACCCTATTTTAGTCTCATCCTTCAATAAATCTGTTCATAGAGCAAATAAAAATGATTCTCCTGCAGAGTGCTTTGAGATCTCATTTCTGACTCAAATGAAGACCCTTGAACACGTGTCTCTGAGAATGCCCACAAATGTCCAGTGCTTTTCCCCTTTTCTACCTAAGTCTGAGCCTTAATATACTTACTTTCGATATATAATGCATACAATATATATAATTATGTATTCATATTATATATAAATATTAACTATATAATGTACCTTTTAAATATTACATATAATTTGTGTATATATATATTTATTACTTAAAATGCCATTAATTTATATTCTCCTTAATAATATGAATGAAAGAAAAGTGAGAAAATACAGACATAACTAAGAGAAAATGCAAGGCCTCTTGAATTCCACCCACAGACCAACACATAGAATAACTGTGTACATTCTTCAAGCTTTCTGCATATAGTCATTTATACTTTTATATTTTTTCCAAAAATAATGTTTTATTGTGGTTACTATTTATAAACTGCCTTTTAAAAACTTACTGTATTATAATTATCTTTCCATATCACTAACATACTTTTATGTTATCATTTTAATATGTACATGTGAATAATTTAACCAATCTTCTGTTGTTGGCTTTTAGGCCATTTGTAACAATAATTGTTATAGGCCAATCTTTAACCGCATCCTTGATTACTTTCTTTGGCTGAATTCCTGGTAGTTTAGGAGCTGGTCTAAACTTTTTGAAGGATCTTAGTATCCTTCCAATAAGTTTGTTCTATAGCTAGAGTAGTTGGAGGAAAATCCAACAACCTTTCTCCCGCCGCCCTGAGCAGGCCTTGATGTGCAACTGCAAAATCTGTAGAAGTGCAACCTATTTCTATTAGAAAATTAAATCCTTTTTGATGTGAAGCAGAATATCCTTATTGGAAAAACAATGATTTGCAGTAGCTCTGAGGTTTAAAGAGTTTGCAGTGACCCGTGAAGTCATCTGAGGACAAGGAGAGCCGAGTCTGTCTGAGGGTCCTGGATGTTTGGCGCTAGGCGGGCTGACGTGTAACATCTGATCCTCCTCGGGTGGGGTCGCTGTGCTCTAATGATCCAGGGCTGGAAGCCTGGCTTGTTTTGTCTCTCCTGTTGTCCCTGCACTGCAGGGAGAGTGTGAACACAGGTTGTGTCCAATCTCACAATCAGGATTGCTCAATTAACTGCAAACTGGGAGTTTTAAACTCAACTGAATGTTTTTGACTTTTCCGTTTAAACTGGAACATTTGCATTGGAGAAGAATTTAGACATTGATACAAACACTATGAAAGAAATGAAAATAGCAGTGCTTTCTCAATACTAAAGGACACAAGAGCATTTAATTCTAGGTGAATGTGTCTTTTAAAGGGTGTCTTTGGCTAGATTAGACGGGATGGATTTAGTGCCAAGCAAGAGCTACATGACTTCTAAGCATAACTGGCTCTGTTAAAACCTCTGGTCTTGCCTCGCCCTCGAGCCTCACCTGCACGTGAAATCAAGGACCACATGGTCAGCAAGTGTCGCTGGTCCCTCACTCACCTCAGTCTGCCAGGGGGCGCTTCAGGTGGAAACCTTGAGCAGAACGCATCTGGGAAACTAATGTCCCGGGATTGTCTCCGCACACAGGCCAAGAAATCAGATTTTTAAAACCTTTAATTTCGAGATAAATGTGGATTTTCATGCATTTGTAAAAAATAATACAGGGAGGTCCCCTATACCCCTTATCTAGTCTTTCCAATGGTAGCACTTTGCATAACTGTGGAACAGGATCACAGCAGGAAATCAACATGATATAAGCAATCCATCTTACTCAGCTTTCACAGATTTTACTTTCACTTGTTGGCATATTTAGTTCCGTGCGATTTTAACCAATGAGTAGAATTGTTTGACCACCATCAGAATCGGTGTGCACGGCAGCTCCGCCACAGGATCTCCCCCTTTTCGAGCGACGGCCCCCTCCCTTTCTCTCTCATCATCCTCTGACAACTGCTAATCTGTTCTCTATCTCTATAGTTTTGTCACTTCGAGAGCGTTATATAAATGGAATCTTATCCTACACAGTCTTCTGAAACTAGCTCTTTTCACTCAGCACAGCGTCTGGAGATCATCCACATGTGTCTGTTGCTGAGCAGTGTCCGTAGCAGGGCAGGACCACAGTTTGTCTCACCCACTGGAGGACATCTGAGTTCTGTCCAGTATTTTTATTGGACATCTGAGCACAGGTTTTTGTATGGACGTAAGTCTTTGTTTTGTTGGGATGAATTCAGGAGTAACATTGCTGGCTCATATGGTGAGTGAATGTTTGGCTTTGAAAGAAACTGCCGAACTACTTTCTAGAGTGGCTGTACCGTTTTGCATTCCCACCAGCAATGTAACAATGATCTAGTTTCTCTGCATCCATGCCAGCATTTGGTGTTATCACTAGTTTCTAAAATCGTACCCATCTGATAGGTGTGTAATGATAGCTCGTGGTGGTTTTAATTTGCATTTCCCTCATTGTGAACAATGTTGACGATCTTTCCATGGGATTATAAGCTCCATTATCTGCACACATTACACTTTTGTGCAATGCTTCTTTCCCAGCAATATAAAAAGAAGCAGCTAGTTTGTGGCGTCATAATTAGGGTAGAAGCAGTTTTTGCTTGTGTAATTCATGTCTGCTACCACCTCCCCAAGACTTGAGGTAACATCCTGGTTTCTTTTCTCCTTCTTGGGGAGATTTTCCCTGTTTCAGTGGGTTAGGGTATTTTCACATTTTGCTCCCTGTGAATTGTCTGCTTTACCTGTGTAGACATGAGGGCCTGTGTATACAGTCTGGTCCCAGAGTTTGGACTACAGGCCTCCGGGCTGCTGGTTTCCCGCCTGGGTCTGTGAGGCATGACTCGTGGGGGAGGGAGGCTGGCTCTGACATCCTCCAGGTGAAGGCCTCCGCTCTTGGCCCCGAACCAGTGACGCAACCTTTTGCTACCCATTCACAAGGCTGGACCCAGTGTTTCCAAGATGGAGAACACTTCTGTGGGCCGGTCTGCCCACCCCTTGGCAACGCCGCGTCGGCACACTTATCTTCCTGACTCTGAATCAATGCAGGGCTCACGGGAGGGGTCAGAGTCGGTTCAGCTTAACCCTCACTTTCTCATCATCTCTCCCGTGCTTTTTCAGAAGGCCACCCGAGGGGGTTTGGCTATTCTTGAAAACTGGTGTCTTTGCTTGATCAGTTGGAGAGCACGTATATTGTCCGAGTTTTAAAAAAAGGAGAGAAAAATGGGTCACTCCCAATCTGAATATCTAACTATCAAATATTGAAGACACCCTTCCTTTACTGTTTTACTTTTTAGTTTTAAGACTCGCAAACTCAGCTGAGCAGGACTGGCAGGACTCGTGTACTGTGCCCCTCACCTGTGTTTGCATCAAGTGGTTTAAGAGTGGCTGGTGACAAGGGAC
The DNA here is from genome assembly GCF_026419965.1 of Kogia breviceps. NCBI lineage: Eukaryota > Metazoa > Chordata > Mammalia > Artiodactyla > Physeteridae > Kogia > Kogia breviceps. Next base: position 88,743,363 of record NC_081322.1, on the reverse strand, counting down.
GGTCTGACCACTCCTCAGCCATCAGGAGTCTTGATCACATTGTTCCTGCTGCCTTGGAATCAGGATGGAACTTTCCTAACAGTAGAAAGTCTGTTTCTGCCATAGCACTGATTTCATCTTCCATGTGTATGTTTTTTCTGGCTGGCAATCAGGCTTTTGCCCTCACAAGAGTAGGATTAGAACATAGCATTTCCTTTCACTGTTACAACGGTGATGTCATAGAAAATTGAGAAATGATTGTTTCGTTATCTGCATCTTCGTGGTTTTATGTATTCGAAGGGCAGAAAGTAAATATCAGTGATATTTTTCTGTGTTGATGACGTGACCCTCATCTCAGACAAATTGAGGGCAAAAACACTCCAAGGTTTAATTCTTCTTTCTATACATGTAAATATACAAATGGAAAATAATATAGTTGTTCCAACTTCATGGCATCAAACGCTTAGCACAGTTAAGCAAAGTTCTCCACCATTTTGAAAGAAATGCTTTTAACAACAACTTTTCTCACGCTGGTTCCGTCTTTCTAGCTGCCCCAAGTCCAACAGCCCAGTGCCCGGCACCACTGTTGCTTGTGCTAACGCCACACCGCTCGTCACCCGCTCGGATCCTGTGTCCATCTCTGTGTCACTCGCTCACTCACACCCTTGACCTCCCTGCCCCCCTCCTGCCTCACTTTCGCAGGACCTTGAGCGTCTTGAAGTCCGTCTCTCTGTCTCCACCCGAACAGCTGAAGGTGGCTGGAGAAAACACACACTTGTGCACCACACAACTACACACACCACCCAGCCCCCCACACACCCAACACACAATCACACACACACAACACACACGCACAAGCACACTGGACACACAACTCATACCCGCACTCTACACACACCCAACACACACACACACACCACACACACACAAGCACACTGCACACACAACTCACACCTGCACTCTACACACACACAACCACACACACAACACACACACACAAGCACACTGGACACACAACACACACCTTCACTCTACACACACCCAACACACAATCGCACCACACACGTAACATGCACACCACACACAATACACACACCACACACACCCACACTCTACACACACCCAACACACAACCACACCACACACATAACACGCACACCACACACAACATACAATTGCACAAGCACATCATGCACACAACCCCTGGGGCAGAGGAGGAACCAGCAAGGAGCCTGAGGAGACCACTGAGTTTGCAGAAAACCCAGCAGAGTGTGGTGTCCTGGGACCAAGTGGAGAAAGCGTCCTGCGACAGGAAGGAGGACCGAGGGCTGGTCAGCTGTCACACGCGCTGGTGGACCAGGGAGGCTGAGGACCGGGAATGAACCACCAGGCCCAGCAACACGGGGTCGGTGCTGCCTTTGACGGAGCCGGTCCACGAGGAGGTGGGCTGAGCGTCTGATTGGAGCGGATCCCGAGAGGGAAGCGATGGGGAGAGACCCGGGCACAGACGAGTCATCAAAGGAATTTGCGCAAGAAGAGAATAGCTGCTCCGGGGCCATGGGGATCTTACCCAGACTCCTGGCATTCAGTTACAGCCGCTACCGACAACGGCCAGAGTCATTTCTCCTGTCCAGACTTCTGTGTCCCAATGTCCAGACCGTCTGCCTGCTCCATGTCTCCAGCTGGATGCCCAGCAGAGACCTCAGACCTAAATCCGAGCCCCTGATTCCACACCCCAAATACCCTTACCCTCCTGCCTCTCTTATCTCAGCAATTCCATGCTTTCTCTCGCTCAGGCCAAAACCCTTGGCATTATCTTGGATTCCTTTCTTTGTCTCACATCCCATACCTGATCCCCTCAGAAAATCCTGTGGACTCAGCCTTCAGAAACTTCTGGAATCCCGCTCCTCACTACCCACTGCCTCTGGCACCTGACCTGCTGCCCCTAAGCCTGTCTCTCTGCTTCCACCTTGCTTCTCTCCTGTTGAATCCCAAGCCTGTGCCACCCTGGGTCTGTCTCAGGCCTCAGCTCCAAGCTGGCCACTCCTCCCCATCACACTTAAAGTAAAAAAGCTCAGGTCCTCGGAAAGGCCAACAAGGCCGGCCTTGGCCTGGCCTGGTGCCGCCTCTCTGAACTCACCCCCGGCTCAGCTTGCAGGCCAGCTGGCCTTTGGGCACGCCGAGCCCTCTCTAGTCTTCGGGCCATTGCACTGGATATTCCTTCTGCTTGGAGCGTTCTTTCCCCGGGAACCCCAAGTATCATTTCCTCGCCCCCTTCAGACCTGTGCTCAAACGTCACCTTTCTTTGTGAGACTTAGGCCAACCGCTCTGTTCATGTTTCAGCTAAACCGCAGCCTCCTGATCCTCCTCACCCGCTCTTGCAAACACGGCCCTGTGTCACCTTCTAACACACCCAGTGAGTTTTAAATTCACTGTGTTATTCTTATCCTCTGACCTCACCCCCAGCTTCTAGAATGTAAGTTCCCTGAGGGCAGGGATCCTGTCGTATTTGTTCCCTGGTTTATCCCTATGTGCTTAGTAAATGAGCCACCACCAGGAGCAGGTAGCTCTCATTCTGCTCTCTAAATGGACCATTTAAAGAGCAACATGCGTCTAGCTTTAGTCTGTTTTCACGCACAGCCCGTTGGCAGCCGAGACCCGCTTACCTTGGCTCTTACCTCTCAGCTGTTGGCAGTGTTCCGGCATGGCAGCCAGGTGTGCAAAGCAGGAGCTGGGGAAGCCTCTACCTGGGGACGCAGGATCCAGAGAACGCGGTCTCCGTCCTCGTGGAGAGATGACTGCCCAGGCAGCACCCCTTGGCACCGACAGGCCCACACGTGCCCCCTGCCCGCGGGAGCTGGTTTCCAGTGCCTGGCAGCCCGCGGCAGAAGGGACAGGCCTCCGCTCAAGGCCAAGGGTGGTGACAAAACGAGCCTCCGGGTTATTCTGTGAGCATATATATATATGGGTTCTTTCTCCAAGCAGACTGGGATCACACAGAGGTTAGAGAAGATGCTGTGGTGTCTTGACAATGAATTTATTTTACTAATATTGGTTGAGCCCTGACTGGCACTCCCCAAGTGATGGAGGTACGGCAGTGTTAGGACAAAACCCCTGACCCATGGGACGGAACATTCTAGTGGGTTACGCCATGTGACACAAGTAAGTTAACAAACACAGACAATAACCTTTCAGATAATGAGAGAAAAAGGGAGGTGAGGGAATACCCAGGGGTTAAGGGGAAAGAAAGAAAGGGTGGAAACACCAAAAACAATTTTTTAATCAGTTTCGAAATATAACAAAGGCTGATCATGCCCATTGCCGACTTTGATTTTTGTCCTGGGATTTATAGTAAGCAGGTATAGGAGAGAGAGAGAGAGAGAGAGAGAGAGAGAGAGTGTGTGTGTGTGTGTGTGTGTGTGTGTGTGAGAGAGAGAGAGAGAGAGAGAGAGAGAGAGCCTAAACTTAGAAGATAAGCATTCGATAGTCATTCAGTATAATTACACCAGGGTTAGGAGACCAGTGGCCTCGTTCTTAAAGATCAGAGTCCTTGTACAAACCCCCCTCCAGATCATCAAAATGCCGTAGGCATAGAAGGTTGTCAGTAAGAATTTTGAAGGAAGGAATAGGTGCAAAAAGGCATGGGGGCAGGTAGGTAACAAAGCATTTGCTGCGAAGCAGAAAGTAGACCTATGCATGTGCCTGATGCTGCTTTAGTCTAGATCAGGAGACTTTCTCTGTAAAAGGCCAGCAGTAAATATTTTAGGTTTTGTGGGCCATATGGTCTCCATTGCAACCAGTCAACTCTGCTGTTGTAGCGTGAAAGCCGCCGCAGACAACACGTGACCAACGAGTGTGGCTGCACCCCTGTAAAACTGTTCACCGAACAGGCAGACTGCAAGCAGCATTGTGTTTAGATTACTGTCGTTTTCGAGGGTGATTAAAGCTTATCTAATGATGCGTGCTGTTAGAAGCCAGACCTACAGAGACTCAGCGACTCCAAGGCGTGCAGAGAATGGGTCCGGGGAAGTATCCTTTTCACCATGAGCCTTCTGAAAATTACCAATAGCTGGATTTCTGCCTTGGTCAGACTTTGATTGGAGCATTAGATTTGCTTTCATCCGCACAATAAAGTGCAAGGAGTGTTGGAAAGATCAGAGTGAAGAGCCACTGAGTGATCATAGTTCTAAAAATCGGGTTGTAAAGATAGCTTTGGATGGGTGGCCTGGGCTGGCCAACTGCAGTCGGAGGTCAGCCAGTCCAGCCAGTGGCCTGTTTCTGTCGAGCCCCTCAACTAAGAACGGCTCCTACATTCTCAAAGGATTGTAAATAGGAGGAGACAGAGAAAGAGGAGGAAGGGGTGGGGGAGGAGGAGGAATAAGAGGAGGAGGAGGAGGAGATAAGAGGAACAGAACAACAGCAAAAGAAGGAGGAGGAGAACACTGAGTGTGAGAGACTCTCTGTGTCCCCGGAAGCCTAAACTTGCTCTTTGTCCCTTGCAGAGGAAGCTGGCCGCCCTCTGACTAGAGAGTAGGAAGACCATGTCGGCAGAAGACACTTGGTCTGTGGAAGGGACCAAGCACCGTCTGTTAACAGGAAATGCCAAGGGGTGCCTGGGTGGGCAGGGTTCTAAGCAGCTGCACCCCTATCGGAGCACGTGCCCCCGAGATGCCCGCACTCCCCATGCCCGGGTAGAGCACCCAGCGCGGCTGCACGGCTGCCCTGCCCGAGGGATGGTGCGTGTCCCCATGCTGGGTGCACAGGCGTCACTGTTGGAATGCGAACAGGCACAGGGACAAAACTCTGGCTTTGATTTCCTCTCGCAAGAACTTGGTCAATCAGAGAAGGCCGGTGTCAGATCTCTGTGCTTCCTGACAGAGCACAAGGAAGAGAAAGTTTTCGACATTAAGATGGGCTTCTAGGGAGGGAACACCCTTATCTTCCCATGTTTATTCGAGAATGGAGTCAGGTTTTTAAACCTCGACCGTTTGCCATGTCTGTGGGTACAAAGCACTTCCCAGAAGAATGTGATTTACATACATGCCTCTGCTGTTTGGTCGGAGCAGAGTCTCCGTCAACCGTCATCGAAAACAGCTCTCTGTAACTTATCACGATGTCGCAAACACAGCCCTGGAGAGAATTTGAGTCTGTGTCACTTGTATTATTACTTCCCAGGTGCCTGCACTGCCGCCCCTGAGGGAGGCTCCCCGTGGGAAAGCCTGGAAGGAGAGGTGGTCTGGCTCAGGAGTCCTTCCTGGAAACAAGAGCGTAGCCAACTAGGTTTAAAAAATGTAAACAAACATGCTTTCTGTTTTATTGTAGGTAATATATTCAAACGGAGTATTTAAATCCATTTTCAAATGCAAGTAGTTTAAGTGCAAAAATCAGTTTGTCATTCAAGCAATTCTATGAAAAAAAGTGGTAAATCTCAGCTGAACCGTTGGCAAGTAAAATAGTTATTGTTTGGAAGGAAGAATTTCTGGCCTTCCTTCTGGAGTCAGATAATGATGGGGTTTATAATCGTTTAAGTATCAGTGACATTAAATCTCAATTCAATAGAGATCGACTGTGGTCTGAGGTATATTTCTGAATGAAAATAAGCCAGAGCATTCTATTCACTTGTTTTAAACCTGGAAATGCATATTGCATTCTAATTATCCATGTTTACCAACACTATTGGTAACTTGAGAGTATACAACCCATGGGCAGGGGCAGGGCATATGTGGGAACTCTACTTCCTGCTCAAGATTTTTGTGAACTTAAATCTCTCATTTAAAAAAGTTTACTGAAGAAAAACGACATACATGTTTGATCCCACCTTCTAAAGAGTTCTGTATATGATGAGACCATCGTGGTTAAAAATTCCTACAGCTTCTAATACGCGGAATTCAAATTTACTTTATTCAGTCTATATTTTCTTACACCACCCTGGGATTGTTGGATTTTCGAAGTTATTTTGCTTTCTGGAGCATTAAGTGAATTAATTTCAGTGGGCTTTCTGTATTTACTGAGCATTTATTGGGGGATGGTGAGAACGAGGTACAACCCCCAGAGGGTTAGGGAGCCGGGTCCCTCACTCGGAAGCAGATGGTTGGGTGCCTCGGTGAGAAAACACAAGCTGGAAGGCACAGCGTACTAAGATACAGATCACAGACTTCGGACCATGTAATTTCCGCTTCAGGTGGAAATTAAATGTACACATAGATTTATAATAGTGGAGACCAAAATCTTATTCCTAAATTTGCTCCGATTCTGCCTTAGAACTAAGCATTAGATTTCAGCATCTCCCAGGTACGGAGATTGTGCCAGGATGTGTAGCAGACACTCTTTGCAGCCATTCTCTCTCTCTACTTCTTTGCCGCTGGCAGAATCTCACTTTGTCCCTGTTTTTACCTCCCAAGTGTCCTGGGATTGTGGCCGCCTCCTAGTCCAGGGCTGAATCGTAATTGACTTAAGACAATCATGGTAATTCAGTTCCCCCTGTTAGTGGTAGTTTAGCATGGGCCATGTAACCCAGTCCTAGCCTCTGTGGCAGGAGATGGTTGCTGGGAAAATAGTTTTTTCCCAGAATAAAATGAAGTTTGGAGTGGGAGCCATGACCCTCTTCTTCCCTGGGATGAGTGCATGGATGGGAGTTACTGCCGCCATCTTGCTGCAGTGGAAGGAAATCCAGACAGATTTCAACAAAGCTTTGGCTTGAGCTGCTGAGTTAGCCAACCTCGGAACCACCCAACCCTGAGACTTATGTGAAATACTAAACTCCAACTATTTAAACTATTTTTCATGGAATATTCTGCTGCCTGTAACTGAGAATATCTTATCAACACCAACCTTGGACAAGAGAGATGACTCTTTGAAGATCCCCATATGGTAAAGACAGAAGTGGCGGTGTCAGTTAATAGAGGACATTGTTTTAATTTCTTATACTGACAGTACGGTTGGTCCACATCCCACAGAGCAAGTTAATATTTAATTTGTCTGACAACCACTCAGAAGAGACAGAATTGTTAGTAATTGCTGAAGACCAAAAGGAATCCATTTTTTGTTTTGTTTTCTTGTTTCTACAATCTTTTAACCCAGAGCCACACAACATCACTTTCAATATAGATGAGTTTAGTGCATATACAGATCTAGCACAAAGCAGGAGAAAGAGGCAGCAGAAGGAAAGCCCTGGTGGCTTGTTTTCTTTTCTCTTTGTCATTAGCTTTGGTTGTTCTGTTGTCCTGTAAGATGAAGCCAACAAGAAGGCTTGGCCTTAAATTCCAGTTTTGAATCTGAGTACTTACTGACCCAGTTATAGCAAAAAAAAACATGTGGAAATCAAACTTGGAATTAGGTCATGGAGCCTCATGATGCTTGACAGATATTTTATGTTTTTGTTACTGGCAGATTTTGCAGAAACATGTTTAGATCAACAGATTGCAAATTAGAAACTGGCATTAATTCCCACAATTGCTGACAATATATTTTTAAAGAATATTTAAAGCAGAATCATTATGCATTCCCAAATTAATGTCCCCATAGCAATGCCACCTTGTGCAAAAGACATTACGCACTGATTGTTATAGTTTACATCTTAAAGACTTAAGTGTTCAGACCTAATGGCACTGCTGGACTAAGCATTACCTTCACACCAAAACGTCTTTTTCTTGTGGACTCATACATTTTAATTCCAGGATTGTCTCAGACTTTGGATTGTTTCAGAAGTACAATTAAAAAATAGGAACTAAAAACAATGGTCATCAACATGTCAAAGGTGCTCCGATCTTTGAGCCCCCGTGTTTGAGCAGGCTGAGTGATGTATTGAAGAAACAAGCTGGAGAAGCTTTGAAGTATGTGCGTGGCCATGACCTAGGCTTGTAGCAATAATCTTGGCTTTTAGGAAAGCAAAAGCAGAGCACATTGGACCATGGGGTTCAATGATGCAGCGTTGTGCTATCTGATTTTATGTGCAATGCCCTGGGGCCTCACCGTGCAGGAGCCTTTGAGGGCTGGCCAGGTCACTGGAAACAGGGATCGCCAAAGAGGTAGCAGTGCTCTATAGTAGGCAGGGGAAGTGTCTTATACCTTCCTCGGTTCTGTTGTCTCGCTGCTTCTCTGCTGTAGAGAAAACATGGCCTGAAGTGTGACAAGCTCCAGCAGGGGTGGGAAGGCCTACCCTCCTTCTTTAGCCTGCTGTGATTTGTAACTCTTCATTCTAGCCTTCACATGGAATACATGGTCTATATCAGGTTTTAGGATTTCATTATATTTTCTTGTCTTATTCTCAAATTATTTCTCATTCTATAATTTTCTTAAAATTCACTGTTGTTTTTTTTCCCTAATCATTACAGTTTGAGAGAAGAGACCCCATCTTCTCTCTCAGCCTCAGCCTTATACTTGTCCAACCTAATGTTTGGCTGGCCTGAGAGGCTGGGCCTCATCCTCTAAGCCTGGTTCTCACACTTCTGGTTGAACATGAGCAGTTAGAGCACACATTTTCCTTTTGCAAAAGAAAGTTGGCTTTGGACGTACTCTGCAGTTGTACATTTTCAACTTAGAGCTCCATGCTGTTTGTTAAAAGCCCCCTTTGTGTGAATTATAAAGTGCTTAAATTATATTTGATTATTTTGGAAGAAAAATATGCAACAGGACAGTGTTTCTGTGCCTTGAAATCAGGACTGACACTCCGTTCTCTAAATTTCACTTTTTCTCTAGAAGTACCCTGACCACATCTGTCATTCAAACAAACCAGTTGTGAGACGAATTGGAAAAGAACATGGAATCCTTTTCCAAGTCTAGGTTTCTTGTCCTAAAGGCACTTTAAAATGCTCCCCACTTGTATAACTATCTCTTCCACACATGTGCGTGTAGGATAACTTCCTGTATGAGATTACATACTCAAGGACCTATTAATAGAATGAAACCAAGATGGGTGTATCTTCCTACATTTTGGCTATCACTTGGTTTGAGAAAGGAGAAACTGGCCTTGAATGGTTCATGCATCTCATCAACATTTTCCAGAGTGGCTCCTACTGGCTGAGTTGGTCACAGTATCACTGGACATCTTCCATTTCATCCTCTCCCTTATGCCTTTGTGCAGCTGCAGCATATTCCCCCAAGATGCTGTGCCTTCGTCTGGCATCTGTTCTGCAGCTGGGAGAAATCCCCATGGGATAACATGAAGGGCAGCTTGTTTAGTGTTGTAAACCCCTTGAAGAAGAAAGATGCTTTAACAGGTCAAATCCTGGAATCATGTTTATGAAATGTCCTCATAACTCTTCATGAAGCTGCACTTGGTATGTTGACCGTCTAAGGCTTGGAGGCAACTTTGAGATGTGGGGACACTCAGGAGGAGATGTCTGTTTGTTCTCCAAGTTAGTTTAGCTCACTGGTGACATCATAAGATCACTGTCACCTAGGCAATGGAACATGTTGCTATGGGAACCTCAAAACGGATAACACTGCTTTAAAATGTTGACAGTTGGAAAAGCCGCCTTGTTTTCTATGCTCACGTCAATAGAGATGCGTCTATTGGGGGGGTGTTTTGTTTAAAACATTAACATTTAAAGTTTGTTAATATAAACTATTTGGAGACAAATAATTTGTGACACTTAAAGGTAGCTCTTGTGTGCTGGAACTCTCACAGGCTTGATGAAGTCAGAGTTGTTATAAGGAAGATATAAAATCTCCCTGCAAAGCTAAGAGAAACACAGACATGGCACTTCTCACTCATGTCTTATCCTGGATTTGGGCCACCAATGAGTGATTTGTGTACAGACTCCTGATGCATTTCCTTTAGATTTCACTTCCCATCTCCTGAGATTTCCAAGTTTCACAATATAGTTTACTGAATCATGACAGTCTCCTTTCATGAAACCGTGACCTGAGCTACATGCCATATCTTCCCATGCATGTTTATGTAGTCACATGTACATGCATATGTGCATATCTGTGTATAAGTACGTGTATATGTATATGCATATAGTCAGTTCTCCCGTCATGGTAGTTCTGTTCTGTAGTCACCACAAACATGGAAGCAGTGAACACTGAATCACTGCTCCCAGGGGAAATACAGGGTTAGGTTCCCGCCAGCCTCTGGTCACACATTTATGTTCACTTAGAAATACAAAACCTTATTTCATGTGTGTTTCTGTTTAAAGACATCTTATTTAATATACAGTGTTGTTTTGTTGACATTGAACAACTCATAGCCAAATGCACTGTAACCCATGCCTGAACAGTTTATCTAACAAATGTATTTTCCCCATAAATCACTACACAGCACTTCAGCATTGGACTTGGGAGCCATTCTAAACAGTGAAATTGCACACACACACACAACACAAAAATATGGAAAATGTGGCACTAAACAGACTCCAGAAGGGGTACTTATTTACAGTACGAGCTGAAACGAGAAGGCACAGTGTGGCCTTGTTCAACCTCAGCTGGGGAAGCATGCATCAATCAGGAGACTCAAATTTCTCTCCTCTCTGCATGTGTCCACAAATGAGCAAGAGCACCCCCAGTGCTGACTTGGGGTGACAACTAAATCTTAGCGAGTAGGTGAATTCACTCGCAGATGTGGAGTCCGTGACTGATGAGGACCGACTGTGTGTGAGTAGATATAAAGTCTTCACACCCGCTGGAAGATCCAGTGGTGAACCATGTGGAAGCAAGGGCAGACCTCTTCCAGAGAGAAGATACTGCTCACTTCCTGTCCCTTGAGAGCTTCCTCTAAGCACCCGGAAGTGATTCCCCGCTCCCCCCGGGCTCTTCAAACATTGGCTTTTACCCTCCTCACGGGGCACTGACCATGCACGTTGGTGTGATGCTTTCTCCAGGTGTGTGACCTGCCATCCCTTCTAGGCTGTGCAGATTTGGAGGCTGAGCCAGGGTCCCATGTCCCATGCAGTTCTCTGCTCCTGGTGGGTGAGCCACATATGGAGAACGTTTGCAATACAGGAACGCTGGTGCCAGGGCACCAGAGGTGGGCAAGGCCTCATTTGAAAGGATGTTATAGGCCTGGACTCTCCTTTCCACGGTTTATTCATCTCTTTACTGGCTGCCCCAGTCACAGTGCCAATGACAGAGTCATGACTTAGTCCGGAGACTGTGCCAGGTCTTGCCTGTACAACCAGATGGGAGCTGGTCTTCAAGTCCTCATCTGTAGAACAAGATCATTTGTTTAGGGAAAGTCTATGATTCTAAAGTGCTTTTTGGGGAAAAAAACTTAAATTATGTAATTTTGAGAAACTCAGATGGAGTTATGTAACAAGGTCCTTTCATGCCATTTTAGGAGCCCTGCTCTTTGTGAAAGTGTTCAGGGAATAATGCAACATGTACCTTTTATGTTTTCCATGAGTAAGTTGACTCATTTGAAGAAAAAAGAAGGATTTGTTGATGGCTTTTGTTGATGTTTTCTGTTTCTAGAGTTATGAGAATTTTTGAGTTGTAATAGCATCACAATTCTTAAAAATCCTTTAATAGCATCAAGATTAGATAGGCTGTTCTGTTTTGTTTTTTATTAATTGACTATTAGCACCTGGAGCATGTGCTGTATGCAGGGCTCTCTGATAGTTACTGTAATTATACCGGTTCTAGTCCTTACAGTAGCCCTGCAAGGTGCACATCAGGATTCCCATTTTTCAGATGATGAAACCAAGGCTCTGAATAGCTAGCATGTCTTATCAGCAATTCAAATCCAAGTGTCCTTATCCCAAAATCTACATTGTTTTTCTTTGGCTTTGCAAAGTGTAACACTGTAAATGCATGTTAGGTTTTATCTGCAAAATTTGGAAATTATTTTTTGCAATTTTTAACTGCAGTGTAGTTATAGGATCTTAAAGTATATGGGAATAAAGAAAGTGAGGAAGTAAATTCATTTTACTAGGAACTAAAGCTTCATCTCTTTTGAAGAACCAAATTAGACTTTTAAAAAAATCCAAGATGTTATTAAAAGAAATTTTCAAATACAGTTTTTATTCTGGCAGCATTGTTTTAAGCTGGTAGACACTACGTACGTCAGTTGCTTTGTGAATCTTCCAAACAGAAAGCTCTGTACTTAGCAAATTTGTCAGCAATTTATTTAGATGCCATCTGACTATCTGATGAGCAATCAAAATATTCCCATCTGTTCGTCCGGGAGAGTCTGAATGTAAACATGTCATGCCTTCAGCTCCCGGGCACTGTCTCTGACTTCCTGAGTCTTCTGCCCAAGTAGATTACCTTGTCACCAACACCCCACTCATTAAAGGTTCACCACATCCTTGAGTAATGCCCACTCTTGGTCACCTTGGATTGGGCCTCAGTCCAAGATGGGATTGTCCTATCACGTCACATCACATCACTTCACATCACATCACCTCATATCACTTCACCCCACATCACATCACCCTGCATCACTTCACGTCACATCACATCTTTCACTCAGAATGTGTTTATGGAGCCTCCAGCCCACGCCAGACGCTTCTCAACACACTGGGGACACAGTAAAGAGAAAACGAGAGTAAAATCCCTGCTGAGGCCTACATTCTCGTGGAGAAAAGAGAAAAGAAACAAGACAAGTACATCTTTAAAACAGTGATCAGTACCAAGAAAAAAATAAAGCAGGGAAAGGAGCTATTAAGTGCATGTGTTTGGGGTAGTATGGGCGAGCAAGTGTTCAAATTTGGGTCTGGCGGGAGCAAGCTGTGTGGACCCCTAGTCGAGGAATGCTGCAGAGGGGAGAGTCATCAGAGATGAGCTGCGGGCGCCTGGAAGGCTGCTGTGAGGCTCCTGACTCTGTGGAGATGATGCCCCCCTCAGAGCAGCAACAGCCGTGGTGGGGGGGGGCGGTGTCTGGGGTGCTGGGCACACCGTGAAGCCATCAGGCACCAGGATTGCAGGGGGCTCGTGTGGTGGTGAGAGGGGGCGGGTCAGGAGGACTCCGGGATTGAAGTCCTGGGCAACGAGGAGAAAGGATCTCCCATTTGCAACATGGGAAGCCTGGAGGAAGTGTGTCAGGGGTGCAGGTTTGAGCACGGCTGGGCTTGCAGTGGGATGTCTGGGTCTGGGGTTCAGGGTTGAGGCTCAGGTGGAAAATTAAACATGGAGTCACCGGCACCGATGCTATTTGAAGCCAGGGGACAGGGAGGGGTCAAGACAGGAAAGGGAAGCAGTTCCAGGGTCGGGGCCCTGAGTTTACGAACTCTTATGATAGCGGGGCAGCAGGAAGGGATTGGGACAGGGGTGAACGCAGGGGAGGAGGGATAACAGGAGAGCACCCCATCCCGGACTTCGAGTGAGCAAAGCCCTTCAACCGCGTGTGCTGATCTGTGCCCACTGCTGCTGGACACTGCTGGGATGGGGACCGGGTGTCCATGGTGGACCTGGCAGTGTGGGAACGTAGAGGGAAGAGAGGACGCCTGAGAGGCCGAGGCCCCGAGGGCACAGGAAGCCCGGAGACCAGTGAGGGAGGCCACGCGGGTTGGAGGGGGGAGAGGAAGGGATGGAGAAGGTCTGGAGGAGGGCAGAAGTGGGGGGGGGCTGTGAGTGGTGGGAGCCCCCCTCCCCCCGGGGCTGGTGACCCACCGTGAGACCCATCCAGCAGCACCACACAGAAGACATGACCACTGAGAGTGGAGCCAGGGATGGGCCCGGGGAGCTGGACAGGGCGGCTGCCAGCCGTGGTTGGTCACAGGGACCGGGTGGAAGTGTCGCGTTACCTGACACTTTCCAGTCGGGCCCCAACCAGGGTCCTCCTGCCTGGTGTCGCTTGCGCCAATGGGAGATGGAGTTCGGTTCAGAAGGAAAGGAGAACTTTAACCTTTGATCAAACAAGAGAGAGGCGCCAGCTCTAGAGCACACGCTCCCCGACAGGCCCGGGGCAGGGCCGCTTTATTGGGACCCAGTCAGCGGGGAGGGGAGGGGCGGGGCTTTCGAGGGGCGGGGCCCCCGCTCGGCCCCAGATCCAGTGCGCAGCCTCTCTGCGCACCGCCCGCCGCCATCTTGAGTCGCGGTGTTGGCCTCCTCTGCGCTCCCTTCGGAGCTGAGAAGCGGATTCTCAGGAGGAGCTCACGTCTGAAGGGCCCGGAGAGAGGCGTCTCACAGTGCTAGGTGCCCTGTGAGCAAGTGATAGAAGACTAAGCACAAAGGAAGAAAAAAAAGGTTAGATTCTATTTTATTATCCAGATTCTGCTTTTATTTCCCGGGACGTGTTAATGGGCTTCCCCGGTGACGGTTGGGCGGCTGAGGAGAGGCCTGCGGCCCGAGGTGGACAGAGGAGAGCCTGGTGTCGGGAGAGCCGCGGCGGGCAGGGGGTGGCGCCGGCGGGAGTCGGGGCGGGGGGACCGGCGGTGAGGTGCTGTGGACGGCGGGGCGCCGGCGGGGCGGATGGTAGTGAGGGCCGCAAGGCGGCGGCGGGAGGAGAAGACACGGACTGAGGAGCCCTCGCTGAGAGGGCCGTCGTCACAGCTCAGGGATCTGGGCAGGGGTCGTGTTTGAAGGAGGAAACCCTTCAGGAACGAGGGGGGACTACCCGGGGGTCGTTCGGAGAGACCCAGCGTTGGCTTGAAGCAGGGGCTTGGCACTGCTCTATATAAAATAGGTAAACAGCAGGGAGCTGCTCTATGGCTCGGCGAACTCAGTATCCTGTAGGGAGAGAATCTCAAGAAGAATATATATGTGTATCACTGACTCCCTTTGCGGCACACCTGGAACTAACACAGCGTGGCAGATTAAGGAGAGTCTAATTTTTTAAAAGTTACTCAGGGGAGGACAGGAGCAGAGCGATCCTTACATTTGCCGTGCTGTGGTGACAGTCGCCGACTTCCAGCTCCCTGCGCGCCGGGCTCTGCTTTACTCCTGTCTGTGACGTGAATGCATCTGACCCTCCACCCCGAGGTGACTGCTCAGTGCTACAGTGCGCAGACTCGAGAGGCTGTGACTCGCTTTAACCGGGAGTCTCCCCGCGCGGGGTCCCCAGGGTCTCAGCCCTGGGATGCCAAGAGCAGCCACGGGGGGACCGACTCTCCCCAAAGCCCTGGCGTGAGAGGAGCTGGGGCAGCCAACCCCTTGCTGACTCCCCCGGGGTGGGGCGGAACCCCAGGTGGATGGCGGGGTCCCCCCAGATGGGAGTTTCATCCCAAGGTCCAGCAGCAGAGGAGAGAGAGGAGACACAGGGAGGCTTCTAAGAGGAGGCACTCGGGGCTGTGCCCGCTGGAGGGTCCCCTCTGCCCGGATCACCACCACCTGCACCCACTTGCACTTCGTAGAGCAGGTGGGACCCCCGTCTTGGAGAATGCTGGTGGGGGGCAAAGCATCGGCGTCTTCCTTTGGCCTCTTCCCATTAACCTTGGGGGGCTTGTTGGGCAGCCTGTGGCCAGGCGTGGGCTTGGCTGGCCTTCTCAAGTGAGGTCTTGGAATGGCAGGAGAGTTCCACCACAAGCTCCTGGGTGGATTCCATCCTTCGGGACCAAGGCCCAGCCTTGGGAGCCTCGTGCAGGCCCAGAGGAGCAGTTGGTGGGCTTCTCGGGTCAGCCTGTACCAGCCTCCACCTGGAACCAAGGAGGTGGCCAGTTACAGATGCCTTTTCAATGTTGCTCCCGACACCTCTGTAAAGTATCGAGCCACCACTTCAGTTAAGTTTATCTTGAAGCCATTTTCTGTTTTATTTTCTGTTTGCCCGAAGGGAAGGTATCCTTGCCCAGCAGACAGCAGCCGACAAGGTGAGCAATCATAAAAAGTTATTATAACTTTGTAAAATTTCTCATCCAGCTGCTTCCCATCGTCAACTCAAGACCTATTCACGGAGTAATTAAAATCCTATGATAACTGAAAAGCATCTTTCCTCCTGTCCTCTTTTTCTCTGGCTGGCTGGTCCTGACCAGAGGGCCTTAGTGAGGGTGCCTTCTGGTAAAGTCAGGACCTTCATCAGAAGCTGCAACAAAATTCGTTTTCCCTGGAGCAGATATGGATCCTTTTGCTGCTTCCAAATTCCAACACAACTCTGAGGCTTTTGTGTTCCCTTTTCTCGACACTCCAGTGAGTTATCGAGATAAAGCTTTGTACCAAGATAGAGAAGCCAGCTTTCTCCAGACCCTCATTTCCGCATGGGAACCACGACCCCAAATCCCAAGTGCATCTGTTTGGTCAGCTTACAATCCAAACAGCTATTGTCCTAAGGAAATGCAGACTTTGCAGGACCTGGTAACTCTCCTACAGTTTACACCTGCTCTGTTGTCACCAGTTACAGATTACAGCAGATGGCCTGTGGTATGTAGAGGAAGGTGGTAGAGGGGGAATCAGAAGAGAGAAAAGAGCAGCGTTCTGGTTCAGTTTCTCCAAGCTGCTGTTAAAAGCGTACAGTTTATCAAGACTCTACCTTGGAAAATCCCTGCTCAATTCAAAGCCATCTCTCGTCAGTAGATTGTGGCACTGGAGTTTCCAGGTTCTCGGATAACATCTTCTGTCTACCTTTAGGCAGACTGCCTTTCACCGTGAAAAATGGCATCTTAAACCCCGCTGTCAGCTAACAAGTGTGTAACGTGCATTGGCAGCACCTCCAAGTTTCACTGGAATTTCTCATCTGTTTATCATGTGCAGGCTGTGCGTCAAAACTTCCTAATTCCCCTTGCCTGTTTGCAAGGGTTCCTGGACCTCAGCTGGCAATGGAATCCACATTTGTAATAAGCAACTCCCAAGGAAAATTAAGCGCTCTGCTTTCCTTATGATCATTGCTCTTTTCCCTGTATTTCTTCAAAATGGCCCAAGACATTTTAAGTCTGCCATGTGTCTGCTGTCTTTGACTTCTGCTCAGAAAACAGTGCCTCCTGGTTTCCTCATTTGCTGCAAATGGAGAATCTACCTTTTCCCCTCCCATTCCTTTTTTTTTTTTTTTGGTGGTACGCAGGCCTCTCACTGTTGTGGCCCCTCCCGTTGCGGAGCACAGGCTCCGGACACGCAGGCTCAGCGGCCATGGCTCACGGGCCCAGCCGCTGTGCGGCACGTGGGATCTTCCCAGACCGGGGTACGAACCCGTGTCCCCTGCATCGGCAGGCGGACTCTCAACCACTGTGCCACCAGGGAAGCCCCTCCCCTCCCCTCCCATTTCTTAACCCTAGCTGTGAAGCTGTTGCTAACAGTGATTTGTTAGTTCGTGCTCTCTGGGGTCCAGGGAGAGCCCTGCAGGTGCCTGTTAAATGCTCCACCTGAGAAAGGCCAAAGCAAACCAAACACCATGGCTTTACCCAGTTTTTCAAGTCTGGCGGCAGAATAGCTCCCACAGGAAACAGAACCTTCCATCAACAGCTTCAGTCCATCCGCCTTGTCTTCTGCCAGTAATTTTCATGAAGAATGCCTGGGCCTGCAAACCTCATCTTACTTTTCATCTGCTTCTTGTTCCTCCTCTCCCAGGTATTTAAGAATCTTCCTCCTCTTGTTAGAACAAAACTTGTGGGAAAGTTGAACCTAGTCTTCTGAGGGTTCCTCGTGCTGTCCCCAGACCTGGCTGGTACTTTTGTTAGTTTGTTAGTTTAAGTGGCAGAACTGAAGACTTTCCTCTAACCAGCCGCCTGGTTTTCCCTCTGTCTCTGAGCAAGCTTCACTCTGGAGTCAGAGATTTCCAGGCACAGCCTGTTCGTTCACTAGCCTCTTGATTTAGAACCCTTCACCGGGCTTTTCCTTCACCTCTGCCAGAAGGTGCGCTGCAGCCAAGGATGAGGACGTCTGTGCCTCGCTGGTAGCACCACTGTTTTCCTGGGCTGGAGCCTCCATCCTGGACCCACGTCCATGCTTCCTGTCCAGTCTTGATAGCAAACCTGTCTTACTGGTTGAGAAACGGGATGAAGAAGAAGGAAAGAAGCGGAGGTAAGGAACCGAGTCTCACTGACAGTCCATAAGCCCCAGCTTCAAAGCTGTGTGTTGGAAGTTTAGTAGAACAAATATTTGGATGGTTGGCTGAGGAATCATAAAATACCTCTGGTGCATCAGGACTTCACTAGCACTAGTTTCCAGACCCTTCTTTGCTAAATAAAGTAAATGTGTTTACTTGTACTCTAAGCTACTGTGTGACTTGGTCAAATCACTTCACCTCTTCCAGCCATAGTTTCTTCACTGTAAACTGAGAGGATGGGGCTACCCAAGTGGTTCCTGGAGCATCGTGGTCCCGAGGGAGGAATATTTGTGGAGCATAAATACTCTACCAGTCACGGAGCATGTTTGCAGGGGCTGCAGGACAGTGTTGCTGCCTTTCAGGACCCTGTTGTCTGATGGGAAATGTGTGACGGGCTCTTTCTGAACCCCCTGACCAGCCCCTCCCCGTGATTAAATAAATTCCAAAAATATTTTAAGAGATCTCAAAAAGAAAGTATTTGTACTTTAGATGTCCCCCAAATGATTCATTTATTGGTTGATGAATTCAAAAAATGTGTGACTGGATTTATTCTGAGATCACAACTCCTTTCTTATGAAATGTTTGCGCAGCTAGAACCCATCTCTTCATTATCCTCTGGGACCTGGGTAAGAATCTCATTTGGAAGTCATTGCCAGCACGGTATGTGCCTGGGTCTAAGGATCGCAAACAATGGGGATTGTTCCGGGTGCGTGCGGCCTGAGCTTGGCCAGGTGTCTGAGTCCTCATGGTCCTGGTTCATACAACTCAACTGGATTGCTCACCGTCACATAATCTACTGAAATGTTTCACCCACATACAGTATGTCAGCAGCAGTCCAGTGGGGCCTGGGACAGCTCACTACGGAAGGGGGAGGGGTGGGAGGGGAGGTGGAGCGGTGGGAGTGGAGGCTGAGGGGTCCAGAACAGACCTCTTCAGGGGAGCACAAGGAAGGTGTCTCTGTCACCACTGACCACTTCATGGCACTGTCGGACTTACTGAGGGAGGGAGGGAGTGGCATGGAAAAATAGCAAACTCAGGATATGATACACACGTTTATGTTTTAGACTTCTTACACGTATAGCCATGACATTGACAATTGATAAAATGTGTTAATAAAATTAATAAGTATTGGCAAGATTCTTATGTTTCTTAAAGAGAGATTAACACATGTAACTGTTAAGGACTGAGTTGCTTGTGAATAACAATTTAATTCTGTCTAGTACTTAAAACAGCCTCTCTGTGTAGATTTTATAGACATGAGTACAAAGTAATATTTCTTTACAAATATTCTAAAATTTAGTCTTTTCAACATTTCAAATGATTCTCCTCTATTGGTTGAAATTAGTAAGGTTTTATTATGAAATTATTATTACTCTCGAAGAGTAAAAATTTTGTAGTGAAAACATTCAGCTTTGGGTAAAAGTCACGGCATTCCTCACAAACATCACAAACATCAACATCATGGTAGTTGGGAAATTGGGTGGTGGTGGCGTTTCCTTTTATACAGTAAGTAGACACATTCTATTACACAAAACCTCATAAGGGTGGTGAATAAAATAATGAAAGATGTGAAACATTTGTATCTAAAGAGGATGAAAGAATTTAGCCACATATGTGAAAGAAGAGCTAAAATAGCATACAAAATCCCAAACCCATTAATTAATTAGTGACATAAATTATTCTGTGGTAGTCATTATTCCGTGGAAGTCTTTGAATGGGACAGATTTCGTGCTGATGGAAAAGGGGGAAAAGATAGTACATTACTTGTGGGGTTAAATTCTTTTGGGGTGAGATTCCATGGTTATGCACAAACGAAGTACTAAGTGAAAAAAATAAGTGAAATTAATGGAAATTTAAACACTCTCATTTAGAGAAAAGGTAAAGTAAAAAAATAACACCTCTTTTACTTACATTTACATTTGTTTGTTTAATAATCTAGCGTATAGGAGGTCCTTGCCATCCAAGGAAACTTGGAACCTGAGAAAGTCCCCTTAGATTTTCCAAAATCAGGGACCAAAATGATGTCATAAATAGGTAAAAATATTGAGTGGGATTATATTTTGAAAAATTAAAGCAAGTCATTATATCTTACATCATTAGGTATTAATTTCAGTTATGAGTAACTTCTTAGTTTTCCTTACTCTTGGCCAGTGACCTCCCTTAATAGTTTACTGCAAAAATAGAATCCATCACAGAGACTTCCTTATCTTTTTCCTGACTTGTGTACATCCACGCCCGTAGAGGTCCCTTTGCTCCCTTCTGTTAAGACAGGTGAGACCCCCTGGCCCCTCCTCTGGTGTTCAGGACCCCACCCCCTCTCTCTTCTCAAGACTTTGTCTTGCAATTCCTCTCCTCTTTACCACCAGTGATTCCCTGGACTTGATCATTCCCTTCATCATAGAACATGCTCTTGTATCTTTCATCTTTAATAAAACAACCCTCCTGAATCCCATAATCACCTCCAGCTACTTACTTCCTCCTCCTCTGCTCCCCCTTGGAAGCAGACATTTCCGTCCCCACTTCCTCAGCCTGGATTATCTCCTAGCCTGTTGCATCAGCTTTTGTCTCTGGACTCTGAGGAGACTGTCCTTATGAAGCTCGCTAGTGACTGCATCATCCAAGTCCAGGGCTCACATCTCTGTGCTCTTCTTGACTCCTCAACAGCATTTCAACATCATTGACCACTTCCTCTTCTTTGAAGTGTGCTCTTCTCTTGGCTCCTGTGACATCTCACCTCCTATTTTCTAGCTGCTGTTCTCAGTCTTCTCTCTTTGCCAAGTGTTGGTGTACCCAGCCTTTATCTTTATCTACACTTTCTCCCTAAGTGATCTCATCCAAAATGACGGTTTTAAATACTATCTTTATGAAAGTAATTTCCAAAATTTTACCTGCACCTTTCATCTCTTCAGTGAGTATCAGACTGTAACATGCAAAGTTTTCTGGGCCTCTCCATGTGGATGTCTAACTGAAATGTCACACTTAACATGTCCAAAGGAGAATTCTCACTTTGTACTCCAATTGCTTTTTTTCTCTTCCAGGCTTATACATCTCAATAAATGGCATGAACCTCCAGCCAGAAATAGTAGCCATCTTTGATCTGTCTCCTTCCTTTACCTATGACATTCAAACCTTTAAGAAATCCTAATGTCTTTACTGCCTGAATCAATCCTAAGTCCACCCACTTCTCCCCATCTCCACTACTAAAAGCCTTGTCCAACTTCTGTCTGAAGTAGCCTGCCTTCTGGTTTCTGTCCTTTTCTCTTGTCCTACCACAGTGTAGTCAGAGCAGTCAACTTTTGGAAACGGAAACCATATAAAACTCAGTTGGTTAATATTCTCCAATGGGATCCCAATGCACAAGAATGAATATTCAAACTCTTTACCTTACTACTTCTTATAAAATTCTATAAAAACTAGACCCCATCTAGTTCATCAACATCCTATGACTCTCCTTCACCCTACCTCAATTTTACTTAGGAAGTAAAGCAACAGGACTTGGTAATGAATTAAATATAGGACGTGAGGAAAGAGTGTCAAAATGACCTATGTTTCTGCTTTGCTCAATTTGATAGGGTACTAGTGACCTTGACACTTGTTGCTGTAAGAAACAGGCCACCAAAAAAAGGCTCAAATACAATAGAATTTTATTTCTGGTTCACATGACAGTGTGCTCCTGATCCAGGCAGATTTCCGCCACTCAGAGATTCAGGGACCTAGGCCCCTTTCATCCCAGCCTGTCACCCCCAGGAACCCATATATCTGCACTCAGACTGTGGAAGGAGATCAAGTGTGGAGGAAGCACATCTGTTTGTACGTTTTGGTCCAGAAAGGACACTTGGTGCTTCCACTCACATTCCATTGGCAAGGGCCATCCGTGAGGCTGCCTCTGGGTGCAAAGTAAGACTGGGAAATATCCCTGGTGGGAATCCACTTTCTAGAACTCTCTTCTATGGATGGAGGACACAAATTCCAGTGGTCATGTAGCCAACTCTGCCACAGATAACTGTCTCTGACAGGGAACACAGACCACTGCAGAGAGCAAGTTCTGTGAGGGAGCATCACGCGTTCACATGATATCAAGCAAAGTACAAGAAAAAGAACATATTTCAAGGTGAGCTATCTATGCATGTGATGCCAAAACCCACCAGTCAGTTTGGATAAAAACCAATTAGTCAGGTGATAGTTTGAGACTTTGAAGCCAGAAACACAAATCAAAGGAAAATATTCATTTCCCAGAAGCTGTTTTACTTCTTACATATTTCAGCATCACACACGTTCAGCCACTGAAGCCCAGATTCAAATCATGACGTACATTTTGTGGCTCTCTGATGAGATGGGGTGGGTTTCCCTGAACAGAGGTTCTGGAAAGACCATGAGCTTATGAGACAGAAGTGTAATCTGCATATGTGGCCAATGCACTTACTGAAAAAAAAGACTCATCTTTGTTTTATTCAATTTGGAAATAAATATTGACCACTATTTTCTACAGCTCACACAAATGACGTAAGAAGAAGGATGACCGATTGTTAATAACAGACTGAGACTGTTTGGAAAGCAACTTTGACTACAGAATGTACAAATATCTGTAAATACTCACACTTCAACAATGAATATCAGATCAGCTAATACCTTTGCACAATTTTATGTGACAGGACTGTGCTTGGCCTCGGGAACAAAGAACCAAGAGAAACACGTCCCCTCTGGGGAGTCATACCATATGGCAGAGAGGTAGCAAGAGAAGTTTATCATCTTAATGCCCTCTGATGATTTCTAAGGCTGAGTAGGAAAGCCTGAGCAGGGCACCTCAGCGCAGAAAGGGGAGGACCCTTGCCAGAGGGGGTTTCTAGGTTGAGTCTTAAAGGAACAGCTGAGAGAGTCAGGAGGCCATTCCAAGCAGAGAAGAGAGCCAAATTCAGGACACAGCTGCACAAATCAGTGTGCAGGGCCATTCTGCACTGGTGGAGGGTGGACGGCAAAGGGTGTGGTGTGGGGAGGGGTGAGGGGGGTGGAGGTAGGCTGTGCAGGCCCGTAGTTTTGCTGAGGACCTTGGTCTTTTACTCTGTGTGCATGGGAGCCACTGGATGCCTTACAACAGAGGAGGATATGGTCATTTGTTATGTTTTAGATGAATTGTTCTGCAAAGTGAATTTGAAGAGATAACCTGGTAGGGAGTCAGGTATAACAGGAAAGAAAGCCCATCCTTTGCTGTTTGGTGTGGAGGTCAGTTCGTTCGTGCATGCATCAGTTCATCCAGCTGATATTTAGGGAACATCAGTGTCATGCTGGGCACCTGGCTAGGTGCTGGAGATGTTACAGAAAATGATGGCAGGGCCCCATCCCTATGGGGAAGGTGCTTCCAACTGGGTGAATGTTTCCCTTCTGGAATCACCAAAACCTGTCCGACAGTTCAGTATGTGTGCACGTGTGCACCACACTGGGGCTTTAAGCCTCTAGATCTCCCACTCCCACTCTGGGCTTCCCACTGTGTTGTCAGCCACGCCCAGTGACAGTGATCTGAAACACCATCTCTCTGCCAAGTAAGAGAGGGCCTGTGCCTGGCTTTAATCATGAGGTTGCTCAAAACTTTAGCCAGACTCTGTTGCCAGTATTCTGGTTAGTCCAGGGAATATCGAATATTTATTCCATGTAATATTTGCTGTGCTATCTGGTAACCAACTGTGTGTATGAAAAGTGCTGAAGAAAGGTGAAGTTTGCAGTTTTGCTTTGCAGATCAGTGATTGAATTCGGCCTTGAGAACGGAGTTTGGAAGGAGGATTAAACTTTATCACTGATTTGTCCTGTACTCTTTTTTTCTGTTACTAATCAGTACTCACCAGGCTTGTAAGAAAGGTCTTCAGCTTCAGTCCCTCCTCCTTTCCTGTTAGGTGTGTATGTGCAGGAGAGAGAGGTGACTTCATGCCCCGTGGTTGCATGTCTTTACTCTTGAGTGCTACCTGGGAAGACCCCCATGTGTCTCTGGAAACCTCCCTGTGGCTCCCTGCAGCCTGAGGCTGGGGTGGCGGGCCCGGGGGTTTGGCCCAGGTGGGCGGCATCTGCGGCAGAGGCCTGTGGGAGGCTGCTTCCCGCCCTCGCGGCATCACAGTCCCCTTCACTCTCGCCAGCATGACTCATCAGATTGTTCTGACCAATCAGCCCTTCCAGATTAATTACCCAAGGGGCCAATGAAAGATTAGTGTATGGGGAGATTCAAAAAGAAATAGGAAAAAACCAGGTTGCTGAGCAACCCGACTGGGTAAGCAGAGAGAGATGCTATTTTTACACCAGGAAGGTGGCTGCAGTTGATTTTGTAGCAAACTCCTGGACTCAGCCAGTGGATCGACCTCCTGAAGACCTCGGAATGAGCCGCACAGCCTGACAGACATGTACTAGTGTCCTCCTGTAGGTCTCTGTTGAAGTGGGGCCTCTTCAGAAAGGACTCCACGTTACTTATATCCCTCAGAGTGCCCTGTGCCTTTTCTGCATGGCATGTGTCGAAATTTGTAACAACAAAGGTATTTTTCTGTTTTTGTAAATCATCTCTCTACGCACTGGACTGGAAGCTGGCCGAGGGCAGGTGCAGGGCCTGCTTCTGTTTCACACTGTTTATCCCCAGCACATATTACATCGGCTGGTTCACAGCGGGTCTCAATCTTTGTAGAATGAATTAATGAACAAGTGAAAATTAAACTGATTTTAGTGTATTGGATCTGATCACCATTAAATGTCATCTCTAGTCAAAATGTGGGAGAGGATCATGACCTCAGAGGTGGTTTTTCAAGTTGCTAACAGAAGTAGTTTTCAGCAATAAAATACCTAAATTCTGGCAGCTGAGTGCTGTCCCCTAAGTTAGCCAGCACGCTTGCACTCATGGCACAGGTCTGTGGGTCACCGTGCTACGTGACCGAGCCTGCAGGCTGCCTGCACAGAACAGCAGGGCAGTGACGGCCCAGGGGTGCCCACCGCTTGGGGGGAGTAGCAGTGTGGGCCAGGGTGCCTTCTGGATCAGGTGACTTCAGAGAGGAGACCTGAGAAGTGATGGAGTGCTGGCTGAGGCAGGCACAGCCAACCACACTTGCCTCCTGGGTCTCCTCCTCCTCCACCTACTCCTCGCCTTTCCCGCCACCAGATGCTGCAGGGCCCCCTCCAGCCCTGTCCTCTTGTGGATCTTTTCTCTCTCCTCCTCTCTTCACAGACCTGTCTCTCCAGGTGGTTTCACCCAGGCTCAAGTTTTTAAATCCAGTCCACACACAAGTATCTCCCAAATGCATATTATCCTCTGGAACTCTCCTCAGAACTTTGGCTTATAAATTCAACTGCCAGAAGCCCTGACTAAACGTCAACTCTTTCTGCCTTACGCTTCCAGACCCAGAGGGCTCATCCTTTCTCTAGGCAGTTTGTTTAATTCTTGGACACTCGGGGTTGTGAGGAGGTTCATTTTGCTTCTCTGAGTTCCTTTCAGTTCTGGAACTACAAAAATTAAAAAATGCCCACATTCATGCCCAACTGATGGTTAAACATCTCAAGGTAGCTATTATGTGTCTTTTTCCTCGTCTCCTCTGTACGCATTCTCATATGTTTCCAGGCTTTTCATATTGTTACATGTGTGTTATGTGTAAAGCACGGTACCGGGTACTTTGGTTACTGAAATGGTCATGGAGTCTGTCCTCTGCATCTCATGGCTCTGTAGGGACAACTGGTGTGTCCTGTATCAGCTAGGACACGGCGAGTGTGCTGCGACAGACCCCAAATGCAAGGGCTCCGATCTGATGAGGTGCTGCTTTTAGGGGGTCTGGGCGGTGGTGTCTGTGTGGCTTTATGGAGGAAGCATGTGGGAACAGGAGTGTGGAAGGTCAGCAGGACTCAGACCCCTGGGGCTGGGGCGGCCGAGAGACTGCGTGGGCAAAGCCAGGAGGGACTGGCAGGACCTGTGCAGGGGCTGGGAGGAGCTCGCTTTTGTGGGGAGAGGACCCTGTACAGAGGGGTGTCTTAGTTCCCTGGCCGCTGTAATGAAGTGTCACAAACCGGGCAGCTTAAACAACAGAATTTTATTGTCTCACAGCCCTGGAGGCCAGAAGTCTAAGATTGAGGTGTGGGCAGAGCCCTGCTCCCTCTGGAGGCTCTCGGGGAGGAACCTTCCTCACCTCTGCGGCTTCCAGTGGTTCCAGGCGTCCCTGGGCTCCTGGTGGCATCACTCTGATCTCTGCCTCCGTCTTCACATGGCCGCCTTCCCCCTGTGCTGTGTGTCTCTGTTTTCTCCTCTTCTGAGGACACCAGTCATGGTGGATTGGGCCCACCCTAATGGAGTATGACCTCATTTTAACTCGATTGCATCTGCAAAGACCCTATTTCCAAAAGAAGTCACAGTCATCCACGGGAACTGAGCGGTAGACTAGGACTCCCACATGTCTTTTAGGAGGACACAATTCAACCCACAACAAGTGGGGAGTGGAAGTTAGGTAGGAGGGTGGTCTCGAACCTATACTTCTCTGAAATCCAAGCTAAGGAGTTCAGACTTTATTCCTTAGGTCAGTGACTCTAAGTCCTAGCTATTAATCAGAAACAGCTGGAAATCTTTTTAACATGCAGATGTCTAGATTCTGCATCAGAATCCCCCTAGATACGAAACTTTTAAAGCTCCCTGGGTGTTTTTGATACTTAGCCAGGCTTAGAGCCACTCATCTGGCTGATGAGGACCAGCTGAAGGGTTTTTCCTTATGATGATGTCGGTTTTAGGACACTTCAAAGTCTGGAACAGCCATGGTTAAGTGTTTTCTAGTGTTTCCATCCTAAAGTGTGGCCCTCCAAATTGAACACAATCCTCCCGATGTTGTGTGGCCAGCCCGAGCACAGTGGAACCATTACTTATTTTGTTCTGTTTATCCTGCCTCTATGGATGTGGTACCGATGGTGGTCCCTTTCACAGTAGACCGATCTGCACTTGGCTGCATGTAGAGTTTGTGGTCTGTTGAGACTCTTCCCATGTCTTTTCCACATGAACAGCTATAAATCTAGGTTTTCCCTATGCAGTACTTGTGCAATTGATTTTTGGATCCTAGATGCAGGCCTTGACATGTATCTCTGTTTAATTTCATCTTGTGGTTTCAGTCAAGTGTTCTAGCCTGTTGGGGCCTTTGTAGTTCGAGTCGGTCATTTATCATGTGAGCCATATCTCGTAAGTCTGTCATCTGCAGATTTGATAAACATATCTTTTCTGGCCTCACCCAAATTGCTACAAGACAGGTTAAATGTGTCACAGAGAGAGAGAGATGTATGATATTCCTCCAGAGACGGACCTCCACTGGCAAATACTCTTTCGGTACATAGTTCCTAAATCAGCTGTCGTATTGAACCAACTCTTAGTCAAGCCATATTTTATTCTCAGAGAATTCTTTGAAACTTCTGTTATCCAGGAGGTGCTGCAAATGTATAATTAGTCCCTGAAGTACAAGTCAAGAAGACGAAAGAGTGGCCTTTCATCAGTTGGCCTCCAGTGAGAAAACTCAAGCCACAAACAAAGAATTTTTATTGTCAACTTTGAACCAAAAGCAATCAATGAGTCAACCAAGCTCCAAGTGACTACATGCTGAGAAACAAATTCAGAGTCCACATAGCACAATTTTTGAAGCTAGAAGCTAGAGCATGGTATTCAGGTTGCTGCAATTCCAGACCCTATTTTAGTTAAAAAAAAAAAATACCTGGAATGTTCAACTGCATGTGGAGATCCTTTACTGAACTCCTACTGTACATTTGTCATGGTGCTGCATGCTCTGGAGTATATTAACATGTGGCTTCCTGGGACGAGAAAGACATGAAGGAAGAGGGGATGGGGCTGTTATCTGTGATCTGGCTGCCCAGCTGTATGGACACATAAAGTGAGGAGTTCAGGCTCCTGAGAAGGATGGATCTGCTTCAAACACTAGCACCGCAGTTGATTGCTGTGTGACCTCTGTCAAGATCATTAACTTCTCTGAGCCTCATTCTGGCCATCAGTTAAGTGTTGACCATAACGGAAGCCAAACTAGCAAGATTGTGAAGATGAAATGAGATGTGTGGAAAGAGTCTGACTTAGGAGCAGGCCCAGCACTTAGGGGTCAAAAATGTCGACTTCTATGAAGGTTTGACAAGTAAAGGTAATACGTGATCCTGAGCCAGAAAAAGGACATTAGTGGGAGAACTGGCAAATTTTGAATAGTGACTCAGGAGTTAAGGTAGTTGTATCAGTGTTGATTTCCTGATCTTGATCATTGTACTGCGGCTGTGTAACATTAGAGGAGGTGGAAGGACTTTATATTCTTTCTGCAACCCTTTGCAAGTGAGTGCTTATTTCAAAATGAAGTTAAAGAAATGTAAACGTCAACCCTTTTAACATGGGTGTCTCCTCGTCTTCTGCCTAAGTGGGGAGACTGGCATAAAATGAGACCTATAGAACAACACATGGTTGTTACAGATGATTCAGTACAGGTAAAAAAGAGAGTATAACTCACAAGCAAGAGCCCTGTGTTGTGTGTCTGGAGATTCTTCCCAAGTTCATGGTCAGCCTTCCCTTGGACAGAATCATTGCCCTGCAGTGGGGACAGGTCTTCAGTTTGGACATGATGGAGACGCAGTGCAATTCCCCTGGATCATTTCTGGGAAGGGTGAGGCTGGACACTCACAAGAGGGTGCCCTGTGAGCGGCTAGAGGTGTCGGGCAGGGCTGCAAATACAGCTGCCTGTAGGGGACAGAGGAAGCTGGAGACAGGGGCACAGACTCTGAACCTTACAGACGGGAAGCGGGGCTAGAGTCCAGGATGCGCATGAGCTCTGGGCCTCGTGGAGGAGCTGACAGGGCTGATCGCCGGCTGTGCCAGCATCGTCGCTTAACCAGGGCCGCCCAGGGCTCACACAGGCAGTCTGTGCTGTTTGCCGGGGCCCTTTTTCCCTCGTACGGTGTGGGGAAAGCAGCCCTGGTGAGGTTTTATGCAGGAGGTCTTTGGTTCCCCCCCCACGACCTAATCACCTCTCAGAGGCCTCACCTCCTGACACCGTCAGGGGGACACAGAGCTGAGTGACAAGCACCTGCATCCTTTGATGACTTTGAGCCCCAGATCCATCCACACCTGAAGCTCTGATACGAACTTATCATTGACATGAGCCAGTACATCTCAAAAGAGGTACAAAGACAGAACATAAAAAAAAGAAAACTACTTTAAATGTTGAACTGCCATAATGTAATGCTACTCTCATATTGTTTGCAGGAGTCCTTGCAAACATTCTTAAAATGAGGCAGAAAATCAAAACCCTTTACAGAACACAATGGATGACACATTTTTAGAACATTAAAAGGGGCTGAAAATACTATCCATGGCTGTCAGCCGCTAGTTTTACAACATGTTCAAGGTTTGCTACTTTAAAAAAACAATCTACTAGAAAGAAAATGGTGGTGGAGGGGAGGAGGGTTTCCTGTTTTCTTCTAAAATTCAAAAGGGGTTAAGATAGTCTGGGACAGGGGATGGTGAAAAACCTGAAACATTGTTTAGACCTGCCTGCTGGTACCAGATGCAGATGCCTTCAGAAATATACAAATTAGTTCCCTTGTTTCTTTCTCAATTTGAAAATAAGGACAGCTCTTCAGCTTTTTAAAAAAAAAAATAAATTTATTTTATTTATTTTTGGCTGTGTTGGGTCTTTGTTGCTGGGCGCGGGCTTTCTCTAGTTGTGGTGAGCAGGGACTACGCTTCATTGTGGTGCGCAGGCTTCTCATTGCGGTGGCTTCCTCTTGTTGTGGAGCACGGGCTCGAGGTGCGTGGGCTTCAGTAGTTGTGGCACGCGGGCTCAGTAGTTGTGGCTTGTGGACTCTAGAGCACAGGCTCAGTAGTTGTGGAGCGTGGGCTTAGTTGCTCCGCGGCATGTGGGATCTTCCTGGATCAGGGCTCGAACCCATGTCCCCTGCATTGGCAGGTGGATTTTTAACCACTGCACCACCAGGGAAGCCCAGCTCTTCAGCTTTAGATGGAGTTAGGGCCTCTCACTGTTGTGGCCTCTCCCGTTGCAGAGCACAGGCTCCGGATGCACAGGCTCAGCGGCCGTGGCTCACGGGCCCAGCCACTCCGCGGCATGTGGGATTTTCCCGGACTGGGGCATGAACCCGTGTCCCCTGCATCGGCAGGTGGACTCTCAACCACTGGGCCACCAGGGAAGCCCTAGATGGAGTTATTTCTAAAATAACAGGGATCTAATGTCATTACGTCATGACTGACACCCCATGTATCCTTTTAACTGTCTCACCGGCGGGAGGAGGGGGTGCTATCTCATCCTCTGCCTTTCTAGCTGCTTCTCAGAGCATAGCAGGAAGGTTCCCTCTACACCCAGGGACACCCTGGAGACCATGGCAGTATATATAGAGGAAAAGGAGTAACATGTAATTGTGTTTGTTCTTAAAGCAATTAATAAGCTTGTTTTTGAGAGCAGTTTCAGGTTCACAGCAAAACTGAGCAGAAGGTAGAGAGTTCCTATTGAACCCACACACACAGCCTCCTCCACTGCCTGTTGTATTTGGCGCAATCAGTGAACATGCATGACATGCCAGTAATGGTGGTTTTAATGTTTTTGTATAAGGAGAGTGAAGAAAAGTGGTTCCTGACAAAACTCATGAACTTCTCATGAGGTCTAAACATAGTACAGTCAAAAATTGAGGCTTTAAAACATGACTTAAATAGCTGAAGCCATCATCCTGAGGCCATTGATCTGTTATTGGTCATCTCTCACGCCCTCCCCCATCTATCTACAATTTTCCTGCCTAAAAAGTAAGTGTCATTGACAAACAGCCAGGCCACCTTCCTGTCTTATTTTCCTAAGGGGTCATGTTTCCAGGGTTTGCTGCCATCTACTGGAAAACAAGAAACAGCAATCTCTGTACTCTGCTGGGTTAAACATGAGATTTTTTTTTTTTTTTTCTTCTTTTTTTTCTGGTATGCAGGCCTCTCACTGTTGTGGCCTCTCCCGTTGCGGAGCACAGGCTCCGGACACGCAGGCTCAGCGGCCATGGCTCACGGGCCCAGCCGCTCCGCGGCACGTGGGATCCTCCCGGACCAGGGCACGAACCCGTGTCCTCTGCATCGGCAGGCGGACTCTCAACCACTGCGCCACCAGGGAAGCCCGAGATGATTTTTTTATTTGCAAAATAACACAGACCCCTCTTGTTTCCTTGTAAATGATTCCTTAAATTACATTTAGCTAAGGTCACTGGGAGACCGTGGTTTGAACTTGCCATCTGAAGGAGTCATCACCCTGCGTTGTTCTGACCACCATCTGTTAGGGTATCCATGGATCCCCAGCACCCAGTGATCTCAGAGAGACAGCAGTGAGCGGTCCTGAAGACAGATTTCAGTTCCCTGCCCAGGAATCGGACCTGGGTAGCCTGGATGAAAACCAGGAATCCTAGCTGCTAGACCACCAGGGGCTAGAGGCTAGAGGCAAAGTTTCCCTGGCTCTTGCTCCCTTTGAAAGGAAGAATGTTTCAAGGAGGCAAAAATTGTAAAAACAGGTACAGAGTTTATTATTAGAGACATAGCACAAGGTATGGGAGGGCACCCAGAGGAGCAGTTTATTGATTTAAGTCAGAAGCTAGGCAGAAATACACACCCAGATGGGCATCCTCTCTAACAAGGAGGAGCACAGAAAAGAGGTGATCGAAATCCCTTATGTAGGACAGTCCTTCCGGGGCTTTGTTTACCTTTGGCCAATTATCTTGTTTCATTTTTCACACCGGATTGGTCCTAGGACCCTCCCCAAGATGAGTGTGCAACTTTTTGCTAAGATGGATCCCACTGCAGAGGCCTTTGGGGTGCATGTCCACACTGATTATGGGGTGGCGCCCCCTCCCTTTTTGACCCCCAAGGAGCCTTCCTGCACATGTGCAGATGGGGAAGTTTTCCTTGACCTCAGGAGTGGTCATCTTATCTCTTTACTTCAGCACAGCTCAGCTTCTGCTGCTAGCTTTGTCTTTGGAGTGTCTGAGAACAAAGCTTCAATTTTAGTCCACTTGACAAATACCAGCTGTCTAGCCCAAGGGCCCATCTATCTCCTACCTCATCAGCACAGAGCAAGTGTTCAGGAAATGCTTGTAGGGGTCCATCTCTTAGGGTGTCCTTGGATCCTCAGCACCCAGCACAGAGCCAACGCTTGGGGAGTGCTTGTGGGGAGGGAGAGAAGGATTAAATGAGTGAAAGAAATCATAAGCCTCTTGGGTCCCCTGTGAGGAAAGGTTCCTGGGCCATTGGTCTATGTGGTCCTTAGAGCTTCTCCATACCAGATAGTGTTCTGATTGGAGGACGCTGGGTGGGGAAAGGAAGAGAATTTCTGAGATCCTCTCCTGCACTGAGAACAGGAGAAGCCCAGGGAAGTGCCAGTTGTATCCAGGTCTCCTAGTGTGTGCCTTGATGGGTTAGCAGCTCAAAAGGTACCTCGTGAAAAAGGGCTCTCCCTCCAGGCTTGGTGGCCCCCCAGTCCCCACAGAAGAGGCAAACCCGGGTATCCAGAACTGTTTGTTTTTCTTCTGTGGCGACCAGTCTATTGATATTTTACCAAGAAATGGGAATGTCCCTGCTCAGGGATGTGCTGCACATGACCGAACACATTAGGAGACAACTACCAAGAGTGCGCTTTTGGATAAATAGCAACTTGTGCACACAGTTAATTATCTGGGACTTCTCTCTGGTCCCTGCAACCCGTACTTCTCAGTAAGCAGTGTTGCCCAGTAACATGCATCATGGATCATGCGTTCTCTGCAGGGGTGATGTCAATCCCAAAGGGACAAGAGCTACTAGATATTACCATGGCTTGTGGAACCCTTCCCCACAAAATCTCATTCCTTACTATTTCACCTCTCTTGTTGGGTTTTCTTGGGTATCACACAGGCAGCATTGACCCTGAATTGGGTCAGTGGAAGACACATAAAATGTATGCAGGGTCAGGGCTCTCAAACTGTGGTAAAGAGTTGTCTGTGATGGGAGGACTTTTGCTTTATTGCTTGATCTCTGCCATGTTTATAAGTGTGGATGTTGTAATTATTCATATATTCTACCTGAGGTTTTTTATATTTCCTAAACCTGAGGATTGATGCCTTTCAAGTACTCAACTAGTTTGTCTTTAAATAGTGTTCCTCTCCTTCGGGAACGCCAATTAAATGTATGTTAGAGCTTTCTTTTTATCCTCTACAACTTTTTTTTTCCATACTGCAGTCCTTTTAATTACCTTATCTGTAATATAATTCATAGGTGACTGTGCAGAGATCAAGGCACCTTCAAAGAGAAGGAGACGGCTTCATATGAAACTTGCTCTTTTGAATCGATTCAGAACTCCATCGAAGTCTTGTGATAATTTCATGTAAATCCTGGTGTTCCATATCTGTATCTTTTAACCTGTATGTACCATTAACACACTACGACGTTTCAAAGACATCAGAGGCTCATCTAATTTGTATCACCGAATTATATTATTACCAGCAGCAGCACATCATTACTGATTTTTAAAAATTCCAATGGAAGCTTGTCATAAAAACATTCGCAGAGTTCTCATATAGTCATCTCAAAAGGGCTATGATGGGGGCAAAAAACCCACATTCTTGAGTTAAAACCTTCTGGTTTCTTGCAGTCAGATCCCGCTATGGATATTTACGTTTTGCAACTGCCTTTTGGCAGGATTCGGCAGTCTTGTAGCATCTTGAGTTGCCCCACCGTGGACATTAACAATCACAACTCGTTGCTGTTTGAACCGCCAATATATTTGTTTACAGATTCTCCTTTGTTTAATTTGGGCAAATAAAATAGTTGTACAAATTCTTTTTTTTTTTTTTTTTGCGGTACGCGGGCCTCTCACTGTTGTGGCCTCTCCCGTTGCGGAGCACAGGCTCCGGACGCGCAGGTTTAGCAGCCACGGCCCACGGGCCCAGCCGCTCCGCGGCACGTGGGATCCTCCCGGACCGGGGCACGAACCCGCGTCCCCCACATCGGCAGGCGGACTCTCAACCACTGCGCCACCAGGGAAGCCCTTATGATTTTGATTTCATAAATACTACTATTCTTCTCATTGGTACAGTCATGGGCTTTCCTAATCATTCACTAGTGTTGTGTTCGGTGCTGTAAAAAGTGAGCCAGAGGGGCCTTTATCCTGACACTACTTCTAAGAGAGGAAATTGTGATGTGGTTAGAGAGAGGATTAATACAGCTGCGAAGGAGACACACAGCCTCCCATTCCTGTGAGATTAACTGTGGTCGTGCCCACGTGGGAGCTGCAGACTCTAGTCTTCTTCTGACTGGCTTGGAGGTTTCCCAGCGCAGTGTTGAAAGTCAGGAACTCCTAACTCTTTCTTGATGTGTGGGTGCCCTGGGGCATCTGTAACAAAGCACCACAACTTGGTAACTTACAAATCAGACGTTTATGCACTCACAGCCTTGGAGGCCAAAAGTCCAAAATCAAGGTGTCATAGGGCCACACTCCCTCCGAAGGCTGCAGGGGATGATCCTTCCTGCCTCTTCCAGCTCCTGGTGGCGCCGGGTGTCCCAGGGCTTGTGGCTGCATCCCTCCACTCTGTGCCGCCGTCCTCACACAGCCGTCTTTCCTGTGTGTCTGACCCTCAGGTCCCTCTCCATAACTTTTAAGTTGCCTTGTATGGTCTTTAGCTCATTGTTGGTGCTACCAATCTGGCAGTCCTTTAAAACAGTTTTCTTTTTTATTGGAGTATAGCTGCTTTACAGTGTTGTGTTAGTTTCTGCTGTACAACGTAGTGAATCAGCTACATGTACACATGTATCCCCTCGCTCTGTGTCGCCCCCCCACCCCCCACCCTACCCATCTAGGTCATCACGGAGCGCTGAGCTGAGCTCCCTGTGCTGTGCTGCAGGTTCCCCCTCGCTGTCTGTTTTAACACGGTGGTGTATTTATGTCAAACCTAACTTCCCAAATTCATCCCACCCTCCCCTTACCCCGCTGTGTCCACATATCCATTCTCTATGTCTACGTCTCTCTTCTTGCCCCGAAACTAGGTTCATCTGTACCATTTTTCTAGATTACACATACATGCATTAATATACGATATTTGTAAAACAATTTTCTTGTTTAGCTTGTGCTCATAGCATAAATTAGAACCCCAAACCAGGCCAGCCCATGATTACAGAGTTTCACTGGACGCATATTTTCCCCTCAAGGAACCGAGGCCACCATGAAGTGTTCCCATTTGTGTTCATTTGCGGTTCTGATTTTCTTCTTGTTCAGCCTCACTGAGCATCTTCTGGGCTCTGGGTTTATGTGGGGGCCTCGTACCTCCACTCACTTCGCGTGGGTGAGCCCAAGGCCTGTCTCCGGACTTCCTGGGTGGTCACTAAACCCTCAGCAGTAGCAGACACTGTTAGGGCTGCTCCAGCTCCGGGGCTCCAGGGGCAGCTGAGGTCCACACTCCCGCCTAGGATTTCACTCGTGAACTCAGCTATGCACATACAAGGATTTTTAAAACATTTTATCTAACACTTTTAGTTTGTGACAAGAGCGTTTTCAGGCTGTCTACACTCTAATTATTGACAGAGATGAATGCGATTTTATTGTCTTTACAGTTTCCTTGGCACAGTGTATATAGCTCATCATAGGCTTCCAATAAATATTTGAGGAGACGAATAAACACACACATAAAGTTACATGAAATACATAAACTCTCCAAGTTAAACTTAGTAATTTCTATCATTCCTCTAATACAGATACATTTGTGCCCCCTTATCCGTGGTTTCACTTTTTGAGGTTTCAGTTACGCATGGTCAGCCTTGATGCAGACATATTAAATGGAAAATTCCAGAAATAAACGATTCATAAGTTTTGAATCATCTTTTCTGAGGAGCCTGATGAAACGTTTTCTCTCCATCCGCCTCAGGACTTCACTTATCGCTTCCTCTGGCGCCTCCCGCCTGTTAGTCACTGAGCAGCCCTCAGTCATCAGGTGGACTGTTGATACCACAGTGCTGGTGTTCAGGTGACGCTGTTTACTTAATAATGGCCCCAAAGTGCCAGAGGAGTGATGCTGGCAATTCGGAGGTAAAGTGCTTCCTTTAAAAAAGCATAAAGGTAAAAGTTCTTGACAAGGAAAGAAAAAAAATCATATGCGGAGGTTGCTAAGATCTTTGGTAAAAATGAATCTTCTATCTGTGAAATTGTGAAGAAGGAAAAAAATCTGTACCAGTTTTGCTGTCACACCTCAAACTGCAAAAGTTATGGCCACAGTCCATGATAAGTGCTTAGTTAAGATGAAAAAGGCATTAAATTTGTATAACAAGATATTTTGAGAGAGAGACCACATTCACATAACTTTCATTACAGCATATTGTAATAGTTCTATTTTATTATTAGTTGTTAATCTCTTACTGTGCCTAATTTATAAATTAAATAGGTATGTATGTACAGAAAAAGACATCGTATATATGGGGCCCAGTACTACCTTGGGTTTCAGGGATCCACTGGGGTCTTGGAACGTATCTGTATAGAAGTAGACATAGATGCAGAAACAGGTGGATACCAGACCAAAGGACGTGATAGGTTAGTTCGCTCAGTCCTCTGTCCTCCCTCTCAGCACACACACGCTCCCGTATATCCGTATGCACAGACCACGCCAGGTCTAAGAGCTCAGCAGAACACA
Source organism: Kogia breviceps (assembly GCF_026419965.1). Classification (NCBI taxonomy): domain Eukaryota; kingdom Metazoa; phylum Chordata; class Mammalia; order Artiodactyla; family Physeteridae; genus Kogia; species Kogia breviceps. The sequence goes on along the minus strand of NC_081322.1, from coordinate 88,706,876 downwards.
GCCACTCACCTGGCATTTCCCTGGGCTGCAGGCACACGATGTGAGAAAAGGGCGAATTGGAACAACCCAAGGAGGCTTGTAAAACGGTGACTGTCACCAACCACAATTCGAAGCTAGTCTCCGGTCCCTCCAAGGGGCTTCCAGGCGATTCCGAGAGGTCCCCCTCCCCCAAAGCCCACCGTCAAAACCACCACACACACAGGTTCGCACCTGTTATTTGTGGGCCCCGGTTCTTAATAACCAGACTGTGATCTTATCTTTACCTTTCTTTTGTGCAGCTCCCACCTTCTATTCACCTACATTCACCTATGGATTTTTAAAAGAGATATTAACATGCAATTTGGAATCTTAGTAAGTCTGGAAAATCACAACACACACACGTAAAACTTCCAGTTCTCAGGCTGGCTTGGCTTCTTTATTTGGTGGACGCTTCCCCCTAGTGGTGAGTGCCGCTGCGTAGACGTGCGGTTTACAGCCCCGCAGAGCGGTGTGACTATACCCCGCACAACGGCATGTATAAGCCTTGTGATTTCGACGCCGTATCTGGCACCGTCTTCCCTCCCTCTGTGTGTGTACCCTTCCCCTGTGTTCTTCTCTGTGTTCTTTCCCGTTATCCCCAGAGACCCCACCGCTGAACACGTTTGCAGTAATTTTCTTAAACAAAACCTGGCACGTTGTCTTGTTCAGTTAATCTGATCCATTAATGTGGTTGTGATCAGAGGAAGACCAGTCATGCTTGATGTGGGTTAATTCCTCTGTCCCTCTCAACTGTGTGAAAGGGCATTTTACATGAAGTTCATTACCATAACATTAAGACTAAGTAGTTTATATCAATTTTAGGTTACTTTGTGAGATTCAGACAAACCCATGTGATTTAAATTGAGTTAGGTGTGTGGTGTATTTTCAAAAAATAGTATAGTTGAAAATTTCAGAGACATCATGTGAAAGGTGGAAAATGAAGGATGCCTGGCTCTGGGCTCTGACTTTGCCGCCGGCCAACTCTGTGCTGAGCGGACCACTTAGACTGTGGGGTCTCTCAAACAGGTTGTGACTGAATGGTCCCCAGACCCCAGACCTCATTCCTGTGGTCCCCCGAGTGGTGACTAAGTGGGAGTCAAATTTGGGAGTCAAAAATTTGACGAGGGCTTCCCTGGTGGCGCAGTGGTTGCGACTCCGCCTGCCCATGCAGGGGACGCGGCTTTGTGCCCCGGTCCGGGAGGATCCCACGTGCTGCAGAGCGGCTGGGCCCGTGAGCCATGGCCGCTGAGCCTGCAAGTCCGGAGCCTGTGCTCCGCAACGGGAGAGGCCACAACGGTGAGAGGCCCACGTACCGAAAAAAAAAAAAAAAATTGACGAAAGAGGCTTTTTTCAATCAAAGTTTTTTGAAACTTTGGGGAAGAAACAATTTTTAAATGCACACCCCCAAGTCCTTCTCCCCCCACTCCCCTCCCCCAGAAGATCGATGCCCTGGTGCCGTGCAGCACAGTTGCCTGTTCTGGGGAACGCGCTGTCTCTGCGTGGGCACCTCCACGATCTCCAGCAGCCTCAGTGCCGACGCCAGGTCTGCAGGTCGTGTTTGCACACGGCTCCCCTCCCTCCTCTCACCTGGCAGGACCACTGTGTTTGGGGGGAAGGAGGGATTCGTTCAGGCACACAGATGCTCTGGGTCCTGGTTGCCTTTCTCTCTGCGGTCTGTACTGCTGGTTTATCTTGCAGTCTCCCCTCAGGACTAAGCAGTCCAGTCAGGGAGACCCGGGATTGGAGCGGGTCCGGCAACACAGTGGACGCGGCCTCTCTTTGGGATCTGGACCGTTCAGCCCGCATCACACATCCTGAGTGTGGATCGGGGATGAAGCACCAGGTCTTCTGTTTAACTTCCCACCTAGATTAACCCTTGCCACGTGCTGAGTGCGCTGAGCACTGCACTCTCCCCTGCCCCACGTTCCACCAGGGCCCCCGGAGGGTCGATGGCAACACGGAACGTTCCAAACCACAGCCCCGTGGCTCTGGGTCCCACCCACCTTTCCTTCCTCTTGGCCAGTGGACCTCTGGGTGAGGGAGGTGGAGGCTCCCTGCAGCCCCTCCCAAGCTGCCTGGCCCTGCGTTGCTCGCCGCTGCTCCCCAAACCTAACTGGACCCGCAGGTGGACTCAGCAGTGGAACTTGATAGGTAGGAGCACTTGACATGTGCCTGTCCCAGGCCTGAATGCTCTTTACTTCGACCTACTAGTAGCTACCTGGATGCTTGGTTCTGCAGTTACCTGGCATTCATGATCGATGTCACGGTCTCGTTCAACCAAGACTAACGTTGTGCCATTATATGCTGCATATGGTGGGGGCACTGGGTCGGGGTGAGGGGCACGGATGCCCCTTAGCACAGCCATAGTCTAGCGGACGAGTCAGACACATCCTCAAGTACGCATAATAAAACCGGAGACGCTCCGTGAGAGATCTCTCGGGGACCATTGGAATCAGGGTTCCTTCACTGACACGGTCAGCGATAGCAGGAGCAGAATTCGGCCACATATGCCAGTTTATTCAGTGCTGGAGTCGTGTCGCCAAGATCAGTGGTGTTTTGGCCAAAGAGCTGGTTCCTACCTGAGGGGTCTCAGGAATCAGGGGACGAGATGGAGCCAAGAGGTGAGTGTGAGAGCGGGTGATGGGGGCGCAGCCCTGCTTCCGATCCACTGCAAGCCATGCGGCAGCCCTTCTGCCCGGGAGCTGTATTTTGCATGTGGTACAGATAATATCACTGGGCAGCATTTTTCCACATGACTTGTATTTTTGCAGCAATGAGGAAAATTGTGAAGATGTGTGATGCAGTCGGGGGCAGTTGAATAGTCAGGGAGAGAAAAAAGAATAATTCGCTACGGCTGTTTGGACTGATATGATCGTTATTTACCCCACAATGTATATTTAGTCAAATGCATTTCCCCAAACCTGGAAATTGCTTGTTGCACTGTCCTCAGCTAGGAAACTATTTCTAAAAGGTGTGATTTGTTTGTATTTAGAGAGTGTTTTACTGTCTTGCCTGATGGAGTTTAGATGTTATTTATTTAAACATTTCTGGTTTGGAAGTGTTGAGTTTTTTGAAATTAGTTGCGATTTTTCCCTTCCCAGTAGCCAGAGCATTGCTCAACATTCTGATTGAGAAGTGAAGAAGGTACAGTGCCCTGGACAAGCCTAGAAGCCATCCAGGCATCTTGGCATTTTCTTAATATACAACCGATTTTGAGTCTTTTAAAACTCTGGTTGTTTGCTCTCTTTCTTTTTTGTTTAAAAAACTGTGGCTTACATGGTTTAAAGAACAGAAAGAAAGGCTTATGAAACTACACAGAAGGCTTCTCGAACCTCAAAAGCTCTTACGAAATGACAAAATGATGAGTTAAGTGTGAATGGATGAGGAACACATGGATTAAATTTCCCTTGAGATGCATATGGATTTAAGAATTAGAAGGAAAAAGTTCCTGGCAAAAAGTGCTTGGCCCAGAAAGTTTGATAAATGACTTGTAGTATTTTGCTGAACCTACCCCACCTACTTGCTGAGCCTGTTCCCAATGAAAAGTCCTCACGTGGTATGATGTTATGATTGGAAACTGAAACACTTAATACCAGAGAAAGATGGCATCACTACCCATCAGCAGGCCTTGGCCCAGCTGGGGCAGAGAAGCTTGGGAGTAGGAGTAGAGGAACATATGAGGACCCCAAAGTTTCAGAAATGTCAGAGGACTCAATGGGTAGAAGAAATATGCGTGGTCAGGAAAACATTAGCAATCTCATTGAAAATGGAGGCGTCCAGGACGAGCTGAGAGGACCGTTCTCTGCATCCAGCAGGGACCCCAACACCTTCTCATTGTGAACTCTAAAAAAGCAGATACATCCTGCCAGGGGCAGGGGCATATGTCCACATAGACTAAAACCCCACTTCTGGTACCAATTCTGTATCAGTCTGGGTCTAATCAGGCAAGAGAAACCACACAGTAAATTGAACAGGGGAAATTTAGGCCAGAGCAACACTTTCAGAGGTCTAATTCAGTTCATTGTTGAGTTGGAACTGTGAAGAAAATACACTGTATTGATTCTACACCTACTTCCAAAGGAGGAGTCGCAGGGGTTTAGTGGTCCAAGGATGCCGTGTGGCATATGGTGCTTAGGGGCTGACCCCACAGTCATCAATCACTGGAATAAGACCTTTGGATGTTACCTCCCTTCTGTCTGAGTGTAAAATGGGACTAATGATCATACCCCCTTGACTGCAGTGTTGTGACAGTCTATTTGAAGTGCTCAGAAAAGTGCCTGGTACCGTAACTACTTAGTAAATGTCACTACTACTACTTTTTCGCAGTTTCTAGCATGTTCCTGACTGAACCAGGAACCTGCCTCCTTGAGGATGGGACCAGCCAGGGCTGACTTTGTCTTCACACAAGGTCCCTGCTTCCCGCCTTATATAACCTGCGATGACAGAAGGATTTAAAAGTGTTTTCCCCACCCTCCTGCCCACCATTAAAGTTTCTTTACTCTTCACTTCTAAGGCTTGCCTTTTTCACTGTGTTTTTCAGAGGCAAATACTAAAAATATTTTAAAAATAGAAATGATTTTATTCTTTTAAATGAAAGTAAAATGCAAACACCCTTCTGGGGAGCACACCTCGAGTTACTTGTTCCACACTTACTCCTTGGTGTGGATTATTATATTTGAAAGCTTTCCAGTGCATTGTGAAGCAAAACATGGGCTCAGACATCTGTGTGGAGAGCGTGGTGGTGGAGGAGGGGGCTGATAAAGACAGGTATGGAGGATACGCGTGAGTAGTAATATTAATTCACAATTTTGTTAAGGATTGGCTCTGGGAAAGCCACTCAAACGATAACATTGTCCAGCTGTTTGAGTGGAGAAGGCACACAGAGTATGTCAGCATTTTACTTTGTTTCCTCAAATAATATCGCTAGGAAAGGTAAAGAATTCCAAAGATTCAGCACTATTGTTATTTTCAAAAGAACAATTAAAAAAAAACTATCTACAGCAAAGGACGTGACCTGGGTTTTGTCCTTACTGCCTGTTCACATGGGCATGAGTCTGAATGAATCAATATGGTGCCCAAGCTGACCTGCGAAGGGCCCAGAGAAGACCTCACCCTGGACACCAAACTGGAACCAGCCTCAGATTTGAACATTGAACTTGGTTTGGGAAATTACTGATCATGACAGATTTCTTGTAGAACTGAGGCACATTTACAGGGAACACATGGAGTTTCTTTGCCTGAGGTTTTTGGGGTTTTAAACAATTCTGCCCTTCTATGTAGGATTCATTATATATAATTCAGGTATTACTTAGATTTCTCTGCCTACTGAGTTCAGAACCCAAGTGAAGTTCCTGACCTACCCTCATGTTTCCTTCACCCTCCCCGCAGTGATCGCTCCCGACCCCCATTCTTGGGTCTTTGCACCAACTGGGCTGGTAATGCTGCAGCCACATGCACACCTGGCTCTCACCTGCCACTTTCTGTAGAAATCCAGTCACTCATGTGCATCTCCAAATAGACCACCTTCCACCTGCTGGAAAGGCAACCACAGCTCCATCCACATGGCCCCTCAGGAGGTAAGTTCAGCCCCCTCCCCTCCTTGGTGTAAAGCAACTCCACCGGCCCCCACCCAGTCTTGCATGTTGGAACCTTTGTGAACCAAACTGTCTTCACCTCATATATACATAACCCATAAATTTGGAAGTAAAACTAGCTATAGTATCAGATCACATCAGTTAATGTAAACCAAGGATAAGCAGCGCAGTGAATATTTTCAAACGTGATTTCTTCCCATCCTTTTCCCCAGAGAAGGGAGACGGAAACCAAGCAGAGTGTCACATGATGTAAAGAAAAACGGAGAGACATTTACTCAAACTCTGGCTTCACTTCCTACCACCTCTAAGCCTGGGCCTGGGTTACTTAAGCCTGAATTACTTAACTTGTCTGACCTTAAATTTTCTCATCTGTAAATGGGGGGGACACATTTCTACCTCATAAGTTTATTGTTAGGATTAAACAATATGCTATGTGCCACGTATTCAGTGCATAACTCAAAACACCATAGATAACAGTAGAAATACTAGTATCCTTCTTTGCCTGAGGGATTTCTCCAAAGATGACTCTTGATCCAGCTGTTTCTAGTAAAAATCTGTTCCTTCCTGTGGTCAAGCCTCACAGGAACCCACAGTGTGTGCCAAAAGCTGTCTAGGAGACAAGGATGCCAGCAGGCTGAGCCCCGCCCATACACTGGGTGGGGCTGCATCCCCTGCCTTCTCAGGGACAGCTGAAAACAACAGCTCTGATGTTGCACTGCGTCTGCTCTGCCTCTGAGAGGCATCTGGGAGAGTCTGGGAGGTTTGCTTGACGTTTCAGAAACACACACTGAGGGTCCAGCGTGTGGCCAAGTGGCCTCCTGCTGCAGTGTCCATGCAGCTGCTCCACTCAGCCCCTAAGGCCTCCTGATTCTCACCTGGTTTGATACTTACGACCTCCATAGTGTGGGGAAAATACTGGTCTATGTTTCCTACACCTGCCATAACCAAGGGCCACTCACTGGGTGGCGTAAAACGACAGAAATCTGTTCTCCCCAAGTTCTGGAGGCTGGAAGTCTGAAATCAAAGTGTGGGCAGGGCCATGCTCCCTCTGAAGGGGAGGGTCTTTCCTCATCCTTCTACCTTCTGCGGTTGCTGGCAGGCCTTTAGCTTGCAGCTGCATCACTCCAATCTCTACCTCTGTCTTCACGTGGCCTTCCTGTAAGGACACCAGTTATATGGGATTTAGGACTCACTCTAATCCCATATGACCTCGGTTTAAGTATATATGCAGAGTCTCTGTTCCCAAATAAGGTTCTGGGTGGACCTGAATTTTGAGGGGACACTATCCAGCCCAGTCCAGTTGGGAAATACATCACAGCACGATTATCTCTGTTATGATGCACGAAGCCCATAAGTATCAACAGATGGAGAAAGAAAGTATTACTTACCGGAAAACAAAATAGTTCCACTGTATGATCCAACAGTCCCACTTCTGGGTATTTATCCAAAAGAATTAAAATCAGTATCTCACAGAGGTATCTGCACTCCCTGTGTTCACTGCAGCCTCATCCACAGCAGTGAAGGAAAGAACCCAAGTGTCCGTTGACAGATGAATGGATAAAGTGTGGTATATACATACAGTGGGATGTTATTCAGCCCTCAACAAGAAGGAAATTCTGCCATTTGCAGCAACATGTATGGACCTGGAGGACGTTACGTTATGTGAATAAGCACAAAGTGAAATAAGTCACTAAAGACAAATACCGCATGATTCCACTTATATAAAGTATCTAAAACAGGCAAACTCATGGAAGCAGAGAGTAGAGTGGTGGATGCCGCTGGCTGGGAGAGGGGATGTGGAGAGTTATGGTCCAGTGGGTATAAATTTCAGTTATGCCAGATGGAAGATTTCTAGAGATCTGCTGTGCAACAAAGTGCCTGTAGTTAAAGTACTGTGCTGTACACTTCAGAATGTGTTAAGGGGGTAGATCTCATGTCGTGCTCCTACCACACACACCCACACACAACAACAACAACAACAGAGACACAAGGAAACTCTGGGAGGTATTGCTTCTGTTACCTTGATTGTAAGGATGGTATCACAGGTGTCTGCGTTTGTCCAAATTGTACCTATTAAAAATGTGTAGTTCTTGGCATATCAGTTATACCTCAGTAAAGCAGTTTTTTTTTTAAAAAAGAAAAGCTTCAGAATTAGGAATGATTTCTAGAAGTTTCCGTAGGACGATTTCCTTCCTTTTCCCCGTGGGAGGAGGATGGCCCAGGACTTTTGCTGCCAGAGGTGATGTGCCCCTGCAGGCATGGATGCTGTGAGCTGTGTGGGACTTGAAACAACTCCAGTGAAACCACAAATGTGACTCAGGGATGTGTGAACCCCAAGTCCTGTTAACGCTTGAAAACTTTTTAGACCTTCCACCTAAAAATCACATTCATAATTAAAAATAAATTGCTCAACCCAGATAGACCCAAGGTTCATCTCTCAGTATCTGAGTTATCAAATAATCTGACAAAGATAGGCAGAGATGCTTCCTAAAGTTAACAAAAGGATTAGGACGAAGGGTGGATGAGCTTCCTCACCCTGTTAGTTAATTCCAAGCCTTCCAGGGCTAAGCAGAAACTGACCCAACTTAGAAAACCCTCGCTATCTGAAATACTCGAGCTGACTGTGGGGCTACATCCCGTGAGCTACTGTGCATCTTGGCTGGAGTCTTGACCAGGACTTGAACCCCAGAAGGACCAGCACTCCTTACAGCAAACATGACCTTTCAGCCACCTGCCCAGCCAGCCAACATTTCATTAAGGTTTCCGTTCCTCCCACAATCCCCGGACTCTCCTAAGGGGGCAGAGGGAGGAGAAGAATATCTCTTGTGAGGCTTTTCACCATTGCACAACCTTTCGTTCGAGCCTTGTCTCCCCGAGCGCGTACCAAGTGCAGGGAAAGGTGAGCCCTTTTCTAGTAACTGGTCCCCACCGTGAAAGCTGCATCCCATGGAGGCTGCGGAGGGGACCCTAGGGGGGAAGGGAAGTGATCAAAGGGCCACTGACCACTTTAAACACTTTGGTAAATTATACATAATAAAACTTTACCATTAAGAACACCCACATCATTGTGCAACCATCACCACCGTCCATCTCCAGGACTGGATTTGGCCTAGACTTTGATGGTAGAGGTTCCAGAGTTTCCAGCAATAGGAACTCCGGGTGCATTCTCTCTGGATGGATATTCCATAGACAGGTGAGAGAAGAATTCACATATAAAAAGCCTGAAAGGGAAGCTCAGTTGCTGGCAGCTGCCCTCCTGCCACCTGTGATTCCTGCCCTTCTTGGTGGAGGTCACAGCTCCGCTTTCCCAGGAGGCTCCTGAAGTCTGCAGCGAGGCCCCTAGGTCTACGGGGCCAAGTCTCCTGGTGGCGCAGCCACTACGGTGAAAGCAAAGGCCTGGTGGTTACTGCTCGAGCTCTTGTGAAAGGAGGCATTTGTGACAACAGAATAGAGAGAGTTACCAAATAGACATGCTCTTGTTACGAGCTTAGACACACGATTTCACATTAGTAAACAATTGCCTGCACTGCAGCGGCCCCCACAGCCTTTCTGGCACCAGGGACGGGTCTCATGGAAGACAGTTCTCCCACAGGCAGGGTTGGGGCTCACGGCTCCGGTGGTGAGGAGAGCGTCGGGGAGCCGCAGGGGCAGCTCTGCTCGCTGGCCTGCCGCTCACCTCCTGCCGTGCGGCGCGGACCGGAGCTGGTCCTTGGCGTGGGCATCAGGGACCCCTGGCCTAGAGCATTTGAAAAGGGTGCCTCGATTTCCCTCCACTTCCCTTGTAAGTTTTGAGTGTTTAAACAGCTCAAACTCACAGGCAGCCTAAACCGGGGAAGGACCCCTGGATGCGCCCATTCAGGGTGGAGAGAGGAAGGGTTTAGCTGGTAAGGCTGGTTCTTACTGGATCTGCAGTCCAAACTGAGGGCTGGCGTACAGGTTAGGGATCTGTGGATGCCGCCGTGCATTGCCAGATAGACATGGATGGCCACTCCGCCACCCCTGACAAACCAAAGGGTGACGAAGAAGTTTAAGCCACAGCAGTTTATAATGAGGAAGCCAGGAGTACGGTGAGCAAAAAAGCCTGCTGAACTCAGGACAACACCAAGGGATGCACTGATGACAAAGCGTCCTGCCAGAGGATCAGCAAGGGCTGCTTCCCGTGTGTACAGAGCACTGGCTCCAGGAATCCTGAATCAACCTCAGCAAACTCAGTCGCACACACAGCTTTAATTCACAAATCCCACATTCTCATAACCCCTTAATAACGGCTAAAATGCTTTTTAGCAGCATGCAAGTTGAAACCCCATGAATTGCGTGCCAGGGGCCCATAACAGAGTTTGGGAGCCGTTTGTGTCCCCTCCAGAGGAGCTGCAGGCCTCACTTTGAGGAGTCTTACTCCGGGGGTCCAGGGTCTTGGCTGCATCTGTTGTCTTTTGGTTTTTGATGATGTAGCTTTCATCAAAGGACAGCACTCAGAAGCTCACCCTGAGTTTGTTCACAGCCGTGGAGCACACGCTTTATTGCTCAGGAAGCCTAATGGCTCAGTGAAGCCCAAGTGAAAATTTACTTTTGGGGCAAAACACTAGAAAACAGGCTTTAGGTCCCTGGGAAGAAGGGGGCATTGAGTCCCCTTGGACAGTATAAACCAGATAAACGCCTCCATCTACCTGTTAACATTGGCACGAAGCTCAGAGCTTAATCTGAGGTGAAATACATCAGCTGCCTGATGTGACACAATTTAGCACATTTATTTCCTTTCTCTTCGTGTCTTGGCATTTTCTTATTTGTAGTTCCTCTGCCACTGACTTTAAATTTTTAAATATTTAAATTTTAAAATATATTTCACAATTACTTCATCGTATGGGAGTTAGCCATAAATCACCTCACCACCATCAATGAACAAAATGAACACATATATACTACAGTAGCTCTGAAAACAAAATACAGGGACTTCCCTGGTGGCGCAGCGGGTAAGAATCCGCCTGCCAACGCAGGGGACACGAGTTTGAGCCCTGGTCCGGGAAGATCCCACATGCCATGGAGCAACTAAGCCCGTGTGCCACAACTACTGAGCCTGCGCTCTAGAACCCGCGAGCCACAACCACTAAGCCTGCGAGCCACAACTACTGAAGGCCACACGCCTAGAGCCCACGCTCCACAGCAAGAGAAGCTACCGCGATGAGAAGCCCGGGCACCGCAACAAAGAGCAGCCCCTGCTCGCTGCAGCTAGAGAAAGCCCCCACGCAGCTATGAAGACCCAGTGCAGCCAAAAAAAAAAAAAAAAAAAACCTGCTTAATAAACAAAATACGGGATGCCAACACACTATAAATATGCAGGAGTTTAGGGCAAGGTCCTTCCAGAGTCCAGAAATAAAGGGAACCTTTGTGAATACATTTACTGAAGATACACTTGGAAGTGTGAATGAAGAGGTGACCTAAGGACCCCAACCAAGAGGTCAGGACACGAGCGGACTGGACGTATGCTTGTGTGAGGCTACAGAGGGTCACGAAGCGAGGATGCTGCGTGTCTGGAGGGAAGCGTTCCCAGCGGGGGCCGGGCTATGGGCAGCAGAGGGCTGGGTGCCCGCTCTGTTGCCACTAAGTGGCCTCTCACTGTGGACACCAAGCTACACCATCCCCTGCACAGCAGCCGAAGCGACCCTTTGCAGAAGAGAACCGAATCTTGGGCGCCTGCTTCAAAGACTTCAAAGACTTCCTTTTGCCCTTAAGGTTTGTCATCAGAAGTTGCGAAAGACTTCGACAGAATCACATGCTATTGTATTATACAATGGAAAATCCTCAACAGAATTAAAAGGCAAAGAACCAACTGGGGAAGTGTGTTCACTAGAAACAGAACAACGGGTTTATGTGGAAGAGCTCTTGCACTGATCTCGCTACCCCCTCCCGGCGGGAATGGACAAAGGACAGGAACAGAGCCAGGAGACGAACTATTGACTAAAACAACCAATAAGGGTTCAACATCATTAGTCAAGGACTGAAATGTGAAAGAACCAGCGTTCCCACCCAGCAAATTAGTGATTCAGACTGAGATGTGAACTTTCTCATGCTGCTGGTGGGGATAAAACTTTCACCTTCCTTGGCTAGTATCGAGAGCCTTAAGGATATTTATTCATTTCAATCCACTAATTCTATTTCTGGGAATCTAGCCAAAAAATAGAAATGTGGACAAATATTTAAGTCTAAGTTTGTTCATGCCGTATTATTTTATAATAGCAAAGAATTAAACGTCCAAAAACTGGGAAATAAAGTATGATAGAATATTATGTGACCATAAAATGCCAAATGAAGGAACCTCAGTAACAGAAAAATGTTCATAGAAGAATGTTGTGTGGAAGAAAAAAACTCAGCCCACACCACCATCTGTACAGCATGGCCCAAGTAAAACCGTTAATGGGGATTATCTAGCAGTTGTGACATAGATTCATCAGTTTACTTTTAAACTGTATATTGGTATGTTTTTAGTGTTTTTAACATGTGTGCTTTGCTTTTTAAACTAGAACAAAAATCAGTAAAAGCTGCAAATATTTTGAACGTAAAGGGATGCTGTGGGGATGTAGATAGGAGTGCCCTGAGTGGTGCTGAGGTAGCAGAGCTGACGTTACGTGGTCACGTGAACATAGGGAGACGAGAGGCTCGGTGTCAGGTGGAGAGAAACTCAAGCTCCTCACATGGCTGATTGGGTGACACCAGCAACTCAGAGAAACAGCAATTCAGCAGATGTCTTGAGGGGACTGAATAGCGTAAGATCATTTGGGAAATGCTGGATTTGAGGCCCCCAGTGAGGCATCTTCCGGGTACGACACACCTGGAAGAGAACGCAGAGGTGTGGGGTGTCAAGGACCCAGGGCTGCAGCCCCTAGAGAAGCCTGCCTGGAGGGGGTGGGATTTGATCCTAGTTGCAGGCTGGAGAAAGGGGAGCCTTCCAGGGAGGAATGAGGGACATAGTCGAAGGAGGAAATCAAGGTGTTTCCAACAAAATGTCAAAGTCGGGTGAAGGTCTCATTAGAGAGTAGGAAATACGGAAAATTCACCTGGGCCAAGGTTTCCGAGGGCTCGACTATCAGAAGTGACTGCTTGCCTGGCGCTCACTAGGAGCTCTCTTCAGTGCCCTGCACTCCTACCCTTGCGAAGCGTCGACGGAGGGCAGCCACGGAGCAGGCTGGGTGAGGCCCTTGTGAAGTGGCTTAGTGTGTGCTTTTGCTCGTGCTGTCGTTCCCGTTGGGGTGTCAGTCTTATCGTACCTGAAACGTACATTTGTAATAGTCTATTTTCATTTATGTCTAGTGAGTGAAAGCAAATAAGACATCTTTTTCTGTTTTTAAAACTAGTAACTAGAAAACCTATTGAGAAGTCCTGCTTTCATTAACGTTGTAGCAAGGAGACCCCTCTGGTTTATGTGCTGGAAGGGTTTGGACCTGGATTGATGTGTCACTGTGGGTTTTTTTTTTTTTTTTTTTTTTTTTTTTTTTTTTTGCGGTACGCGGGCCTCTCGCTGCTGTGGCCTCTCCCGTTGCGGAGCACAGGCTCCGGACGCGCAGGCTCAGCGGCCACGGCTCACGGGCCCAGCCGCTCCGCGGCACGTGGGATCTTCCCGGACCGGGGCGCGAACCCGCGTCCCCTGCATCGGCAGGCGGACTCTCAACCACTGCGCCACCAGGGAAGCCCACACAGTGGGGTTTTGCAGGGTATTGGTGCGGCGAGCTTCACTGAGCGTATAGTACGTTACGGGCCAGGGACCTGTGCTGCCGGCCTCTTCTGCGTGAACCCCGCCTCCCTCCTAGATAGGACTCGCCTTGCCCGCCTGCCCGCGCAGCGAGGGCTGACACTGCTCTCGCCGGGGCTCCAAGAATGACCCCTCCCCCCTTATCTGAAGCCCACCAGTGTCCTTCATTTCTTTGACCACAGCGATTGGCTCAGGTGGGCGGGAGAGTCACCGAGACGGAAGGGAACGATGAGGGACTGTGTTTTCCTTCACGAGAAGCGGGGGTACCTTAGGTGATGTGGGAGACGTCACTAGGATAAGAAGAATGCATTTAAAACCCACGCAGGTTCAGTAGTGACCTCCATTGGGACAAAGGCTGTCCTCAGACCACACAGCCGAGGGGACCAAGGAGCATCACCCCCACTGCTCAGAGAGCTGGAACCCAGACGCCGGGCATTCAGTCGAGACGGGGCAGGAGCCAGGCCTCTGCCCTGGGTCTGGGTCTCGGCACCAAAGGAGAAATGGCATTTGCTGACGGAAACTCCCAGCGGAGGAAGCAAATGAGGTCAAATCCTACGTAGGCTGGAAAATGGAGAGTTTTCCACCATTATTGGGCAAGCGTGCTACTTGGCCTCAGGCCTGCCTGAGGGGGAAGCAGAGGCCCTTGAGGGGGCGGGAGTGTCCTCCAGGGACGCCCGCGGGGGGGGGGGGGGGTTCTGCCTTCAGATTAAGGCCTCAGTTTGAATTGCATGCTCAGGAAAGATTACATCAAAATGATCTCCTTTGCTTAAAATCTCTGCAACCACCAGTTCTTTGAACTCCTTAAATGGAGTTCTCAACACATCCCCAAACAAGACTAATATTCCTGGAGTATTTCTGGAAATGAGTAGAAAGCCCCGACAGCAGAGAGGAGGCTGGGTGAGCTTGGTTTCTGGCTCGCACTGTCACTTGCTCTTCAGGGAGGGTCAGTTAACCTCTATCTCTGTTCTGTTGAACGTGGGCAAAATGGTGATAATTTATCGCTTCGTATTATAAATTCAGAGCTTGAAAGGCAGTAGTTTTCTTAAATTCATCCCTCCCCTGAAGAGAGAGCAAACATCTGCTTATCTCATTTTTAAAACACATTTGTTTTAACAGCTAGTGTTTACTTTAGGTTTTAAAAGAGCTTTCCTTAACTTAGAAAACCCCCCACCAATTTGGGATTAAACTAATGAATATTCTTGCTATCAAGAGATCATCTTGATAGATGTATGTTTAGAGGACGTGTGAAGGATGTGTTTTAAAACTTAGATGCAAAAATAACTGTCCCCCTTAATTTGGGTGATGAAAATAAGGTGGGCTTTTCTCTTTTTATGTTGCTCATCAATCCACTGAAACACACACTATGAAGAGAAAGCGTAAATACCTAAAAATAATCCAGTATTCTTCACTACTGGATTTTTCTTTTTAAAAATGATCATTTAAGAATTCAAAGTGTGTGCGTGTTTTGACTGTTAAGTATTATGATGAAAATTCTGCTTCCATAAATGGAAAACATAATACAAATATAGGTTCCTATTATTACCAGCCTTCCCCAAGGGACTGAGGCTGAAGCTTTGTTCTCTGAGCCCCAGCAAACAGCATTTTGTGAGAAAATGAAGCATACATGGTATCACTGCAACAGCAAACTGGTCAGAAAATAAAAACAGCCGGAGCTGCTCACTGGGCAGGGGACAGTGGGGAGGATTACTGAAAGATTGATAAAAATTGCAGCAATAATCATACCTCACATACAAGACTTCAGATTTGACAGCTCACATAGTGGGGCGTTTTCTCATTTTGTCTTCTTCCTAACCCCGAGTTACAAATGCGGAGAATGAGATTCAAAGTTGGGAGCGATAGCTAATGAACCTACTTGCTTCTGGGGAAGATGCACAGTCTTTTCCTTGGTAGCAAACTTTCCCACATAGTGAAAGAATTTATTTTGCGTTAGGAAAAGTGAGCAGGGTGCCTTACCTTGGTTCTCAGATCTGAGGTTCAATTCCTGAGACACTCTAACTATGGCGTGAATTTGTTCTGTGAATTCCCTTCTTCTTTTGTGCAAGATAAGGAAGATGTTATTACTAGGCTTGTTCAAATTAATGTTATCAATGGTCATTCGCTGACTACAAGATAATTTTAAAATCAATGTACTTAATGTAAATTATGGTGCTGAATGTTTAAAAGTATGTGTATTTATGTGTTCTCTTAATATTATTTTGCAAAAGTCTGCACAGTCCACAGTATTAGCAATTGAAATTAGGAAGTAGAGCAAAAACTTAAAACATATCTCCAATCCACTAAAAAAATTCCATCTGATTCTCAGCCATGTATCTGTGGGTATGACGCACTTCGTCCCCACTGGGACGTTCAAACTTCCTCCCAGTAGCAGACCCCAGATTCCCAAAGGCAGCTTATAACCCTGTTTTCTTCCTCACCTCCCCAGAGCTCAAAAGTAGATAAGTAATTTAGCCCAAGAAAGGACACTGGTCAGGGTCAGTAGGGACATTGGTTATTATTAAACTGGTAATCAGTTTCCTAGAGGGGAACAGGAAGTGGAAAAAAATGTATTTGAAACAAAGAAATGTGCACAGTTTTTAAGAGTAATACAAACAGATGAGCGATGCAGTCATTAAGAAATGCTTAGGGGACCGACAGTAGTTGTAGGTTGGGATCGGCTTCCATGGGTCCAGACCTCACACTTTATTTAGTAGATAAATCAGTATCTTCTCCAATTCTTCCAGAATGATTGGTGTCTGACGTCCTCGTGTATGGATCTCAGTGTTATGAGGGTAATGTTAGGAGAAGAAGTAGTTACCCTCTGTCTTCTCTCCCTGAGTCAATGACAGAGTTACAACAATTGGACTACAGTACAAGCAACCAGCTTGTTGAACACCTGTAATAACTGAGAATACCACATGGGTTACGTTTCTCTGTCATCTGTCACGATGGTAGTTGGGTGGTAGACTTAATGCCTGGTATACAGTAGGTGTCCAGTCGTTTATATTATTGCTCAGCTTCATGCAGGGATATTTGATAGCCATTAGGGGTGACCTAAGTACCTCACAGGGCTGATTTAAGTACTCATGGGAGTGATTTAAGTACTTCACCTTACTAGCCTCCAAAGAATTAAAATCATAAATACCCATTGAGCAACACAGGCTGAAGCCATTAACATTCGAAGTTTACTCAGGAAAACACTCAAGTCCTAGAAGCTGGCACAAACGCTAATTTTCAGTCCTGACTGAGAATACACATTTGTTCTTTCCTTCTGTCATCACTAGAACCAAGATAATTCCCTGTGACTTGGCAGGGGGTTGACTTCTGATCTGTTTTCTTTTGTTTTAACCCAGAGATATTGAAGCCTACCAAATGTTTTATAACTGCTCAGACAGCTTCCTTTATTGGCTTTTAAGAGCAGGGTTTGGACTTTGGAGAAATTTAAGTGACTGGTTTTCAGTCAAATAGCTATAAAGGGCAGGGTGGGAATTGGAACAGAATATTCCTGAAAAGTAGCCCAGGACTCTTTCTACAACAACATACTTGCATAAAGTGGCTTTTTGAAGAAGCTTTTATGGATAACGTGAGATGGGCCTTTGGGTTTGGCAGCCACAATCAGAATTTTAAATGACTCTCATATATCAGAAAGTTGTTGAGGAACTCTTGAGGTAATTAATACCACAAACACTTATTATGTGTCTGACCACGCTGATGCACTGGGGTTTCTAGGCCAGCTAGACACAGCGCCCCCCCAGGGTCAGGAGGCCAGCACACAGAGGGGCAGGGAGGGAGGGGGTCTGCCTAGGAATAACTACGTATGTTCAGTAAAAAGGCAAAAACAACTTGTGATGAACCCACTAGCTCATCACAGATATTGTCAAATGAGGAAGGAAAGGAATATCTAAACATTACTTATTTCAGATGCTGCTATGTTTAAAATAAGCGAGCATGTCATTCTCATTTGAAGACTAGTTCATCTCTATTTATTAAAAGAAATCCTAACGTAATGAATTAAGCACTTAAACTAAAACTTCAAACGGGCCAACTCTTAGGCACTTGAGAAAACGAACAAAAATGGGGGAAAGATTCTTTGGAATGTCTTTTCATTCCGACTAATCCTATCTGAAAACTGAAATACAGAAATTGGGATAGCAAAGTAAATGAAGCTGTCATTCCCAAATATTTCCTATTAGATTTTTTTCTCTCCCCGAAGTTACAGCCACCTCTGCACGAGATACTACTTATTTGGGACCCTCAATGGTTAAGAACCAACAGCCTCCCGGTTCTAAGAGCGGCTGCCAAACCTCTGTGCGTCATGGAGCAGAGAGGCTGTGAATGATCATAACATCCCAGGGAGAAGAGTTCGGAGGCTAAACGCAGAGCTGCGATCTCTCTGCCGGCCTTTCAGAATTCAGTTTGAGTTTGCTTTGCTGTCAGGTTCGGCTGCAGTCCCAGGCCAGGAAGAGGGCCAAGGGGGACACAGTTGTAAGAAAGAAGAGGATTCTAAAACTCCCCATCCACGCAATCTCTGACCAGTGCACACTGAACGTCAGTTTGGCGTATGTAATCTAATCCTGCCGATTTGACATTTAGGGTGGAAGTACCAGCATTTAGAACGAGGGTGGCCTGGATTCTGTAGTAAGCACGCCTGATGTTTTCAGTTCAAGGAAAATAATTTTTAAATGATTACTTTTTTTTCTTCCTCAAGGCACTCTCTGCTTTCAAAATGAATAACCGTTCTGACCTACGTGTGGCTCTCAAAATCTAGGACTGGTTGACAAGCCACGTTGTTTAGTCTCCTTTCAGAAATGATGCGTTTCTCCCTGACCTGCTTTTGCCCTCACTGTGAATTCCAGGACCTGTTCACTGAGGGTGCCCCAGCCTTCCCTCACTCCCCAGTCCCTCCGAGCACGGCGGCTGCGGTCACATATTCTCCCAGTCGGCCTCCTCCAGGCCTTGGTACACCATGCCCTACTTGTGCGGTCGCTCTTGCATGTTAGTGACCAGGCCCAGAGGCTGCTTCGCCATCAGTTGCCCCTGCAGTCCTCTTCTCACCTCCAAATATCCTAATGTGATTCTTTAAAAAAAAAAAAAAATCACTTTTGAAATTAGAATCCTTTCAATGAAAGGATTGAAAATTCTATCCACCCCGTCTTTTCACACTAAGATTAATAAAGTTAACTACAATAATATTTCACACAACATTGTAAATCAACTTAATAAAAAAATAATATTTCACATTCTCCAAGGATTTTCTGTTTGCCAGGCACTGAGCTAAATCCTTCATACAGGATCACGTTTGGTCTTCATACAGCAGCCTTCTGAGGAGGGCAGGGTTACCCCTATTGCATGGAAGCAGGGCAGCTAAAGCTCAGAGAAACCAAATCATTTGCCTGAAAGCACACACTTAGTAAGTGCTAGAGCCAGGCTTCAGAATTCTTTCCATAGAAAAGGTTCTGCTGCACCTTCTCTGGCACAGAGGAAACCTGGTTGGTAACGGGAAGGTTCCATCAGTTACCGTTTCCCTGTTTACTGCACAATAAATCTGCTAAATGTTTTAGAATGAGAGTAGAAACCAAACCAGAGATGCCCCCATTCAGACATGTACAGCAGGAATCCATAGCCCCAATGTCTGTCTTTGGTGAGATTTTCCTGCTGTGATCACCGGACTTCAGGAGTCATCCGTGGTCCTCAAGGCACGTTCAAAGGAAGAGTCAAATCATCCGAAAGCAAGCTATTGCCAAGGGATTTTTTGGGGGAACTGCTATGGGTGGGGTCAGCAAATAAGCAAAGCCAGTCCAGGAGCAGCAGCCACTTCCTGTTACCCAGTTGGCCGTCGCCATCGCTCAGGATGACATTCCTAAAATACTGAGGTGCTTCCAGAGCAAGGACGAGGAGCACAGATGTAACATATTCAGAAATCTTGAATAAGTGGTGAGACTTGTTTTTTCCTAGTTTAAAAACATGTTGTGGTAGACAGAGTAATGGCTTCCCAAAGACATCCTCGTCCTAATCCCCTGCACCTGTGGATGTGGTACTTTACACGGCAACAGGGACATTGCAGACGTGGGCCTGGATTGTCCACGTGGGTCCAGTGTAGTCACAAGGGACCTTGTAAGAGGGAGGCAGGAGGGCCAGAGTCGGAGAAGGCAATGTGATGACAGAGACAGAGGTTGGAGGCATGTGCTTTGAAGATGGAGGAAGGGGCCGTGAGCCAAGGAATGAGGGCGCGTCCAGAAGGTGGAAAAGGCCTGGAAACAGATTCTCCCCTAGAGACTCCAGAGGGAATGCAGGCCGGCAACACCTTGATTTTAGCCCCCCTACTGCACAGTTTGAATTTCTCACGTCCAGAACTATGAAGATAATAATTGTGTGGTGTTTTAAGCTACCAGTAATCTGTTACAGCAGCAGTAGGAAGCTCATATGATGTCAGCTTGGAATTTAGGGGTGAGATTGACCTGGGCACCATGCCTCTCAGTCGTGTACAGGTCTGGAGGCACCTGGGTAATTAGGAACATAAAAGTGCATTGTATACAATTAGACTCAGACGTATGATTATCACGCTAGGTACTTAAAGGTATTATTTATTCATCCGAGGTTACAAATGTATTGATTTAATTTTATCTTTAAAATGGTGAATTTGTTGAAAATAGCTAATGGAGCACAAGCCGCCGAAGTTTCAAGCCTTAGCTTCGCTGCGGTTGGAGCAGCTCTGGAGGGTCAGCAAGCCCCTTGGCGGCAGAGGAAGCCTCCACCCCAGGGTGGGACCTAGGCTCCCGGCTGGCTGTCCACCCAAGCCCAGCTCGGGCTCCGGACGAGTCCCCGGGCCCCTTCAGCAGCTGAAACGCCCCGCGGCCCCGCTGGTCTAAGCCCTCCTCAGTCTCTCTGTTGGCCTGATTCCCATTGAATGCTGGAGGCTCTCAGGGCCTTGAAGACACCTGCCTTCCTACCTTCTTTCTCACCATAGTCTTACCTCCCCTTCAAGGCCCAGGTCAAACGCTACCACCTCCCGAAAGCTCTCCTGATCCTCCAGTGAGGCGCGGGGTCCCAGCCACCCACGGTGTCTCCTTTGGCCCCGCTTTCTTGTAGTTCATTGTTTTATACTCGACTTGCCCCGCCCACTGGTGGCGGAACCCTGGCGGCCACCGGGCCTGTCCCCTTACCTTCGTTTCCCCCGGTGCACGCGGCCTCCCACGAGACACCTGCAGAAGGTGTTTGATGGAGGGACTCGCAGCTCCTGAAGCGGCTGCACGAAGCCTGGCGCGCGGGTCGCACACGACAGGCGCCGCACCGCGAGATGCACGCCTGGCTCCGCCTCGCCGTGCCCTTGCCTGCAAGTCCGCGTCCCGCAGACGGGCTGCCCCCTGGTGCCGGCCTGGCCGGCACGCACAAGCCCCCAGAGGAACCTGCACCCAAGGGCAAGGGGCCAGCAGAGGGGCGCCCAGTGGTGCTTCGCAGGGGCTTCCCGCAGTAACTTCCGCGATGCCCCCTTTTCATGGCTTCTCTCCTTCCCTTTCCCGCACGTCCTGCCCCTCACCCTGCTCCCTGGGCTCACTTTCCAAGTAAACGAGCAGGACCAAGTCCCGGGTCGGGCACTCCTGTCATCTGACCCCAGACCGAGACAGTCCTCCGCACCGCTTCAGCTTGACCTCTGGGCAGGTGGCAGGTTCTCAGCCCAGCCTCCCTCCCCGCGTCCCTGCCGCCCCCTCCCCGGTTGCCCCGGTGACCCTGACTCCAGGGCACGCAGAGTGGAAGTGCTGCGGTCTTCAGGCTGGGAAGGACCTCACAGCTCTGGGGGCGATCGGACCTCTGCACGTGCCTCTGCACGTCTGTCCTCCACACAATCTCTCTCCTTATTCATGGCTTCTGCTTCCTCAGCCTGGAAGCCTAGACTCGCCTCGGGCCCCAGCTTGTCCTGAAAGCGAGTTTCCAAATGAGTGTTTCCTGAGTGTGGTCTGTGAGTCATTTGCGGTCTCTGGCCTTCTTCCAAGTGGCTCGGTGGTTTCAGAACACAGGTAGTAAAGCTTCTGGGGTCACAGACGCTTTACAATTTGAAATGTAAGGCTGGTTATCTTTTTCACAGGAATCCAGTTACATTCTGAATTATTGTTGCATTCCTAAAGTTATAGGAGTGCAGCAAGAATTACGTTCATTGATTTGATAAAACATGGTTGACAAAGGGAAGTTCTTTACATCATTTCTTTGTTATGTTCTATCACTTATTATATCATTGGTATTGCTCTTTCTTTATATGTTGCTAATTCACAAAAAATGAATTATGGCACAAACTTGATACCTTGCCACAATGTAAGCAGTCTTAAGTGTATCTATGTGAACACTGCAGTTCAAAGTAACTTCCCGAGTGGAAGTAATGCAGTGAGTATGACTCCAATGTGAAAATGAACGGAATCTGCACATAGGATGGTTTTGGACAAGTAGGTAAAAACAGACATGTTTGGAGAGCAAATATAATAGTAAATTTCTGAACTTGGGCTTTCTTTATGACTCATTAATTCCTAGTCCTTAATATATTTCTATCATGAAATTTTATCAGCTTTGTGACACCATCAAACCCTTTAAGTCATTTTCATCCAAACACGGTGCCTCTTCAGATAAAGCAAATGAACACTCAGAGAACAATGCTTTGTGAAATGATCATTTTTACAATAGAGGAAAAGAAGTTGCTAGAACTACAGAGGTGTCACTCAGAGTCATACTAGGCAGGGGCTACAGGTGGCAGTACTGCAGACGACTTAGTAACAGCCGCCGCCACCGTAATGACAGAGCTATATTCAGAGGAGAAGCAAAACAAGCTACTGGAAGAAATCTTTGTGAGACGGCACCGTGGGTGTCGCACAACATCAAGGGCAGGGAAAGTGGAAAAGGAGGTGCCGTCGTGGGGCGTCTGGTGGAGTCACTGATGTGCAGAGAATAAGCCAGCTTACACCCAAGGGCAGTGTGGGCTGCCACCCCTGTTCTTTTGTAGCTGCATGCCTGCATCTCAGGAAAAAAGGTTTTGAAGTTAATTCATGAGCCGCGAGCTGTGCTGTAACGTGGAAAAAGCGTATGACCAAGGCCCAGCTCTGGGGCAGAGAGGATCTGCCGCGGAATCAGCAGCTGCCTGCTTCGCACAGAGCAGGGCTGGGGGGCAGGGAGAAAAGCTGGAGCTCATCCAGGGGATTCCCTACCTGGCCAGCCTGCAGAGGGAGGAGCACAGATGTCAGACGCGGCCACAGGCAGTAGCCCGGAGAGGGGGCCCCTCTTCAGCCCTGTCCGCGGGGAAGGGAGGCCAGGCTCCCCGCACTGACGTGCGCAGACCACCAGTGGGAGGCGGATCCGGGGAGCGTTTTAAAGGGGGAGGTTCAAATACTGTTTTCGAGACACAGGTAATGTGCCCTTCTGTGATTTCAAGTGGTTTATCTCAGTAACACATTCAGTATCTTGAGTGGCTTCAACCTGCTAAGGATGAAACGACATGACTTTTCGCGTTGGGGCCCAGGCACCAGAGCTTTTTAAGAAGGCCAGCCACCAGGAAGGAGGTGATTTCCTTCCTCATCAAAACAGAGGGCAAAGTGAGTATCTTTGTAAACCATGTCCACATGCTGTGATAAGCTTCAGGTACACTGCAAAGTCAGATGAGGAATCACTTGGCCGGTCTCCGAGCTGAATCACCCAACTTCCGTTCTCAGTCATGATCTGCTCCTTTAGCACGAGAGGACGCGTGGTCCCGGTCCAAGCTCGCCATCTGCAACCATCCTAGAGCACTTTCCGGCACCTTTGCCACTACCAGAACACTACCAGTGAGGCCTGACTTTCCATTTCAGTAGAAGTCGGGGAAGAGAAACGGGGTCACGGTGAGAACTGGTCTTCAGCTGGCGCCACCCATCGCTGGGCTGCCTGTGGACGCTCTGGGGAAATGTTGTGCTATCCTCGTTACTTTTATCAGTAGGAAACCACGATTCCTCAAGTGGGGTTATGGGTGTATTTTAAATGGGAGGCTTTATTATTCTTGTTTCCAGAATGCAATCAAAACATCTCTGATTTAAGGCTTTTGTTCGTGTGATTTGTCAAACTGGAATACACCAGCCTCCCTTTGTGCCTGAGAGAATCACAACAATTCCGTGAAACCAGCTCAAATTCTACCTCCTGACTGATGATGTCCCAGACCCTCAGCCCCCAGAGCAGCCCACTCAGAGCATCTACAACGGCCGGCGAACGCTGGCACTGCTGGGCAGTACTGGACTGTAAAGTTCCAGCAGGGCTGGAAATGCACCTTGTTAACCTTTGACCTTTCCCAAAGCCTGGCACAGTGTCCAGCACATCGCAAGTGCTCAGTTAACGCATGACACACGTCCGTTTATAGGAGTATATGGTGGGTAACTGATCAGGAATGGCCAGCGTGCCTTTCTCAAGTGGGCAGAACCACTGGGGGACGTTCAAAACCATACATCTGACGGAACCAAGCTGATTCTTGCTAAATACGAAATAGTTCAGTCGCTTTTCTCTGCTTTGTGATGGATTGTCAATGTAAACTTATCCCAAACCTGAATAACACTTCAAAGGGTTTTAATACTCGCAAGGCATGATCATAACCCCCCCTTGAATGTGTGATAATGGTAATTATTAGGGTGAAGATATAGGTAGAAAGTTGTCTCTTATGTGTAAATTGAACATTTTCTTTCCAGTCTCTTTTCTCTTACTTGAATCTACCTGTTCACTTTCGTTCTCTCCCTTGACACACACACACACACACACGCACACACACACACACACACGCACACACAGCTCCCAAGAACAGTAGGACTGACTAATCCAAATCACAGTGGCTCACGAAGATAAACAAGTAGATGACTTTTGGTTTCTGCTGAAAGTTACCTAATGAGGTGCCTGGATGTCACCAAAGAGTTTTAACCATGTTGACTTCTGACATCATAATCTTGATCTAAAAACATTTTAATTATTGAAAAGTAAATTGTTAAAAGTAAATGAAGTATGTAGTTGATAAAACTTGAATACCTTGAACCTGCTGCTTAAGGGGATACTTGACAGGAGGAGCCTGCACCATTAGAGAACTGCTAGGTCAGTCATTTCCCAGGCTGACCAGCAGAGGGCACCCACCCCCCAGGCGCCGGCGTTTCCAGGCTCCACCAAACCCAACGAAGAGTAGAACTGATTCCACTATGAGTCATTTTTTTTTTTAAACATCTTTATTGGAGTATAATTGCTTTACAGTGGTGTGTTAGTTTCTGCTTTATAACAAGGTGAATCAGTTATACATATACATATGTCCCCATATCCCCTGCCTCTTGCGTCTCCCTCCCGCCCTCCCTATGCCACCCCTCTAGGTGGTCACAAAGCACCGAGCTGATCTCCCTGTGCTATGCGGCTGCTTCCCACTAGCTATCCACCCTACGTTTGGTAGTGTATATATGTCCATGCCATTCTCTCACTTCGTCCCAGCTTACCCTCCCCCTTCCCCGTATCCTCAAGTCCATGCTATGAGTCAGTTTTATTTTGAGAACACATCGTATTTACAGGAAGAATACAACTAAAGTTAATTGATTTTATTATGGTTTTACAGTATGTGAGGCGTATAACAGACTTCTCAGCTATTAACGATAAGAAACTGACTAATTCCTGGGGACTAAGAGGCATATTGTGCTCTGCAGAGGTGACTCATGGACCCCCCACCCCCACCCCCGGGGGCCCCAACACACTTTCAGGGGGCTTGGGAGGTCAAAGTCTTCTCCTGACAATGCTAAGGCATTATTTGATCTTTTAGTAGGTTGACATTTGCACCGATAGGTGGGTGGAGCTGCTGCTGCCCTGGCATGAATCAGGGTCTTCAGCACTCTGCTCTCATTGTAAAAAATAGAGAACCGAAAGCTTCACTTAAGAATGCCCTTGAAGGGCTCCCCTGGTGGCGCAGTGGTTGAGAGTCCGCCTGCCGATGCAGGGGACGCCGGTTCGTGCCCCGGTCCAGGAGGATCCCACGTGCCGCGGAGCGGCTGGGCCCGTGAGCCGTGGCCGCTGAGCCTGCGCGTCCGGAGCCTGTGCTCCGCAACGGGAGAGGCCACAGCAGTGAGAGGCCCGCGTACCGCAAAAAAAAAAAAAAGGAAGAAGCAGAAAAAATAATTAGTTTTGTTAACTTTGATGCTTACTGAGGACTCCAGAGAACTTTTGTGTGAATTTTATCTATTGATGCTAATGTATAACCATAGTCGAAATTAATGCTGTGAAAACCATATATGAACTTATTTAAAAGAACAGTAATAAACCCATTATATGTAGTATAAACAACAACATATTGCCATGAAAAACAACTGTTTTCAAAAACAGAAAAAAATTAGAGTGGCATTGATTTACATTTTGCAAATCTCTTTAATGGCTGGCTTAATAGAAGACAGTGGATCTTCGAAAATGCCTCCGCATTCAGTCTGCTGAGATGCTGCTTGGATTGAGGTATATATGAAAGAGGTCCCAGGACCAGAAAGCCTGAGAACAGCTGGTGTGGACCACAGTAAGGGGGAGTGGGATGGAAGGGGAGGGTGGCCCGCTCTACCTGAAGACACAGGAAAGCTGGGACTCGAGAGATGATGTGAGTTTGTTACTGGGTGTTGGCACCAAAGTGGCTGGATGGGAGTCCCGAGTCAGAACTGAAACCAACGATGGAAATCCAGACCCCAAAACCCCACAGGGGCCAGGAGAAGAAGCCTAGCTAGGAAGCTGAGCAGGTAGGGGCCGCAGGGGCCAACCACAAACAGGGAAACAAGGCCTGCAGTAGTTTGCTGGGGTCGTGACAAAATACCACTGACGGGGCTTAAACAGCACGGATTCATTCTCTCACAGTCTGGAGGCTGGAAGTTCGAGACCCAGGTGTCAGCCCCAGGTGGCTCCTTCGGGGGCTGTGAGAACATTTCCCAGGTGCTCTCTTGGCCTCTGGTGGCTGCTGGTAATACTGGGTATTGTTGGCTTCTAGAAACATCACCACCATCTCTGCCTTCATCTTCACATGGCATTCTTTCTGTGTGTGTGCTGTGTCCAAATTTCCCTTTTTTATAAGGACAGAAGTGACATTGGATTAGGGTCCACTCACCTTGAGTTAGACCTCATCTTAACTAATCACACCTGCAATGACCCTTTTTCCAAATAAGGCCACATTCTAGGAACTGGGTGTTAGAACTTCAGCATATGGATGTGGGAACACGGTTCACCGCACCACAAGGCCTGAAGGAGTCTTCTGACCCGAGTTGTTGCCTAATTCCGTGTGCCTGGCCATTGGTGTGGATGTGCAAGGAGCAGCTGGAGAGACTTAACCGGACCAAAATCGAGGAAGGAATCATTTCCGAGGTCTCCACACAGCACGCGGCAGAGGCGTCCCACCCCTTCGTCCACGGCTCCCGCCCTCACGTGATGCACTGGGCCGTCCACAACCTTCACCTAGAAGTGCGCTCGGCAGGTCTGAGCCGAGGGCGTAGCTGCGTGGGAGCTGGGAGAAGCCGGCGGACGCAGGTGGACGCTGCAGCTGGTTTTCTTCTTTCCTCGTCAGCGAGAAGCCCCGCCGCTCAAGTAGTGGGGAGTGATGTCCCCATCAGACCACCGCCACACCTGGGCACATCTGGCCCAATCACTCGGGGCTGAGCAGTTTTAAAACCCAGTTGACTCTTGAACAGGGAGGGCTTAGGGGCGCCCACCTTCCTCGCAATTGAAAATCCAGGCGTAACTTATGTGGCCCCCACCTACGTATGCGCGGTTCTGCATCCGCGGATGCAACGACCGGTCCCATGTAGGACTGCAGCATTTACACTGAAAAAACCCGTGTATGAGTGGACTGGAGAAGTTCAGACGTGGCTTGTGCAAGGGTCAACTGTATTTTCATTAGTTGTCAGTAGTTCCAGGCCAAGAGGTTTTATGTAAGTATCTAGACTTCCTGACTGAAAAATCGGGAGCTCTGGCTGCAACTAGCTTGACTCATCCAGAGGTTGGGGGCCCCTGACTCTCACAGCTCCCCCTTCCTCTTGGTTCTCTGGCTCCAAAGTCATGTGAGGGGGCTTCTCCCACCGTGGCATGTGAAAGACCTGGAGTTGGGTTGGGCGGGGGTGGATGGGGCGTGTTTGTGTCAGAAGTGGAAAATGCTGGGCCAGGAGGAGCACGGGTTCGAGAACAGGTCTCTGTGAAGGAACTGTTACCCCTGGGGCGGCTCCTGACCTGCTCCCCTCGACCTCAGAGGAAGAGCCGAGGTCCTCCAGAGGCCCTCGCGGTGGATCCCATTGCCCTGCAACCCTCTGGGCTCATCTCCTGCCTCCTCCGGCGCCCAGCCTGCTTTTGCTGGCCCTGGGCACACCACCCGCTTCTCGGCAGCCCCACCCCGAGTCCTTAGGGTCTCTGTTCAGAGGTCACCTTCTCTAGAAGACCTTCCCCATGACCCAATTTCACGTTCTCCTCCTCAGCCCGCAGACAGGCCTGATGTCCTACCCCCCCCGGGGGACACACCCTCCCTGTTATCCCACATGGAAGCTGCTCAGGAACAGGGCACGTGGCCCAAGCTGTTGGCTGTCATCGTCCCAAAGCATGAACCGTTCCGGCAGGTAGGAGGTGCTCAGTGAATACACGTCAAACGAATCAGCCTGGGCAGGAGTGAGCTGTCCTGCAGGTTGCTTTCTCTCTGTGGTGCATTTATGTCCCAAACTTGAACTTGAGAGAAAAGGAATAAAATGTCACATGGACATTTAATCAGCAGTTCTGGATGGCACTCAAGAGGCCATGTGTTGTTCACTGGTGGAATAAACAAAAATAAAGATAAATGCTGCATTAATTGGTACCGCATCTCTTCTGAAAGGTCCACAGTGAGGCTTTAACAAACTTGACCTACACCACTGAAAAACAGATTTGGATTGAATATGATTTGTCACCAGAAGACCCAGGGAAATGACATGAAGATTGAGATTCAGGCAAGTTTGTTTAGGTTCAAAGAAATATGACAGTTCACACCTCAGTGCTTCAGGATTAAGTTAACTTTGTTCTCTCGATAAATGAAAAAAATCATCTTTTCTCCTTTAACTGCTGCCAACTGCCCCCCCCGCCCCCGCCCAAACTAAACAACCAAAAACCCGTGGGCTTACAGTATGGGAGTCAGCTTGCTTCAAAGCAAGACTCTCTCTGTCAGAAGTGATGTCAAGGCAGGTCTGTGTTTCTGAAGAAGTCAGCTAACTTGCATTTGAGTGTTTTCAAGCTTTTAAGATGACTGCCCCTTTGTTTGGTCACAAATTTATCTTCCTACTGATTTTTCATATGCCTTACTAACTTGTTCGTGATCTCCCATCAGATTGCTTTTATATAAGGCAGGGACTTTGCAATACTCTTGTGCTGTCCTAAGTGTTGTTTGTATTGTGTATTGTGACAACGCCAGAGAAACGTTCTCAACGATGATAAAAAGGTAGCTAATAAATCAGAAGCCATCGACCTCTGATAATTTATAGCCACTTGCGTCAGCTTAATTACACCTACTGTGTCAGCATAAAGAACAGCTATGCTCTCATATAGCTATCCCAGCTATCACTGCATGTACTGAGGTCTTCAGCAGTGGGGTGCAGCGTTTCTCGGGTTCCTTGCTCATGTGTTGCCGTTGTGTTTTGTGTAAATCCTGAAGGGCAGGAGGTTGAATGTTAGCATATCTGGCTTTACCTGCAGCGATTAGATTTATATGTAGAATAAGAAAATAATTACTTATTTGGGAAGATGCTGTCCAAACAAGGAGCACTGCCGTTGGACGCACCTATTCCAAAGGCCACGGTGTTTCCAGCCCGTACCTGGTTGGGAAAATCATTCGGAAGGAGCAACACCACTTGCTTCACTGTTAACTGGGGGAGCTGCAGCCCGTCTCACGAAGCCTAAGAACTAGTTTTTAATAGGACAGAGTGTTCAGGCTGCAGGATTTTCTTCCCAGGGACAGGAAGAAAGGAAGGAATGCATAGTTTGACTTTACTCCCGCAGGGCTTGTGGCATTCGCTTCTCGTCCAGTTTTGCTTTTATTTGGTTTCCAAATTGTCCATGTAGATTGCTCACATTTCCTCCTCACACAAACTGCTTAAAGGAGAAACAGCCCTCTTTTTTGGAGCTCCTCAGGGAACTGTCTGTCCCTAGGGTTTGAGCTGAAACTAGGCTCAGCCCGTGGAGTGACAGTGGTGGTGAGAGGCGGGGCTGGAGGGAGGGGTGCAAGGAGGAGCCCCTGGCGCCTGAAGGAATGAAGCAGTCACTGACCCGGCAGCCACCTTGTCCCCTGGGCCGGTTTGCACCTGCCCTGACGCCAGGTCATGGGTTGTCGGAGCCGTCTGTGTTTATGTGTTTGTGAACAGTAATTTGCCACTCTGGAGGACTTGTAACTGCATCAGTCCTCAGTGCTTCTGATGCAGGCAGGTAGAATGATAATTCTGGGCTTCTGTCAAAATTTGGCCGCGCTTCCTAATCTACAAACCGTGGGGCGTGGCTCTGGACCCTAGTTCCGCAGGGCACAGCTCTCCCTGAGCTTCTGCAGTGATGATGGCATTTACTGTAAGTCCCATCTGCTCGGGGCACCAACAGCTCGTGGCCAGAAAGGCACGAAGTGCCCGTTCTCTGTTAGATGCCCAAAGATGACAGAGATTGACTACAGGCTAGCATGTGTTCTGCCCTGAAGGATCTACCCTCCCCCAGATTTAGTTTCCCAATTCAGACACCTCTTTGTGTTTCTTTCCTCACTGTTAGAATCACTGCATTCTACAGACAGCCATAGTAGGGAATTTTTTTTTTTTCTTTTTTGCATTGAGATATTCCTGTTTAACCAATTAATGAAAGTCCGGCGTTCTCATACCTAGTCTTTGGTCAGATTTGCGGTCTTCTTATCAAACACACCAAAGAGAATATAATAAATCACTTACATATTTAGCAGATGTTGGCAGATTTACACACCTTCGGAAGTTGTATGTCAGACGATACAATTTAATCTCGTTTCGTATGTTTGGCTGATTCCAGAGAGCTTTAAAACTTCCCTTATGAGGTTTAACAGCACATAAATAATGACCACCAGCAGCCTGTAAGCTTAAGAGAGAAACACACCCCTTGTTGAACTGGCCATAGCTGTCTGACCTGGTTATTGGATCCTGACTGTTCTGATCAGCTCTAGCACTGTTTTTCCAAATAAGTGGGTTAAATGTTTTGCCTCGGCAGTGATGTGCACGAGCCCGGTAAGAGATACGTCGTTCCTGATAACGCTTCTCTGTTTTCATTTTGGGTACGATCACGCACACGCGTGTCGGGGACGGTTCTGGTGCCTGGTGTTAAACACCGACTTCCCACATGTCACTGCCCTTGGTTTTCAGTATCTCAACTTTATTTCTTCTCAGTCCTTTCTCATGGTCACTCAAATTTTATCTTTTTTTTCATGAGACTGTGGTTTGCCAAGGTCCCTCCCATAAGGTGCCCTCTTTTAGAATTCCATTAATAATAGTCATCATAACCTTGACCTTTGTCATTTTGGTATAAATTGTAGAAACATATAAAATGCTATCTTTTCTTCTCTGTCAGTCTAGACTGGACTGCCTTCTGTGATAAATTTCAAATATAAAAAAATTGTTGCTAAGTCTACATCACATCAGGTATTTAAGTTTGTACCTCCAGCTTTTGTATCTCAAGTTCACTGGAACCTTTGAATCAGACCCTGTGATACTTAAACCATTTCTCGTCACGTGCTTTATCTCAGAAGGTCTGTTTGTAGCATCACACAGTGACTCTCAGTACAGCCCACCAAGTAAATTACAAGAATGCTTTAAATCGGCAGAAGTTGTTTGGTTCAGAATGATATTGTCTGTTCGTGTTTCATTAACTCTTAATAAGCTGTTCTGATATAAAGAAAAGTAACAGCTAATACTTCCATAAATGTAAAGGTAAGAAAATACAGCAGGCTGTCCACAAAGTGCATCCAGGGTGAATTGATGAGAATCACCTCTTGTGTTTTTTTTGTTTTGAAAAAGAAGTGTGTTGGCCGCAATCCAGGCACATCCCCTGGGGAGTGGGACCCACGAGTCCTCATTTTAACAGGATCCTATGGGCAGTTTTCATGCTGTCGTTTCAGGCTCCCTGCTCTACCCAGTGACGCTGGTCTTATGATACTGTTACTGCTTTAATACAGTTCTTTCAGCCTCCTTAAATCATGACTAAAGAGTACAAACAAGAACTGGGGATATTCCTGGAAGATAGAATGAAATTTATTAGGTCAAATAAACAGGGTTTAAAAGCTATCTCTATCCTGCCTTATGGTTTGTAAACATATTGAACTTTTAAGTTAACTTTTATGTAAAGAACTTCAAATTCTAGCCTTATGATAACTCATACGACATTTCCAAGCTCAGGTTCAATTAGAGGGTGTTAGATATCACAGGTTCCTCTTAGAAAATGGGTAACGGAGTGACTTGGAGCACCTTAGTTGCTCCCTGTTAAATCGCACTGGTGAGCGATTTGCATATTATGCAACGCATTCCTCTGAGAGTCTTCACGCTGAGCTTTCACAAGAGAGGCTGCACCTAGAGCTGCTCACAGAACCTCAGTCTGGACCCGGGATGGGTCAGCTTGCCTCCATTCTGCTCACTGTGCTTTCTGTGTTCTGAGGCCCTTTGACCTTGGCATGAATGACCTTCAACTCCACTGCTCGAACTCGGCCCCTCCCACGTTCCAGGCCCTGGTACATACGACTTTTTTCCCCGCAGGAATGACCTACTTGGTGAAAATCAAAGTCACATTGAAACGAAGCTCTGCTCTTGTCCTCTCCTGTTCTGTGACCCCGACAAGCCTCCCCTCTGCTTCTGACCTGACCCTCCTGTTTCAGGACCTCCTAGGCAGCTTGCCCTGGAGGCCTGGGGACCTCCCCTTGTGGTGTTCAGAGCTGCCTCCGACCCGAATCCTCTGCCCTCAGAGGGTGGGGCAGGACCCCATCTCTCCTATCTCTCTCTTTGGTGTCTCTTTATGGATTTAGCTCGGTGCTGCCGGGACAGGTCTCTTTAAGCACCGGTTTGACCGTCCTCTCTCCTCCTAGGACAGTCGGTGACCACCTGCCCTGCGGGGATAAAGCTCAGGTGTTTATTCCGCGCCCCCCGCCCCCCCCAAATCCCCGTGGCCGCCACACTGACACCCCGTTCCTGAAGAGAAGTCCTCTCCTCCTCTCCGTGCATCGCTTTGCCTTCTCTGGATGCCAGTCTTGGCTCTTACACCTCGGTCAGATGGTACCCTGGGCGGGGCCTCCATCCTGTCCCGGATCCTCTCCATCTTCCCAGCGCCTCCTCTTCGTGCCACAGATTCCTTTAGCTTATCCCGTCCACCTGCCTCATTTAGCACCAGGGTTTTTTAAAGTCTGTGCGGGAAAAAGGGGTGCTTCTACGGGGTGGGCCCTGACCCATCTTGTCTCCCACGCGGGTCAGGTGCAGTGGGGACGTGTGTGTGTGTGTGTGCGCGCGCGTACACGCGCCACACCTTATCCCACGCCATATATCCACATGTTAAAGGCACTGCAGAGTGCCTTGCACGGGACGGAGCAGTAAACAGTCAACAGCTGTGAATAAATGAGTGACTTGCTCTCACGGGCTGGTAACCAGCCGCTTCATCTTAGTGCTTCAGTGGCCGTAGCAGAGCAGGGCTTCAGTTCATGTTTGTCGAGGGAAGACGAACGTGTCTCTGCTTTCAAAGACCTCACCCATCTTCACAGCAACCTTTCAGGT
Organism: Kogia breviceps; assembly: GCF_026419965.1. NCBI lineage: Eukaryota > Metazoa > Chordata > Mammalia > Artiodactyla > Physeteridae > Kogia > Kogia breviceps. The sequence continues at coordinate 88,673,778 of NC_081322.1, read as the reverse complement.
AGACAAGCAGACGTGACCCAGCTTCACTGGGCAAGCAGCCCAGCTTCAGAGAATGAATGAACTGTGGGAGGTTAGCCAGGGGCCAATAAGTGTCACAGTGAGAACGAGAGAAGGCGGACATTCGAACTGCGTGGTATCATGTCGACCTCGGAGGCTGACTCTTGCCTCTTCCACCGCTAGCTTGCGGTGCGACCCTGGTTACCTCACCTCTCTGTGCTGCGTGAGAGAGTGATGAGGATAAAAAGAAATGATCCTGCAGGGCGCTTTGTGTAGTCCTTGGTGCACAGTACATGCTGCATACAGCTGAGTTAACCTCAGTAAGGTTAAAATCAAAGTCATCAACTGTCCCATATCGTCTGCCAGGAGAAGGCCTTGATGAATTTCCAAAGTAAACTTGCATTCACTCCGTTGTTCATTTTAACTCACTTGGAGAGTTAAAGTAGGTGGATGTTTCTGGAGCTGCAGGCAAGGGAGTTGGATTTAAATATGAATGCCTACGTTTCTTTAGCATATGCAAAGATTTAAGCACCAAGCTCCTCATAATAGTAATTACAGAAGGTGGAGGGATTCGAATGGGTACATCTGTGGCACCAAGTGGCTCATTTAATGGCAGCCATGCAGTTCCATCGCCAGGCTGGGCGAAGACAGAGAGCTCAGCGCTGTCATCTCTGCCTCTGAGCTACCCGGCTTTGTCTGGTTGATTGATTGTGACAATCTCAACATTTTAAACAATGTGTAACATTATCTTTCAAGTTTTTAATATGTCAAAGGCAAAAAAAAGCACATTAAGATTGTGGTTAGACTAAGTTATCAAATGCGTATCATTTCAAGAGGAATAGGGCCATTGTTACACTGTGGTGGCCAAAATGTTCTTTTGGGGATTTTTGGTAACATCTTACTTTTTAAAGCACATCTATAAAATCTTTTGCAAGTTGTTCATATATTTTTTTTCTTTCTTTCCCCCTGTCCTATCACTTTTTCTAATGTAACTACATGAAAGTGAGAAATACTGTGAAGCTGCAATAGAATCGTGTAGCAATTCAGGTTGAGCAAAAGTCAGAGCAAAGAACTTACATCATACTCATAATTAAAATCCTTTTTGTTTTCCATTCCAGTTATTTTCACATTAAAGTAAGCAAGGCCGTAGTTACCTCTTCCCTCGACAAACATGAACTGAAGGCCTGCTCTGCTACGGCCACTGAAACACTAAGATGAAGCGGCTGGTTACCAGCCCGTGAGAGCAAGTCACTCATTTATTCACAGCTGTTTACTGTTTACTGCTCCGTCCCGTGCAAGGCACTCTGCAGATGTCTCTCTCCCTCTGGGCCCTGGTCCCTCCACACCAGAGGGAGGAGGACCCCAGCGAGTGCCCAGCAGCCACAGGGACAGCTCAGATCACCGGGTGCCCAGAGAGGAGGTGTGGGCCTCGCCGCACTGTCCTGTGGTTCAGAGGGCAGGTAGCTGGAGTCACCTTCTGCAGTGAATACTCTAGTACATTCGGCTCGGAAGCAGCCAAGAGATGTCCCCACATGCTCAGGCTGGGCTGAGGTCTACCAAGGACTCTCAGAAGTCAGCAGTAACAATAACCGGCCCTGGCCAGCATTGCCCGAGCCCTCTGGGGCAGTGGGTGCGGAGGGGTGAGCTCCAGGGGCTCTTTGGAGGGTCTGCCCTGTCCCCTGCTCTGTACTTAGTCAATGTAGAGGTTCTCACTAGAGAGCCAGAGAACAAAGGGAGACTGGCTCTTGCAGTGGTGACAAGCTAAAAGGAAATTGAGATCCAAAAGTAAGTGAGAGAAACGGCTATTCAAAATCCTTAAGTTAACTGATGGACACCTACTGTTTGCAAAATACCGAGCTGAGATGCTAAGTCTACAAATGCAAATAAAACCTGGTGCTTTTAAATACAGTCAAATATAACTGAATTTTGAATCCCCTGGTAAGGAAGAGTATAGACAGAGATTATCCAAATTAAGTTCTAGAAAGGCGGTCTCTAAAATAGGGTGCTCTTGTTGAATTTTGTGTTTTAGTGTATACTTTATAATGCACATTATATGTTAGTGTATTGATCCTTTCCTCTGTGTATAATTTGTTAAAAAGTAGACCAGAAATAGGAGTGTATTAAACTTCTTTTGCTGATGGGAATGGGCAGTCAGAGTCATTTAGAGTACTCTGCATTAGAATATACTAGAAACACAAATGGGCACCCCTAAGACTCACAGACCCTCCTTTGTGTCTTCCCACATCCCTCTCCTGCAGCTTCAGTAACTTGTGAGAATGTGTGATTAGTGAAGTGAGCCAGCACCTTCAGCTGGCCCAGTCGTGCTCAGCTGCTGTGCTTCTGTGGACACATCTGCTTTTCTGATACGTTAATGACTACAAGTCATTGCTGAGGGAAGGGTAAGCAAAGAGTATTTCAGGGGAAGAAGGGTCAGCTCTAGAACGGTGCCAGAGGAAATTCCTGCTGAGTAAGATAAAAAAGCCATGCCTTTCAACGCTCCTTTGTTGTTGCAAGGTGGTTCTTAGGCTACAGACAACACAACCAAGGATGCCCAGTCTGACTGGAGGCATCCGCGAGAGGTTGCTGGGAGATGAGGGTGGAGATGAGGGTGGAGATAAGGAGGGAGAGGAGGATGAAGGTGAGGAAGAAGAGGATGGAGAGGAGGATGGAGAGGAAAAGGGAGAAGCTTGGAGAAGCAGAGGCTGAGAGCCCATATGGATCTACACTGTGGACTTAGCAGGGAGGACCTTCTCAACTTTGCAGAATCGTTCAACGTTGTGAATTGGAGACTGGAAGTACCCCAGAGTCATAGAGATCTTGTGTTGTTAGTCGACCTATTGAGAACAGGGCTGGAATAAAAGAAATCTAATTTACATTTTTATGTAAGTTTCTCTCTCTCTCTCTCTCTCTCTTTTTTTTTTGCAGTTTCTTATCCTCAAAAAGTCTTGACCACTTCTTGAAGGGAAAATTTGCAATTGTAGTCAATTTCTCATTAAAAGTTTGAGATAAATATGATAGTTCTTAAAAAACCTGTTTATAATTTATTGCACAGCTATGGTGATTATAATTCTTTGAGATCCTCTGCTGAAAGGCACTATTTAAAGCATAAAGTACTTTTGAATATTAACTCATTAATCCTAACGACACCCTGTGGGGAAGGTAGGTGGCAAAATGACTCATTCAGGGCCACATTAGTCAGTCAGTGGTAGAGTTTGTCATGAGGAAGAAGAGTTTCTAGACTTTTTAGAAGGGCTTTTTTCCACCAAATTAGTCCTGTCAACTAGGAAAGAGTTAGCAGGTGGGAAACCTGGGGACAGCCACGGATGTTACATATTTTCATTCAATCCGCATACTAGCCAGGTTTCTCGTTTGCAAACAATACAGAGGGAGGGAACTTATTGGAAGGACATCCCCTGGCTCGGAGTATCATGAGGCATCTCGGGAACCAGGCCCAGGTAATGGACAGAGGCAGGACCAGTCTGGACCATGGGCACCTTGGATGGTGTGCAGTAAATCCTAGACCCTTGGCTTTTCTGCATCAGTCATCCAAAGTCCCAGAAGAAACATCCAATTAACTGAGTTTACATAATACTGGCTTCTGAATAACAAGCAAAGCAACAATAGATATTTGAAAAGGGTTAACCACCCCCCATGTGCTGGGCTGTGAGTAGCAGGTGTGCCACAGTGAGAAAGATACCGGTTGTGTTCCCCAGGGGCTCAGACACACAGGAAGGAGGTCGACTGGGAGAAGATCAGAGCCTGTGGTTACAAGGTCCATAACAGGAGTGAGAGACAGAATGCTGGGTTGGGAGGGGTCAAGGTGGGCTTCCTGGAGGAGGTGAGATCTTACATTGGATCTTGAAGCACAAGTGACCATTTACCATGCAGGAGAGGAGGGAGATGCTGAAGGAATTCCTTCAGGCCCAAGAAATGGCAAGGTCAATGGCACAGATATACAGGGGAACAGGTGAGCTTTGCTTTGTGACTGATTTGTGATTCACAGAATGGGTGGCAGGAGAAGGTGGAAGAGGTGAGCTGTGCTGGAGACCTTGGACTCTTCCTGGGAATGAACGGAGTATGGCAGTAAGAATTTGATGGCGTTTCTTACGGTCTCCCCGAGGACCACGTGGGGAAGCCTGGGATGCTGGTCGACCCCTGGACCCCTGCTTCTTCAAGTTCATCATGTTCTGGCTGGGTTTTGAGCTTTTGCATGTGCTGTTCCTTCCTGCTGAGACGCCCTTCCGTCACTGTGCCTGGCTTCTCTACGTCTGCTCTGCAGGAGGGGAGGGGATGGAGAAGCCTTATGGCTGGACATCAAGCCGTGAGTTTGGAAGCTAATTGTGGACAAGAATGTGTGTCTTCCTTCTGCCCAGTATGATGCGGAGCTGCTGGCACAGACTTACTGAATGCTCTTCAAATGAAGGAGTGAATATTCCCACAATATGAGGTTGAAAAAAAGAGGAGAACTATCATTTTAAGAACAAATTCACAGTCTCTTACTCAACTTAATAACTGAATTTTGAATGCCGGGGGCTCTTTTCTTTAACTTTGACTTGAGCAAAATATCAATGTTAAATCTCAGGTGTTTTGTCGCTAAATATTCAGCCCTGCTAGAAGTCTCTCCTCTTTCATCTCTGATGAACGAAACCCTTTGACTTCCTCTCAAGCTGCACCTCCTCCACAGAGCCTGGCCTCCTTCTCTGCTCCAAATTCATCTCCTCCTCCTCTGAAGAGCATCGAATCCACTCTGCAGTTCACAGAGAAGAGCACAGAGGCCAGAGGACTTGTGTGAAAGGCCCATGTCCACTCACTGACGCCATTTGGTCTGGCACCAAGTCTGCCAGCCCAGAGCTGGTCCTCGGCATCTCCCCTCCCCCGTTCTCCTCCTGCCTTGGGATTTCACCGCCTGGAACGCTTGGCCTGGGTCTAGCGCTGTTCTACACAACGCTGGCTGGACCGAGGTCTTTGTCATGTGCTAATGCTCCAGCCCCAATCTGGGCAGCTAGTAGTTTGCTATCTCTGATGGATTTACACAGCATATATTTAGTGGAGTCAGGGAGATGCTGATTCTCTATAAATAAATACCGTGTATCCCTTTGTTCAGATCGAATTTTGAGCGTCACTCCATTCACTGGATGTTGCAAAACGTAAGTCATTTGGAAGAATCTTTCATGAGCATTGTTCTGCGACTCATGATAGGACAGTGTTAAATCACTTATATTCATTTACTCATTCCTCGGACAGACCATCACGGAGCACTTCTGTGCCATGTCCCACCCATGCAGGAGCTTGCGGGGCAGGGGGAGGGTGCGAATAAGCGTCTCACCAGCGAGTGTACAGAGGGGGCTGAAGCGAGGTCAGGGAAGGCCTCCCCGAGGAGGGGCGCCCGAGTAAGCCCTGGCGGTGGCGGTGGCGTGGCTCGTGTGGCAGCTGACGGGGCCGGGGCGGCCGGGGCACAGCTGGGGGACCGTGGGACGAGACCTCAGGCCTCGTGCTGTGTGTTTAGGCCGCACTTAGGACATGAATCCTGAGCAGAAAAGCCAAGGGGAGGCCTGGATGGCATTTTCAGCCCGGGTGGCTGTGACAGGGTCAGGTCTCCCTTCCAGCTGCAGCTCAGAGAGCAGCTTGGAGGGAATAAGTGGCCCTGGAGACGTCTGGAAAAGAGGTGACAGTGATTGGACCAGGCTAGTGGCGGGGCTCAGAAGGACCTGAGACATTTAGGGGGTAGAACCAACAGAGGTCAGCGTGGGGGGCCGGGTGACGCAGAGAAGGTCCAGCTTGTCCAAGTGGACGGTGGCCCGCGGGAGACAGGACGTTGGAGGGTGCGCGGTGCGTGCTGGGCTCGGTCTCCTTGAACCTGAGGCACCTTTGAGACGTGCTGGGGAGACACCAGGTGCACGTGGGGTGAGGGATGGCCTTCAGAGGAGGGGTCTGGGCTCCGCTGGAATGAGGCCGGGAGAGGCTGGGACTGAGCGCAGAGGTGACCCAGCGGCCCCGGGAGGAGGACAGGGAGCAGGCCACCCGGAAGTAGCGGGAGGGGGTGTTCACAAGGCGCGGGGGGTCACCCGAGAGGCCTGGTGAGAGGAGGACTTGACACGTCCCCTACATTGAGGAACAAGAGCTGAGTCCGTGGAGGGAGGGGGCGGAGGCAGACGACTGTGGGTCAGATCGTGCTTGGAAAGTGGGGGAGTGGCCAGTGGCTGGGACACACCTCTGTGGACTCAGGGTGACAGGCAGGAGGGACTGGGGGCAGGCTGGAGGGAGAGCCGGGCGCCAGGAGGCTCCCGCTGGCGTGTACGAAGGAGCCTCAGCAAACCGAGAGCTCTCAGCAGGAAGAGCCACTGCAGAAGGTGCCGCCTGTAGCTCAGAGGCGGGGCAAGTGCTGGGGCCGGGCTCGGGGCAGGTAAGACGCGGGAGGGCCAGGCCTCAGGCATGAGCCTGAAATAAGACAGACACTGTATCCTCTAATTTAATAGAAGGGAGGAAAAAAGGTGGGGATAGACATGCAAGGTGGCAAGACCTAGTAGACAGAGAGGGAAGAGATAGGAGAAGGATGGAGAAAGTTGGATTTGCAGACAGTGAACCAGCAGGCCAGAAACTGCAGTTAAATGCCAGGTGGTTTGCGGACCTGTTTTCAGTCGCGGTCGTGAGTAAAAGCTGACACCAGGGTCCCACTGTGTGTCTTTAAATCAGCCCCAAGCAGCCCCCCATGCTGATCCAGAGCAGGAAGATATTGGGCTTTATTTCCGAGTAGAGGTTTTTCCGGATGATGTGCAGAAATGGGGAGGGGTGGAGTTGAAGGTCCCCGTCATGGATCCAACCTGAGTAAGAAGGAGAGTAAGGAAGAGGGAGGGTCTGTGGAGTATGACAAAGCGAGAAAATAGACCACCTTCCATGGTTCCTGGGGAGATGACACTGCACAGGGGCTGATGTTGGGGCCAGAGTCTTAGCTGACCACCCCCTGATGACAGAGCTCAAGCGACACTTCTCCACGGCTACCTCACTTCTTCTGAGCAGACCTGTCCTGGGCTTTGCTGACCAAATGGCTGCAGAAGCTCCAGCCCTCAGAGCCACTAGCGCAGAGTCCGGTGCTCATCATCAAGCCAAGCCCAGAGCCCAGGACGCTGTCATGTCCTCCTCCTCATCCAGCTGCCCCCAGGAAGCAGCCCCCACCAGCGTGCACAGCCCCGCAGGGGTCCTATCTCACCGAGGTGGCTCTCCCTGGAGGACAGGGGCACGTTGGGAGTGTCTACTGTGCGCCGGGGCCTTTGGCACAGCTGGCACCGTGGCCTCCTTGACTGGCATTGTGATCCCTGACGTGCAGATGAGGAGACAGAGGACAGAGTCAGGAGACCTGCCTGACCTCACACAGGCGGCAGAAACATCGCTGGAATCAGGACCCAGCTCTTCTAAAGCCACCAGGTGCACACGCTTGGTGCCACATGTCACCCAAAGCAGCCACAGATTACTGAGCAACACTTACTGGATTGAAACCAACTGCCCAGGGCTGGGGGAGGAAGAACTGGGGAGTGACGGCCGCTGGGCTCGGGGTTTCTTTGGGGCTGATGGAAGCGTGCAGCAGTCGGCGGTGGTCGTTGCACAATCTCGTGAATATCCTAAAAGCACGGAATTGTACACTTTAAAGTGGTGAATTCCTTGGTGTGTGAAGTGTATCTCAATAAAAAAGCGGACAAGTACTATGTCAAGAATTATCTTACATAAAGAATACCAAAGGTCAAAAAAAATCTTAGAAAACCCTTGTTTATATCCATCATTTCATGGCTTAGCTTCCCTTCATCCAATAAGCATCCCATTAATGTGGGCTTTTTAGCAACTATAGAAAATGACGAATGGGAAGGTATGATTTTAACGTTATTCCCCCAAAGGGTTTCAGCGAGGTTATAAATCATGGGAAGGGAACCGAATGGTTTTGCGGTGTTTCTTGAACCCCACAATTACAGGAGGTTGAGGTCATCCCCTCCTTCTTGCAGCCCTTGGGCGGAGGAAGGCACACCATCCTCAGCCTCCACTCAGAGCTCCTGACTCTGCTTAGCTTTTAAACGTGAAGAGGTGTCAGCCATGCCTAAGTCAGCAGATTTCTTAGGGGAACCTCAGGACTCCTTGAGTTAAACATTATTCACGACCAGTGAGGTAACTGGGTGGATCTGTTTTCTAAAATAACCGCTGGCAGCAAATGTTTACTTACATTTTCAAAGGAAAAACTTGAGCAAAAGATGAAACATGGAACCCACATAGTAGGAAGTAGGGAAAATAATAAAAAGGGAAAAGATTACCAAGTAAGAAAATAGACCACCACTTTAACTCTGTGGCCGTACATGACTCTACAGATAACAGCGTCTCAGGTTATATTCTTAGTAAGCATTAAAGTCTCATCCGTCCGTCCAGTGTTTCATTTCTCCAGGCCTTCAGTTTCCTTGTTTGGAGTTTTCATGACTCTGAAGCTCGGGAGGATGAGTTTCCATGCTCCTCCCCAGCCGTCCCAAGCCCCGCTCTCTAGACGCTCCCAGCGGGCAGTGGGTTCCTAAGGATCCAGCAACTCTGAAAACCCCGCTTCTCCTCTGAGGCCTGGGATATGGAGGACAGTAGCCAGTCACCATTCTGTGGCATGATTCTCTCAACGACCCATCTGGAAAAAAACCTAGTCCGAAGGGTGCTGTCTGCACGGGATCCACTTTAAACGGATACAAAGAATAACCAGCCGCAGAAAGACACTGTTGCAGAAGCGCCACAATGTAGCGTGAGCATCTGTCCGCAGTGGTAGAGATCAGAGGGCTGATCGTGTATTTCCAGCAGCTATGAAAGACCCTGGAGAGGCGACAACCCAACCTCACGACTGGTCAGAACTTTATGAAATGAATACAGTGGGTGTGAGATTCTTGACGTTTGGAAGACCGTGCTCTAAGGCTCCTCTGAAACTAGTGAGACCTGGAGTGGGGATACGGTCTAGCAGGATCCTGGTTGATCCACTGCAGTATGACCCCCGGCTCAGAATCGGAAGGCCTGGGCAGGCAGCAAAGAGGGGAAGACATTTAGACTGGCCAGATGGTCTGAGCGATGTCACAGAGCTGATGCTTTCCCTGATAGGGACAAGATCACGTTTCAGAAGAGAAAAATTTGGGGGTGAGAGAGTCACTTGTCCAGACCATGGGGATGGCACTGCCTTAGGCTGAACCGCATGGAATCACTAATACCTGACTATTTTTTGACCTACGAAAATGGAAATTTCATATTCAGTTCAAATGATTATGTCAGGGCTTCCCTGGTGGCGCAGTGGTTGAGAGTCCGCCTGCCGATGCAGGAGACACGGGTTCGTGCCCTGGTCCGGGAAGATCCCACGTGCTGCGGAGCGACTGGGCCCGTGGGCTATGGCCGCTGAGCCTGCGCGTCCGGAGCCTGTGCTCCACAGCAGGAGAGGCCACAACAGTGAGAGGCCCGCGTACCGCAAAAAAAAAAAAAAAAAAGATTATGTCAAACAGGCCAAAGAGTTGGGTTTTATTTATTTATTTATTTCCTTTCGGTGGGGAGCTGTTGAAGGTTTAGGAAAATCTCTCTCTACCTGGTCTACCCTTCCTTCTTCCTGTTCATTCCTGCTCTTGCCTGCAGACACTCTCCTCCTCCTTCTCTCCCCCCCCCCCGCCCCCCGTACACACCTGCCTGCAGCCACTCTCCTCCTGAGCAGATGGCCGTCTCCGCAGGTGCTCTCTGCTCCAGGTGCATGGGCTGATGCACCCAGGTGGCTGCAGTCCTGCAGAGACCTCTCACACTGGTTCAGTAAGCTGAGAGCAAAGAAGCCCTCACTGCAAGCCTGGTGGGATGCGAGGCCAGCCCCAGATTCCTTACCTAGTCGGGCTTCTCCGAGGCTCTACGGTGTCCAAGCACTTAAACCACCGGGGGAAGAAGAAAGGGGATGTCAGTGGAATCCCAGCTACCCCGTCCTTGCCTTTGCTGCAGGAGCGGATGTGCCTTTGAGGCACAGTGTCTTTAGAGAGAAAGGAGATCTGGATACAAAGGGAAATTGCCGGACGGTAGCCAGTGGAGTGGGACCAGGGCATCCTAGGCTAACCACATCTGCAAGGCTCTGTTCTTATGAAGGGATATCCTGGGGCGTCCGGGAGAGGAAGCACAGAGAAAAAGGAGAGTCAGAAAATAGTTTCAGCCTCATGATTGCTAAAATATAGCTTGAGGTCTCAGGATGGTGGTGGAGTCATCTACCAGCCCGTTTCATTGAAGCGACCTGCTTAACTGCTGACACATGCTAGAATCTTTGAGGCTGAGGACATTCCTCCCCGACCTTGGGGCTCACTCCATTTCCTTCCCACCCACCCCTGCCCCCTGGAATTCTGTCTGCAGCCCATACGTGTGGTTCTGGCACAGCCTTGTCTGGCATCCGTCTGCCCTCTTGGCTTGTGTGCTTTGAGCCCTGGATCCACCTTCATAGCCCTGACCTTGCACGTGGTTTCAAAAGGGACTGAAGTATTAGTGCTTCCTGCCCCGCGGGCACTGGGTTGGAGTTTGCACTGGTCAGGGTCAGACCCCACTCCAGGTGACGCTTCCCTGCCAGGAGGGAGCCTGGCTGGCAGAGCTCCTCTCCATACTCCGTGGACCTCGACACACCCACCCTCTCCGCATACGAGTCCTGGGGTCAGCAGCTGGATTTCTCTCCCCTGCAGCCTCCAGGGCAGGGCCAGGGTCAGGCCAGGCGGCATCAGGGAGTAAGGGGTGCTGTGCTCTCAGGAGTGGTTCTGAGGCTGAGCGGGGAGCCACCTGCCCATGGCGGCGTGGTCTGTGGAAAGTAGCAGAGCTGGACTCGGGATGTGTGACGGCGAGGTCCCTGCCCACCGAGAGGCTCCCTCTCCACCGTTCTCGGTGTTTGCTTCCTGAACTGGCCAGACGGGGCTCTGACCGCAGCCGCAGCCGGGGAGGATGACAAGGAACCCGACCCGCCCAGGCGCTCGACCACCAGGCAGTGGGGCTTCCAGAGCTGCGGGACTTTGGCGGACCTTCTGAGGCGCCTGGGGCCGCTGGGAGCTGCTCGGGGAGGAGCCGTGACCCTCGGTTGCCCTGGCGGGCAACCGAGAGCTGCGCGTTTGTTGAGCTTCTCCCCGTGTCTGGGCAGGAGCTCCCACCCCACCAGCGACAGGGCCTGGGTCTCAGCTGCGTGCCAGGCCCAGGTTGCTGCTGTGGCCCCGCAGGTCAGGTGCTCTGTGGAGTCACACGGGGGCTCACACGGGCCTCCGGAGCCCCTGGAAAGTGGGCCCACTGCGTACTGTGCTCTGCACCCAGTGGTGTGTTTCCTGCTCTCTCTCCAGCCACTCCGGGGCGAAACTGCCAGCTCTGGTCCCTCTCCAGACTGGGCCCCCGGTGCTTGCAGGACGTGCGTCTCTACAGGTTGTCTGCCCCTGAGCTTGCACTGAACAGCCTGATCTTGGCAGGACAACTTCAGCATCTTGCGTCCAGTTTAAGCCCTTGCGCTAATTGCACACCCATCTGTGAGCCCTCGGCTCCCAGTTGGGGGCCCCACCTGTGTCTACATCTTTCCTGGGATAATGAACTGTTAGCTTGGCTCCTCGGGATCTGACACCTGACCTTCACCGGCTCTTACCTGGAATGGAAATCAGAACCTTCACAGGGCTGGCCTTTTTGGCCATTGCCAGTTGATACCTGTGTGATGAAAGGAGGTGAAGAACGCTTCCAGGACTCTGGCCGGCTCAGGCCAGCAGCCAGGGCAGCTGTTCCCTTGGCGCCTCTGCCTCCCACATGCCAGGTGACCAAGTCGACACATGAGGCAGGGTGCTGCCTGCCCTCTAGCCCAGGGGTCCCCGGAGTCGGGCAGCTCTGCTTGTCTTGGGCAAACCTCATCAAGTGAGATCTCCTCAGGCCCCAGTAGGAAGTAGCAGTGGAGCAGCTCCGGCCCTTCCTGCAGCCCCTCCTCCTGGCTCCCACCCCCTCCTCTCTGTCCAGCAGAAGGAACGTGTGACTATCTGTGACAGGAACCAAGGATTTCCCATTTGGCTTAAGAAATACATGTATATCTCTTTGAAAAGAAAATCGTACACTTTCCTAGTGTGGAAGTCGAAGGTCCTTGAAGACATCTTCACTTTCTTAAAGTTCCATGGTTTTCCATCATAAAACAAAACAAGCATGGTTCTGTGATGTGTCTTCTGATGTCCCGTTGGCCTGGCATTAGATGTCTTTGTGTGTTTTTTAATTGCTAGCCTTTTTCTTTAAGCAAAAAAAAAAAAAAAAAAAAAAAAAAAAAGAAAGAAAGAAAAACAACAAAACAATGTGGTATCTTGACAAGTGGAAGAGATAGAGAAATTTGTGAAGTACAAAAGAAGCGCAGAGTACAAAGTGCCAATAAGTATCTTAGAAACCAGTAAAAAAAAAAAAAAAGATTTTTAGTAAAAAAAAAAAAAAGATTCCAGTGATTTTTAAATACACAGAAACTTATAAAATAGTAAAGGTAAATTTAAGTTAGACTTCCTATCCTGGGCAATTGTTTCTTACCGGAAGGGACTGACTTCTCGCTTGAGATATGAATCTGTTTTTAAAAAGTTACGTAGGCCATTTATGTAGATAAAATGTTATCTGGTTGCTAGTTAGGATCAGTGACTGGACGTTCTCAGAGAGAAGGAAAGGTGCTTTTCTATGACTCCTTCTCGAAACTTAGAGTTGCTTATTTAGGTGTTTTTTTTTTTTGCGGTACGCGGGCCTCTCACTGTTGTGGCCTCTCCCGTTGCGGAGCGCAGGCTCCGGACGCGCAGGCCCAGCGGCCACGGCTCACGGGCCCAGCCGCTCCGCGGCACGTGGGATCTTCCCGGACCGGGGCACGAACCCGTGACCCCTGCATCGGCAGGCGGACTCCCAACCACTGCGCCGCCAGGGAAGCCCGGTTATTTAGGTTTGAATAGAAAAGTGGATGTTAAAGATCTGATAGCTTCATCCTGCTGAGAATGAACACTTTAAAGTTAGCGTCTGGATTTCGTGAGAATCATCCATTTGTATCAGTTTGACCCTGTAGGGATAGATACGTTATTGGCACAAGGAACGGAGAACTGAAGTTTGATCAGCTCTTCATTTGCTTTAGTGGTCTCAGCTGCTCAGACCATGCTTCACAGATGGGACTGGACGTCTCTGTTTTATCGTCCGCACAGAAGGATGGGTCATTAGAGGCAACCAGGAAGCTGGTCCGACTCCCTAAGACACTGAGTTCCAGTGTCACACGGACAGTTCCTGGGCTGCACAGAGGGAGGCCCCCTTCCACTCCTGAGCACGCGGAGAAGCCACATGTGACGGTTACACGGCTTACCGTGGCTTCGTAACGTGGCGTGTGGAGGGATCCGTGCTGACGTCCACCTGAATTATTTTTGGAAAGGACCAGAAAGCTGACTTTTGAATGTGTTCTAGATGAGAGCATTACTCATCATTATTTACTGTGGAGGGCTGTTACTATTTTTGCTTGTTTCTCCAATGTTTAGGTAGCATGGCTCCCACTCCAGGGAGAGGGGTGGGTGGCAGGGTGAGATTCTGTCTGGAGACCAAGTTAGAGCTGGAGGAGCCTTCACAGAGGATCCCCAAAGCATTTCCTACCGAAAACAGTACAAGCAAGGCGACAAAGTGATGATTCTGTTTGCATTATAACTTGTCAATAAATTTTCCTTCTACACCTCCGGTTTGAAAAAGCATTTCAGACCCACAAAATGCTCACCAGTTTTCCAGCTATATGCAAGATACTGAATCTCCATGTGTCATCAACTTAGCTGTTAAGTAAGATTTCCATAATATTTGCAGGGGTGGGGTCTGGAGTTTCAGCTTACTACCAGGTCTGCCAGGGAAGCAGACCCTACATTTAAATTTTTGTGTTTCCCTTCACCTCTGCAGCATTTCTTCCATGAGCATAGTTACCTGTTAATGGAGCAAGGATGGCTTTTTTCTTTTTTTTGATGCTGTTGCCCTGAGCCCTGGAATGAAGAGTGAGGGTTTCTGCTCACTCTGGCTGAGAGGTTGCAGCACCCACAAATGCCAAATGAGGGTGACCTTTCTTTTGCTGGAGAACAAGGAAGCACCTCCTACATGGTAGATACCAACATAAAAAGGGATCAGGTCTGCCAACAAGGGCAGCATTTGGGAAAAATAAATGTTCAGAAGCCTTACAGTAGGGTCTCTCCATCAGATGAAACTCATAGTTTAGCTTTGATTTTGATCACAATTCTGACTGGGGGAAAAAAAATGAATATTGTGCTTTCACAGAGTAAGCAAGCTGGGCTGCTTTGTGAGTTCTGCAGCTGATTGCAGGTATCAAATTTCACACTCCGTGTTTCTGACAGTGAAAACACCCCCCTGCCTGGGACAGTAGGACCGCGTCTTAGGAAATCATCACAGAAGGGAGCCTGTGAGCGTTTCAAGCAGGAAGGACAAGACTGGCAGCCAAGGTTGGAACCAATTAACGCCAGCTTGAGGATATCATTTCACTTATGAGTTCTAAACTTTGCATGCTGGAGCATAGTACTTGCGTTTACAGTGGGACTGCCTGTCTGACAAAACCACCAGCCCCTCAAGGGGGCTTGACTGGGAGAGCAGTGATATCAGGGGGCCGGTGTGCCCTGTGAGCGGGCTCTTGACGGCACTGCAGAGCTTCCACGGGGGCCTGTCCCAGCCACAAGGACGGTGGGCGTGCCTCAGCACCCTGGGATGGACAGGACGCTTTTCCTGCCCTGTTTCTCCTTCTTGCCTTTTCTCTTCAGGTGAGGGCCTCACCACTTCATCTTCCTTCCCTCCTCATCCCTGGCCCCCGCCCTGACCAGCGCTTAACCCAGTTAAAATCCGTCAGAGGCAGGGTCTCCAGTATCTGCTGTTTTTACAATACCTCCTAGATTGGCTAACTTGAACTCATTAACATTGATGCGTTGCCTTAAATAAGCCTTTGTCTCCTTAAGAGTGAAAGCATTTTTCTTTGTTAAAGAAATGTCAGGTATTTCTAAGTAAGGACATGCTTGTGGGAGGGAGCTGGACTCCTTACCCAGCCCCGAATAGGAAACTGAACCAGCGTTAAGGCTGTGGGCACTCCCTGCCGCCCCCCCCCCCGCCGCCCCCCGCCAGCCTCCTTCCCTGGTTATTGCTGCTGAAGGGTTAGTTCCAGCTTTGACAAGTCTGGTTAAAAGAGGCAGCTCTAAGGAACAGACAAAACTGCATTCAGATTCTCAAACTGCAGTATTTCTGGCTGTGCAATCTTGTTCATTTTATCTCAGAGCTTCAATCTCTTTATAAAATGGGAGTATTAACATTATATATAATTGTAATTATATATATGTGTGCACATACTTAAAAATGTCAGATACATATATATATATATATATATATATATATATTTTTACCTGTTTCACATTTTTTTAAATCTTCCTTAATAGTCCCCAGATAGCATACTTATTTTTCATACCTAACTTGCTTTCAGGTTGGTATGGAATGATTTTCATGCCCTAGGATTTGAAATTCTTCCCCGCAAGGAGTTTACCTGTTTATATTCCATACCTACTGTAGAGTCCAGCCTATAATAGTAGGTATTCAATAAATTAAACAATGATGCTGCTTCTAATTACATTTCTAAGGAAGGAGTATGCCTTAGAACAAACCATTTTCTCTAGATAGAATTGTTTCTTGTTAGAGTTCCACTTCTTAAGCCTGATTTTGATCTTTTCTCTTCTGCAGACGGTTGGTTCCAGCAGGCTCTGAGTCACTGAGGGAGTTTTCTGGCATTGAAATAAGATCTGTATCTTCCTGTGTTAGTCTGGACCAGATTCCTTACTTTGGGGAGTTAATGGGCAATCGTTTTTTCTCATTAACCTTTAAAATGCATTAGAAAGAAAAATAGACTTAAAGCCATGTATCAAAATAAGTAATGTGTGTTTAATAATGTCATCTCAATTTTTCGGCAACCACTGAAATACTATTGTAACTTGGATCCACTTAGTGACGGAAAATCCGTTCCTAAATTTAAATGTTTCTGTGGGTTGTTGGCTTTAGTGGTCGTTGCGTCTCGGGGGAGGCGGCATGGGAAGCGCGGCCGAGCGTTTCCGTGGGTTGGAGAGAAATGTTCACCGTTCGCGAGGAGCGTCGGGTGCAGGTCCGACGTCACTAGCGGAGCCGCCGCCCCCGCTCTGTGTGTTTTGACTGCTTGACGAGTGCGGGGCTGAGACGTGGGCGCGGCCATTGCCGTCATTCCTGCGTTTGTCCTGGCCGGTCCGGCCTGGCGCGGGGACGCCGTGACCTTGGCCGCGGTGGGACGTGCGCGCCCAGCCTGCCCTGCGCCTGTGGGACGCGCCGGTCCGCTCTGGACGCACGCGGTCCCTGCGCCCTCCCGGCCGGGCCGCCTCGGGCTCTGTCCGCCCCGGCCGTCCGTCGGGCCACCTCCTGGGCAGGCAGGCGACCCGGAGGCAGGTGGCGCCGCCCCAGGCGGGACGGGCAGCCCCAGGGCTGCGTCCTCTCTGTCCGCGCTCCCTGCCTTTCCCCTCCCGGGCACTGCCCCCTGCGCGCCCCCTCGGTGCCCCCGACCCCCGCCTCCCCGACAGAGTTGACTGGCGACCTTCGCTCCCTGCGGAGCCCAGTCAGCACGTGACCCCGCGCCCGCGCTCACCCCGCAGGCCGTTGCGCTGGACCGGGGGGCGCCATCCGTCCTGCGCCTGCGTGCAGTTCTGGGCTCGGTACCCGGGGGTCTACAGCAGCGTGTTTTGTTTTGGAGGAAGATAGGCCAGGACATTTCATCAGCTCTGTGAATAAAGAAATCCAATTTCGGGAACAACACTGGGAGGAAGACAGGAAACTTCAAAGGTTGACACAAAGGAAAACCGTTCTTCTGTAATTTTGTGATACTAGGGAGTTGGAACTTAGGTGGGTGGGGTTCATTTCTAAGATACTTGAGAATTCTTTTTCTCTGGAAACTGCATTTTGATCAAAATTATGGCTGTAATATTTTAGAATTTCTGAGGAAAAAGGGAGTTTCTTGACATTAATTTCTTTCTTTTTTTTTTCTGCGGTACGCGGGCCTCTCACTGTCGTGGCCTCTCCCGTTGCTGAGCACAGGCTCCGGATGCGCAGGCTCAGAGGCCACGGCTCACGGGCCCAGCCGCTCCGCGGCACGTGGGATCCTCCCGGACCGGGGCACGAACCCGCGTCCCCTGCATCGGCAAGCGGACTCGCAACCACTGCGCCACCAGGGAAGCCCTTTGATACTAATTTTTAAGGCCTGGTCCTCATGAGAAATTCGTGAAGATGGTGAGGTGTGATAAAAAGAGGGTTGGAGTGGCTGGGGCTGCCGTCTTTCGGGGTTTGAGGTTTAACTCGGGTGATTGGAAGACGATTCTTCCTTGCGGTGGGTGGAGGGCCTGCCCCCCAACCCCAGATTCAGGGGCAGCCACTCCTGCGGGGTCCTGAGAGAGCACACACCGTCCTGGGGGCTTCCCAGGCACGATGGCCACGGGCCAAAGATGCTAGCTGGAGGCCAGCTAACCGGCGGGAGGTCGACCAGGGCAGATCCCTGGTCTTGCTGTTTTCCCTGTCGGCCTCTGCCGGCTTTCCGGAAGTTTGTGTTTGTCTGTCTTGACTCTGTGGCCACCCAGATGGCGTGAGGAACCCAGGTGGAATCTTCTTTAGACTGCATGTAAGGGATGGGCTCCAGAGTCCCCGGCTTCAGGTTTTCCTTTCTCAAGTGTCAGGGAGCCGCAGTGCGGCTGGACTGTTCTCAGTTGACCTCAGTTGGGGTTTGGGGACCACACGGCTTGAGGCCCATGGCAGGATGGGCGGTGGCCCATGCCCGCAAATCACTCGTCCTTCTTGTGTTGCTAAGAACCACTTCACCTGAGAGGGGAGAGAGCTCCTAGGTCGCCAGGGACCTGTCTCCGTGCTGACCATGCATGCCTGCTAGGGCAGTGACGGGGAAGTCAGTTCACACGCTAGGATGGCGGCTCTGCGGGGGGTGGGGTCGCACATCTCCCACCACCTGGTGGAGCCACCTCGGGCAAGTGCCTCCAGACTGACCCTGGTTTCAGGCGAACGAGTGGGTGTCTGACACTTGCTGGCGCACAGGGCCTGTGCTGGGTGCCTTCTTCCTCCTACTCCCAGTAGCCACGCCACTGGGGCAGACGGGCGTCAGGACACGGCCCAGCTATCTGCTGTGTGGCCCTGGGACGACAGCGGGCATCCGGAGCTGCCCTGAGTCGCCCCCAAACGGGCCTGGCCTCCCGGTGGAGCTGCGCGCGAACCCGGAGCTCTGTGAATTGACCAGAGCAGGCGTGGAGAAGAAGGCTGCTCGAGCGTCCTCTCCGGTACTGCTTCACTCGGTACGGTCAAGAGGAACGTTTCTGGATCTGGCCCAGCTGCCTTCCTAAGACGTCCGAAGCTTAAGGAGAAGCTTCCGCATCTGATTGGCTGACCCAGCTGCCCGCACACAGGCCCTGAGCCCCGCTCTGCGAACGCGTGGCGTTTTAGGGGTGCGGCGATAAACACAGGAGGCAAGGGCCCCGCTCTCCAGAGCTCGCAGCGAGGGGCCGAGCAGCAGAACTCGGCACAAGTGACCGCGTGGTGTGCTGTCAGTGCTCATCGGGGTAGACAGAAACCAGGAGTGAAGGGCCGGGGAGGCATGGGGGGGTGCTGGCGCTGTTTGTGAGGAGTGTCTTCCATAGGGGAGCCTGGAACAGAGGTGTGCACAGTCCTGGCACCGCCTGGAGGAAGAGTGTCGTTACAGAAGCAAAAGCAAACACAAAGCTCCGAGCCGGAAGCGAGGAGGCAACTGTGTCCGAGTGTCGCGGGGTCAGGAGGCCTGGGCTGCCGGTCGGGCTGGGGCGGGGAGAGCAGGGAGGAGCCCCTGCAGAGGTCTGGGCTGGAGGAGGTGGGCCTGGCCCAGGCTGGGAGGACGCGATGAGAGTTGCTCAGGCTGGAGCCATGTTTTTAAAGTAGTTTTAGTTTGTCACAGGAACGTGCATGTTACTCAGCACATAGACACCGACCGTCTCCAGGCATCGACATGCACCTGCTGGCAGTGACGTGAACAGCTGAGAGCTGGAGTGGTATTACTTTTCATTTGTAAAGAGTGAAGCTGCCGCATAAAAACGTGATCTGCCCAGGTCTCCGTGGTTTTCCCTCATTCAAGACTCTCTCATTTCCACGAGCCCGACAGATTAACCCAGATATGTCATTTTTCTGAGAGCATCCATCGAGGGGCGAATTTAAAGAAATGTCTAAATAATGCAGTAAACAACTCTGTGATTCATTAGACTTAAGATAAATAGTTTAAGACAAATGAATGCAACTGTTCAAAAAATTCAGTGGGTGAGAATGAAATGGAAATCAATTTTTTGCAAGAAATGAAAGATAATAGATTGTCCTGAAGAAAAAGATCAAGACCTAAAGCTGCTGAAAGACTCCTTCCAAGAAACATCAAGAAGGCACCAGGGGCTTCCCTGGTGGCGCTGTGGTTGAGAGTCTGCCTGCCGATGCAGGGGACGCGGGTTCGTGCCCCGGTCCGGGAGGATCCCACATGCCGCGGAGCGGCTGGGCCCGTGAGCCACGGCCGCTGGGCCTGCGCGTCCGGAGCCTGTGCTCCGCAGCGGGAGACGCCACGGCAGTGAGAGGCCCGCATACCGCAAAAAATAATAATAATAAATAAATAAAAATTTTTTAAAAAAGAAGGCACCAAATACTTTGTGATGTTGACGTGTTAAAAAAAGGTCTTTGGGGCTTCCCTGGTGGCGCAGTGGTTGAGAATCTGCCTGCCAATGCAGCGGACACCGGTTCGAGCGCTGGTCTGGGAAGATCCCACATGCCGCGGAGCAACTACGCCCGTGAGCCACAATTACTGAGCCTGCGCGTCTGGAGCCTGTGCTCTGCAACAAGAGAGGCTGCGATAGTGAGAGGCCCGCGCACCGCGATGAAGAGCGGCCCCCACTTGCCCCAGCTAGAGAAAGCCCTCGCACAGAAACGAAGCCATAAATAAATAAATAAATAAATAAATATATTTTTAAAAAAGGTCTTTGAACCAGGTTATGATCTGCAAATACAAATAACAGTACGTCCTTTGTTCTGAGGTGAGGATTGAGGTAAAGGGACTTGCATGAAGTCGGGATCCTAGGTATTTGGTAAATAAGATGAATAAGCCCTTGGAAGATCCGGACAAGAAGATTATGATGAGATAAACATAGATTGTGAGGAAAGTGCATTTTCAGTGGTTGGCCATATGAATTACATAACAATTATCTAATTTTGCCCAAAGCAAAAGCTTCTCAAATCCATATTACTCGCATCAAAAGCTCATTAATAATTTGGTCATGCTATCTGATATTTTGAGATTGATTTTTTTTGCAAGCAGTTTATTTTTCTCTTAGTTTAATCTGTCACCCCCCCCCCCCGGGGAAAGGCTCACACTTTTTGAAAATTAAATAAGTATCAAAAATTAAATTTTACCGAAAATAACTAGTCATAGGAGAGGAAGGCTGTGATTTCCAAATACCCGCTGTGTGCCAGGCTCTCTTTGTCTTCTCAAGTAGCCTCCCAGCAATCCTATAAGGAAGCACTTAAGTCACCAGGAGATTAAATAACTTTCTAAGGATCGCAAGGCTCTTAAACAGCAGAAACATAGATTTAACCCAGGCATTTCTAAATTCAAAACCCACGGGACTTTTAAACAGCAAAAAACTTTCAGGCAGCAGGAAAAAGGATCGCCATCAGTGAATCAGGGCATATTGGAACGTGTACATGTCATTTAAGCATATATATTTAAGTTTGAGGATGTGAGATTAAAAGGGAAAGTTTTTGCCAGGTTCAGACGCTTCAAACTCAGAACACCGTCGGACTTGCTCAGGCTTAAAGTTGACCTTTCTGAGGTCATCTCTCTGCGTGAACAGTGATTTCCTAACCCTACCTCCCATCCTTCAGGGCTAGAATGTCATCACTTCTAATCACAAGGTGAAGAGACAGTCCAGTAACTCACTCAAGTCAGGTAGCTGACTCCGATCTTTCTAGTCTGTCAAAAAAAAAAAAAAAAATTATAGACAAGCTGGGACACATTAGCATAACTTAAACTTGTCTTCTACATTTAAATAATGCCGTCTCCTATGTTCTTCTGCAGTATCATAATTATCAGTAATTAAAATGTTAAATGCTTCATCATCAAAGTGGTTTCCATTTTTTCTCCAGGCTGTCAAGATAATGATTTTTCACTTTAGTTCTGGAAGGGGCAAGGGAAGGAAAGGGCTTGTTGAGGAGAAGCAGGTAGGGAAATTGAGTGTGAGGGCGGAGCTCTAAGAGGCTACTTCAACGTCACTGAAGCCCTGTTAGCCTGGGTCAGGAATCCGGCTCAGGATCTGCTGTTAGAATCTAAAGCTTATGTGTCTGAAATTAGTTGCTCCTGCTCTGTGTCCTTCGTTTCAATTCTGGGAATGGATCGAGCAGGGAGCAGCCACTCAATCATTATTTGCTGAATAGCATTAACTATGAGCGACCACCTGCCCCATCACCGCGGACTCCCGACTGTTTCGTTCTTTCTATCCACTAGTAATTTACATTTTTGAGGAAGAGACAGGATTGGGAAGTTTTTTATGAGTTTGGAAGACAGATCATGGATCAAGCTGTCTAAATCCACACTATCCACTCACTCTTTCACCAAGTATTTATTGAGCACTTACTATCTGCCAGGCTCTCTTCTAGGTCTTTCCACTGACCTTATAAGTGGTTTGTGCCATGCTATAAATACTGCACTTAGAATGTGTAAAACTGAGCTCCTGATTTATTTTTTTGAGAACAAATTGGGAAGCATGACAATAGCCTTCCTTGGGGTTTTCATTTTGTTTTTGGTTTCTGCAGGGGAAAAGGAGTGCTTGCCTTCATTCCAGGTATTCATCTGCTTCTCTGCTAGAACAGACTTTTTGCAAACTCATTAAAAAGGAAAAAGTCTTGCTCTGTAGTGGAGTGATGGGAAAGCCGATGAACAAAAAGTTATTCTGGATGGTTTACATATTCACCAGTTGGTGAAGGCTGAATGAGACATTGGATCTCAAAAAAAAAAAAAAAAAGTTTTCAATGCTACATTTATTTATTCAACAGTTTATTGATCATCTACTCTGTGCCTTGCTCTTTGCATGTTGTTCCTGCTATGCTGTCAAATAAGACCCCCTTCCTGAGGGGGCTTACACTTGGGGGAGAGGGTTGGACAAATAGAAAAGAAGCACTAATCCAGAGGAAGAATATTACAGGGCACCATTCCTGGTACCACCTTGGTTACTAATTAAAGTTCAATAGAATCAGTGGAACAAGAAGTTCCGCTTCACATTATCTCACTGTAGTTCTGTTAAATGTGGTCAAATACTTGTGTTTCGTATGAGTATGTTTACAGTCCTCTTGGGGCAGCTGGCTTTGTTGCAGAAACTAATAATTTAATTAGTTGAGCGAAAGATTTAGGAATTACCATAAGACTGAGATTTATTTTCTGGGTGTTGATTTCTAATATGCATAGTTATAAATTAATTTTCTCTTCAATACTAAAGTATTCTTTCCCCTTTAAAAAGCTGGTTCTAAGGTTCTGTTCTATACAAAATCCACTTATATGATATTTTCTTCAGTTATAAGTTTTGGGCATAATGCTATCTTCAGGCATTATATAGTCTTAGCTACTTTTCAATGATCAAAAGCATGAATAGACTTCTCATGCCATGTGTGATTAATATTTGGTTTTAATTGGTTGAGTTGATTAGCACTTAATAAATAGCTTTTAGCCATCATCGAAGTTAAAATGTTGACAGTGCCATTAATTTGATTTACGTCTAATGGAATAATATTCTAATGTGTATTGATTCCAAATTACAGAATAGCCTGTCAAATTTATTTTCTCCACTCACCAAATCGTATTTTCCCCAATTTTAAAGCCGTTGAATGTTACTGCAATGAATATGCAGTATATTATGACTAGTAGAGAGATTGCTTTAGACACTATGCAGTTATGAAAGTATGTTTTCAGGGAGAGTTCATCTGAAACTGTGAGTGATTAGTGAAAGAACTGAGGTTCATTAATAGGACATTTTGCTTCCTTTATGTTAAATAGTAATTTACATTTTGCTTTTACTGAAGTAAGCTCTTGTGCAAATGCAACATTCCATGAATTTCAGCCTGCAGGAGGGAAGTGTCCTGGGAGCCCTGTGGTTCTGATGGGGCCCCTGTTGGGTGGTGTCTTCTCTCCAGGATGCTCTGAGCCACAGGACTGTTTTTTTATACTCATTTAAATAAACTAGAGATCAAGGTTCACATTTAATTATAGAGCTGATAACACTCACTTGTTAGAGAAATATAAACCTCAGAAAGTATGGGGAGAGAGGAGAGGAAACACATGATTATTTATGATGAACTTTTGAAGTGATCCTGGTGATTTGTGGCAAAAGCTTACAAAAGATTTCCCATAATAATGAATATGTACTATAGGAGATTTTTGAAGTAAAAATAAGTAAAAATTAAAATAAAAATTCCTAATCCTACATCAGTGATAATAATCCTGTTAGGACCTTTTGCTACAGATTTTTGTGGTGTATATATATATATATATATATAAAACAAAAATGAATACAAATCATACATGCCTTTATAACCTGTTTTTTATTTAATATAGCAAACATTCTTCTACACCATTTTAATGGTTGTATTTGTAGTAATAGACATATATTTTGCCAAATATAATTTGTAAAATTCAAAAGATACTTTATTTTAAAAATTCCCTCCTGAATTTTATATTATTAACTTGTGTTTGGGGAGTTACAGAAAAGATTTTTTAAAATAGTGCCTTGGGTTACTGAATAAAGTATTAACCAAATAGGTTGAATAACACTGAGACAATCTAGTAAACATCTCTGAAATTATTCCAGCCTATCATTGGTCCATCTATTCACTTAAAGGAACTTTTATTTATTTATTTATTTATTTAAATTGAAGTATAGTTGATTTACAGTGTGTTCATTTCAGGTGTACAGCAAAGTGATTCATATATATATATATATATATATAAATATTCCTTTCAGGTTCTTTTCCATTACAGGTTATTACAAAATATTGAATAAAGTTCCCTTTGCTATACAGTAGGTCCTTGTTGTTTATCTATTTTATATATAGTAGTATGTATCTCTTAACCCCAAACTCCTAATTTATCCCTCTCCCCATCCTTTCTTCTTTGGTATAACCATAAGTTTGTTTTCTATGTCTGTGAGTCAATTTCTGTTTTGAAAATAAATTCATTTTTATCATTTTGTTAGATTCCACATATAAGTGATATCATATGACACTCGTCTTTCTCTGTCTGACTTACTTCACTTAGTGTGATCATCTCTGAGTCCATCAATGTTGCTGCAAATGGCATTATTTCATTCTTTTTTATGGCTGAGTAATATTGCATTGGATATATATATATATATATATATATATATATATATATATATATATATATACCACGTCTTCTTTATTCATTCCTCTGTCGATGGACACTTAGGTTGCTTCCATGTTTTTGCTATTGTAAATAGTGCTGCTATGAACCTTGAAGTCCATGTATCTTTCTGAATTACAGTTTTCATCTTTTTTGGATATATGCCCAGGAGTGGGGTTGCTGGATCATATGGTAACTCTATGTTTAGTTTTTTAAGGAACCTCCGTACTGTTCTCCATAGTGGCTGTATCTAATTTACATTCCCACCAGCAGTGTAGGAGGGTTCCCTTTTCTCCACATTGCCTCCAGTGTTTATTGTTTGTAGACTTTTTGATGATGGCCATTCTGACTGATGTGAGGTGATATCTCATTGTGGTTTTGATTTGCATTTCTCTAAAAATTACAGATGTTGAGCATCTTTTCATGTGCCTCTTGGCATCTGTATGTCTTCTTTGGAGATATGTCTATCTAGGTCTTTTGCCCATTTTTTGATTAGGTTTTTTTTTTCTTATATATTAAGCTGTATGGGCTGTTTGTATATTTTGGAAATTAATCCCTTGTTGGTAGTATTGTTTGCAGATATTTTCTCCCATTCCATAGGTTGTCTTCTTGTTTTGTTCATGGTTTCCTTCGCTGTGCAAAAGATTTTGAGTTTAATTAAGTCCCATTTGTTTATTTTCACTTTTATTTCAATTACTCTGGGAGACAGATGCAAAAATGTATTGCTGTGATTTATATC
Source organism: Kogia breviceps (assembly GCF_026419965.1). Lineage (NCBI taxonomy): Eukaryota > Metazoa > Chordata > Mammalia > Artiodactyla > Physeteridae > Kogia > Kogia breviceps. Next base: position 88,648,576 of record NC_081322.1, on the reverse strand, counting down.
AGAGTGTTCTGCCTACATTTTCCTCTAGGAGTTTTATAGTATCCAGCCTTACATTTAGGTCTTTAATCCATTTTGAGTTTATTTTTGTGTGTGGTGTTAGAGAATGTTCTAATTTCATTCTTTTACATGTAGCTGTCCAGTTTTCCCAGCACTACTTATTGAAGAGACTGTCCTTTCTCCATTGTATATTTTTGCCTCCTTTGTTGTAGATTGATTCACTGTAAGTGGGTGGGTTTATTTCTGGGCTCTCTATCCTATTACATTGATCTTTGTGTCTGTTTTTATGCCAGTACCATACTGTTTTGATTACTGTAGCTTTGTAGTCAGGGAGCGTGATTCCTTCAGCTCCATTCTTCTTTCTCAAGATTGTTTTGGCTGTTCAGGGTGTTTCCTGTTTCCATACAAATTTTAAAATTATTTGTTCTCATTCTGTGAAAAATGCCATTGGTAATTTGATGGGGATTGCATTGAATCTTTGGATTGCCTTTGGTAGTATGGTTATTTAACAATAATGATTATTCCAACACAAGAACACAGTATATTAAAAGAAACCTTTCTTGGGCTTCCCTGGTGGCGCAGTGGTTGAGAATCTGCCTGCCGATGCAGGGGACACGGGTTCGTGCCCCGGTCCGGGAAGATCTCACGTGCCGCGGAGCGGCTGGGCCCATGAGCCATGGCCGCTGAGCCTGTGCCTCCGGAGCCTGCGCTCCGCAATGGGAGAGGCCACAACAGTGAGAGGCCCGCGTACCACCAAAAAAAAAAAAAAAAAAAAAAGAAAGAAACCTTTCTTGAACTCCACCTGTGTGGCAGAATGTGTGTCGGGTATTGGGGATGTCGGAAGGGCACTTTGAGAGGCTTACCTGTATGAGCCCTCAGCCGGGGCAAAAAGCCTATATTGCAAAGCCACTGAAATGCAATATAGTAAGAGTGTCAGTAAAGGTTTGGGCCAAATACTATGAAAACCAGAGGAGGAGCAGGGGGATCTGCCTGATGGGGTTCAGGACAAACTGGGGTGGGGATCAAGGCACTGGATGAGGCCTGGAGGATGAGTGGATGACCACTCTTTGGAGAAGTAAGGAGAATAACTGCAACCTACAGTCAGATGGGGATGTGCACAAGACGTAGGAATGTCTCTGAGAGGAGCTCTGCTTGTGGCAGTGTTGAGGGTGGATGCAGGCGATGGAAACGAGAGGCAAGAGAAACACTGATGGTGCCACTGATGAGGAGCTGAATTTCACAGCAGACGTGGCATTTTTAAAGAAGCAGGAAGTGCTCAGGATAGAAAAACTGAGATCGGCAACTGACAAAATGTGGGCAGTGAGAGGAGGAGTCGAAAAATCATAGCAAGGTGTGCTGATGGGATGCACACAGGGTGAAAAGGAGTACAGGTGATGGAGCAGGTTTAGGAAAGAAGATGAACTTGGCTTTGGAAATGTTGAGTTCGAGATGCCTGCAGGACATCACACAGCCAGTGGAAAGGCAGAACTCAAGCTTAGATGGAACCTTCATAAATGTACATATGGAAATGCATATATTTTTCAGCTACACATTAAGCTTCTTGTTCAGCCCCTTACATTTCATATATATTTAATTGACATTTTAAAACCTAGAAGTAAGGAAATCATGAAAAGTTTCAAGAGTTTAGAATGATTTGAAGCTCAACATCTGCTAAACATAAGTTAATACTGTCCAACAGAACTGACGTAAAAACAGGAGTTTGTTTTCTGTTTATCACTTTGAAAGACGTTTTCACCATTAGTATCCAAATAAATTATTGAGAACATTTAGCAACTGTCTTTGGAAGCCCTTCAGATTTTTCCGCTCATTATTAAGAGAACAGGCTCATATGAAATCTGCTCTGAGTCTGAAACAATCATTCATAAAATAATATGATTCTTTCTTTAAAGTCCTTGAATCTCATTTTTACACTTCCCATAGGCAAACTGATTTGTCAGGACCACCTCACACCTCTAAACTAATGGCTAACCATAGTTAACAAATTTATACATTTTTTTCTTCATAAATTAGCTTACATCTGCTTTTAGTATTGTGTTTGGCCACCCTTACCCAGGGATTGAAAAATACTTGAACTTAAAGACTTTAACTGACTTTCTTTACAGTTCCCCAAAGACATGCATGTTTTTTTCATTGCCATTACATCCAAGGAGCACAAAGGAAACAAACCTAGGCAGCCTAGACTAGCAAACGCGTAACGTTATTTTAAGTTTCTTTTGCTCTTTCTCCTTCTTCATCATTTCCCCCTTTTGGTTCTCATTTAGAGAGGACTCTGGGAGAAAAGGTGGTTGTATATGGGAGGAGGCAATGGAATGAGGGTGGGGATGGGGAAGAAGTGACAGCTGAGTGAGCTGACAAAAGCTTACAAATGAGTGAGAGAGACCACAAAAGGCAGAGTCTCGTCCCTCCATTAGCCAGTGATGGCCTCTTTGCAACTGAGTTTCCCATCTGTAAAATGGGCTAGGAATGCCTACCTCCGAGAGCAGGTGTGAGAAATGAATGCCGTTTATGTGTGATGTGTTCATGTCGGTACCTGGCGAATGATCAACAGCAGGGAAGCATTATCCCAGGAAGTGGAACAAATAGGATAGGATAGGCTTGCTCTACCCTTCATCTTGTAAATGTTAGAATTCTATGGCACTTTAAAATTTCACACGTACAGTCTCGTTTGCCACCAAATCCCTGTGAGATAAACAGCAGAGCTTATATTATCTTACAGATCAGGAAATTAAAACTGAGTTTAAGCTGTTTTTTCTAAACTCACTGGCAAAGTCAAAACTTGAACCCTGTTATCTATTTCCAAATCCAGTGTTCCTTGCTCTGATCTCTCTCTCGTCCCTCTATTGCTGTGAGATGGCAGGGACTGGGGAGGGTTCTGTAGAACAGTAGCTCTTGCTTGCTTGATTCACTTTACACCTATGGCCCCCATACATGATACTGCGTGTCCGCTGCTCGACCTGACATTCAAGACCGTCTTCGATCTGACCTTAATATTCAGCGTATCATAAGCATATCTCTAGCTTATCACATCCAGGGGTGGAGGCAGTATCTCTGGACTGGCTGCCCCCTCCAGTTGTCTCTTCTTCTGGGGAGCGCCCTCCCCCATCCCATTGCCTTTCCGTCACTGCAGAGCAGCAGGCTGCAGTCCACACATGACCCTGCCATTCCCTGTGCCTCAGTCCAGGGGTGAGGGGCCCTGACCGACTGGGCCAGTGAATAACCTCTTCAGTGGCTGGAGCAGTGAGATCTGGTCTCTGTGGCTGCCAGTAGCCCTGTTCTCTTCCATATGAAACACTCCGGTCTGCTGTGGGAAGCAGGATGCAGCCACTGAGCAGAGCAAAGAAGAAGCAAGAGATGGGAAGAGCATCTTGAGAATTTTTGAGTTCTGATTTCCAGGCATTTGCCCTTCCTGTAGCTTGGGTATTGAGTTTTCCCTCTAGGTTTCTTGTCTTCTTTTTTTCTGTGCCACTGGCTTATGCTGTGTTCCTACCATCTGCAACCAGAACTATCTTAACTGCTGCAGCATCGCTTCTCCCCAGCCCCTCACCACCCTGTAATACCCCATGTCCGCCATTCCTTCTTAGGGGCTTCCTCCTATCTGCACTCTGCTTCCTATGCCCCACACCTAGTGCATCCCCACCGTGAAGAAAGCTTGCAGTCCCCTTTCCTCCGTGAATTCTTCCCCGGGGCTGTGCTTCCCTCTCTTTCTCTCTCTCTACTTGCAGAACACCCATGGCACTCGGCACCATAGTTTGATGTTGGCTTCTAGTCGAAGCCCTATCAATAGATTTTGTGCAGCTTGCAATTATTTGACTGTTTTATGTGTATCTCTTTAACAAACACTTACCTAGCACCTAATACTTACCAGCCAGTGTTCTTTAAGAACTTTACAAACATTAATTCATTTAACCCTCATAACATTCCTACTACTGTCCCCATTGTACAGAGAAAAGACTGAAGCAGAGCCCAAGTTCCCATGGCCAGTGAGTGGAAGTCATGCATATCAAGCCCAAGCAGGCTCACTCCAGAGCACATGCTCCTAACTACTTCTGAGCTGCGTCTCTCTCAACAGCTGGAAGGCTTCATAAGCTTAGTGACTGTGTCAGCTCCTTTAATAAAATCCCCTATGGAAACTAGCGGAGGGAGGATGTAGTCAATGACTGATCGATAAATAGGAAACCGAAGCCTTCTTCATGCTTCTCTGTCAGGGGCTGACTCTCCTCTGGGAACAGGCAGCTTCGGGAGGGCTGAACCTGGAGGAACGAGGCAGGGAGGGGAGTGTGGTGTATGAGGCGACTCAGCTGAATGAGCCACGGACGGGGTGTCTGATGCCCCAGCTGGACCATCCTTCATACCCTGTGGACCAGCGCTACCCGCCCCCCGCCCCCAGGGCCACGGTGAAAGGAAACGGAATGGGCTAGTAGGAACAACTAGATATATATACACTTTTTAAAGCACAATATTTCTATCGTTCTGTGAGCAAAGGAAATAAAACTTGAAGTTGGAAAGCCAAATGTAGTCCTCCAAGACGACCGGTCTCTAGATGACATCACACAGCCAGGACCTCAGCACCTGTTTTGAGCTTTGCCTTCTTCCCGGCACCCCTCCCCAAGCCTATGCACATCTGCCTCTTCACTCAAGTTCAACACTGCCGTGATATCCATACCCCAGGCTGGGTGACTCAGCTCCTGACTTCTCCCTTCCACCTATCCCTCTCCCACCAGACATGATTGATCGTGTATTCTTTCCTCTCTGGGCAGTTTCCCTAACAGCAGTGTCACTGATGAGTTAATTGATTGCTAACCTATTCTCCTTGACCTCTGCCAAATGTGAGGTCTAGATTTTCCTAACAGGAGTTCAAAACCCAGCTAAAATACCTACCCCCTTAAGAATAGAGACACCCTGCCCTCCATGACTTGGGGTAAAACAGCAGGGAAGGGATTCTTTTGCTGTTGTCAAGTGACGGATTCACTCAGCCACTGATATTTATGGAGCACATTCATTGTTGAAGGAGCTGGGCACTGGAGTGTACAATGACGAGAAAGATTCATTCCCTGCTTGTTTTATCTGTTTCTGCATGTAACATTGACCTTGACCGTGTTTATTCTTTTGTTTGAACGGGCAACTGGAGATAAAATCGTATGCATTTTTTTTACTCTCAGTCTCCTTTCAGAATCATAGGTGCACACAGAGAGTCCATTTTCACCGTATGATTCTTTCATCTTTCTGGTGCCAAGGATCATCTGCAGAAATAGCGCAATGAACCTCAGTATTTGATTTGTCAGTTGCCCTATAATACCAGACTTACTGGGCACAGCAGAGGAGCACAACTGATGCCTACCTAGCCTTGCACGTGCAACAGAAGGAATTAAAGATCCTTGTATACTTTCTGTTTGTCATGGGCCGGCTTATTGTTTGCCCAGCTGTAATCATTTTCCACATGGCTTTGGCTCTTTTCTTAGGCTTTTTTTGTTTTCGTTTTTTGGTTATAGCAAAAGAACACCAAGCTGAGGAGTATGACTATATGAACAGTTTTCTAGAAATTCTATATTTTGATTTCTACTGTATTGTATTCCTATGTACATAAGGAAGTAGGAATTTTTTTTTTTTTTTTTTTTTTTTTGTGGTATGCAGGCCTCACTGTTGTGGCCTCTCCCGTTGCGGAGCACAGGCTCCGGACGCTCAGGCTCAGCGGCCACGGCTCACGGGCCCAGCCGCTCCGCGGCATGTGGGATCTTCCCAGACCGGGGCACGAACCCGTGTCCCCTGCATCGGCAGGCGGATTCTCAACCACTGCGCCACCATGGAAGCCCCACTGCGCCACCAGGGAAGCCCCGGAATTTTTAAATCATATTAAGTGAATCAGAATTTAAAGAATATGGAAATAATGGAGGAAACTGTTGTAAAATACTTTATCAAAAATAAATATGACTCCCTGTTTTTCTCCATTGGTCCAACAATTTAACGTTAGGATGAAATCTTTTCAAAAATGTATGGATCATTTTATAGGCTTTTATCTATTATTTCATTTGATATTCATAATAATCCTGCATGGAAGGCAAGGCTGGGGTCATTTCGTCCCATTGCACGGAGGTTTGAAGCTGCTGGGTGGCCTGAGAAGCCGGGTGGGTAGCAAGCAGTACAGGTAGAACCAGGTAGCGTGACCACCCGTGTGGTGTTCTTTCCACCACTGGCTCAGGTTCCCACTGCTGCAAGCCCACAATCCCATACCCCAAGCCCTCAGGGTCCAATGTAGTTCCAAATTCAGAATTTTTTAGATTTTTAAAAGGCAATAAATATACCACATATTTCATAACACCCTTGGCACCCTTGGATCAATTCAGGTCAATTTGCTAGCACCACCCACCTCAGAGAGCATGTGGTCGTTTCAGATTGGCTTCTTTCACTTAGAAATAGGCATTTGAGGTTCCTCCATGTCCTTTCTTGGCTTGATAGCTTATTTCTTTTCAGAGCTAAATAATATTCCTTTGTCTGGATGTTTATTTATCCATTTACCTACTGAAGGACATCTTTGTTGCTTCCAAATTTTGTCAGTTATGAATAAAGCTGCTATAAAAGTGCGGGTTTTTGTGTGGACATAAATTTTCAACTCATTTGGGTAAATACCAAAGAGTGTGATTGCCACAGTGTATATAGTAAGCTTATGTTTAGTTTTGTAAGAAACTGTCAAGCTGTTTTCCAAAGCAGCTGTACCGTTTTGCATGCCCGCCAGCAATGAAGGAGAGTTCCCGTTGCTCCACATCCTCGCCGGCATTTGGTGTCATCGGTGTTCTTGATTTTGCTTATTCTAATAGATGTGTAGTGACATACTTAGCATCTCATTGTATTAATTTGTGTTTTTGTAATGACATGTAATATTGAACAAGTTGTTTTTTTTTTTGCGGTACGCGGGCCTCTCACTTCTGTGGCCTCTCCTGTTGCGGAGCACAGGCTCCGGACGCGCAGGCTCAGCGGCCACGGCTCACGGACCCAGCCGCTCCGCGGCACGTGGGATCTTCCCGGACTGGGGCGCGAACCCGCGTCCCCTGCATCGGCAGGCGGACCCTCAACCACTGCGCCACCAGGGAAGCCCTGAACAAGTTTTTATATGCTTATTTTCAATCTGTGTATCTTCCCTGGCGAGTTGTCTGGTCAATTCTTTTGTCTATTTTTAAATTGGTTTCTTTGTTTTCTTATTGCTGAGTTTTAAGTGCTCTTTGTATATTTTGGGAAAAGTCCTTTATCAGATATGTGTTTTGTGAATATTTGCTCCCATTCCATGCCTTGTCTTCTCATTCTCTTGACATTGTCTTTCACGGAGCAGAAGTCTTTAATTTTAGTGAAATCCAGCCTTTCAGTTATTTATCTCATGAATCGTGTCTTTGGTGTTGCATCTAAAAAGTCATCCTCAAACTGTAGGTCACGTAGGTTTTCTCCTGTTTATCTTCTAGAATTTTTACGTTTTGCATTTTACCTTTAGGTCTGTCACCCATTTTGAGGTAATTTTTTTTGTGAAGGGTGTAAGGTCTCTAAGTTTGTTTGTTTCTTTTTTTGCATGTGAATTTCCAGGTGTTCTACCACCATTTATTTTTGCTCCATTGTGCTGCCTTTACTTCTTTGTCAAAGATCAGTTGACTGTAGTTATGTGAGTCTATTACTGGGCTCTCAATTCTGTTCCATTAATCAATTTGTCTATTATTTCACCAATACCTCACTGTCTTAATTACTGTAGATTTATAATGTCTTGAAGTCAGCTTGTGTCAGTTCTCCAACTTTGTTCTTCTCCAGTATTATGTTGGATCTTTTGCCTTTCTATTATAGAGTTAATTTGCTGGTATCCATAAAATAACTTGCTGGAATTTTTATTGGGATTGTATGGAATCTGTAGATCAATTTAGGAAGAATTGATATCTTGACAATATTGAGTTTTCTTATTCATGAACATGGAATATCTCTCCATTTATTTTTTCTTTGATTTCATTCATCAGTTTTGTAGCTTTCCTCGTATAGCTCTTGTACATATTTTGTCAGGTATACCTAAGTATTTCATGTGGGCATCAATTTAAAATTACATTTTTATAGGATATCCTTAGAGCAAGCTTATCCCTGTAGCGTATCTGTGAACTAATCTTAGTAAAAACTTATTTAACCTCTGTCAGGTTCAATTTCTTCTTTGCAAGGCAAAAATCATCACGCCGTCTTTGCAGGTTGTTATGTACAGAGTAGAAATGAATATAAAGACTCTCTAAGTGATCAATACATTATATCATAATAGGTAGTAATATTTGGAGAAAATATATAGCTTCAAACATTCCTGTTTTTAACTTTTGATCTCCAACTTGTATTTCACTAATCATTAATTATGATATTGTTATCTTAAATTTTATTAAAGCAACTTGAAACTTTTGAAAAAGCCCCTATTCACATTAAAAATAGCTCGGCTGATTGGTCAGCTACAATCTTGCACTCCGTGAACAGTACTGGTGGTGTGAAAAAAAGCCAGTTTTCTTATTTCACCTAGAGTTGTAGGAGGACACTTTTTTTTTTTTCTTCAGGATCCTCAATGTTTCTTGTTTGACCACTAATCAATTTTGCTGAACTTATTAAAAATATTTTTTCTTTAAAACACTGAACCTGGAAATTAGAAATAGCATACTTTGTGTGCACAATATATTATTATCGTCTGAAAAATATTTGTCTGCTACCTACCACATACATAATACAATATCTGAGTGGATAGAAAGTAAGCAGATGACAGAAAATGTGTTTGCAGCTTTCCTGTCTCCCAAAAGAACTTGAGGTTGTTTACGATAAAAACGTTGTCTCATTAAGATCAAAGACCGGGGAGTTCCCTGGTGATCCAGTGGGAAAGAATCTGCTTTCCAGCTCAGGCGAGGAGGTGATCCCTGTTCGGGAACTAAGATCCCAGATGCCAAGGGGCAACTCAGCCCGCACGCCGCAACTATTGAGCCCGGTTGCCTCACCTAGAGAGCCCGCAGGCGTAAACTACAGAGCCCACGCTCTCTGGAGCCCGCGCACCACAACTAGAGAAGACAAAACCCGCGGACCGCAACTAGGAAGGAGCCTGTGTGCCACAAGAGGAGCCTGTGCACCGCAACAAAAAAAAGATCCCGCATGCCACAACGAAGATCCCAGGCGCTGCAACTAAGACCCGACGCAGCCAAAAAAAAAAAAAAAAAAGAAGAAGACCATGAGCATAAGACAAAATTAAATGAACAACTCCATGGAAGTGGTAAAGGGAGCAGTTTGTCAACACATTTCAATTCGGAACGGATGTCACCTCTGAGCGCACACTCTGACCCAGAGGTCCCAGCAGCTGAGCAGAGAGCTAAGCGCGGTGAACGTCAACTCCCTGCTGTCAGCAGACGGCCTGTGAGAAGGCAGGAGATGCTTCATGCCCTGGGGTGTCAGACCCCAGCCTACTGCGTACCCCGGACCCAGACAGGAGACGGAAACTGCCAAGGAGAGGGAGACCACAGAGATGGAGCCCAGGAAATGACCGGCTTGGGAGAATTCATTAAGCAGCCCTTCTAGAATGACTGGTTTATTTAGGTGAGGGCCTGGGGACAGAAAACGTACTTCCTGGCATTCTAGACAGGCCAGCTTGGCCTCAGTGGAGATTAGTGACGAAGTGAAAGGAAGGGTTGAAAAGACAATTTGAGTGCAATTGTCACTGACCTCTGGGTCTAATAGCTTCTGGACCATTCTGTGTTGGCTTTTTATCCTTTTAACCAGAAAAATGTTAAATGAAGAAAATATCTTAAAAAGATTTATCTAGGAGTAGTTCCAGGATGGTGTTAGGAAAGGCACTGGGCCAGACAGCCTGGCTATGGTCAGACAGAGAGAAGGAGGTGAGCTGTGAGAGACATTTCAGAGGAAAGGAGCCATCGGGGGACAGTTATGGGGCAGAAGAAGCCGGAAAGGTGAGGGGCACGCAGCGGGCTGTACTTCCGCCAAACACGTTTTTTGAGGAAGCGAAAGAGTTTTGTTTTAAAGAGGTTGACTTTGAAAGGATGGTGGTCAACCCTCCCGCAGACGGAGGCAGAACGCAGATGTTCAGGGCCACGCGCAGTGATGGATGGTATAGTTTAGGAATTATCCACGTGGACGTGATAGTTGGTCAGTGACAGTTAAGCATTCTGAAGAAGTAACTCTGCAGTGAATAAACGGGCAAACGCAAGACTTTGGGGCACATGTAGCCCTCGAGACCACGAGGAGAAGATGCCCATAAGGGAAGGGGGAAGCCTCATTCCCACGTCCCCCAGAAAAAGAAAGGCAATGTTCGTAAAATAGTCAATGAGTTATCGCACCTCAAAATACTTAATCAGATCCGAGTAAACTTTGGGCGTTTTTCTTGTACAAAGTTGAAAGAAGGAATGTCGGCGGACAGTCAGATGCTAGGTCCAGAGCAAGCCTGTGCTCTCTGCTAGTCTGTCAGAATTTAATGTTTTCAAAACAGATAGGTCAAGAGGGAGTAATTCCTATTCACCTCTCCTGAACCACCTGCCCTGCCAAGTGTGAGGCCAGAAAGTGTGGATGTAGAAATCCTCATCCTCGGGGCAGGCTGCTAGATGCGCCTTTGGTCCAGAGAGGAGGAGTCTTCAGAGAGACATGGGAAGGCTGCCTGCCAGACCTCTTACAGGTCCCGCCAGCAAATTCCATCACGTTGCACAGACAGTGAATTTATTTATCATCTGGGGGGGAAATCAAGTCTGTTTTCTGCAGGGAGATATTTTTGTGTTTTCGGCTGACTTGGGGAATTCACTTCACAGGTTGCATCAGTAGTTCTTTCTGTGGAGTGCCCTGCTCCCTGCCTGCACCCCGTTACAGGCTGGACCCCAGCATGCAGGCAGCATCTCACCTGCTGACAGAGCCCCGTAGAAAACAAGTGGTTCAGCCTTGTCTCCTACAAATATTAAAAAGTAGACCCTAGGCATCATTGTTTATCTGTTAGGTTTGTCCACTAAGCACCCAACACGCTTGCTGGGAGCCAGATGTGGTGTTGGGCCAGTCGGAAAGCTCAGGAGTGCTTGCGGGTCTGTGAAGACAGAGTGAATTCCTCCTGCAGTGTGAGTGTGAGGGGCCTTTGGGAGAATCGCTAAGGGGAGAGCAGGCAAGTGGTCTGGGGTGGTGGGTGGGTGTTGCTGCGGGGATGCTCCTGCAGGGGGCTCCGCAGAGGCTCAGAGCTCAGGGGCGTGGGCTGTGAAGTCAGTAGGAGATGGAGAAGGTCAAAGGCCAGCGAAGGAAGAGCCTTGCTTCCTAAAGGAGGGCAGTTGAACTTGACCCTGAAAGCTACAGGGAATTACAAAAGGGGGCTAAGTGGGAGAGCAGCAGGTTGGGGGTGGGTTGGATGGGGTGGGGCTAGGGCACAGCAGAGGCATTTAGGGCCACCCCGTAAGCCCAGGGCTGCAAAGGATAGAGTCACTGACATTTCAGATTGCCTCTTCTGGGAGGAGCAAAGCTTCGCTTTCTCAGTGGAATGGCACATTTTAGAGCCTCCTGGTTCAGAGCATGTGGTTCTCTGCTACATGAACTGTATACACTTAACACTTTAGTCCCGTGGCAAATAATACTTAGGGTGAAATAATTTGTTTCAAAAGTCTGTAGTGTGCTAAAACCGAGGATGATTTGCTGACAGGAGTTATTTACCTCCTTAACTGTACCCAATGTTGGCAAAATGTTTGATGTAGAATGCTCTAATTATATTTAATGTCCACATTGCCAGTATTATGTCAGAGAATGTTAGCAAGCAATGATGCCTTTTACTTCACGTGAAAGACAATCACAGCCTGTCCTTTGAATACACAGCCTCCATCATTTTAAATGGAGGAGAGTGCTTTCAACTCAGCTGGATTTAAAGGATACTTTCCTCGTTGACATGTGCAAAGGCCATCGTGTAAATCAGTTGACATATTGATGGCTTCATGTTTTGATTGCCCTCAGCGAGTAAATGTGACAGGGATCTTTGCCAGGAAATTTGAGTACCTGTATTTATCTAGACTCGTACATGACAGCAAGAACAAGAAACAAGGTAAGCTACGAGAAGTAACAGAGATGGATGCTTCCTGAGAGCGAGCTGGAAAGGGAACCTGGAATGATTTGGAAGCACCACCACAGAGCAAGAGATGAAACAGTAAACAGAGGCAGTGAAGGAGAGGCCATCGAAATTTGGCTGCTGTGCACAGAAGGTTCTCTCTGCCCTCATTGAAGGGCTTCACAAATGGCTTTCAAAAAGATGAATCCTTTTCTTTATGTTGTGACCTTCTTCCTCTCTTAGTCCTGAAGAAATTCTCAGTTCTCTACAGACTGGCACGTTGGAGTTAGTGGCAGGAAAAAAATGTGATTGTGGTTTTACAGACACATATGGAAACTGGCACCGGGCACACCTAACCCTCAAAACAGCCGAACTCAAGCCACACTGAAAATGTGACCATCACCGACTCCCACCGACCGGGGGGGAGACCTCCTGTGCAAGGAACCATCCGCCAGCAGTGCAATAGCTTTTGTATCTTCAGCTTGAATCTGAATTTCTAAGAGGATTTTGGGAACTTAACGCATGATCTTTTCAAATTTCTAAAAGCTCTGAATAACTAGAGGTTGACGTTGAACTTGCCTTTTCTTCTTTCCAACTTACGACCAACGTTTCCATGACCACATCACTCATTTGACCTCGTGCCATCGTGGTCCCCAGTCTCCCTCAAGGCTCGGGCCCAGGTCTGCTCTGCAGGCTTCCTTTTCTACTGTATTCCCGATCCATCTGCTGTCGTCACTGCTTTCCTGCCAAGAGAACAGGTTGTAATCCAGGCCTGCCCTGCTGTGCGCGGGGCAGGAAGGTGGCTGACGGGAGTAAAATAAGGAGTGATGTGTGGAACTCAGGACTTAACACTAATTTTGTACAAATGGGGAGAGGCTCAGGGAGAGACAAAGTGATTGCCTCTGTTTACTTAGTGAAGATCCCAACAGATGAATCAACTTCCTGTACTGTCAACACACATCTTGCTAGTATCAGAAAAGGGCAATATGCGTGCATGTCCCACATCTGTATATTTAACCTACGAATAATGCAGAATTTTTTTCTTTTTGAGAGAGAGGATCAAACACACACATTAATAGCCGACTGAAGGACAGGCTTTCCCATTCCTCATCTCAGGTTTTCTCTTATATTTGGACAGGCGTATGACTTAAGCTGCAAGAGTATACGTTGATCCTAAGGAACTCTTTGTGATGGAAAGACTGGAAACTTGCAAAATATATTGGAAAATGGGCCTCACTGGTAGACCATGCAGGTATACTTACTAAGTGCAAAGAAATAAGATTGTAAGGGGACAGTTTAAGCACTTCAGTTGTAAGAATTTCTGTTGTTTTATAATTAACACGCCTTTTAAATTTACTAAATAAGACCCAATACGTAAAGCAGTTGATTCTGGTTCTGAAGGTGCATTTGCCGTCAGTGCATGAGGTCCTAGCAGGCTGAGGCTCTCAGTTTCTAAAGGAAGGCCCTGCGGACAGGGAGCCCCACTGAGGAGAATCCCCTCTACGTAAACAGTGGAGTCTGGGTTGTGTCGGGAAGCACCTCGAAGAGTACATCTCAGGGCGGAGACAAGTTTGTAACTAGGAAATGAGCCATAGGGTAATGAAGACCCCAAGTTTCAGGAAGACCTGGAGCAGGCTGGTGGCAGAGCGTGAAACAGGTAAGGACGAGTGGGTGCCGGGTCCTGAGACCCACACTCGTGTGCAGCACGGGGCAGGAAGGGCGCGGCCCTTGCACACAGGTGCTGCGCCAGCATGAAGTGACACCCGGATCCTATGTAGGAATCTCTCGTCATTTGCGGTTTTGCCATAGTTACGCACCCAAGACTAGAAACTCGTCTTATACAAAAGAACACAATATTTACTGCTCGCGACTCCAGTAGACTTATGGGTATGTCTGTGAGGTCGTTGACAGAATTGCCTGTTTAAACTCTGGCGCTGGAATACACAGAGAGAAGGCAAGCCCTGAAAAAGATGTTCTTATTCATTTGATCCTTTTTTAAGAGACCAAGCAGTTATACAATCATTTCGACAAGCCTTTAACTCTTTAACAGGGGATCATGAAAATGCTTAAGACATTAAATTTCAATCCAACAGTGGCGGAATCAAGTGCAGTCTCTGCTTAATAAATGATTTGGGAGGAAAATCAGCCTCAATCAGAACACCTCAACCGTGTTTCAGGAGAGAGGTTACTTACTGGGGTCCGTTTTTAGTCATTGAAAAATCTCTTTTATTTTGGAAATAGGTGCCTCTGGAAATCTGATTTGCATTTCATAAAAATATCCTCGATGCTATTTTTATTATTTATCTCTGACCCGTTATTTTTTATGAGCCTCTGTGTCGAGTGGCCTGGGTTTTGCCGGCCGTGGAACATTTCAGAAAGTAACCCCTGGGGGTGGCGAAGGATGGCCATCTGTAATGATGCGCAAAATCTGCAATCTGGCAGAAATTGACTCATTAATTAGGCCCACACTGACGTTTACATTCTAAAACTAAAAATGTTTATTTTAGTAATATTTGCTGACCACTTAAGAGATTTGAAGACCTAAAGAAGTCCTAAAATTTATTTTCAGGTCAAAAGAATGAACACAAATATGCTGCTCGAATTTCCAAGTTTACTAAACATGGTTCCCGCCTCCGGCGGCGCTGGGTGTAAACATGGTTCCCACCTCCGGCGGCGCTGGGTGTAAGCATGGTTCCCACCTCCGGCGGCGCTGGGTGTAAACATGGTTCCCGCGTCCGGCGGCGCTGGGTATAAACATGGTCCCCACCTCCGGCGGCGCTGGGTGTAAGCATGGTTCCCACATCCGGCGGCGCTGGGTATAAGCATGGTTCCCGCCTCCGGCGGCGCTGGGTGTAAGCATGGTTCCCGCATATCCGGCGGCGCTGGGTGTAAACATGGTTCCCGCGTCCGGCGGCGCTGGGTATAAACATGGTCCCCACCTCCGGCGGCGCTGGGTGTAAGCATGGTTCCCACATCCGGCGGCGCTGGGTATAAGCATGGTTCCCGCCTCCGGCGGCGCTGGGTGTAAGCATGGTTCCCGCCTCCGGCGGCGCTGGGTGTAAACATGGTTCCCGCCTCCGGTGGCGCTGGGTGTAAACATGGTTCCCACATCCGGCGGCGCTGGGTGTAAACATGGTTCCCGCGTCCGGCGGCGCTGGGTATAAACATGGTCCCCGCCTCCGGCGGCGCTGGGTGTAAGCATGGTTCCCACCTCCGGCGGCGCTGGGTGTAAACATGGTTCCCGCCTCCGGCGGCGCTGGATGTAAACATGGTTCCCACCTCCGGCGGCGCTGGGTGGGGTGAGGAGGGCCCCTAGGCTGCTGGGTTGACGGTGGACGCGCTGACGTCAGCACACGCTAATCTCCCAATGTGTGCCTGCGGTGAAGGGTGGCCTCTGAGATTAAGGGTGGGCACAGAGCAGCAGAAGAGCCTCCGTGTGGGCATCCAGAAGAGCAGGCCTCTGGGGAGATGAACCATACCTCTCCTTATACATTGCTGTCCCCTTTCTGTCCCCGTGACCCTAGGAAGGGATCAGACAACCCCAGCAGACACCCTGACAGACGGTGGAATGGGCAGACTGGTTTATCCGTTCACAGACCTTTGGACGTGTTAATGCAACGGCCCCACCAGATGAACAAAAGCAACTGAAATGACTGAAGAGGGGTCAGGGCTTCCACGCTGGACAGACTGAAGCAGTCGGTGCTTTGTTCTGGACAGGGGACAAGCGGACGGGGTAATAGCAAGATTGTAAAGCCACCCAGGCTGTAAGAGGTGGATGGTGGGTTTTCATTTTCATCCCATCCCAGCATTCTGGAAGTAGGCTGACACCTCTTAAGTTGGAAACAATTTCATTCATTTTTCCGATGGTAAATGCATGGGGCCAGTTGTTGCATGGATTCCAGAAGAACTCAAGGAATGTGGATGTTTGAGATTTCCTGCTGTTTAAGGGACGTCTTTGTCAGGCTGTCAACCAGGACCCCACAGAATGCCCTGGGGTTGAAGGGAGCAAAGGAAGAGGTAACACGACTGATCCTAGTACGTATTACTGGAGATACGCTTTTCCACTTGACCCTTACAAGAAGTCTGAGCTATACAAGATTATTATTTTTCTTTGGACAAGGGACTAGGCTAAGAGAGATTAAGTCATGGCGCATTCTGTGCAGAGCTCAGGAACCGGGGCCAGCGTTCTGACCAGAGTATGAGCCCAACCTCTCCGCTCTCTGGTCCCTACAGAAAGCCGGGTCCCAGGTCCTTACTTCCTGTATGTTGCTTTGCACACTCTCCCAAGTTTCAATCAATTCTTTAAACGTTTAATGATGGTAAAGGTGGTACATTCCCAAAAGGACAAAATTAACTTTGCCAAGTAACACCTAACTCAATAGGAATAATATAAAGACATATTGGCCACTTGCCCTGAGAGGAGACAGCTGGAAGGTGAGGGTCCTGATGTGATTTCTGTTTCAGACCATCTAGGGCCCCTCTCTTCCCTCCTGTCACCTTAAAAAATAGCTAAATATACTGTAAATAGAGTTAAAAGAGATTCAGGGCTGGGGAGGTGGTTGGTGTGAGGACTGGGGAGGAAGGGTCTGGGTTTGGAAATGGGGAGCGAACCCTTAGGAAAGGGGGTGACCCAGGTACCCAAGGACAGGACCTACCCCTCTGATACCTTCCATGCGGTGGGCGAGTGCCTCTCTCACCCCCCACTGGGGGCCTTCCCGCTTGCAAACGTTCATTCACTTTCATTTGTCCTTTTGTCCCTGGCACCTCGACCCTCTCCACCTCCTTTTGGTGCCCGCAGGGGAGCAGGGGCGAGTCTGCTAAAGCTCCGGAGTGCGGGCGGAGGAGATGCCCGCGCGGAGGGTGGCTCGGGCGGAGTCTGGCCCCCGGGGCGCTGCACCAGGTGAAGGTGGCCCCGGCCATCCCAGTCGCTGCGCCACGCGCTTCCCCTTGGAACTTTCTCCTCCGGGACAGATGGGTCTTCCTCGCCCTGGGACCTGGGTGCACTGGAGATGCTCTGCGGTTCGAGGCTCTCTCCCTCTTCAAAAGGCAAGACGGGTTTCCGCACCTGGCCCTCAGCTGTGTCTCTGCAGCCGGAGCCCCCAGCCCTTGGCTGCACGCCCTGCCCTCGTCCAGCACCCTCCACGCAGGGCTGTCCCCCTAACGCCGCTGCGCTGGGACTGCTCGGAGCTCACCTGGCATCCCTCCTACGAGCGCCCCGCGGTGCTCAGGGCTCAATCCTCCCTCACCCTCCTGTCTCTCACTTACACTCCCAGCTGCACACCCCAAGTTCTCAGTAGGTTCTTAGCCATTCAGAGGAAATCGACCTTGACCGCATGGCCAAGGACCCCATCTTCCCTGGCACGCTTCCTTGTGCTGGGCTCCGTCATTCGAGTCCCCTTCTGCAGGGTGCATCGGCCCTCACCACCACCCAACCTTTGATAAAACAACATGAACATTCCTGTCCTCTTTGTCAGCATAGGGAGCGAAAACCGAAAGGAAACAAGATAACTGAAAGCAAATGAATTACTGAAAGTGGGAAAATTATAATATCAGGATGGAATTTGAAGCACATTCCTGTAGCAGCTGTCAACATTTTAACGTGGATTTAGAAGAAAATATTACAGTGTGAGGACATTTGAATACAGAATGAGTCATTGTTTAGATAAAATATTTTCCATTTAATATTCCCTATCAATCTGCCCTATCAACTCACCCTCCAAACACACCTATTTCCTGATTTTTTAGTAATTTCACTTTTTAAACCAATGTTTTTACTCATCAAGTAAAATTCAGTTGAAGAATACTTCAGTTGGTTAAACATAGGTTTGTTTTCTGTATTTCATTTTTTTACTTGAAGTACAGTTGATTTACAATGTGTTAATTTCAGGTGTACAGCAAAGTGACTCAATTTTATATATATGTATATATATGCATATATATATATGTATTCTTTTTCAAATTCTTTTCCCTTATAGGTTATCACAAAATATTGAGTATATTTCCCTGTTCTGTATAGTAGGTCCTTGTTGGTTATCTATTTATATATAGTGCTGTGTTTGTTAACCCCGCACTCCTAATTTATCCCTTCCCTCCCCCTGCCCCCCGCCCCCCGCCTTTCCTTATTGGTAACCATAAGTTTGTTCCCTATTTCATTTATTTAATTAATTTATTTGGCTGTGTCGGGTCCTAGATGTGGCTTGCGGGATCGTCATTGCAGCATGCGGGAACTTTCGTTACGGTGCACGGGCTTCTCTCTAATTGTGGCAGGTGGGCTTAGTTCTCCTGCGGCATGTGGGATCCTAGTTCCCCGACCAGGAATGGAACCCACGTCCCTTGCACTGGAAGGCGGATTCTTAACCACTGGACCACCAGGGAAGTCCCTCCTATCTCACTTTTTAAGTTCTTCTTCAAAATCGTCTACCGTTGCATTCTTGGTGTCAAAAACAATGGTTCTTTCATTTAGAAAAGGAGAGAAAAGTAGTGGCCACGGGTGTCACACATGAGGCAGATGGGGTGCGCTTAGACGGCCCAGCTCGTTCCCGGGCCAGTGTAGGGGGTGTAGGGGAGGGAAGTTCAAGTGGCCTCCTCCTGCCTAGGCCGGGTAGGAAGGGGAGCCCCCTCACGCTAATAACTGCACCTGCATATGCGTGGAGCAGTGTGCGGAGGCAGGGAGATGATAAACACCCCGTCCAAAGGCATCTTGTGGACGGAGCGTGTGGCCCGTGCAGCCCATGAAGACGTCCTGTGAACATTTTATATACAACGTCCATTTTTAGCGATTCACCGCGTGAACTCTCTCATAATTTTGCACATTATTTATTTATTCAAAGATTTATTAAATTCCCACTTTGTTCCAGCATAGGTTGCGTGCTGAGCATTTAAAGGTGAACAAGACTCATTTCTACCTTCATAAAGCTTCTTGTCTAGTACAGGGACATAGACATGAAAATAGATTTTTTTTTAGTGGTACGCGGGCCTCTCACTGCTGTGGCCTCTCCCGTTGCGGAGCACAGGCTCCGGACGCGCAGGCTCAGCGGCCACGGCTCACGGGCCCAGCCGCTCCGCGGCACGTGGGATCTTCCCGGACCGGGACACGAACCCGTGTCCCCTGCATCGGCAGGCGGACCCCCAACCACTGCGCCACCAGGGAAGCCCGAAAATAGTTTTAAAGATATTTTTAATGTTTTTCTTCCCCACAGCTGCCCTCCTGTATTTAGTTGTGGATGTGATTAGTACAGGTTCCATCGGGACACAGAGACATGATGGTGAAGTTAGATATATGACTTTGGAGCTGGGCCAGAAATATATGTCTGAAGGCCCTTACACATAAGAAAAAGTTGAAATCATGGGAGGAGTTGAGATGACCCAGCGGGAGTGTGTGTAATGACAAGAGAACAGAGCAAGTGTGTAATTTCAGAGATGTTAAGTGGCTGAATGATGACTTTTGGGAGGATACCAGTTTATATTCAGAGATGACTCATCTGGTAAGATGGGCTGCACTATAAAAAATATGCCCCCCGGTGCCACTACATGTTGGTTTCAAAAGGTGGAATTATCAAGTTCAATCATTCCTTCCATCTATAACGCAAGCAAGTTGTAAGCATCTGTCATATCTTCAACACTATGCCAGACACAATGGTTATATCTCCACCATAAAACCAAGCCCTGCCCTCTTGAGATTTATAATTTATTTGCCAAAATAAATCTAACCTGAAACAGCTGAACAATTCTATGGGATATGCCGTAATGAGGATCTCACCATAAGCAGTTGGACGATATGCTGAACAGAATTCACTGATAACCGTGAAATCAGGAATGGCTTTACAGAGAAACTGGGAGGAATGAGGTCAGGTCCAGTAGGTAGAACTTGGACAGGGAGAGGGGATTCCAGGTAGAACGTGCTGGATCAAATCCCTTTTTAAGTTTTATCGAGGTAACATTGATTTACAACATTACATAAGGTCCACGTGTATGGCATTATGTTTCTACTTCTGTATACAACACAGCGTGCGCACCACCAGTTTCCGCCATCGCCATACACTTAACCCCCTTTACCTGTTTCACCCGCCCCGCCACTTCTGCCCCTCTGGTAACCACTACTCTGTTCTCTGTAGCCGCGTGTCTATGTTGGTTTGCTCTGGTTTGTTCATTTATTTTGTTTCTGTTTGTTTATTAGTTTTTATATTCCACATACGGGTGTACGGTATTTGTCTTTCTCCATCTGACTTAAATAACTTAGCATAGTACCCTCAAGGTCCATCCATGTTGTCACAGGTGGCAAGATTTCCTCTTTTCTGCGTAGTATTCCACTGTGTGTGTGCACCATGTCCTCTTTACCCATTCATCTGTTGATGGGCACTTATGTTTCCCTATCTTGGCTGTTGTAAATAGAGCCGCAGTGAACATGCGGGTGTGTGTATCTTTTCAGATTCGTATTTTTGTATTCTTTGAATAAATACCCCAGAGTGGGGTACCTGGATCCTATGGTTGTTCTATTCTTAAATTTTTGAGGAGTCTCCATAGTGTGGATTAAACTCTTGAGCCAAAGCACAAGGATGGTGGTGGAGGCTAAAGACACCTGCCTTGCAGTCTCACACACGTGAAACACACCTGAAAGCAGGTGTCTTTGAAGCTAAGCTTTAGGGCATAGGCCTCATCCACGCAGGCCCCTTCTAAGGCTTGTTACCTAATTTTGGAGTCATAATTCTGTAATGTTTTTCTTAAGGAGGATCCCCATGATTTTGTAAGCTGCAGGCCCCACCAGCCTGGATAGATCCCTGGTCACACCTTCGTGGGAGCCCTCCCCAAGGCTCCCAATTCAGGTGGTCCTTATGTGTTTGCATGCCGGCCTCTCCTGGAAGGAAAGCTTTTCACTTCATCATCTGAGTATCACTGTAGGGGCCTGGGAGAAAGTCCACTTAATAGGTATTTCAGTCCAGATGACCCGAGAGCCAGGTCCAAGTTGTGAAGTGTTGAAAGTGATGATGGCTGTATTAGTACCACCCCGAGAGCCAGGTCCAGGTTGTGAAGTGTTGAAAGTGATGATGGCTGTATTAGTACCACCCCGAGAGCCAGGTCCAGGTTGTGAAGTGTTGAAAGTGATGATGGCTGTATTAGTACCACCCCGAGAGCCAGGTCCAGGTTGTGAAGTGTTGAAAGTGATGATGGCTGTATTAGTACCACCCCGAGAGCCAGGTCCAGGTTGTGAAGTGTTGAAAGTGATGATGGCTATATTAGAACCACCTTGAGAGCTGACGGAGCAGGCAGAGGGGAACTACTTCGAATTGCTGGGTGTGGCGTGGAAGTCGTGTGGGAAGAAAATGAACCGCACAGCAGGGCGCAGATGGCAGGACCGCACAGCAGGGCGCAGATGGCAGGACCGCACAGCAGGGTGCAGATGGCAGGGCGACGAGAGAATCAAGGGCAGGGGAGGAGAGGCTCCACCTGAGTGCCAGCAGTGATTGTCCCCTGGTATCTGTCACTGTTTATAACTTTTGGACTCTGGTAGTACAGATCTTTTTGTTCAACTAAATTATCAGTGACCATGAGAATCACCTTCATCCATCCCTTCTCTACGTGCCTTTTTCCACGGTTGGTACCGTCACCGCCCACTTTAGCGCCTACTGGGTCACCTGTGGGAGAGGCCGTCTTATTCAAGACCCTAAAAGAGCATTGATAGAATGCCGAAACCAGAAATAACTGTCCTTTAGACAGGCTTCCATTCTGATCTTTAATGGGGGAACATGAAAGGCTTAAAGATTCAACCCGAGTAACATTTTTCCCACAGCTCTATGACAAAAATCTATATCAAGAATTAACTAGTAGACACATAGTGTTGATTTGGCTTGAAAATGAGTTGAAACTTGTGACTGCTTGAATCTTTGAATCGGGACAATGAATATGTCCTAGTAATTTAGCAATTTCTTTATATCCAAACAACATGTCGCCTTAGAGTTCCTTAGCCAAGTCAAAGTGAAGCGATGAATGTAAAGAGAGGGGAGGGGGTGCTGTTGAAAGGCCGTTCTCTCTGATGATGCTGGCGTGCCCGGGCTCCACTCGAGCCCCCTGCGTGAGGAAGGGCTCTGCAGAAAGAGGCAGCGGGTTTAAGGATTCCAGAGAACAGTTCAGGAAGCAGTGACGATGCAGAGATCCCAGCTGACCAGCTGCCTGCTAAACGCTCCTGCCTCTCCAATGAACCCCGGATCTGATGTGATGGCTGTACTTCCAGACCAGGATCCAGGACAGGGAGACTCATCCCAGCTCCGCCAGGAGAGCCATTTCACCTCTCAGTAGCCGGTGGACTCATCGTTGCCGTGAGAGCAGCAGTGCCTCCCCTCTCTGTGTCCTCTCAGGCTGCTGCTGCCGTACGAGTGGATTTAACTTGGTGCTGCGATCTGCAGCCGTGGAGGATCCTCATTACCGACCACTGCACTCGTTGCTCTGGGGCTGCCAGACGGGACCTGCGTCTCAGCTGTACCTTGATCACTAACGGACAGTTTGAGCCGGGACAAGTCCCTGCGCGCCCCTGAAGCACATCAAGCTACCACCAGGTACACAGGCCGTAACCCGCACCTTAAGTGTCAGGTGGATCTGCAGCACGCGGGTCACTCCTCGCTGCTGGGACTCTGGCAGAGGCTGCGAGGCCCTGCCGGCCACACCGTGCAGGGTTTTCTTTGTGGCCAGAGGGGCTTTCACTCCAGAATCCTGCGGGCAGCGCGGCTGCTTCCTGTAGGTGCCCCCAGATTCTTGGCCCCCGCCTGTCTGCGTCCGCCTCGCATGGCAGGGTCTCCAGCCCGCAGGGTGCAATCCCCCAGTTGCCTTACACCTTTAGCAGCAGACGGTCTCCGGGCTCCTGTGACATGAGGCAGCCCATTATGAGAAGACGGAGACCGGCTTATGCGGCTCTCAGCCCCTGACAAGCAGCAGAAGAGACAATCTAAGCTTTCTTTTCTCCTGCTCTCGTTCACGGCTCCCAGGACGATACCATCCCGCCTAGGGAACCGCGTGAGTAACTTGCTTTTAAAAATGTTCCTTAGCCTAGTTTTACAGAGCTATTAATCCTGGATCCTGAGTACGTCTGCTCAGAAAGAAAGCCCCAGGGATCTCACTCTCGCACAAGGAACGACTGAAATCTGCTCCTGGAAAAGCATAAGTTCCAAGACCTCCCTCCGCCTTTGTCTTTAATACGGGCTCACAAGAACGACGGGCAGACGGCCCAGGGAAGCTGCAGGCCACACCCCCCACGAGGTGGCCTGGTTAACTGAAGGGAAGCGCGGGCTGCAGACCAGGAACAAACGCCTGCGCTTCGGAGGGTCCACGCTTGAGGGTTCAGTGCTGATGCTCCCAAGACGGGACCTGGTTAGTAAGGACAGTAATATCCGTGGAAGAGGGAGAGAGCCATCAGGGTTAGCCCAGTGCTGACCTCATCTGACACAAGTCTAAAAAGAACATCACCGTCAATTTCTGAAGATCGTTAAAGATTAAGTGGAAAAATCTAGCTAAGGAGAAGACCGTAGGGGAAAAGTAAGATGGGGTGTGAACTGTGCACACTGATGCTTGACGCACACTTACTGCACGGATGAACTAATTAACAGAGGGGTGCAACGCTGCAGCACTGCGGACACGCAGTCGGCAACACCGTGGACTGAGATCCCAAAGAGAGAGCGTTTTTCCAAGCCACTTCTAGGGAAGCTCCTCTGCAGTGAAAGAACATAGCTGTTATCTGCCTTTTCAGTGAGAAGAGGAAAATGAGATGAAGTAAGCTGTCACCAAGAAGCAGGACAGAAGATTTGCCCTTAAAAATATATTTTAAAAGTTTTAAGATAATTAGGAGTTCGGGATTAACATATACACACTACTGTATATAAAATAGGTAAACGACAAGGACAGGGAACTACGTTCAATATCTTGCAATAACCTATAATGGTAAGGAATCTGAAAAAGAATATATATATATATAAAATATATATTTATAAATATATAAAACTGAATCAGGGAATTCCCTGGCGGTCCAGTGGTTAGGACTGCTGTGCTTCCACTGCAGGGGGCATGGGTTCTATCCCTGGTCAGGGAACAAAGATCCCATATGCCACACGGCAAGGCGAAAGGAAAACAAAAACTAAAACTAAAACAAAAAAACTGAATCACGGGGGGCGCTTCCCTGGTGGCACAGTGGTTGAGAGTCCGCCTGCCGATGCAGGGGACACGGGTTCGTGCCCCGGTCCGGGAAGATCCCACATGCCGCGGAGAGGCTGGGCCCGTGAGCCGTGGCCGCTGAGCCTGCGCGTCCGGAGCCTGTGCTCTGCAACGGGAGAGGCCACGACAGTGAGAGGCCCGTGTACAGCAAAAGAAAAAAAAAAAAAAGAAAAAAAACTGAATCACTTCGCTTTATACCCGAAACTAACAACATTGTAAATTAACTATACTTCAATTTTTTTTTAAAGATTTTTTCTTTTTTGATGTGGACCACCTTTAAAGTCTTTTTTGAATTTGTTACAATATTGCTTCTGTTTTATGCTTTGGTCCTTTGGCCCGGTGGCATGTGGGATCCCAGCTCCATGACCAGGCATTGAACCCATACTCCCTGCATTGGAAGGCGAAGTCCCAACCACTGAACCGCCAGGGAAGTCCCTATACTTCAATTTTTTTAAATGGTTAAAAAAAGTTTTGAAAAGGAACAGTTATCTCTAACCTCTGCTCTTCTGTGTAGGTTAGAAATCCTACCCAGGTAGTCATTAGTTTTGTAAGATTTTAAACGCACCAAAACATACAAACAAAAAGCCCTGGCAGCTGGCAGAAGGTGGGTAGACCTGTGGGAGCACAGATCTGCCCTCTTTCTCTGATTTTCTGTCCATGGCGTCTTCTCTTTCACAGATTTTCATTCACTGCAGAAGCTAGATTAGAGCTCTAAATCGGAGACAGGCTTTGCAGGCTGCCAAGGGAATTCCAGTTTTGCGGTCTTTTTCTTTTTGCCAAAATTTAAATTGGACCGTTAATGTTCCCATGGAGCCTGTTGTCACTAATTTTTATCATTAATAATCATATCCTCACTGAAATTAATTCAGCAACTCTCAAATGCTACTGGTTTAAACATAACTTTGATGATTAATGTCATTAAAATATTATATTTCCATGTGAAGATTTGCAACTTTCCCCATGAATGATGAGGCGGCTTCACATGTGGTGGTGGATCCCAGGCTCCTCTTTCCCAGCCACAGGCCCGCTCTGAGCCACCACTTAAAGAGATTACTGCTGTGTGCAGACTTGGGACAGCAGTGTGGGTTCTGCAAACACATGAGTCTAATCTGTCTTCTTGTGAGGCCGGGGAGCGGCCACAATGGCCAAGTTCTGACACACATGGGACAGAATGCCGTAACTCTGGGACCCACGGGATCAGACATCAGACATTCAAAAGTCTCTAGTGACTTTGTACCTTGTTCTCCCATAATTTCTCTGTTACAGTCTTTATCCTGATTTTTCTGTTACAAGGACCCGATTTCACAAAATCTACCTTTTTCACTTTTCATTAGCAAATAGCCAGAACACAATCAGGAATTGTACTGTGTATTTGCAATTGTTCACGAAGATTATATTTTTGAGAAATGTAATGTTAATAAAATCTGAAACTTTAAAGCTGCCTAAGCACGGACATTTTAAAATTATATATTTTTGAGTATGTGTGAAAGAGTAGCAGGATGTCTGCCCCACTGCAGGGCTACAAGAGCTATTTCTTCAACTGGATGGACGCAAAAGACAAAAATACTAACTCTATAAGCATCTCACTTCAAGCTTTGCCCAATAATGGAATATGACCTGAATTTACTGACACCCTCACCTACCTAGTCTGAATACCTAGTATTCTCAGAATAATTAGATTATATAGTATCACATAAAGTAGAGAAAACAGAATCCACAGAAAACCATAACGAATGAGCAAAGCTGCTCTGCTCTGCTTGAAACAAAAAGCATTTGGTGTGTAAATGTTATGTTTGTCTTTCAAGGTCAAAGATTAAGAATATCTTCCAAATATACATATTTTCATTTTAAAACTGACTGCAATGCTTTAGTCATTTGATACATTTTTAGACTGTAATACTCCTGAGCTTATGATCATATTAAAATTTGCTTACCATAAAAAAGAATAATTACTATGAATGATTGTAAAATATTGAGTAAATAAAATATCTTCAAACAATGGTAATACTTAAAAGAAAGAGAGAATGTACACTGCTCCCCCTTTGGATGTGACTGGCACCCCCAAGTCGTCATTCTGACCATTGTCAATTACAGGGAAAGGATTTACCCTGTCTTTATAGGAGGGACTGCAGGTTACCCTGGATAACGAGGAAAAGAATGCAAGCTCTTATAAATGTAGGATAAATGATAGATTTAGAAAATAACTATTTTGCAACCCCCAAGGAAATAATAAATCTAACAAGGATCAAAAATGGGTTCAAAACAATTAGATGAAAGCTGCTGAAGAGCAAGATATTCTCTAGGTACCCCATAAAATAATCACTCCACAAATTACTTATTAATTGCAAATAGTAAAACCAAACCCACACAATGGAGGATCCCGTGATCACTACTTAACCAAGTCATGGGACAGAGCATCGGGACAGTGTGGACAGTATCACCTAGGAGGTGTCCTTGCCTGAACAGTTCACTCGATCAAGCCTTCGCACCAAGGTCACCGCTCACCTATTTGCATCTATTTCCTATTTCCTGCCTGGTATCCAGGTACAATTATTAATAAGGGCCCTTTTTACTCTCATAGGTATTCGTTAGGATGATAAATTATATGGTTACCCTGTTTAAATCTAACTTCTAGTAAACAGGAAATACACGTTAAAGAAGAAGCAGTTAAATGACACTATGAGGAAACAATCAGAAAAATCCAGAAAGTGGAACATTCTAGAAAAGAACTGGCCTGGTTTCTTCACAGCTTCAATGTTATGAAAATGAGGGGAGTGTAGGGAACCAGGGCACAAGGCTTTATTGATTAAAGGCACCCAGGACTCGTAACCACCAAAATGCAATGCATGAACCTTGATTGGATCTTGGTTTGGAATATAACAAAAAATAAAAGTTGTTATAGAAAACATTAAGGAATAATTGGGGGGCTTCCCTGGTGGCACCGTGGTTGAGAATCCGCCTGCTGATGCAGGGGACGCGGGTTCGTGCCCCGGTCCGGGAGGATCCCACGTGCCGCGGAGCGGCTGGGCCCGTGAGCCGTGGCCGCTGCGCCTGCGCGTCCGGAGCCTGCGCTCCGCAGCGGGAGAGGCCACAGCAGTGAGAGAGGCCCGCGTGCCGCAAGGAAAAAAAAAAAAGAAATAATTGGGGAGATTTGATTTTAGCTATTAGAGAATAATAATAATTTTTATTTTGTGAAATTTATGTGAAAGGGAGATACTATTGACTATGTTGGAAACTCACTAGCTGATTCTCACACATAACCATATGGTTGTATATGTACCACTCAGGACTGCTGGACATACTACTGCTTGACTCTACCATTCTGGGGAAAACTCCATTGGCCCAGATGGGTAAGCAAATGGCTAACGAGACTGACAAAATCTCTTCTCCAATTTTTGGATGAGTTGAGAGGTATTTAAATGCAATCTAGTTGTAGAATCTTCCTGGTCAAGGGTTCCCTTTGACTGTGTTGAATTCACCAACTTGTTTTTCTCACTGTTGTGGCCTCTCCCGTTGCGGAGCACAGGCTCCGGACGCGCAGGCTCAGCGGCCACGGCTCACGGGCCCAGCCTCTCCGCGGCATGTGGGATCTTCCCGGACCGGGGCACGAACCCGTGTCCCCTGCATCGGCAGGCGGACTCTCAACCACTGCGCCACCAGGGAAGCCCTCACCGACTTTTTATGAGCAAAGGCTTCAGATGAACATTGAGAATCTAAAAGCTAAGGAACACCAAAACCCCCAAAACGAAATACATAGTATAGCTGCAGGGCTGACCCAAAGGGCAACGTGGACTACAAGACAGTATTCTTTCTGACCTCGTTTGTGTACCCAGGTCACTATAAATAAGGACATTTCCCACACAGGAGAGGAATGAATGTCAGAGACGCAGTCCGCTGAACTCAGCTGACTGCACTGGTCCATTTTCACCCCTGGAAGCCCCCCCGCCCCCTGCGATGTTCCATGAAGACCCCTGAGTGGCCAGCACAGCCCATACTGGGCACCGCAGTATGGCAGCCGATGAGGGTCACGAGCAGTAAAATCACTGCTGGAAATGCATTTCTTTAGTCAGCTTGATGGCCAAGTGAATGTGCAAAGGACAGAAGTGTTAGAGAATTTCCAGAAGGAAGAACAAAAGAAAAGTGGAGAGGAGCGAACAGAGAGACGAGGGCGTCGGCAGCCACCCTCCAGAGGGGGTGCCTTGCGTCAGGCTCTTCAGAACCACCTCCAGGAAAGTCAGTTCAGGCACCTCGAGATGACAGGAACAATAGCTGCGAGAGTGGGGTACGGAGATGCAGAGAAATTAACTCCCTTTTGACATCGAAATGACAGTTCTGTTTTGACAGAGCTCTAAAATAAGCCCATGTCACTTAAGGTTTTCTTTTATAATAGAGTATCTATATAACTTTAATTTTTTCTATTATAGGATTGTGTGCAGCTCCAAACAATAGGCAAATTCATGTTTATTCATTAATAATTTTGTAGACCGTTTTCATTAGCACTGTAAGTTCCTTATTCCAGAAAGTTTCACTTACTCCCAATTATTTATGCAATTCAATGATAAAATCATTACTTCACTTAGACCTGCCCTTTAAAGTACAATGATGTCTGGCAGAGATCAGTTCTCAGAGGATCTTATTGTTTCAGTATCAGGTTGCCTTTTGGCTAAATGAGAAATTCATTCTTGTGAGTGTTTGAGTGTGTGTGTGAGCAAGGGTGGATGTGCACGAGTGAGGCTGTAAGTGTGGGTGCATGTGCGTGTGTGAGGTGAGGGTGAGTTGTGGGTGTGAGTGTGCAGAGTGGAATTGCATTATCATAAACGAGACACTGGGTTGTGGAGGCAGCTCAGGTTTGGGATCCTGACTCTGCCACTTACTAACTTTGAGTCATTGGGCAGGTTTTAATTTTTGTAAGGCTCTGTTTTTTGGATCTGTGAAACAAAAATTATACCTATTTTACACACGATTTTTTGAAGGTAAAATGGGGTGATATGAGTAAGATGTCAATTCCAGTAAGTGGTCCATAATAAACACTTAATAAATTCAAATTACTGTTATTTTGTGCATATTTCTCTTTCATTAGATGTATTTTGATGTAGAAATCTTGAAAACAGGTCTTTATTCTCTTTTAACATTGGAGAGCTCTAAACAGAAGTTAAAATGCAAAATACCAGCCTTTGGCCCATGTATCTAAATGCCTATCCTTAGCCCTGTTTGCAATTGGGTGGAGCCCTTGGCTAGTTCAGAAGTAGCTGCCCACTTTCCTTAAAATCATGAGTAATGGGGTGTGAATCCCTGATGGGGTGGGAAGGCAGGGACACCCAAGGAGGAGATCCAGCAGCAGGCCTGATGAGAGCAGCTTTCACGTGGTACTGATGATTTGTAGTTGCTTAACCTGCTATGAGTCTCAGTCTTCTCGTTGGTAAAGCGCATCAGGTAGGATGGTGGGGATCCACTCAGCTGATGGCGAGCAGTGCCTGGTGCTGGGTGAACTGCAGGGCACCATGGCTGATCTTACCCCCATGCTATAGAGTGCTGTAGCTCAGAGGAATAGCAAGGGGGAAAAACTGTCCTCTTGTCAAAAGACCTTGCGTCACATTTTTATTTCTGATGACAGGATTTTTGAGTCTGTAAAATGGAATCTTACCGTCTTCATAGTGAATGATTCCCTTTCTTATAAGGCCTGTGCCTTCTTACAATTCAGATACAGAGAAAAAGAGAATGAGAATGGGTAGAGGTAAGTATTGTGATAGTTCTTAGTCATTAAATTATTGTAAAAAGATGACATTGATTTTTTGAACTATCAGCCATGTGGGCCCAGCCCTAAAATAGATTACTCCTGTTGGTGCCCCTACTTTTTGTATAGATTTTATTTTTTAGGGTAGTCAATAGGTTTACAGAAAAGTTGAGCAGAAAGAACAGAGCATTCCTTATATCCCCTCTTCTTCTCTTCTACTCCTTCCCTGCAAAGGTTTCCCTTATTACTAACATCTTGCTTTAGTGGGGCATATGTGTTGCAATTGATGAGCCAGTATTGATACATTATTACTAATTGAAGTCTATAGTTTATGTTAGGGGGGGTCACTCTTGATGTTGTACATTCTATGGGTTTTGCCAAATGCAAATGGTAGGTAATGCCATGCACCTACCATTACGATATAAAAGAGCATAGTTTTACTGCCCTAAAAATCCTCTGTGGCCCACCTACTCACCCCTTCCTCCTCCCTGGCAACCATGATCTTCGCATTGTCTCCACAGTTTTGCCTTTTCCAGAATGTCTTGTAGTTGGAATCATACAGTATGTAGCCTTTATAGGTTGGCTTCTTTCACTCAGTAATATGCACTTAAAGTTTCTCCCTGTCATTTTATAGTTTGATGGCTCATTTCTTTTTAGTGCTGAATAATATTCCATTGTCTGCATGTAGTAGTTTACATCTTGGTTGGTTCGTGGTTTTGGCGATTATTAATAAAGCTGCTATAAATATCCGTATGCAGGTTTTTGTGTGAACCTAAGTTTTCAGCTCATTTGGGTAAATACCAAAGACTGTGATTGCTAGATCTTATAGTAAGATTATGTTTAATTTTGTAAGAAACTGTCAAACTGTCTGCCAAGATAGCTGTACCATTCTGCATTCCCAGTGTGATGAGTGAGCGTTCCTGTTGCTCCACATCCTTGCCAGCATTTGGTGTTGTCAGTGTTCTGGATTTTGGTTATTCTAACAGATGTGTAGTGACACAATTATTATCTCATTGTTTTAATTTGCTTTTCCCTAATGACATATGATATTGAACATGTTTCACATGTTTATTGAGGTATATTTGATTTACCATATTATATTGTTTTGGGTGTATAACATAGCGATTCAAAAATTTTACAGATTATACTCCATTAACAGTTATTATAAAATATTGGCTGTATTTACTATGCTGTATAATATATCCTTGTAGCTTATTTATTTGATACATAGTAGTTTGTACCTCTTAATCCTCTTACTTATCTTTTGGAGATGGTCATATGTTTCATATTCTGCAGTTTGTTACTGTGGTGTCTCACATTGGTTGATTTGCAGTTACTGAACTATCCTGGCATCCCTGGGATAAATCTCACTTGATCATGGTGTGTAATCCTTTTAATATATTATTAGTTTTGGTTTGCTTATATTTTGTTGAGGATTTTTGCATGTATGTTCATCAGTGATACTGGCTTGTAATTTTCTTTATTTGTGATATCTTCATCTGGTTTTGCCTCATAGAATGAGTTCAGAAGCATTCCTTCCTCTGCAATGTTTTGGAATAGTTTGAAAAGGACAGGGGTTAACTCTTCTCTAAATGTTTGGTAGAATTCACCTGTGAAGCCATCTGGTCTTGGACTTTTGCTTGTTGGGAGTTCTTTTTTATTACTTATTCAATTTTATTACTGATAATATGTCTATTTATATTTTAAAATTTCTCACTGGTTCAGTCTTGGGAGATTGTGAATTTCTAGGGATTTGTCCATTTCTTCTAGGTTGTCCATTTTATTGGCATAAAGTTGTTCATAGTAATCTCTTATGATCCTTTGCATTTCTGTGGCATCTGTTGCCTTTCTCTTTTTTTCATTTCTGACTTTATGGGTTTTGACCCTCTCTCTTTTTTTCTTGATGAGTCTGGCTAAAGGTTTATCAAGTTTGTTTATCTTTCCAAAGAACCAGCTCTTAGTTTCATTGATATTTTCTATTTTTTTTAGTCTTTATTTTCTTTCTGCTCTGATCTTTATGATTTCTTTCCTTCAACTACCTTTGGGTTTTGTTTGTTCTTATTTTTATAGTTCCTTTAGGTGTAAGTTTAGGTTGTTTATTTGAGGTTTTTCTTGTTTCCTGATGTAAGCTTGTATTGCTATAAATTTCCCTCTTAGAACTGCTTTTGCTGTGTCCCATAGATTTTAGATTATTATGTTTTTGTTTTCATTTGTCTCAAGGTATTTTCTGATTTCCTGGTGGGTGGGGCTGTTAGTTAGTTAGTTGCCAGTTAGTTGCTTGGCCTGAGGAATTTCAGTATGGTGCCTATAGGCTGTTGGGCTAGGGCGGGGCTGGGTCCTGAAGCTCATAAGCTGGAAGGATTCCACAATGGTGCCCACCAGCACCAGTGTCCACGTGGTAGAAGGAGCTCCCCAAATGGCTGCCACTAGTGTCTGTGTCCTGCTGGTGAGCTGCAGTTGTCTCTTGCTTCTCTGGGAAACTCTCCAAAGTCAGCAGATAGGTCTGACCAAAGATTCTTTCAAATTACTGATTCTGCCCTGGATTCCAGAGCACGTGAGATTTTGTGTGTGCCCTTTAGGAGTGGAGTCTCTCTATTTCCTCCAGCCCTCTGGGACTCCCCAAAGTAAGCCTCACTGACCTTCAAATACAAATGTCCTGGGGGCTTGTCTTCCCAGGGCAGTACTCCCAGGCTGGGGAGCCTGATGTGGGGTTCAGACCCCTCACTCCTTGGGGAGAACCTCTGCAATTGTAATTATTCTCCCGTTTATGGGTGACCCACCTGGGGTTATGGGTCTTGACTATACTGTGACTCCACCCCTCCTACCTGTCTTGTTGTGGTTCCTTCTTTGTATCTTCTGTTGGAGAAGATCTTTTCTGGGAGATTCTATTTTTTTCATGGATAGTTTTCTGTAAATAGTTGTAATTTTGGTGTGCCCATGAGAGGAGGGGAGCTCAGAGTCTTCCTACTCTGCCATTTTGGGAGCACCCACAGCTCAGTCTGTACACCTTGTCTGGTGAGTTGTCTGTTCAGTCCTTCTGCCTATTTTTTTTTTTTTTTTTTTTTTTTTTTGCGGTATGCGGGCCTCTCACTGCCGTGGCCTCTCCCGTTGCGGAGCACAGGCTCCGGACGCACAGGCTCAGCGGCCACGGCTCACGGGCCCAGCCGCTCCGCGGCACGTGGGATCTTCCCGGACCGGGGCACGAACCCGCATCCCCTGCATCGGCCGGCGGACTCTCAACCGCTGCGCCACCAGGGAAGCCCCTTCTGCCTATTTTTAAACTGTGTTGTCTGTTTTCTTATTGTTGAATTTTAAGTGTTCTCTGTATATTTTGGAAAAAGTCCTTTATCAGATATGTATGTTAACATTTTTTCTCAGTCTGTGACTTGTCTTCTCCTTGTCTTTACATTGTCTTTCACAGAGCAGAAGTTTTTAATTTTAATGAAGTTCAGCCTATTAGTTATTTCTTTCATGGATCATATCTTTCGTATTGTATCTAAAAAAATCATCCTCAGACCAAAGGCCACCTAGATTTTCTCCAATGTTACCTTCTAGAAGTTTTCTAGTTTTGCATTTTAACTTAAGGTCTGTGATCCGTTTTGAGTTAATTTTTGTGAAGGGTATGAGGTCAGCATCTAGATTCATATTTTTGCGTGTGGAAATCCACTGATTCCAGCTCCATTTTTGAAAAGACTATCCTTTTCCCTTTGAACTGCCTTTATTCCTTTGTCAAAGATCAATCAGCTCTATTTGTGTGGATCTATTTCTGGGCTCTCTGTTCTGCTCCATTGATCTATATTTGTCTGTTCTTTTGCCAATACCACACCATCTTGATTATTGGATCTTTATAGTGGGTCTTGAAGTTGGCTAGTCACTGTTCTTTGTTCTTCTTCATCAATATTGTATTGGTGCTTAGGCTCGTCACTCTTACACAGCTCTTGTCTCCCTGGATTCTTAGTTAGTTCCACCTCTGTCTGTTTGGCTTAGCCTTAATCCAAGCCCTAATTAATAAGGGATACCCCACTTCCTGTCCAAAGCCAATCCCTTTAGTGCCTGAGTATTTCTCTTCCAGTTCTGGAAGGATGTTGTTTTGACACCAGTGTCTTTTTCCAATCATATCAAGCCCCCTACTCTATGGATGCCTTTGCATATAGGTGGGTCTCCATTGTCTAAAAGGCAACACATTTTCATTGATTTTACTTCTCTGTCTGTGCCTATGAACAAGCAAGGTCCCTGAGCTTAAGGAACCAACATTCTAGTTAGGGATTGGAGTCAGTAAACAAAACACTAACAACATGCATCTGGCAGTAGTAAGTATCAGGAAGCCGAATTACCATGGAAGGGCCATGCTACTGTACAGAGAGCAGTCAGAGAGAGCACCATTTGAAGAGACACTCAAATCAACGAGGAAGTAAGCCCAGTGGACATCTGGGGGCAAGTGCTCCAGGCGGAACGAGCAGCAGGTACAAGAGCTCAGGGATGGGAACGTGCTGTGTGTGCCCAGAGGTGAGTGCGGAAGGCAGAGCGGCTGGAGTGGAGCGAGCGAGAGGCACGTGGAGGGGGCAGCAGGGAGCCACACGGTGCAGGACCCTGTCGGCCGCAGCCAAGGCTTGGACCGTATTCTGGGTGTTGGAGAAAAGCCACTGCGGGGTTAGCGCAGAGGGCTGACATGATAAAACCTGTATTTTAAAAATATTATTAAAGATATTATTTAGTTAATAGCACATAGGAAGGCAAGGAAAAAGCAGGGAGACCTCTAAGGAGGTTATTATAAAGATTCAGGTGAGAGAGGATGCATTTTTAATCCATTTTGCAGGCAGAACCAGTCAGATCTGTTGCTAGATCAGAAGGGTGAACGAGGGGAGAGGAGTCAAGGCTGACTTGAAGGTTCTGGCCTGAGCCACTGGAAGGATGGAGTTTCCATCTACTGAAATGGAGCAGAGGAGGAGGTTTGCCTGGGATCGTCAAGAGGTCATTCTGGATGGTGTTCATCTCATAGGAATGTTTCATCAAAGTGGAAAGGGCGTGAGAGGTTGGATACTTGAGCCTGCAGTTCAAGGAGAAGTGTGGGCTGGAGATGTAAACTTGGGTGTGGTCAGCATGGAGACAGCATTTAAGGCTGAATGCCAGTGGGGGTCCCTGAGATGGAGAATCAAGTAGAGAAGAGCAGTGGCCCCAAGACTGAGCCCTGTGGAATTTGGGGCAGTGAGAGGAATCCAGCAGTGGAGACTGGGCGGGGGGAAAGGTGCCAGTTTCTAAGAAGAGCCAGGGAGAGTGGCATCCTGGAAGCAAACGAACATCTCGGGGAGAGAGTCTGCCACTACCAAGGGCTCCTGAGTGGAGCGAGATGAGTGCTGATGACTTGCTATTGGAAGTGGCTACAAGGGGACCTGGACAGGGGTGTTTCACTGGGGTGGGGGCAGTGCTGATGCATGTCGGCTCCTCTCTGCACCCTTGTAGGAGATGCCCTCTCTCCCCTTGATCCAGCAAGAGGCAGAACACAAGGGGCAACTTTAGTGACGTCTTTCTGTCTGACTGAGGAATTCATATGAGAGGTTGAAACCCTGCTCTGAATGGTTGGAGATTCCTAAAAGTGGTCATACTTGTCTTAGGTGGATTAGGGCAAGTGGGGAGGGGACAACGTTCCAGGCCTGAGAAACACCGCATGCCTGGGCACGTGGAGGAAGGTGGCTCTTCCGTGGCGCTGACGGAGGTGTTGGAGGGCAGGAGAGGAGCCCGCCTCCGGCAGACGGGCAGGGCGAGACGGTGAGGGCTGTGGTGTCAGGCCAGGGCACTCATATTCCACCCGTAACAGCAGGAGATCACTGAGGGTTTGTACCCCATGACGGGAGCATTAGACCTGTGCCCCGCACAGCTGGCTGCAGACCCCAGCGCAGGCGGGAGAGTGAGAGTTGGATGAGCTCCGAAGTACGAAGTCTCTGAAAACACATATTTCCCTGGAGTGTGGTGGAAGAGATTCTGCTCACCGTGTCCCTGCACGGGAGAGAAGAAAGGATGTGTCTCCGAAACTCCGAGTGTGGACTGGGAAGGAAACACTCTCGTGTCACAGTCAGAGACCCTCAGTATGGCAGCGTGAACTGGAGCAAAGCTGGGAGGGGCACGGGCCTGCAGAGCTGTAGAGATGCTCATCCTCAGTTAGAAGTTAGCGGTGTGGGGGACTTGTGACATCGCAGCCCCAGGGGGTGCATTGAGTGTAAACAGCCTCCCTCAGCTCTCACAAGGTAGGTATCACATGACCATTTAACAGATGGGGAGACTGGGGTTGTGACAACTGCACAAGGTGTTTAGCGCCACATAACTTGTGAAAAGCAAAGCAGAGTCTCTTTGAAGTTTACAAGGAGGTTGAACTCTCCCACTAAGTTCCCACTAAGTTCTAAGTCTTGGGTTTTAAATGGATGGTAATCCATCCCCCTTCTTTTGGCATTAGGGCTTATTATAATAGAAGACCTGTGAGACTTTTGGAGGTTAAAGGGCAGCATTTGCTTCAGGTTTTCCCACAGGTACCAACCCACCAGGAATTCTCCCTGGTACTGAAAAGTCCCAGACCCAACTCTACCTGGCCTTGTTTGAACTTGTCCACATGGGACTAAAGCAATTATTTCCCAATAGTCGCCTTTACTCGTCTTCATCCCGTCTTGTCTGCACACTTTCATTGCCACTCAAACCCAGTCTACCTTGTCTAACCCAATATCCATCATTTTCCCACCCTCTGACCAGCTAACTTGGTCTGTGTGAGAAAAAAACAAAATAAAAAGAAAATTACTGGGGACATTGGAACTTCACTAGAAGGTTGCTATTTGGACGGTGATTTTCAAGTGCACATTTAAATAAGAGATTTAGCATCACTTGCTTTTTTTTTTTTTTTTTTTTTTTTTTTGCGGTACGCGGGCCTCTCACCGTTGTGGCCTCTCCCGTTGCGGAGCACAGGCTCCGGACGCGCAGGCTCAGCGGCCATGGCTCACGGGCCCAGCCGCTCCGCGGCACGTGGGATCTTCCCGGACAGGGGCACGAACCTGTGTCCCCTGCATCGGCAGGCGGTCTCTCAACCGCTGTGCCACCAGGGAAGCCCTACTTGCTATTTTTTACATTTAACTCCTATTAAAAATAGAAACAATACCTTTCGTTTCATCTTTTGTTCTGTATTATTCCATATTGGAAGCTGAAAGTTTAAATTATTTAATTTTATTCAATTTCTATCAATTCTTAATTTCCTTACCTTTGTAGAAAGGGCTAAAAATTGAAAAGAAAATAAAGGATTTAATTGTCAAATAGAAAGACCAGTAGAGTAAGCACACAAGCAGGAAGTTAATGTAGAAAAGTAGACAGGAGAGGGCAGACACCGACCAGGTGGACATGGGAGTGGCTTGTTTGATTAACAGCCCTGAGGACCAATGAGGTTAGTTTTACACCCACACTGAAGTAGGGGCATTACTAGTCAGGTGAACGAAAGACACACTTCCGTACTTGGATTGCCTTCTCTCACTTTCTCCTGGCACCAGTTCATTCATTTCATATCATCAACCTGGGCTGCTCCTGGCTTTCAAGTTAACTAGCAGTTGGAACTTGACAAGTCGCTTAACTCTTCTGTTCTAATTCCCTCTTCTCTAAAATGAATGGGGTGTAATTAGATGGACTCTTTCATCACTCTTGGTTCTCAAACAGTGTTTTTTCACTCTTTCAACTGACCTATCAACAGCCAGTTAAAGGTTTGTAGAGCCCCGATTCTATGACACTTTAGTACTGACTGTGAGATTTCTCTAAACCAGTAGTCTTGCTGTGCCCCGATGCTTTCCTTCTGTGCTTCTGGGAAAGAAATCTTCCTTCTCGAAAAGAATCTTCTTCTCTTCTATGATCAATGCCCATCACTCCTCTAGAAACCAGGCTTAAACAGAATTATCTACTAAAAAGCCTGTCTGAAGAGGTGACCTCTTTTTTATTGTACACATAACTGTTTCTTAATATTATTCATTCATTCTGTAGAAATGGTATGAATGAGTAAAACTGTGCCACGTTGCTTGCTATGGTAGAGGATAAAAATCTAAACTATCTGTTCCTGACCTTTAAAAAGAATATACCCTAGTAGGACTGATAGGACACACAATAAAATCATAGTAAAGTTATGACTGTGATAGTAACTTACAGTGTATTCTGTAACAGCCCCCTGGGTCTGTGCAGCTGGTCGGTTATGATAAGATGCTCTCCCGTAGAGTTTGCTTATCTCCAGTTAGGCAGATACTCCCCAAGCCCTTGCTAACTGAATACGTTATTTCAGATTGCCAGGTAGCCATAAGGTGCTTACTGCCTTCAAGGACTACATAATTTTATAGAGTATGTAAGTCATTTACTCATCACTTTATAAGGCAAGAAAGTGTGTGTGAAACATCAGAGAGTGTTACAAAGTAGGTGTTAAAAACCTGCAGTAATATGAAAATAACATACTAAAATCTATATTTATATAGATCGTTTTATTCTTTTCTTTGTATTCAGCAGCATTTTAAAACTGTACATAATTTACTTTGGAAATCTGACTACATGATTTACTGCTCCACAACGGGTATCAATCAGGTCATGAGGCATCTGTAGAAGCAGTAAGTATGTCACTGGGCACACAGTAAGATGTGGTTCTTGATGTTCTTCTGAGTAGGCGTCTTGGTTTCAGAATTAGTTTATGACGGATACTACGTCATATGTGGACCCAGGGGAAATGTGATGGATCGAGTTAGCAGAGTTCCCAGTTCCACAGGAAATGACAGAGGAGGGTTAGGTAATTGAGTCCAGCGTTCATCTCTGAAAGGTCAAATGAAACACAGGGAAACCATATCGATCTTTAACTTGGAGTGTAATGCTTGTACACATCAGAGCTGCCAGTGGGCTCAGTCTATTTTTTGGGCAGTTTGTAATACACTTACTCCGATTTCCCACACCTTGTCCCCACTCTGGACCCTCTGACTAGGTTATAGGGTGATTTTCAGTTAGGGTGACCAAATAAATTTCTGTGGCGTGAGATAAGGTGGTGTCTGTGGCAGTGGCTGTGAGGCAGACTTAAATTAGTAATATGGTTTCTCTGAAGCAGTAAATCAAATTCATGGGGAGGATGACAGTAAAATCCCAGAGGACAATTAAGTTGTCAGTGATTCACATGACTTAGTCCTTTTACTGAGCTATATGCTAACTTTGTGATTAAATTTTGAATTATTAAGAAACTTTTGATTTAAGGACTTCAAGGTGAATGCACTTTAATTAGAACTTTCAGATTACACTTAGTTTAGACAGCAGATCAACTACCTTTATTTCCATATTCTTGCATATTTCTCCCTTCTGTGGACTTTTTTGCTCTTAATTTGGGACAATGTATTATTTTCTATGGCTGATGTAACAAATAACCAAAAATGTAGTGGACTAAGACGACGTGAACTTATTATCTTACAGTTCTGTGAATTAAGAAGTCCAACGCAGGTCCCACTGGGCTAAATCAAGGTGTTAGTAGGCCTCTTGCTCCATCTTCAAAGCCCGCAACATCTGGTCGAGTTTTTCTCATGGAATATCACCCTGACCTCCTCTTCCATAGTCAAGTCTCCCACAGTCTCTCCTATCTTTGCCTTCCACTTTTAAGATCCCCTGTGATTACGCTGCGCTCACCTGATACATCCAGGATGATGTCCCCATCTCAAGATCTGTAGCTTAATTACATCTTCAGAGGCCCTTTGGCAACATAAGGTGACATTCACAGTTTCCAGAAATTAGGACATGGACTTCATTTGGGAGGGGGTCCTTATTCTGCTGACCATAAGCTCTCACCTTAATGTGATGGTTAGTGTGTGTGTGTACTTCATTTTCTCTACTACATAAACCCCTGAAAGGATAATAATATTCTTGTCTTTGCATCTCTGTGAATTCTTTTTGGTTCCTTCTGCACTGATACCCAGTCTTGGGGCTGAATGCACCAAATAAGGAACAGCAAAGCATCACCCAGAGTTGAACCTGCCCGTGGTCAGACACCAAACAAATACAGAAAGTTAAACGACGAGCAAATGCTAAGTAGAGCACAGTCAGTGTCAGACATTATATTAAATACAGCAGAAGAGTTGAGAGTCAGAGACCTCCGGCAAACTCAGACCAACGGACGACACCAATGCAGGAAGGTGAAGCTCGGTACCGCGCCTTGTGTGCGTGATCTCAGCAGTTATTTATTGTGAGGATTTGGTGACTATGAAGAGTGCAGAGATGGTCTGAATAAATTCTCATAGGTGATGCTCTCCTCTGGCGTGGACTTTGTTAAACACCAGGGATCTGCCTTCCTGGGCTTGTCAATTTGCTCTCCATCCTCCTGAGAACCCAGTGTTGGATGGCATTTGTTGGGCATCTGCAGAACTGTGCTATTTTACTTTACCGTTTTCCATTTATAACTTTCACAGGCTTTCTTTTTTTCTGTAACACAGGCTCTAAGGTATTATCTGGAAAATGCAGCGTTTCAAATTAATCACATTAGGGGGTTATTAACTGTCTCTTATGATATACCCCTTTTGGTTTGGTATGAAGATAATTGTTACAAACTCATTTTTGTCACTTTACTAGATTCAGCATCTCTATTATTTTCCATATTGGGATTCATTAAGCATGAAACTTCAATTACGTTTTGAAAGAAAATGACTGGCCTTTCTGAATATTAAAGACTATTTTATTGCATTTTCACCCTGAATGTTGAGGCAAAAAAAATTGACTAGACATTATTATTTTTATTATTTGTCGTTGTTTTTCCTTTTTTTACAAGGTTTTTTTTCTCCTTTGAGATTATAATGAATGTGGTCACACCACAAGTAAAGTGAGAAGTAGGACAGAGGATGCTCTGAAGGCTGGTTTGGTCATCTGAGAGCATGAAAACTGGAATTCTCGGAATAAGGTTGTTTTTTTGTTTTTGTTTTTGTATTTTTATTATTTGTCAAATTTCAGCTTCCTTAGACAAACTCAAGGCACTTTGCAATTGAATTCAGACTTGTACCACTTAGAGATACAAATGTGAATAATCTGAGAAGGGAACAATTGAATATAAGGAGAGGACGTAAAAGGCAATAAAACATTCAGACCTGAGGCAAGACAGGCATCTCTCCTGAGAAAGGGAACTTCTTCCAAGTAGCATGGATTCTCTTATACAAGATAAATGTAAAATTCCAAATCCTTTCTGTGTAATAGCTGCTTCGATGTATTTGAATAGCAACATCTGTGTTATCTTTGCTTTGGCGTTGGTCGATTGATTGTCTTTCCCCATGCAAACACTGAGGTTGTCCTGGTTTTTGAGTGCCGAGTAATTTTGGATTGTATCCTGCATATGGCTTCCCATGTCTTGGGCCAATGGGAGGATAGAAAGAGAAAAGGGCAGTGGTAGTCTGCCCCACTCTCGGGTCACAGCTCCATGGTGGGGAGAGGTGGTGAGCAGCTGTAGAGGACTTTCCCCTGAGCTGACGGCAGGGTTGAGGGAGGATCATTTAGAGGAATGGAGACCTAGAGGGTCTTGTACACTGAAAAGAATGAGACAGAGGAAGAGAGGTGTTGACATGAGACGGAGAGGATTATGGAAGGAGCCGTTTCAGAGGAGGTGGTAGAGAAGTTCTGGAATAATTTGAAGTCCCACACATTCACCATGATACGTTTCTCTTATTTCCTTATTTCCTTTGCTCGTGTTTTACCTTTTCTATATAATAGACTCTTCCTCTTTGCTCTGCCAGATCCCACTCACGTCCAGGAAGTTGTCACTGAACACCTCCTCCCCCAGCCCTGAAGAGGTTCGGGGTCCGTCCCAGGTGTGCCCTTTGATAGAATGTTTCTCTGTCTTTGAACTCACCAGAGCAGTTTATAGTTGTCTGGCTGTGTTCCTGTATATGCCCCACTTACCTGTGAGCCCCCGTGGGCAAGAATCATGTCTTATTCAGTTGTATGTCAACATCATTCTCTCTCTGTCTCCATATATATATATATATATATATATATACACATATATATGTATATATATACATATAAGCATATGTAGAGCACACATTTAAATTCTTCCAAAGTATAAAAAGGCTAAAAATCAGGAAAATTTGAGAACATCCATACGGAGTCTCTCTGCTTCTGTCTTCTCCTGGTGAATTACAGTGACGTCCAAATAGGTACAGCAACTTCAGAAGTTGGTACAGTCATTGACCATTTTTGCTCATTGCTGTGAAGTCAAGCTGCCGCAGTAAAATATACAAGGCAAATGAACATTTATAAATATAATAGAATTGCTTTCACTCTAACTCCTTACAAAACGGAATTTTTTAATGTACATATAATAATTATTAGCAGTAGTTGACCTTAACAATGGCATTACTCACTTTAAATTAACTTTTGTGAACTCTCTCAAGTTCACATATATATATATGTTTGTTGACTGAATACAGGAGCAGATTTTGTAGGTGTGAGACTATATGAAGTAGCAGGTGAGATCGTTGTGGCGGATTGAGAATGTGGTGAGTTCTGAATGCTGGGGTTGAT
The DNA here is from genome assembly GCF_026419965.1 of Kogia breviceps. Lineage (NCBI taxonomy): Eukaryota > Metazoa > Chordata > Mammalia > Artiodactyla > Physeteridae > Kogia > Kogia breviceps. Next base: position 88,606,043 of record NC_081322.1, on the reverse strand, counting down.
GTTTCCTCAAGTGCTTATAAGGCCTTCCAAGGCAGTATATTGGAGGATCAAGATGAAGGTCACGTGAGTTCTTAAAAATCATTTATTCAGAGTTAGAGCATTTGTTGATTCATTAATGGGTAAGTGAAATGATGCCGAGGGCCAGAAAGATGTCAGCAAAAAGGGTGGAGTGGAAAAGTGCAAGGAGGGCCCTGACCTCATCCTGGAGGTCGGTGGAACATGGCAGGACATCGTGGGGCGTGTCACAGGTGATGAAGAGAATGGAAGAGGTGGGGTGAGAAGGAAAGATCAGAATGCTATACGAGAGGTTATGTGGAGTGAGGGTGGTGTGGAACTGCCTCGTGAAGCTTTTCATCCTTGAAGAGACCAGCAGGGCATGATGTATGCTCTGTGACTGTGTGTGGGCTGGCGCAGGGCATAGGCAGCAGTGAAGCGGAAGGTGGCAAATGGTCCTTTCTCAGCAAATCAGAGAAGGAGGGGGAAGTGGGAGGAGCAGCTTGCTGTGGCCACGAGGGAGGGTAGGAGGTGAAAGACACCTGCGAGACAGGAACCCATACCGTGTCACGACAGTTGAAAGTGCACTCAGATCTGCTAGGGGCCCAGGGACGTGCCCGGTGGCTTTCGAGGCAGAGCCCAGAAGTCCCTCAGCAGGAGGAGGGAGGAATACAAGTTGTTTTATTCGCAAAGTGGAACGTTAGACAGACGTGAAAATGGCTATGTCATCTACACTTTATAAAGCGGATGAATCTTAGAAACAGAATGCTAAGTGAAAACTGACATATTGTGAATATGGTGACATTGTTTGTTGAAACCCCAAACCAAGCAAAGCTAAACAATGGATCATTCAAGAAGTACATACATATGTGATAAAAATGGGTTTTAAAAAAATATATATTTATTTATTTATTTTGGCTGTGCCAGGTCTTAGCTGTGGCATGTGGGATCTAGTTCCCCGACTAGGGATGGGACCCAGGCCCCCTGCACTGGGAGTGTGGAGTCTTACCTACTGGACCACCAGGGGAGTCCCAAAATGCCTTCTTTAAAAGGAGGTAATGATTAACCCACATTTCAGAACACGAGGCCCTCTGGGGAGAAGTCGGAGATGGAGCCGGGAGGAGCAGGCCGGCGCTGCAGTGGGAAACCTTGCTCCCGTTCTGCGTTTGATGACCGACTCACAGCGGTCCGTTGATTCTCATGCTTCATAACTTACCGCTGTGCTTTACACAGATATTCTTTTGCGTGCATTACATATTAAATAACAATAAATGAAAATGCCCCGGGGGGAAGACCACTTCCATCTTGTCCATCTTCTGAGTGGTTTTGCACGTCTGGCACTTTCCCTAGACTAGGGATGGTAACAGGAGAGCACCTACCTATATTTAACAGAAAGTTCACCAGATTTACGTTCTTGCTTAGAACGACTCAGAATCATAGTTTATCCTTCCTAGAGGTGCACTGCCGTTGATCGCAAAGATGAGGCTCGGGCTGTATTCTCATGGGTTAAATCAGGGGTTCCCGACCCCTGTTAGGAACTGCACGCCGGGAGGTGAGTGGCGGGCGGGGGCGCGAAGCTTCATCCTCCACTCCCCGTGGCTCGCATCACCGCCTGGACCATCGCCCCCAGTCCGTGCGAAACGGTTTTCCACGAAACGGGTCCCTGGTGCCAACAAAGGTTGGGGACCACTGGGTTAAATGATCAGTGCCCTGGTCACAACCATTCCTGAGAAAAGGGTCGTATGTGAAAACTATGATAATAGCAGAGAGACTGCTCAACTCGCTTCTCAGGAGGAATATCAGTCCACGGCGTCCCTCGAAGCCCCGTGGTGTTTGTCCTTTCTCCCTCTGTGCCTCCTCAAATAAATTACATTCTGGGAGAGCGGCTTTCCTGCTGCTCCAACGCAACCCTGAGTCCACTCTCCGACCCGGTGGCCGCCGCATCCGCAGTGCCAGCCCGCCTCCGTCCCACCCGCACACGCCAGTCCTAGGGAGGGAAGCCGGGGTTCAGCTGCATCTAACGCTGGACCCAGCACTGCTCTTTAGGAAGCTGGAGAGCACCAGACACTAACCTTGATACGTGTTTTGAAGATAACAGGGGAGCAGGATCCAGATTCTCTTTCCCTTACTTCCCTACTTCGTACCCACTGCTCCTTATTTTTATTTTTTTTAACAGGAGAAAAAAATTATTTGTATGCATTTGGAGCTTGCAAAAGAAGTAGCTCTTTTTCTCACACGCACACACACACACACACACACACACACTGTATTTTATTTTTACAAGAGATAAATAAACTGACACCAAGCACTGTCAATGGATGACCACAACAAAAGCAGCAATGACTGCAATTACCAAACACGAGACACACTCACACTACGTCATAATATCGACATTCAGTCCTGTCATCCTCCACTGTCACAGCTCCTTTACTGTGCAGTGAAAATTGATTTGTATATTTTTTGCCTCTTGAGTCCTTGTGGGATTTTTTAAAAAATTAAAACAGAAAGTCACAAAAATTATAATCATCCTCATCACTTCACTCAGTCCCGTTCCTTATTTTTAAAGTGAAGAGAATGAGAGGAAAAATCCCACACATAATCCCATTAATTTTGTTATATGCATCCTTACGTGGAGGGAAAATTTACCGGAAAAACAGCCAGGAGACTTAAGTCCTGCTGCTGATTTGAACAAACCTTAGGTAGTTGTTCACCCTCTCTGAACCTCAGTTTCCCTGTCTCTAAATGGAATGAAACCTGCCCTGCTAACCCCCCTCCACTCTGCCGACTTGCCTGTGAGTTTCTCAGGGATCAGGGACACGGCCTCCTAAACGTTTTCAGAGCTGAATACAAGGCCCTCGTGGTCTGGAAAGGAAGGAGGGAGGGAAGGAGAGGGAAGGGGCAGGAGGGAGGAGGGCAGTTCAACCACAGACCGTGAAGAACAGTGTGTGAAAAGGCTTTGTGAACTTGAGAGAGTTCACAAAAGTTAATTTAAAGTAAGTAACGCCATTGTTAAGGTCGATTACTGCTAATGATTATTATATGTAGATAAAAAATTCCCTGTTTTGTAAGGAGTTAGAGTGAAAGCAATTCTTTTATATTTATAAACATTCATTTGCCTTGTATATTTTACTGCAGTAGTTTGAATTCATAGAAATGAGTAAAAATGGCCAGTGACTGTACCAACTTCTGAACTTGTTGGATCTCTTTGGACATCACTATGATCCACCAGCAGAAGAGGGAAGCAAAGAGACTTCGTCTGGATGTTCTCAAATTTTCTTACTTTTTAGCCATTTTATACTTTAGAAAAATTTAAATGTGTGTTATACAGATGCATAATTAGTAAGAAAAAGCTACTTGGTTTATAAAATCAACAGGAATCATTCTAAAAATGAGTTTATTTTAATTAGTGTGGATTTCACAGCTACAAAACTTTGATGAGAAACAGTTTGAGTATTTTCTTCTTATCAAGTAGAATGTTTCGAAAATAGTTAATAAATAAAAGCACCTCAATACTATTGGCAAATCTCTCTGATTTCTTCTCAGATATATCAATGTGGTAAAGTTATTTGAAGACATTGGCAATGTGAAAGCTGATTAAGTTTATTATTCAAGTGAATTTTATAAGAATATGAAACCATCCCTTTCTGGAAGTAATACTAATATTGGACATTGTTTTCTTGCTGAAAATTAAGTATAAGTCTTAAAATCTAATACTAGTTGAAAGTTGAATATGAATTAATTTTGTATTTTTGCTAACTATGAGCTTTACAGGCATACTTCAATAACTAACCTTAAAAGATAAACCAAAATGCTTAAAATTGCTTCAACAAAACGATTTGTTTTCAATCAGTTTCATTCTTCCTATTAATCAGTAGCAGAGTAATAAAATATGGGCAGTCAACATTAGGACTTTTTTCTAATATCCCCAAAGTAAGATTTTATTTTCCCATTAAAGGTGCAAACAGTATGTTATTTTTTCCTCAAGGAATTAGGTTTTATGTTTTCAGAGTAGTGGGTACGTTTCATGAATAGGGGAGGTGGTGAGTCACAGGAAGCAGGCTTGTTCTCAGCTGATGATCTTTTAAAAGTTCATAAACAGCAAATATTCTTCCTGTAGCTAAAATAATGGATGGTTTAAAAGTCCGGGTGTTAAATGGTTGCTAAGGAAGTGTTAACGATGGATGGTATTGTGCCGCCAAAGTGGTTGTTTGGGCCACTCTACATGTTAGGAAAACGTCAGCTGTTCTGCAGAGGTTGGAGTTCTACCTGGCATCCGCTCCCCGGCAGCAATTACCATTCGTGTTGTAGCAACAAGCAAATTCTGAAATGGTTTTGAATGGTTTGCTTTTGTTTTCCCCATTGGCTGTGTTGTTGATAATATTACTGAGATAAAACTAGAGAAAACTTTCCACTTGGCCTGCTGGAAGTATTCACATTTGTATTTAGTAGAATGTGGATTGTTTCCAAAGACCACCGATAGCGACATCAGCTTCCACGTCACTCAGCCTCACACCATTTCACAGGCTGCTTGTGGTTTGTCTTAATTTTTCTTTTCTAAATAATGATATGGAAAGGTACCCAAAGTAAAGTTCCTAGCCCCTGACTGTCTTCAAAATCATGGCCATTCTGTGTCATGCCCAAAGAGGGTTCTTTCATGCTTATTTTTTTTAGAACAATTAAAGCAACAAAAAACTAAAAAAAGAAAATTAAAGAAAGTAATAAAACAGAGCTGTATTTCAGCCATCCAGAATTGTGAATTATAATTTTGTCACATTCGTTCCAAGTAATGATCTTTTCCTTTCAAATAAAGAAAAAAGAAACAATCTTTTTGTTTCAAGTAAAGGAAAGATTATCAGTAACATTGGAATTTCTTTCTTTTTAAAAAATTTATTTATTTTATTTTTGGCTGTGTTGGGTCTTCGTTGTGGTGCGCGGGCTTCTCATTGAGGTGGCTTCTCTTGTTGCGGAGCACGGGCTCTAGGTGCTCAGGCTTCGGTAGTTGTGGCATACGGGCTCAGTAGTTGTGGCTCACGGGCTTAGTTGCTCCGCGGCATGTGGGATCTTCCCGGACCATGGCTCGAACCCATGTCCCCTGCATTGGCAGGCGGCTTCTCAACCACTCTGCCACCAGGGAAGCCTGGAATTTCTTTCTGATCCTGAGGCCCAGCCCTCTCCTGACTCTCCAGAGCAATGACTATTAGGAATTTGGTCTATTATTTTCCAGGCCATTCTATTAAACTGTTACATACATATTCAAGAACATATATTATGTAGTCGTTCTATGTGTGTTTTAAAAATACACCTGAAAACACATATTTATTTCTATATGTCCCTGCAATTTGCTTTCTCCCCTCAGCATTCTCTTAAAAGAGATATTTCTAATTTCTATTGTTGCAAATCTATTCCTAAGTATCTTTCTATTTAAGTTATTTTTAGAGTGAAATTGAGATGAAAAGAAAGCATAAAATTAAAGATAATCGCGTCCATGTCACATCCATCTACCTTCACACTTGAAGTTCTTTCACTTTACATTGACTTTTTACTTTACTTTTTTCTTTCTATCTGGCTTTCAGAGAGAGAGAGAGAGAGAGTGTTTAAATTTAAAAGGTCTCCATTTATTGGGGGTTCTTGAAGAGATTGGTTACATGTAAGTGAATTTCTCAGACAATTGAAATGCCAGATCTTTTTTTTGATGGTAGTCTTGCTGAAATAATGTCTTAAACAATCTCAGCCTTAAAAATAAAAACAAACATAAAACCCCCGAAACATGTTGAACATGCTTGCTGAATCACATGATTTAAGATTTTCCAGGGTTGAGGGCTGTTTTCCCCTGTTGCGTTAATGGCCCCATGTGACTTTTTTCTTATTATCTAGATTTTATGGTGTTTCTGTCCGTTTACTTATTGTCACACTGACAAAGTCACTTTTTGCTCTCATCCTTGGTTAAGATTCTGGAAACCCTGTCCTTCCTACTCTTTCCTGCTTCTTCTTTTTTTTTTTTTTTTTTTTTGTGGTATGCGGGCCTCTCACTGCTGTGGCCTCTCCCGTTGCGGAGCACAGGCTCCGGACGCGCAGGCCTAGCGGCCATGGCTCACGGGCCCAGCCGCTCCGCGGCATGTGGGATCTTCCCGGACCGGGGCACGAACCCGTGACCCCTGCATCGGCAGGCGGACTCTCAACCACTGCGCCACCAGGGAAGCCCTTTCCTGCTTCTTAATAGGCCATTACTTGGAAATTTTGACCGTAAGCTATTAAACCGAAACTAGCCTTCTATCGGTGGGGAATGCATTTAGTGCCTAAATTTGAGTCAGGGGCCTCTTTTCCTTCTTATTTTTGGTTCTTGGCTGTGTCCTGGTCAAAATTACTAAAGTCGAAGATCTGAACTTTTCTCTGTAGGAAGAAAAAATAAATATTTGAAAATTAGAAGTGTTTTCTGTTTTTTAAGCTAATACTTCTATCTGAGAATATGAAAAAAGTAACGAAGCAATAGGGAACAAGTTGTCATTGCAAAATATAAGGACAGCTTTTCAAATGTTGTCTCTCCTAGCAACGCGAGGCAAACTTTATGCTGAACATTATTTCGATGTGGAAACTTCTAAGAGGACTCGTAATGTCAATATGCATTTCTCAAATAAGTAAAAAAGAAATATTTTCAAGAAAATAAATGATTATTTCTTCTGCCAAGGATGGAGGAGACCAGTAATGCATGTGCATATTTTAAAAATAATAATTTGTGCTATTTGAGTAGAAATAAGTAAAAGCTCATTAACTTGAACCTGAAGTAATAAAAAACAAAAATTCAGAGAGATGCGTGCTTTTACGGATCATGTTGCCTGTTAAAAAGTGACTTGGCCCAGGGAAATGAAAAAAATGAGTTTGTTGAAAGAATCAGGTTTCTAGGGATGAAGAGCTTGCTTTACTGATTTCTGTGAAAACGATGGTTGGTTCACAGGCAGGTCCGGGAACGTGTGTGCTTTGCAGGGCTGGGGGCTGTGCGTCCATGTCACAGTGCACGCGCCTCCGAATGTCCCAGCATTGCTGCTTTGGAAATAGTCTGTCCTTCAGACTTTTCACTCTGTCCAAGTCTTTGCTCCCCGTCAAAATCAACAAGCACAATCTTTCCTCAGTTGTTATAGGAAAAAAAAAGGGGTCAGAGCCCTTGCACCCCTCTCCTCCCACACCCCCCCATTTGTTTTCCCAACTAGACTCCTCTGGAGAGTAAAGTACTAATTAATATTGCAATAAGAAGTGGTCATAATCACTAGATCATAGAGTTAGAAAGGGCCCCTAGAGGTCACCCAGCCTCCCATGTTTATAGATGAGGGGATGAGACCCGGTGGAGGAAAGCAGCCCTGCGAGGTCCAGCCGCTCACCGCGCAAAGCGGGTCCGCATCAGGCAAGGACCAGCGTTTCAGAAGGACTGAATATGGAAACTGGCAGAGGAGGGTCCCTGAGGCCTCGGTGAGAACTTTGGATGTGATGCGATGCGACGTTAAAATAGATGCTAGGAAGCAGCAGGGTTTTGAAAGAGGAGTTAAAGGTTAAAGGGTTGGGCTCCTTCCTTCTCTTTCTTAGGGCTTCACTCTAGGAGAAAGAGGGATATGAAAATGTTGAGGAACATTAAAGGAGCATTTAGCCTAATTATGCTGCATAATAACCAAAGTGCATCCTCTTTGAACATGAAAAATAATCCCTATAAAATAGCTGGTAGTTTCCTTGTCACACTTTTTCAAATCACACAATGCTTTATTCTCTGTCTTGCCATAGGGGACTAAAAGCAGTTTGTATTTGTTTAAATAAGATATTATCAGAGTTAAACATCATTTCAGCTTCCCAGAAATATGAATATTTAAGGTGGATCTTTTAAAGAAGTATTTTCAAACACAACAGAATATATATGGTGGCGTGAATGTTAAACTTCTGGTGGGGGAGCGAGGCGATTTCTGAAAATAGACCCAGCAGCCTTCCCCTGACGTCAGTTAGAACCCACCAGCTATGCGTTCCCAGCGGGTGCGCCAGCCCCGGTCCTTTGGCCGGTCAGATGGACGCAGTCCGCAGTCCAGTTCCACTAGAATAGACCAAGTGTGGCTGTCATTGGGCCCTTCGTGCTGTTCTAGTGCAGGCAAGGTTACACAGTCCACGAACTTCCCAGAACTGCCACCAGCTTACAACCTGGGGCCTGATGAGGTAGGAGAGAGAAGCAGGGCTTGACAATTTTTCCTTTTGCTGTGTTTGCCTTTCTTTCTTTCTTCCTTCCTTCCTTCCTTCCTTCCTTCCTTTTTCTTTAACTGGAGATTGGATAGAGGTGAGATCAGGAACTTGAAATTATATTATTCGCCATTGTCACAAATGTATTATTTGTTTTACTTACAGAATTCTTGAGGAACATAAGCTTTGAGGGAGTAAGTTTTATTTCCTGCTTATTTCATGGGAGGGAGCAGAAACCTCTTTCAGGTCGCTTCACCCGTATCAGAATCTGGTTGTTGGATCTGTGAAATCGGGGTTATGCTGATGAGCCTGGAAGCATGAAAAGTGGGGGTTCTACCGGAACCACTCACAAGCCTGTGGGGCCAATAGGAAATTGGAGCTGGGCGAACACTGACAGCTGTGGGAGGCTTTGCAGTCGGTGTCCTGTGTGATTAGATGCAGCCCTGCCAGAACTGGTTCCCGGGCCCCCGGGGCTCTGCAGACACGACAGAACGAAGCTGGTTCAGCTCCCACGGATTTTTATACTCTCTTTTTCCATAGCGGCCCCCTAGAGGCTCTCGGGCTCTCCTCACCATTTAATAAATACAGAGGCTGCAAATATTTGGGGCCCTGTCATTCAGCCACAGATTGTACTGGGCACGACAGGTAAAAATATTAACAAAATAGGAGCCCTGCCCTGGAAAACTCAATCTGTCAAGCAAATTCTACCAACTGCAGTGAGTCGTGTTAGGAGCATGGTCTTTGGGAAAAGACTGAGGGCGTGCCTGGCAGGGAACGGGGACTGCGGGCCGGAGGGAGCGACGGCAGGATGAATGGGGCGGAAATTCTAGGCAGAGGCATGGACCGGGCACATTGGCAGCAGCGATGGGTGCACCCAGGAGGGATCAGCCAGGGGTCCCAGTGCTGTGCCCTGAACTTTGCGTTTTCTCCTGTAGGTGATGTCATGACATCACATGGTTAGAGAATGAAGTGACACACCTGTGCTTTAGAGCCCTCACTGTGCGGGGACATGGAGGGTGGTGTAGAGTCCAGCTTGAAGGCTAATAAATATTTTTAGAGCAGAGGTGATGAAACCCAAGCCTGAGATGACACCTCTCTTGCCCACTCCCGGGAGCGTGGCTGTGTGTTGTATGAACAGGAGGGGGAAGTAGGAGAGTCCAAAGTGACTCCATTGTTTCTAGGGTGGAAATTCAGAGCACATCTTCAAGCTGCTGAAACTTACCTAACTTCTTGAGATAAAAGACTGCCTATTATATATGACTATCTGCACAGAGAACATTCTGGAAGGATAAACGGGGAAAATTTTTTTTTAAATAAGCAACTATTTTTTAAAAAAATTATTTATTTTATTTTTGGCCGTGTTGGGTCTTCGTTTCTGTGCGAGCGCTTTCTGTAGTTGCAGCAAGCGGGGGCCACTCTTCATCGCGGTGCGCGGGCCTCTCACTATCGCGGCCTCTCTCGTTGCAGAGCACAGGCTCCAGACGCGCAGGCTCAGTAGTTGTGTCTCACGGGCCTAGTAGCTCCGCGGTATGTGGGATCCTCCCAGACCGGGGCTCGAACCCGCGTCCCCTGCATCGGCCGGCGGATTCTCAACCACTGCGCCGCCAGGGAAGCCTGGAAGTATTGTCTTATCTAGGCAGTGGATATGGAGACTGGGGGTTGGCAGGGAGACTGGCGTTTCCCATTTAACACCTTTCTGCATGGTTGCTTTCTACATTTCAGAGCAAATTGTTTGGCAGTTCTTAAGTCCCTGAGCGCTGCCTGTGGATCCTTCAGCGGACTCTGCTCTAGTCCTGAGAAGAAAGGACCTACCTTTTTCTTTTTTAATGCTTCTGCATTAGGTTGCCTTTGTTTGTTTTCATTTGGTAATATTTCTCTTGCAACGTTCACTACTCTGTGTGTTACTCAGGAATAGGGATGGAGACTAGAATCTTACCAGGAATCTTCTTTTAAAAAATTGACATACGCAAAAAAAAAAAGGGGCTTCTCTGGTGGCGCAGTGGTTGAGAGTCCGCCTGCCGATGCAGGGGACACGGGTTCGTGCCCCGGTCCGGGAAGATCCCACATACCGCGGAGCAGCTGGGCCCGTGAGCCATGGCCGCTGAGCCTGCGCGTCCGGAGCCTGTGCTCCGCAACGGGAGAGGCCACAACAGTGAGAGGCCCGCATACCGCAAAAAAAAAAAAAAAAAAAAAAAAAATTGACATATAATTTACATATAACATATTAGTTTCAGGTGCACAACATAACAATGGTTCAATAGCCAGGACTCCTTTTTGAGTAAAGTAATTGTTTTCTCTAGATGTTAATATATCTGTCAATATTTTCTGGAATTACATTATAAGAAAAAATCAAAATCACATAGTAGATTAAGGATGATCACTTTATCTACAAGGAATTATGTCTATAGAGTTCCTTCCAATTCTCAAGCTAGCATGTTGCATACATAATTTATTATGTTTGTATTATACACACAAACTCATGAAGACTAAAGTGTTAAGTCAGTGAGCAAGAGAGTTTTTAGAACAGAGCACTGAGGCCCCATTCTCTTCTCTGGTCCATGTTATAAAATGCTTTATACTCAGACACTGTACTGTTTCTTTGCTCACAGACAAACTTGCTAGTGTTCTACATTTCTATCTGAATGTGATTATGTGCTTTCCAAGATTTTCACAGGGTATAAAAAAAAACTATTAGCAATTAAACTTTTGCTTAATTTTAGTTACATGCTTGGCAGCGTATAGGATATATTCAGCCAGAAGTCTGCATATATTCTTTTCTTTGGCAGAGAGAGAGGAAGTGAGTCTCGAGAGATGCATCAGTATTTAAATTAACCAATACAGATTACCACAGGAGCTAGATCTCAACTTTTTCCTTTTTCTGAAATAGGTTACAATTTCAGTAGACAGTCTCATCTACTCTAAAATGTATTTGTTTTTTTAAGCAGATTATAGCTACCAGATGATAAAGGTGTGGCATCGGCAGGGCAGCCACCAACTACCTGTGGTTATTTAAATTTAACTTAAGTAAAATTAGATAACATTAAACATTTAATTTCTCAGCCAGCCTAGCCACACTTCAAGCACTGAATAGCCACAGACGGCCACTGTCTGGGACAGCACAGATATAGAATATTCCAGCACCTCTGAAAGTTCTATGGGACAGCACTAATCTAGAGTAAACATATGTCATAAACAGAGTCAAAAATGGAAACGTTTCTGTAATAATTTGTGTAACGAAGGAAAAGATGCAGTTTCATGTATATTCTTTTTTTTTAATTTTTAAAATTTTGTTTTTGGCTGCATCGGGCCTTCTGTTGCTGAGTGAGGGCTTTCTCTAGTTGCGGCGAGCAGGGGCTACTCTTCGTTGCGGTGCGCAGGCTCCTCATTGTGGTGGCTTCGGAGCATGGGCTCTAGGCTTGCAGGCTTCAGTAGTTGCAGCACGCAGGCTCAGTAGTTGTGGCTTGCGGGCTCTAGAGCGCAGGCTCAGAAATTGTGGCGCATGGACTTGATTGCTCCGCGGCACGTGGGATCTTCCCGGACCAGGGCTCGAACCCGTGTCCCCTGCACTGGCAGGCGGATTCTTAACCACTGCGCCACCAGGGAAGTCCTCCCTGTATATTCTTTACGGAACGGAATATAAAGTGCACATCAGTACTTCACAGTTTACCGTGTCCTGTTTTCACTTAGCGTGTAACATGTTTGAGTTTGTGGAGCTCCATGCTGGGTGTGTTTTATTTGCCTTTTTAGACAAAGGGAGGAAAGTATGAGAATAATAAGGTTAATGATGGTCACAGTGTTTCCTCTGGTTTAATATAGCAAGATCTGATTCAAGTTCAGACACAGCGCTGCTTTGGATGGAGTTAGGACATTAACTGACATTGAAGGAAAAATGATTTAAGAGGCCAATCTTGATTTCCAACCTTTTCTTCCTAGTATTCTTTGGATTTCTAACCCTAGGTTTACCATTATTTTTATATGTATTAAATATATGTATATATATATTTGACCCTTGAACGACAAGTTTGAATTGGGTGGTTCCGCTTATGTGTGGATTCTTTTCATTAGTTAATACTGCAGTACTATGTGATCTGCAGTTGGGTGAATCCACGGATGCAGAACTATGGATACGGAGGAACCACATATTGAGAGGCCGAAGATCAGTTATACTCAGATTTTCAACTATGTAGAGGGTCAGTACCCCTATCACCAGAGTTGTTCAAGGGTCAACTCTTTCTCTCTCTATATGATATGTTGAGCTTCCAAAGCACTTAGAAATGTTACAGGATACGGTTGTGTCTATAGGTGTTCTAACGCTATTCATGATGTCGGATAATTTTCTGTTTCCCTGTAGATACGGAAAAGTTTAAGAGCAAAGTGAAGGACATTTAAAGTAAAGTACTACCTTACACTATGTACAGAAATTAACTCAAAAGAGATCAAAGGCCTATATATGAAAGCTAAAACTGTAAAACTCTTAGAAGAAAACATAAATGTAAATCGTTACGATCTTAGATAGGCAATGGTTTCTTACATATGACACTTACAGCACAAGCAACAAAAGAAACAAATAAATTGTACTTCATCAAAATGAAAAACTTCTGTGCTTCAAAGAACACTATCAGGAAAGTGAACAGACCAACCCACAGGATGGGTGAACATGTTTGCAAATCTTGTACCTGGTAAGGATCTAGTGTTCAGAGTGTGTAAAGAATTTTTGCAAATCAACAAATAACCCAATTTTAGAATGGGTAAAGGATTTGAATAGATATGTCTCTAAAGGAGATATACAAATGGTCAGATGGCACATGAAAATATGCTCACCATCATTAATCACAGGGAGATGCAAATCGAAATCACAGTGAGATACCCCTTCGCAACCACTACGATGACTAAAATAAAAAACCAAAACATCAACCGTAGACAAGGACAGGGGGAATTAGAACTCTGTACATTGCTGGTGGGAATCTTAAAATGGTGCAGCCACTGTGGAAAAGAGTTTGACAGCTCCTCGAAAAGTGAAACATAGAGGTATTATACAACCCAGCAATTCTACTACTAAATATATACCCAAGATAATTGAAAGTGTATAGTCACACAAAAACTTGTATTTGAGTGTTCACAGGAGCAATATAATAATAGCCCCAAAGTGGAAACAACCCAAATGTCCATCAACTGATGGATAGAAAAACAAAATAAGGCATATCTCTACCATGGAATATTATTCAGCCATAAAAAGAATGAAGTACTAATACACAATCGCAGAGGACCACATATTGTATGAGTCCATGTACATGAAATATCCAGAGTAAGCAAATCCACAGAGATGGGAAGAAGGCTAGTGGTTGCCAGAAGCTGGGGAACGGAAGGAATGGGGGTGACTTCTAATGGCGATGGAGTTTCCTTTGGGGGTTATGAAATGTTCTTTGATTAGATGGTGGTGATGGTTGTGGAGGCTTGTTAATACTCTACAAACCACTGAATTGTGCGTTTCTTCTTTTGCCACGCCACGTGGCTGGTGGGATCTTATTTCCCCGACCAGGGATCAAACCCGGGCCCCCGGCAGTGAAAGCGTGGCGTCCTAACCACTGGACCACCAGGGAATTCCTGAACTGTGCATTTAAAGGATAAATTTTATGGTATATGTATTATATCTCAAAAAAATATTTTAAAATAAGTGTGTAATTCTTGGTTTCTTTTTTTTTTTTTTTTTTTTGCGGTATGCGGGCCTCTCACTGCTGTGGCCTCTCCCGTTGCGGAGCACAGGCTCCGGACGCGCAGGCCTAGCGGCCATGGCTCACGGGCTTAGTTGCTCCGCGGCACGTGGGATCTTCCCGGACCGGGGCACGAACCCGTGTCTCCTGCATCGGCAGGCGGATTCTCAACCACTGCGCCACCAGGGAAGCCCTTTGGTTTCTCTTTTTAACACTTAGTCTAATAATATGTAAGTTTTTTCAGTGCCATCTGACCCAGTCTTTCAGGGAACATGAGTGGGGGGAAACTCGATAAGAGCAAGTGTCAGAGTGAATGATAATAGCAAAATCAAGTCCATGTTTTTATGTAGAAATATAAGAAAGCAGCTCTTTGCACTTTAGCTAAAAGTATAAATTATAAGTGGAGTGTGTTATTTGTAAGCCAGAAAATTTAATTATAAAACAATGAAGAGTTTGAAAGACTCAAGTAGTTAGCATCTTTTTTAGTCAAAATTGCATATTATATAATCTTTTAGCGGCTATATAAAAAGAGCTCTGAACCACATACGATTTTCACACATCTCTAAAGTTTTAAATAAATGGAATGATTCTGAGTGCACTGGCAAACTATTAAACACATTTATTTCCACTTATTTGTCACTGTCTTTGCATTTATATTTAAATCTCTGAAGTGCCTGCTTCTCTCAGGAAGGGGGAGCAGAGTCATTGCAGAGCTGCAGGTCTAGTGGCTCTATTTCCTGGGTTATATAAAGTCGCAGCCTGGACAAACTGCCTGCAGGAAGTGTTTGCCACATGACAAATAAACAATAAAAGTAAGGGTGTAAAAAATTTTAGAATTCAGCTGGTTTGCAGAGCAAAACGATTGCATGGAGAATTGACCTTAATCTGCAAAAGACTTCAGACTATCTGCTAAGGTTTCCAGTTCATTCTCTAAACTTTATACACAGTTTTTCAACTGGGAACTGAACTGTGGTCTCCATGCCAAATTGTGAGGACAAGACGAATTGAACTTTAAAATTCTTGCTAAGGCCTTAAAAGCAATGTGTAACTAAATAATATAATCATATGTAAGAACGAATCTTTCCAAGTTAAAAAAAGCTAGCTCTTGGTAGGCTAAAGGTTTTATTTCAGGTAAGTATTGGTGACTGTCCTACCACACATGGGATGTGCAAAAGCAGCCAGAAATACACCCCTTTCTCCTCAGTCCTGTCGTCATAACCTGTCAAGGACTGCTACTCAACTGCTTTCATGAGCACACATCTCTTTACATTTCTCTCGGTATTATTTGTGTAGACAGTTGCCCAGAGGACAGTGGAAGTGGAGTGAGTTAGGTGGGGGAAAGGCAGCAGTATTTATGGTGACATAAGAAAAAAGAGCGTAGCAAAATTTTTGTGGAGGTATACTTATTTGATCTGTAATCATTATGTATTTTGTTCTAATTCACTTAATTTGTAAAGATCCGCTCTAGGAGTGTAAGATATAATTACAGAATAAGTCTACAAAATTAGAAATTACCCCCCTTTTCTCTTCCCCACTCTCAACATCATTTTTTTTTTAATGTTTCTGAAATCTAAAGATCTGGTGACCACTGACAGAGTAAGTTGTAATGAACCTTTAAAAAGACATTACTTAAAAAGACCATTCAGTGGATTTCCCTTAAAAATAACTAGAGAGAGGATCATTTACTAGGAATACAGTTACTTCTTATTGTAGAAGGTAGTTCTAGCCACACCATAGGATGTACTTTAAACTATTTATTTTATAATTTACATCTCAGTTTCCCTTGGAAGGGATATTTCTTTAACTACTGTATATTAATTATAGCAGATATAATACTCATTTAAAAGATTGTAATATATTTTAATTATTTGCATCAAAACACTAAGCATTTTGTATTTCTAATAACTGAGACTGCTTTTTCTAACCTGCTGTTTTTAAGCATCTGTTGGTGTCCTGATGTCTTTTTTTTTTTTTTTTTTGGCGGTACGCCGGCCTCTCACTGCTGTGGCCTCTCCTGTTGCGGAGCACAGGCTCCAGACGCACAGGCTCAGCGGCCATGGCTCACGGGCCCAGCCGCTCCGCGGCACGTGGGATCCTCCCGGACCGGGGCACGAACCCTCGTCCCCTGCATCGGCAGGCGGACCCTCAACCGCTGCGCCACCAGGGAAGCCCGACCTGATGTCTTGACTTCATATAGATCATCTTAAATTTAAAGAAAAAGCCATACTCATATACTAAGCAAAACTGAGGGGCAATTTAAAAGGTCTTTGCAAAATTGTGATGGATCCAGCAGAGAGATTGCAGATGAGCAGGTGATAGAACTTTCAAGGGAAACTGAGAGGTAAATTATAAAATAATTATATCTTGTGTGGCTAAGAGAGAAAAGCAAAGCTTTTTCTTTCTTTCCTTGAGAGAAAAGCAAAGCTCCACGTCCTAGGCGCCACGGAGTGATGATTCGGCTCCCCAAACGGGCAGGTCCTGGCTTTACCGATCCTGTGTCTGGACAGGAACTCGAATACTACGGGAATCAGCCTTATGCGCTCAGGTCCAGAGAGTAAGTGGTAGAAAGACAATTGCCGGGGACGCGCTCCAGGCACCTCAGCACCCGCGTCTCTGCTACCGCGCTGGGCTTGTTCAGAACCGCTGAGTCTCTTTGTGAGTCTTGTGACCAGGTGAGGCGATCGCTGGACTCTCTGCCGTGACCCCAGGGAGCCGCACCTGGCATGGGACAGAGGTCTGCTGTCCTGCCTCTTCCAGACGCGGTGTGCTTTCCTCTTTCCTGTCTCTTCTTCCACAAACCTCCCTCACCCCAATTCTTTCCCTTCGCTGTCTTTTGAAATATTAAACCCTATCGTTCCTTGGTTTAAATCACTGTTTATCAGCCATTCTTCCAAATTACTAGGTGAAGAACAGCTTTGAAGCTTATTTGATAATGAAGACTAGATACCCTGCTTTTTGTGCTGTATTTTAAGGAAAAGAGTGATTCCAACAGCAATGTCTTTGAGTGATGGTAGAGTGTCATTTATAGAGAGAAGTCTGATGAGAAAGACTTGTTTAAACACATAGAGCTTTTTCTTCAGATGCCTGGCTGTGTGATCCTTTCCAAGGCCTTACTTCCCCAGGGCAACTGTTTATTTTACAAGTCTTATAAGTAAGTTTAATTAAGCACTTTAAAGTTAATAACTTGTGGGCTTCCCTGGTGGCGCAGTGGTTGAGGATCCGCCTGCCGATGTAGGGGACACGGGTTCGTGCCCCGGTCCGGGAAGATCCCACGTGCCGCGGAGCGGCTGGGCCCGTGAGCCGTGGCCGCTGAGCCTGCGTGTCCAGAGCCCGTGCTCCGCAATGGGAGAGGCCCAAGTACCGCAAAAAAAAAAAAAAGTTGATAAGTTGTAATTATTTATTATTTTAGGACATCGTGAGAGTCAGGACCCTGTTATCATGAAATAATAATTGCTACTAAGTGATTTCATTAAGAGTGCTGTTTTTCATGAGAATGCAGGCCGCTTTTAGGAAAGCACAGAAAGATTCAGGACTCTGACTCTCCTGCCAATCACAGGTCCATATCACGTCAATGCCATTTGGTTTACTGTGAATGGAGGACACAAGTACCTCTTCAGAGAAGTTCAATAGAAAAAGAAAAGTATTTTTAGGAATTTGCTTCTGCTTTGCCCTGTCCTCAATGGAATCACACCCAGAGTGGAGGGTGGAGGGATCAGGGGATGGCTGTGTCCTTTTGCTTGCGGTTTAATATCTAAGGTAGACGCAGAACATTTCCAAGACATAGATTTGGACTTTTTCTTCTAACACTCCTAACTTACATTAAACATTAACATTAAAACTGACAAAAACCACACAAGTATCTTCAGTGAGACTTTTGTGTGTGTTTTTATTTTTTTAATTTTTAGCTTTATTGTAATACAATTGATGAGCAAAATCGTAAAATATTTAAAGTGTACATCATGGTCCTCATATTAGAAAATGATTTGTAAGAAGAAATAAGGAGAGTTTTTTTTTAACTAAGTGGCTATTGATACATACTGTTTTATTGAAACACGTGGTACAGCTCCCACCTCCCTCACTGACTTAGAAATAGAAATACCGACCCTGATTGTCAGATGCCCACTGTTCTCAAAGACCAAAGACACCGACACTCATGGCTTTCCGCCGTAGCGCAGCTTGGATGTATAATTTATGTCGCTTTCCAAACCTTGTTTCCTCTCCTGAAACTGGTTCTCATTAATACTGGCTCTAAGGACACAAGCCTTCTAATATGGCTGTGAATTTCAGTTGCCTATAATGCTTGTCACAAACTGCCCAATGGTTTTGTTTGGACATGATTAGTCTTTATGGAAATTCAAAGATTGTTCACATATTCAAAGAACTAAGCATGTCTGTCTGTATTAACTCTTTTACTACTTGGGGTTTTTGTTCAATTTTAAACATGAACATTCATTACTGAAACAAAAATTGACTTTTTGTAATATTTCTAGATAAAATTCAAGATACAGGCCATCTGCGAGAAGCTTGTTTGTTGTGCCCCAGAAATCCTAATTCTAGATTGATTAGATGATTTGATATAAGATAGGAGTTCAGATGGGAGTGACATATTTCTATTTTTGACCCCAAAAGGGTGACTAGCTATGTGCTTTCCATGTTTTATCCAATTAATTCTTAAAACAACACAATGAGGAAGGTCTCATTGTTATTGCCCTTCTGCAGATGAAGAAACTGAAGCCTTAGGAGGTTAAGTGACTTGTGCAAGACCACATTGTAAGTGGTGTGGAGTTGCAGCTCTCTGAATCCAAAATCCATGTGCTTAGCCACCAAAAATAATAATAAAAAGACACACACAACATATGTATATAAAGTATGTTTTGGTTGTCCATACCTGTAAGAACTGTTATGTTAAAATTACATTTTTTTTTTCCAAAAACGACTTCTAAATCAGTGTTTGTCTCCAATAGCGCACTGATTAGTATTAGTAGTATTAGTAGTATTAGTATCCGGAGTACTAGGTCTTCATTCCTCCATACCAGGAAAATGATTTGTTCTAGTTTGTTCTATGGGGAGATGTCTCCCATCTGCTTTTCGAAAACATTGGAGGTTCAGTTGCACAGTCACTTATCAAGCGCTGTGTTCCTTGGCGCTGCGTTACAAGTGAGCAAGCTCTAGTGCCTTTGGCAGCCTGGCATGTACCTTAATTATGTATCTCACTAGTTGGACGTGTTTGAACTTTACTAAATTATGAAAATGAAGCAAATGATTGTAGAAGAATTATTGTCTATGTTTGCTTATATCTAGTTAATCGTAACTATGCTTACTTATCTCAACATGGAAAAAACTGTGTAACCGTTAACATTTCTGCATTTCACAGTACCGCAGCATTGTAAGCGCTGAGGAATTCTTTACTACTGTGAGTTAGATGAGATTCTGTCACGGAAAGGAAGTTCTCCAAAACTTTAATAAGCTTATAATAAATTATTGAAATTCATTTAGTTTAAATTTAAGCAAATTTGCATCTGTGGTGGGGGAAAATAAAACTAAACACTAAGATTAAAATTATGACTATCCTTTAAGAAATAAAACCTGTGAGTTCTGGCACTGTCATTTAAAGCAAAAACAAGGTTGTACACTTGGGCTAGGTAAAGGAGAGCTGTTCATGTGAGCCTTCTGTATGTGAAATAAAATTCCTCTTTTAGAATTTGTCTGATGAGACACCATCAGGTGCCCCTCCCATCAGGAGTTTGGCCCTCTCACCACGTTAGTGCCTAAACTACCTGAATAGAGTCCAAAGGTGGACACTGCCCATCCACCTGCCCTGGACTGCGGTGAAGTGTGTTCCTTCAACTTAACCTGCCAACTCCCAGGGAATCGATGCCTAAAGTACATTATTTGACTTGTTAAAGATGCAATATAATATACCACTGACTTACTGAATACATTTCCGACAACTCTGGTTTGCTTTGGTTACCTAAAATCCAGGTAATCTAGTTTCATGTATTGCTCACAAAAACATTTCATTAGGGCTTCCCTGGTGGCGCAGTGG
Source organism: Kogia breviceps (assembly GCF_026419965.1). NCBI lineage: Eukaryota > Metazoa > Chordata > Mammalia > Artiodactyla > Physeteridae > Kogia > Kogia breviceps. The sequence continues at coordinate 88,586,084 of NC_081322.1, read as the reverse complement.
TTGAGAATCCGCCTGCCGATGCAGGAGACACGGGTTCGTGCCCTGGTCCGGGAAGATCCCACATGCCGCGGAGCAACTAAGCCCATGAGCCATGGCCGCTAGGCCTGTGCGTCCGGAGCCTGTGCTCCGCAACGGGAGAGGCCACAACAGTGCGAGGCCCGCATACCGCAAAACAAACAAACAAACAAACAACAACAAAAAACATTTCATTGATAATCAATTGAAAGGCTATGAAAATTTCTCTCAAATGCTAACAATATAATGTAATAATGCTGACCTATTTTAGTAAAATATGTTACATGTTTAAAATAGTTCTTACTTATACATGGATACATACATTTAATGTGCGTATGTATTATATAGGAAATGAACAGGCATTTCCTAATGTGATATAATTTTGGTATTGACTTGCCCGCGAGAATGAAAGAAAAGGGCTTCCCTGGTGGTGCAGAGGTTGAGAATCTGCCTGCCAATACAGGGGACATGGTTTTAAGCCCTGGTCTGGGAAGATCCCACATGCCGTGGAGCAACTGGGCCCGTGAGCCACAACGACTGAGCCTGCGCTCCGCTACAAGAGAGGCCGCGACAGTTAGAGGCCCGCGTACTGCGATGAAGAGTGGCCCCCGCTTGCCGCAACTAGAGAAAGCCCTCGCACAGAAAGGAAGACCCAACACAGCCAAAAAAAAAAAAAAATGTGAAAGAAAAGCATCAGAGGATACATAACTCTAGGTAATGTACTTCATACTTTAAGTAGCATCTCTTCAAAGGCCATTTCCTTACAGATACTGACATTAGAAATGATATGCTCAGAGGCCCTTCAGTGTGCTAACCTGAAGGGACCAGTATTTGAGAATTTTAAGTACTCCTGCTGGGTTGATGTGTTAATTATGACTTTTGGGTACAAACGACGGAGCCAGTTACACTGGTTATCAGTTGCTGCGTAACAAAAGAGCCCAAGTCCTGGTAGTTTAAGGGGCACACACTTCCTGTCTCTGGGCTCCCGCGGGGGAGGAGTTGGGGTGCTGCTCAGTGGGGCCCTCTGGCTCCAGGCCTCTTGCACCCCTCATCCCACCGTGCACTGCCAGGCTGGCCTCTCCCCAGGGCAGCGCCCAGTGCGGAAGCTTGTGCAGAGCCGCAAGGAGACGGGAGGACAGGCTGAACTCAGCCCCCAGCGGGCATCCATCCCTCTGCTGTGTTCCAGCCATCAGAAGCGAGTCACGGGTCCAGCCCACCTTCGAGGGGAGGGGTGACAAATGTGACCCTCAGGAGGCGGGCACTGCTGGAGCCACTGTGTGAACGTGTTAAGCAGATGGAGGGCCCCTCACGGTATCTGGGCCTGAAAGCAACACCACCTTCCCGGGCGGAGAGCCGGGGACGAGTGGCCTCCTGTGAGCCAGCACCAGTGCCCTGTGGACAGAGACGGCACCCACCAGGCACCCCAGTGGGCGGCGGCCCGCCCCCCACGGGGCGTGCCCCAGGTCATGTGACACCTGAAGGGGGGTCAGATCAGAGCCCCGGTTTGGCTTCCAGCAGCAGTTGGACAGAGCAGGATGTCTGTGTGCTCCAGAGAGTTTGTGTATGGGGAGACATTTGCGAAATAAAGCGAACGTCTGCGCCTGAGACAGGAGCCGAAAGACGGCGTCTGAAACGGAACCGAAGGAAGCCGGAAGCCCTCACCCACGCTGGGCAGGCCCGACCGGAAGCGGAAGGCGAGGTCCCCCCCCCCCCCCCACCATCCCGTGCCTGTCGGCCGAGCCAAGGGCCGAATCAGCCACCTGGGCCCCCGTGTGCGGAGAGGGGGCCGCCGGCGGCCACCTCGGGCCCAGGGGCGGTCACGGAGCCTCGCGCCCGCAGCCCCTCCGAGCTCCTTGCACCCTCTCCTCCAGCCGGCCTCCTCCTCCCTCAACTGTGGCTCCTGAGTCTAGGAAAGTTCCTCGGTACCCGGTCCTTTCTTGCTGTTCACTTGACAGTGTTTGGCCACTTTGATTTTGGGAACTGAATTCAGAGAATTCCAGTGCGCTCACCGCTCCTCCGTATCTCTGTGACCTGCGGCTCTCATCCTCCACCTCCTTCCGTCAGCATCTGTCTCTCCAGTGAACAAGGGCCGCTTCCGTCCCCTTCCTCCTCCGCACGGTCCCCATGCAACCCCCCGCCTACCCTGGGCCTTCGTCGTGTCAAGTCTTCTCTCCCTTCAGATGGCAGCTGGAGAAACGTGTCAGTCAGTGAGGACCAGGAAGCGGCACGCCAGCAACCCCACGTCTCAGATTCTCCCCCTGAACACGGTCCATGAGTTACTCCAGGAAACTTCAGGAAATGTGAGTGGCTAATAAACGCCAAGGAAAGAACAAGTCAGGGTTTGAGCTGGAAGCGCGAGACATTTCGGATTCAATAGGTGGCATTTCTCTCTGCCCACTTAGTAACAGAAAAGGTAAATGCTAAAAAGCAGAAATCTGAAGAGCAGATGTTTTTCATACGTCGGTAAAAGTGTAAAGAAACTAAATTTGATAGGTGGCCAGAATTAGTTTGTAAGTGTACCGGTAGGGAAGTGGGTAAAAAGGTGCATCCAACTGGAAAGGTTTGAGGTCTGACCAATATTTTAGGGGCTCTTAGTTGCCTATTTTAGATTTGTTGTTTCCTAATAACTTAATGATTTAATAATTTCTTTACTGGAAGAAATAGTCCATGGATGACGCTGATGGTGATACGGTCGATGAAGATGATGGTGCTGCTGCTGCTGAGGGTGGGGGTGATGGTGGCCACGGTGAAGACGATAGTGATGGTGTTTGCTGACGGTGACGATGGTACAGCTCTGTCTAAACGGAGCACTTGGCCAGATTCAGTTCTCATGGGCATTAACTCTAATGTGCATTAACTCAATTCTCATAACAGCTTTACAAGATTGGTACTGGCGTTATCCTCACTTTACCTATGAGGAAACTGACGCAGAGAGGGGCTAAGTGACTTGCCCAACGCACACGGTGGTAATGGCGTATATTAGAAGTCCTAACCTGAAGTCTGTGAATTGAGCCACACTCTGCCGTCTCTCCAGCGGGTCCCTCAGGATAATGTAATTCTGTTTCCTGATCACAGTGCCTCTTCGCGGGTGGATCAAGTCACACACACGCACACACCCTTCCCAGAAGTGACACACACACAAACACCCCCCCACGCACCCTTCCCAGAAGTGACACACACACACACACACACACACACACACACACACACCCTTCCCAGAAGTGACACACACACAAACACCCCCCCCACACCCTTCCCAGAAGTGACACACACACACACCCTTCCCAGAAGTGACACACACACACCCTTCCCAGAAGTGACACACACACACTCACACACACACCCTTCCCAGAAGTGACGCACACACACACACACACCCATCCCAGAAGTGACACACACACAAACACCCCCCCACACACCCTTCCCAGAAGTGACACACACACACACACCCTTCCCAGAAGTGACACACACACGAACACCCCCCCACACCCTTCCCAGAAGTGACACACACACACGCACACACCCATCCCAGAAGTGACACACACACACACACCCATCCCAGAAGTGACACACACACACACCCTTCCCAGAAGTGACACACACATACCCCCTTCCCAGAAGTAACACACACACACACACTCTTCCCAGAAGTGACGCACACACACAAACACACACCCTTCCCAGAAGTGACGCACACACACACACACACCCTTCCCAGAAGTGACACACACACACACACCATTTCCAGAAGTGACACACACACACACCCTTCCTAGAAGTGACACACACACACACACACCCTTCCCAGAAGTGACACACCCACAGCCACACACACCCTTCCCAGAAGTGACACACACACACACCCTTCCCAGAAGTGACACACACCCACACCCACACCTTTCCCAGAAGCAACACACACACACACCCTTCCTAGAAGTGACACACACACAAACCCCCTTCCCAGAAGTGACACACACACATACACATGCACACACCCTTCCCAGAAGTGACACACACACGCACACACCCATCCCAGAAGTGACACACACACACATACACACACCCATCCCAGAAGTGACACACACACACACCCATCCCAGAAGTGACACACACACGCACACACCCATCCCAGAAGTGACACATACACACACCCTTCCCAGAAGTGACACACACACGCACACCCCCTTCCCAGAAGTGACACACACACACACCCATCCCAGAAGTGACACACACACACACACACACCCTTCCCAGAAGTGACACACACACACACACACCCTTCCCAGAAGTGACACACACACGCACACACCCTTCCCAGAAGTGACACACACACACACCCATCCCAGAAGTGACACACACACACACACACACCCTTCCCAGAAGTGACACACACACACACCCATCCCATAAGTGACACACACACACACACACACACACACACACACCCTTCCCAGAAGTGACACACACACACACACCCTTCCCAGAAGTGACACACACACACACCCATCCCAGAAGTGACACACACACACACACACACACACACCCTTCCCAGAAGTGACACACACACACACGCACACACCCTTCCCAGAAGTGAAGTGGGCACTCAGATGTCAACACTGGGCTTCTTGAACCTCTGTGCTGACTTCCGTGGCAGTCCAGTGGTGAAGCCTCTGCGCTTCCACCGGGAACTAAGATTCTGCATGCTGCCCTGCCCCCCCAAGAAAGTCATCTCCGCTTGAACCTCTGTGCTCTGTGGCACTTCTCTACATCTTTTGCCTCTTTCCAGATAACTGCCCCTCATCTTTGCCTTTAGAACTGTTGGTAGTTGTTACTGTGAACAGTTTGCGCCTACAACCCACATATTTAACTACTTCCTTTGGCACAGGCAAGAACACATAAATATTTCTGTCGTGTCCTTGACTTTGAAATAACAGCGGCGGTATTAGCGGAACCAGAGACTGAAATACACTGGAAGGCAAATATTTGAAAGGGGAAAAAATACAATCCTTACAGTTCCAGCGGGGAGAGAGTATGCATTCATGCTACAGAGTTAGAAACCACATGACGAAGTAAGAGTACAGAATCCACACTACACTCTCCTTTTTCTCTAAAGCCTTAGGTAGCTCAGGACTTAATATTTTCTAATGGTTTCTGTATCCATTTTCAGGGCAAGAGCCATTGCAACACTTCTGTGTTCCAAGTACCTAACCACTGTAAATAGTAAAAGTGGAATCGACAACTGAATGCTAGTGGGCCTTTTTGGAGCCAGGAGATCCATATTTAAGAAGGAGGGCCTAGAGTATTTTCCCTGGGTGTCTGGCATTTCTTTTGCTCATTTTCCATTGGGTTTTTGATGTCTTCCCTAACAGATTTCTGGTTCTTTAATGTGCTGGATACTTGTCCTTTCCTATTTATATTTATATTCATAAGTATCTTCTTGCTGTTTATGTCTATTTTGTTTTAATTATTTATTGTTCCTTTTGATGAACAGTAGTTTTTATTTTTATTTATTTTTTTATTTTATTTATTTATTTTTTTTGCGGTATGTGGGCCTCTCACTGTTGTGGCCTCTCCCGTTGCGGAGCACAGGCTCCGGACGCGCAGGCCTAGCAGCCATGGCTCACGGGCTTAGTTGCTCCGCGGCATGTGGGATCTTCCCGGACCAGGGCACGAACCCGTGTCTCCTGCATCGGCAGGCGGATTCTCAACCACTGCGCCACCAGGGAAGCCCCGAACAGTAGTTTTTAATTTTAAAGTTCTCACTTTTGTAACCATTTTTTTTAATGATTTGTTCTTATCGAACCTAGAGGTATTCTCCCAAATTTTCTTCTAAGCGTTTTGAAGTTGTCTTTTTATATTAAGGGCTTTTTCCCATCTGAACTGTTTTTTGTATGTGGTACAAGGTAGGAAGCTGATTTTATTGAATATGAAAAAACAGTTGTCCAAGCACTGTTTATTTTAAAATGTATTGTACATTTGTCATATTTTAATTTTCATTGATGTATGAGTCTGTTTCTAGGTTCTGTCTCTTATTCCTTGGTGTGTTTGTTATTTCTGCACAATTATCTTATTGTCTGATTCACCATAGATTAAAATAAATCTTGATGTCTGGTGTGGCAAGTGCCTCAACTTTTCCTTCCTCAAAATGATCTTGGCTGTTTTTGACCATTTGTTCTTCCACAGTGATTTTAGAACATCTTATCAGAAAAGACCCAGTTGAGAATCAGGTTGGAATTGCATGGAACTTTCAGATTAGTTTGGGAAGAACTGATGTCTTTATAATAGTGAGCTTTCCCATTGCATGACTGTGCTATCACTCCATGTATTTAGGTCTTTCAAAAATGTTTTTGAATAATGTGATCATAGTTTTCAGCTTAAAGATAATTAACACCTTCTATTAGATTTAATACAGTTACTCTGTAGCTGTAGTTGCTATCAAAACAGCATATTATTTAAATTAAATTTTCTAAATAGTTGTTACTAGCTATAGGGAAGCATTTGGTCTTTTATTCAACACACTTGAATTCATCCTCACAATTTGTCTTTATGTTTCCTTAGCCTCTATATAGTTAGCAAAATGATCCGTAAATATGACAGTTTTATATCTTTCTTTCCAGTGCTTCAAATGACTTCTTTTGCTTCTATCCATAACTATATTGAGTATTGACAGTGCTAGTGGACATCTGTGTGGTGTTTCTGAGATTAAATGAGATGCCAGAAAAAGGACATAGGAAAAAAAATGGTAAACCAACACCTCCTGTGAATATATAAGCAATAATTCTTAAAAAAATAGCATATTGAACCTGACTGAATTTTTAAAAAACTATGACCAAGTTGCATGGACAGTTTAACATTGTTAAGCTGACAAATGTTGATGTAAAATCGATCACACCCATCGGGTGAAGGAGAAAAGCCCTGTGATCATCTTAATGGCTCCAAGAACGTATTCAGTAAATCTTATTTACTGCTTATCAAAAAAAAAAAGCAACCTTAGAAAATCTAATTTTTCACCACCACTTCAAGCAGTCATGATCATGCCTTAGTTCTCATGCATAGTTATTTTCAACATTTTAACTATTCTAAATATTGTCCTGAAGTCAAGCTAAATGGTCAGAGGCTTGGCTCTCTGACCCCCAGGTAGCTTTGTTTCTTTTACGGATTGTGCGCACTCTCGAGGGGTACGATTGCTTTGCTTTGGGAGGACGCTTGTCACCCTGTGTGCTTTTGCGATGTTACTGGGTGTAAGTTTGAGTTTTGAACACAACCGTCCAGGCCTGTCCATTTTCTTCTAGCACACGGTCTTTTTTCAATCATGTGCGCGCTGTGAGCTTGGTGTACATTTTCCTCATGACCTCATTTGCCTGGGAGCTCAAACATATGCTGGTCCTATAGCCACTTTCTTAGAAAGTAGAGCCAATAATTTGACGTTGTGGGCCCTGGATTTTATTTAATGTTCTTAAATTTACTTCCTAAGGTCTCAGTTTCTTCTCTATTAATCTCTCCTGACCTCTTTTACCAGGTATTTTTAAAAAGGCGTGTTTGTAAAACAACATATTTGGAGAATAAATCTGAGGCAAGTCACCTAATTAGTACGTTCACCCTGTCCTTGTCCTTCTGTCGACCAGATGTTTAGTGTCTGGATCGCTCCTTCTGAGCTTATGACTTTCTGCCTTGACTTTCAATGTTTCCTGGCCTCCTAAACAAATTGCAAAATACTTGAGTGCAAGGATCAGTTCTAATATGTCTTTCCCACCCCTTGGAGCCAGGAGGCATGCACCAAGCACTGAGTTAGAAGCATACGAGTGCATATGCCCCTGATCTTGTGCTAGACTGTGTAGAAGCAATTGCAAAGAGGTTTATGTGTAATAAGACAGTAACTTCAAAGTTGGAAAAGTGTTTATTAGGAATTAGAAAAAGGTAAGGTCAATGTTGGCTGTAATCAATAAAACTCAAGCCTGAGTTTTAACATTATTTGACTAAATTTTATGTGATTCATTAAACACATTTATGGTGAAGTAGTGGTTTACTGGGAATGAACTAAGTTTTCTAATCATATTTGGGTCAGGAGTTTATTTTTAAAGTCAAGAAAATTGTAAAAATATTATTTTGATTAGTTTTAAAAGGATATGCGTTAACTCTTCAAAACTGTTAATTTTCTACTAATGGAAGCACTTGAAGGGATTACAAATTAAAAGCTCAAAGACCTGAATTTTGTACCATGAAAACCAATACAACTAAAGTACAACTAAAAGTGAAGAAAAAATCATGGAGAAACATCTGTAATAAATGGTGATGGTCAAGGGTCAATATATACAGCACATTATACAAGTAGCTAAAAGTAAAGAATGTGTGTAAATGTGTAAAGAAAATTCAAAGACACTTTATGTAAAGAAAGCGTGACATGAACTTTCCCACAACTCTAAGTGCCTGATGTCAAGAGATTATTTTCATTGAACTCACTGGGAAAAATGATTAAATTAGCTTGTACCTAAATAAAAGGGAATTAAAATACCAATGAGCTACAATTTTAATCCTGTAAAACTAGCAAAAGCTATTCTAAAAATGAAATTGAATGTGGGAGAGTCTGCAAGGAAATAGGTATCCTGAAAAATTACCAGTAATATTGTAAATCAGAATAATACTTTTTTTTTTTTTTTTTTTTTTTTTTTTTCGGTATGCGGGCCTCTCACTGTTGTGGCCTCTCCCGTTGCGGAGCACAGGCTCCGGACGCGCAGGCCTGGCGGCCATGGCTCACGGGCCCAGCCGCTCCGCGGCACGTGGGATCTTCCCGGACCGGGGCACGAACCCGTGTCTCCTGCATCGGCAGGCGGATTCTCAACCACTGCGCCACCAGGGAAGCCCCCAGAATAATACTTTTAAGTAAAAACATTTGTACACTTTAGGCCAGGAATCTCACTACTAGAAACTTATCAAAAATAAATAACTTGAACTATTAAAAAGGCGATACCGGTCCACAATCCCTTATCCAAACCCTGGGCCAGATGTGTTTCACAATTCAGGCTAATTTTTTTTTCTTTTTTTAAAGATGATATGATGCATCTACTGTCATGACGCCACAAGGGTCTGAGGTAAACACACTAATATCTCTCCTGTGGAGCATATAAGCAAGACAATGACTCGCAAGGAATTTTGAGTTTAAACTGAAGGGAAAATAATAAATTTTGCTTTCAAACTTGTTAAAAAAATTTAGGTTTTAGTGCTTTTTTATTTCATAAATATGTGTAAGACCTCGTCTCAAAAAGATATTAACGCCAGTATTATTTCTGTCACAAATAATATAAACAAACTACGAAACAATTTAAAATGAATATTATGGAAAGTCATAAGCAAATGTTGGTGGTGTAACTCAGTGAAATACTAGGAAGACTAACATTACAATTAAGGTAACTATGTACCGATATGCAAAACTGGTTTAAAAATGTTTAAAACTTGGCTCCGTCTTTACTATGAGATCTTTAATTATTGTAGACATGAAAATGCAAGCTTGCCTGCGTCATCTGTTCCAATGTGTTTGCTCCATAAGGATTGGATGAATTTGGGATTCTTTTTCCTGTAGGTATCACTACTTATAAACATGGATTATGTCAGAAGTTTGTAAAGAATCTAGGGTCTTAACATTATTTCTGCTATTTTCCTAGAGGGACTGTAAAACCACTTTTTAAAAATATGCATTTCAAATAGATTAGCCTGAACCCTCTATTTTACCCTAAAGGCAATTTTGGGAGGTGATACATCACCATCCAAAAGTCACAGTCAACTCTCTGGTTGCATATTCCCCGTGCATTCCATTTTCCTGTGCGTGGATAAACACAGGTGATACCGCCTATTCAATTTGTCCATGTCCTAGATGGAATGTTCATTAAAATAAAAATAATGTTGGCCTGATCGCACGGAACCTCGATTTTCTCATCTGTAAAATGAGGATAATACCACTTGCCAATGTTCTTGTTGAAGGTTAAATAGGGAGCGAGAACATCTCCCTTAGGATTCTGGCTTTTCACTTGCTTAGCTCTGTGACTGATGCCGGTTTAGTAAGTGGCCTATGTTGTGCTGTTCACTGTATTGAAACAATACAGTAAACTGGGGGGTCTGCAGTATGACAGTGTCTACACTCCCTGCAGAGGCACATTGATCCGGTTTATGAAGTAAGAAATCGAGACTCATGAACACCGACTGAAATAACTTAGATCTCTCCTAGAGCTCCTTCCTAGACGCTGCAGACAGAGGGTAGAAGTGCGGGCAGCCTTGTATGAAAATTAAAGACGAGCAGGAGAGGTGCTCTCAAAGCAGTCCTCAGAGTGGAACTTGAGAAAAGTGGTCTAGTTAGGATCGTGCCATTGCTGAATTTTGATAAAGGTGCCGTGGTAACGTGAGGTGTTAACAGCAGAGGCTACAGGTGACAGCATAGGGTAACACTGGGCGCTATTTCTGCAGTTCTTCTATATGTCTAGAATTACTGCAAAAGGAAAAAAGTTTTAAAAAGTGACATATCCGGGAACATTTATGAAATAGGTCCACTAGAATACCATGGACTTTCGTCCTAGTGCCTAGGTAGTAATTAGCACATCATAGGTATGCAGTTACTATTAAAAGAATGAATGACTCACTCATTGCAGTAATAATGAATGACAGCTAAGATGCAGCCTCATCATTAGGCTCTGAAACAGCTTACTGGCAACTTTTTTTCCCTCTATAAAAAGATAAGGGAACATCACTGCAGGCATTAATTGAACACCTCCTTGCAAGTGTTGGTCACAGGGTAAATCTTCTAGTTCATTCTTGGTTAACCCAAGCAGGCAGCGGCTGAGTTTCAGGTTTCTGTCCGTGAACTAGGAAGGTAAGCCTGTACTTCCATGGTGGGTCATGGTTATGTGTGCCAGGAGGTGGGACAGCTCAGAGAAGAGGGACAGACAGCGCTGGACACAGGCTCTCTAGGAGCCAGTCTTCCACACAAGTGTTCCTGCCCAGAGCACCGTCTTGCTGACCTGATTGCAGGCCAGTGGCCAGAGATCTAAGTCTGGTCTGCTGGGGTCATCATGGTTAGATACACACCAATCTCATTTTCTCATAAGTGTGTCTAAAAATCATAGTCCGCGGCCAGAGGCAGGGTGCAGTGGTCTTGTTGCTGTGTGAGGGCCCCTTGATGTGGCCCTACGGATGTGGTGATGGAGGGCGTGTTCTGGAGTCCGATGGGCCGGGTTTGGCTCGGGATGCCTCTCTCACGGGCAGATCGCTTAATTTTCCACTTCATTCTTCACCAGTGACAGCGGGTGAAGGCTGGTGCCCCAGCTGAGTGATTGCTGTCGTAACGATGAAGAGATTTTGGAGATGGAAGGGACTGGAACGGAGAGGCACTTGATATCGTCTGTGATTAGGGGGACCGCCTTCAGCTCTGACGGGGCGCCGAGGGGAGGCTCAGTAGCAGGTAGAAGTCGGCACAGATTTTTTTCAGTATGCGGGCCTCTCACTGCTGTGGCCTCTCCCGTTGGGAGCACAGGCTCCGGACGCGCAGGCTCAGTGGCCATGGCTCACGGGCCCAGCCGCTCCGCGGCACGTGGGATCCTCCCGGACCGGGACACGAACCCGCGTCCCTTGCATCAGCAGGCGGACTCTCAACCACTGCGCCACCAGGGAAGCCCCGGCACAGATTTTGAAGGCACGCAGGCTGTCTAAAGTTAGGTTTCGTCATTTCTCTGAGCCTTTGTTTTCTCTTCCCTGAAACTGAAGGAAACGATGTCTACAAGGTCAGCGTGGTAATTAAATAAGATAATGCATCACGGGTCCTTAGGCATCAGTAGATGCTCCTTGCTGGGACGATCGTCCTGACCTGCGTACCAAACACCCGTGGCTTAGTTTAAATCCTTCTGCGTTTTCACACCTCGCTGCCAACGTTGAATCGCAGAATGCATTTTATGGCCTCGATATGTCATCTTTGCAAATGAAATATCAGAAAAATGGAAGCAAGATCTCTAGAAAAAACCCTTTTGCCTATCGTGTGTGGTCTTGTAAATTTAGACATCATGCTCTGCAGATTTTCTTTTAAAAGTTAATCGTGAAAGATATAAATAAATCTTCCCGTGTACCCATAATCAATCCCATGTCCTTCCTACCCTCTCCGTAAGAATCCACTCACCTAAACTTAGCAGCTTTCGTTCACATGCACATTTTAAAACTTCTACTGTATGTAAGTAGATTCCTATATAATACATAGTATTGCTGTGCTTACCTTTAATGTTACAAAATGGCATCCTTTTTAAAAAAAATTTATTGTCCATGGGGTGAACTTGCTAGGTAGTAAGATACACCGATACTCAACTTTGCTACTTACTGTCAGATCCCTCTTGAAATTAACTGTGTCAGTATTAGACTTCCATCAACCGTTTTGGATGATCTAGATCTCTGTCAGCATTTGGACTTGCAGCATTTGTTAGTTGTTACCCATCTAGGAGACGTAGAATGCCACGTAAGCGTAGAAAGGCTTCGTTTTAACCCCCGCCCGCGGTAATAATAGTGCCAGTGACCACAGTGAAGCTGGTGGCAGTGCGCTTTGTCACACATGCCGGCGTCTCTGCCGCCGCCCCTGGATTTGCTCACACAGGTGCTGCCGTCACTCTGGCCACCACTTCCTTCCGAGTGCAGTTTCCGCCTCCTGAGAGGCGCTCCGAGCTCGAGGCTGCCACAACCCCCTCAGTCCTTGTGTCCCCGGGGCAGAGTCTTTATTTTGCCCACATACTCCAATAGATGGAGTAAAAACTTCTCAGTTCACGTTGATTTTCCATCAGCACTGTGAAGATACTATTTAGATATTTTCTCATCTGTGAGGAAGTCCCTGTAGCCCCATTTCATTCCGTCACCAGTCAAATAACCTTCTCCTCTGGCTATTTTAATTTTTTTCCATTGTCTTTCGGTGTTGTGTAATTTCACTAATAAGAAATACGTGATGGTTAATTTTCTGTGTCAACTTGACTGGACCATGGGATGCCCGGATATTTGGTCAAAGATGATTCTGAGTGTTTCTGTCAGGGTAGTTTTGGATGGGCTTAGCCTTGAAATTGGTAGACTGAGTACATCAGATTGCCCTTCATGATATGGCTGGGGCTTATCTTCCAGTTGGCCGAAGCCCTGACCTGAAGGAAAGCCTGACCCTCCCTAAGTAAGAGAGAACTCGGCCAGGGGGCCTTGGAGCTGGAATGTCAGCTCCTCCTGCTTCTACAGCAGCTTCCAGCCCTCATACTCAAACTGGGACAGACTATAATTACATGAGCCAGTTCCGTCTAATAAATCTCTTTATATATATTATTGGTCCTGTTTCTCTGGAGATCCGCTGCTAATACAGAATTAAGTTAGATAGCAAGCACGTGGATACTGCTCCTGCCCAGAACTGTCGTACTTCTCCAGCCTGAGGGTTCTTGACTTTCAACAGTCTTGAGAATTCGCTACTGTTATCTCTGAGAACATCTTCTCTGTCATCTTCTTCATTGTCTCCTTCTGGTGCTCCGACTAGGAATGTGCTGGAAGTTCTCCTTCTATGTGCCTGGTCTCTTACGGTTCCTTTCATGTTTCTTAGCTCTTTAGTCCAGCTGTGTTCTAGGTAATCCTCAATTCCACCTTCTGGTTCACCAGTTCTCTCTCATTAACTTCATCCAATATGCTGTTTATTTCTTTTTTTGTTTTGTTTTCAGTGACTACATTTTTATTTCCAGAAGCTGTGATTTGGTTCTTTTTCAAATCTGCCAGCCTCTTTCTTCATAACGCATTTTTCTTTGTAGTTCTCAATCCTTTTCTGTCTAAGAATTTCAAGTAGACCTATAATTTTTTTCTTGTTCCCGTTTCTGAAATTTGGGGAATGCTTGTCTTTGGGTTTGCTGTATGTGCAAAACCTCTCCTGTGTGTATTTTCCCTCCCGTTTCGACATCTTTTTCTGTGGGAAGCATGTGTGGCTTAGGTGGTAGCCATGTCCCTCCAGATGGATTTTATTGTGTTTTTGGCAGGTGGCCAAGGAGTATCACTCTGCTGTGAACCGTCCTTAGGCTTTTTTTTACCCCAGTGGGTGGGTTCCCACACACATGCAGACACAGAATGAGTTTAGATTCCGACTCCACGCAGCTATCACGTTTTTATTCGTCAGAGACCTTTCTTTTCACCAAGAGACCAGGGAGATAGGTGCTCTTTGTGGCCTCTCCCTTCCAGTGACAGATCTTTCTTGTTTCCTTTTTCCATGGCAGTGTAGCCTCTGAAGAGTCCCGCTTCTAAGCTGCTTGTCTCAGCTTCATTTCCCCAACTTGCATGGACCCCAAGCCTCATGCCGTATCCATGAGCGAGAAGTGAAAATTGCCTGTGCACTTGGGTGTTGCATTCTGGATCCTACATATAACCCATGACTGTAGGTGCTGCGATTGACAAAAAGGCATCGTTTCGTTCCCCTCCTGACCAGATTGTCATTTTACGGTGCATCTGTACAACAGTTTTTCACATGTGGAGCTTTCTTGACTTCACGGGAAGCTCTGTGCAGGAAGAAGAGATTGTGAAGTACAGAAAGTGATGAGAAAGTGGCTTCTATCTTTTGAGACAGGAGAACAGTTTAATTTTCTCCTGTCAAACAACTGGGTGTTTTAATAATCCCAGCCTTTTAAAGTCTCAGACTTTTAAGTTTCCTTACATCTCTGACATGATTTCTCTTTGCAATTCCACCCACACCTTATGAGCATAATAACGTGCTAGCGCTCTATTCTTCTACTGTGCTTTTTATTCAGAGAATTCCAAGTGCTTTATAGACGTTGCCATTTATCCTGACAACACCTTTGCACGCTGTGGAAGCTACTTTCTTAGTAGAAAAGTCTGTTTAGTGGAAAATGAGGACCAGGTAGCCCAAGTGCGACAACACTGAAAACAAAATATCAGACTCTCCCATGAATAAGTTCACACAGGTGCAACTAGAAACATAGGAAGAGTCTTCCCCCACTTTCCCAGCTCAAGGAAGCTGTTATTAACCTAAAACAATGTACAAGAAAATAAATCACCATCCTGCATATTCTTCAAAGAAGAGGTTTAATAGATTAAGATAGATTCTTGCTCGCTTATGTTTTATATCTCGGGTCTTTATGGGGCATGCCTGGTGAGGTTTTCAGCAAGACGGGAGCAGGGCTTACTAGGATGATTGTAGCAGGAAAGAAACGAGCACGTCTGTAGCGCTGACTGACAAGGAGCAGGGCACAGAGGGCGAGCCATTTCTGGAACAGTGCGGCCTTCACTGGCAATAAGAACCTGTGGCACTTGGGGCGGGTGGTAGTCAGTCATCCAGACACAGGCAGCTGGCGTCCCGGAGAGCCGTCACTGGGAACCAGGGGCCTAAGAACTAAAATACCAACGGGCTCCTATAAGACACTTGTCACACGATGAAAGGCTGCCAGGATATCGTTTGGAGTTGGCTTAAAACTGTGCAAAACCTACGGAGGAAAGCAGGGGTTGGGGGCACGAGATAATAGAAGGGCTAAGGCTGTTGCTCTCAGAAAGCTGGCCTTGTTGCTTCAACTCAGTAAACTCTTATCTTCATGTTTCCTGAAAGCTACAGCAAAAAGAGAACAGGATGAGTTAGTTCATTCAAAATGAGGGAGTACTCACTATGCGTCCATCCTGCAGTAGGGCTGGTGCGGCTGTAACTTTCCAATAAGAGAACACTCATTTCCCTGCCAGAAAAGTTAATTTTGTGAGTTTCACATAAAGGGATCTGAAAGCCGTGGGCGTGTCTTCAGTAGCAGTTTTACCCAATGTATAGAGATATCTTTACTGTCTGCTTCTTACCTTGACCCCTGATAACCAGGTGAAAACAAAATACTGAGTTTTCTGCAGATCTAATTTCTTGTAAAGGTGATAACTCTTTCTGAGCACTTACTACCTACTAGGCATAGTGCTAAGTGTTTTAATGCCTGAACTCATACAGTCCTCACAATAACACCGTGTAGTGTGTCCATCTTGCAGATAAAGAAACTGAGACACAGGAAGGTTAAATAACTCACCCATCGCCACCCTGTTGAAAGTGGCAGAGTTAGGGCTCAGACCAAAGTCTTGGCTTTAGAGGGTGGGCATTTTAGCGCTCTGCAGTGTTTCCTGGCTCAGTAAAGCTTGCATAGAGCTTAGAGAATTATCCCCCAGACACACGCAAACTTTGATCCCACATGACATTTTTCTTGGTTTGCTGTTACTGTTTTAAAGTAACTATTAGGTTTTCTCTTTATGAAATTAATACTTATTGATGGGAGCAGTTCATTTTTCCACTCTTCCAGTTTCTAATGCAAACCCTGGAGCCATTCTTTTCTCTGCTAATTCTCCTCCAGCCAGGCTGGTCTTTGCTGTTCCTCCAACACCCCAGGCAAACTCTGGCCTCAGGACCTGACACCTGATACTTCTGCCCTGCGCCCTCTTCCCCAGATACTCACAAGGCTCCCTCCTTCAACCCCTCCATCTCTGCTCAAATGCCCACTCGGCGAAGGAGGGCCCAGACCCCTCCCCTAACGCTTCAAGCCCCTTCCCGTCATGGCTTTCCTCCGTAGCACGTCCTGCCTGCTTGGCTCTGTTCCTTTACTGTCTGTCTCTCCCAGGGGCTGAGTTTTCCCTGTCATGTTCTCTGTCACGTCTCCAGGCTCCGCAGGACGACGGTTCCCTCTGGGGAGGCGGGGACATAAGGAGGGGACCCCAGCAGCTCCTGGAGTGTGTGGTGGTATTGTGTCGCTGGCTTGGGTACATGAGTTCTGAATTATTGGCTCACATTTTTGTATGCATGCTATAGTTCGGATAATGCAGAAGACACTCTGGGGTCAGAGGAAGTGTTGTATTTGACAAGGGGACCTGAGAATACAGAAGGACTTCAGAGCAAATGTGGTTTTGGGGTTTAGCCTTGTAGAATAAGTGGAACACTGGTAGAAATAGAGGAGGGCTGTGGAAGTGCTAAGAAGGAGGGGTTTCCATTCAGCTTTATCTTTGCTTGGTCTCAGGACTACCTACCTTTTTTTTTTTTTTTTTAACCCAGTCTTGAGTTTTGAGTGGGCTTGGGTTTTTTTTTTTTTGGTCATCTTTTAACTGGAGTGCATCTTCTAATAATTTTTTCAAAAACGTATACAGGTGTCATATTTATTGACAATATACACACATAACTCTCTCTCTCTCTCTCTCTCTCTCTCTCTCTCTCTCTATATATATATATATATATATATATATATATATATAGTCTATCAGTTGCCTTCAAAACACAGCTTGACTGTATAGATCATTCTATCACAAACAACAGAAATTGCCCCACTGTCTGCAGCTTGTGATGTTATCTAGAAGCCTGAAGCTAGTCTGGTTTGCCCTTAAAAGAACCTTAGACTTTTTTCTGCCGGATAATCCACTGCAGGCATGGCTGTCTGAGAGCAGCTATGAACACTTTCACTATTTGCTCTCCCCTTGACAATTTCTTCAAAAGGCCCACCTCTGAGGCACTCATCAGTGTAGAGCTTGCTGAGCGTATGATTTGGATCTACTTAAATCAGAGGTTGATTAAGACTCTGGTTCCGTTAGTACAATGATCACCAGGAACTGTGGACCCACGTGGCGGGCCCGCGGGAACCCCAATTAGGTGAGTATCGGGTTACTGCCCTCCAGTGGTAGGAGCAGGTGGTGATTATTTATTACTTTGTTATTATCTTTAAGTGTCTCCTAACACGATCCTTTTTTAAAAATAGATTTCCAACTCTCCATATTTGAAGAGCCTGCTTTAATTAATTTATCCAAATATTATAATGTTTTATCTCTTCCTGTCTATAAGTTAGAAGGTAAAATCAGGATGAACAAAATCTGTTATATTTTGGGTATTTTCCATCTGAAGAAGGTTGATATTCAGTTTTACTGAAATTAAATTTTCACTGGAAAGCTTTAAATACATCCATTTTTTCCTGATCTCTCTTTAATTAGATTCATTCCAAATGACAGGTCTTCGTCTTTTACGCTAAATGTTTATAACGCTTACATAATATAAATTAGGCAATAAAGAAAGCAGAGTCTCGAAAACCAAGGCATCAGACACCAGTCGTGCCCCATAGATGTTTGGTCCAAGAAGTGGTCTGAGTCTCCTTCGGGGATGTCGTTGCCTTTGGATGTCGCACACAGCCTCTGCAGGTCAAGGCCACCGTTCTCTGTTTTTATTCCAGGGTATTTTACAGTTTTATGTATCTTACCTTCACTTTGCGTGGCTTAAAATGCATTTTTGCCTAAAGATGCTACCATTGCAACATCCCTCTTCTTTTTACCCCTCCAACTTCTCCAGTGTTCTCACAGTCACTATCATATTACCATCTTGGGGGCCGTTTTTTCTCGTGGTGAACACTGGTGTGTTGGAATTGTGAATGGACCCTTTGTCTTCAAACCATCACATTTCTCAAAATGTGTATTGTTTCTGGCAAACTCCAAGTGGAGGCAGGAAAGCTAATCTTTGTGCTGGGCCAGTGCCATGCACGCACTCTTCACCTCTGAAGGGCGGGGTGAACCCAGCTATGAACTAGATAACGTTTGTGGCCTCTTCTCCCGGCGCGTGTGCAGATCTGTGCGTTTCTTCTCGTGCCCCAGAAGCTGCTCCAAAGGTGCTTAGAAGAATAGCTGGATAAAGTGAAAGTGATGGCGTGGACTCTGACGGGAAGCAAGCGGGAAACAGCGCCAGCTGCTCTGAGGGCTTCTGGAGGCTCCGCGAGGGGATAACCGTTATTTCTGGGTGCTGGGCATCAGCAGAAAGCCTGCCCAAGCAGTGTTCTGGAAACTGCCCTCTCTCATCACTGTCTTATCCCCTGAGAAATGCATGTGTTAGGGGTAGGCGGGGGTTCCTTGAACTGTTGGATTTTTGCCTGGTTTTCTGCCGAAGACTAAGGCCTAGTTGTCTGAGAAGAACAAAAATGTAAATCCCTTTTGGTTTTTTCTCTCCCCTCATCTCAGTTTTGCAAACGTACAAAGCAGCTTTGAATTTTGGTCTTTGCAGCAGCATAAGATGAAAAGCAGCTGGACAAAATAAAATGTCTTCATTTTTCTTTGGAAACAAGGATTATTCAGGTTATGTTTCATTAAATAAACAAACAGACTAAGATTTGTCCTTGCAGTGATCAAGTGATTGGACAAGAAAGCAGATGATTTATTCATCTCTTTTATAATTTTTGATCTCCTGGCCCCCTTCCTCCTATCTGTTCCCTTCAAATTTCCATAAACACTTTGAATTCTTGCGTGTACCACTGTGGCTTCAGCCTTAGGAAAATAAGCAGTGAGCTGGCCCGCTCAGGACACACTCCCAGGGCTATCTGTCAGTTTGGGGCCGGCTTTCTTGTAACGATGCCTTCCTGGACCCTGAACTCGGTTCAGGGAGAGGAAGGAAGAGGAATAGGCACCGAGAATTGCCTTTTGTAAAACATCCCTGGGCCCCTGGCAAGGCCCCTTGTCTTCAGCAGGCGTGAGTTGCACACACGGTTCACTGGGGGTGCTCTGTGGTCTGGGTTCTCTGACAAGCTCTGCATGCTGACCTCTGATGTGAGCTCCTGAGGAGGAGTCATGACACAAAGGTAAGTAAAATTTGGCTGCGCCGTTAGTATGTGGTTTGGAGGAGGAAACTCGTGTCAATTCTCAAGAACTCTCCTCTGTGTTAGTCACTGGTCTCCTGCGGTCAGTGCTTGTGTCTGAGGTCAGCCCTCAGCTCATGCGTGGTGGGGTCCAGCGTATCGTCATCACAGCCGGGGAAGCGTTTCCCGTCCAGAGCAGGGCCCACAGGGCAGACTCGGGCCGGAGGCCGGGTGGAGGTGCCCTCCTCCTCCTCCTCTTCCTCCTCCTCCTCAGAAACACCCTTTCCCTCGGCGATCCAGTGACACAGTGGTGAATCACGTTTCATTCTCCCTAGGCTTGCCCACCTGTCCTTGGGGTGCTTTCTGTTTTGTTGGTTTGGAGCACGTTTGGGCTTCTCTGTAATCTCCAGTTTGGTCACGAACGAAGCGGAGCCCTGTTCCCAAAGGGCAATTTCAGCTTGTTTTCCTTTACTAGGCAACGGTGCTTATGAAATACTGTGCTGTGTGTTCAGCTCAGCGGGGGGACGTCCTCTGTTAACCTATGCCCTGATGTCAGGAGGGCCGGGTTCGCCCAGGGAAGCTGATTCTCAGGCTGTGTGGGATCTAACCACTGGATACCCCAGCCCTGCTCTTACAAGCGAATCAGCAAAGGTTACTGGTCCAGCGTCCTTCTAACTTGCAACCACCGGGCTTTTGCCACCCTCCGCCCGCCACCTCTCTCCCCATGCTTAGCTCCGTGGTCACCGCTTCAAGTTTTGGCTGACAATGCTTAACTTATATTATTTGGGAACTCGTTTATCTTGCTTATCACCAGTGTAAAATTTTGAATATTTTCATCTAACTGTTGAGGATAATTCTTTTCCCCAGGAAAAAACTTTTTTGTTCGCTCATTATATTTTTCCCAACGTTAAGGTGTTTTCCAGTTCTGTAAAAAATATTTTTCAATTTATATATTTGATTGCTTCAGGGAATAGAGGACTGCTGGACTTCCTTTATCTTCCTCCCTCTTTCCCTCCAAGGGCTGGAGAGTTGCAGGGCGTGAACATTCTTGTGGGATGAGTTGCCTTTGTTCGTTGAAACCCTGGAAATTTATCCTGTAAACGATGTGACTCCTTGGTTCTTCCTTCCCCTGCCTTGCATGTGTACTGAAACACAATATATTATATACTTGGGGCTTCCCTGGTGGCGCAGAGGTTAAGAATCCGCCTGCCAGCGCAGGGGACACGGGTTCAAGCCCTGCTCCGGGAAGATCCCACATGCGGCGGAGCAGCTAAGCCCGTGCGCCACAACTACTGAGCCTGCGCTCTAGAGCCCGCGAGCCACAACTACCGAGCCCACGTGCCGCAACTCCTGAAGCCGGCACGCCTAGAACCCGTGCTCCGCAACAAGAGAAGCCGCCGCAATGAGAAACCCTTGCACCGCAACGAAGAGCAGCTCCCGCTCGCTGCAACTAGAGAAAGCCCGCGCGCGGCAACAAAAACACAACGCAACCAAAAATAAAATTAATTAATTTTAAAAAATTCTCTTTAAAATATATATATATATTATATACTTGTCTGTATTAAATCAAGTAGAAATAGAGCTGTTATTCGTAAGACCATGTCCTCTTGGCAGGGAGCGTGAGCCTCTGAAGAAGACAGGCTGTGCTGATGTAACTCAGCTTCTGTAGCTGGTACCAGGTAGACGGGATCCTTCAAAATCACTGCACTCACAGCCAGGCCCTTCACCGGACAGATAGAGAAACTGCCACATCGCATTTTGCGGACGATGGCATGGAGCTGCAGATGACACGTCAGACACATGTGGATGGTCAGTCGTGGCAGAAAGAGTGTGTCTGCGGGAAGCAGCAAAGCAAGAGCGTGGGGGTAGAAAGGTGGTGGCAGGGGACGCCTTCAGTCAAACACTAAGAGGAAGGGATAAATAAACACGGTTGGTTTTTCCAGCAACTACTGAAAAGCAGTGGCAACGTTAAGAAAATGGGCGTGGAGAAGCAGCCGCGTGCTCTAGGGTAAACTGTAAGCAGTTCCTCCCGCCGCAGCTGACCGCACGGGTCTCCTGGATGCCACAGGAAATGATCTTAAATGAACAGCCTAAAACTGCTCGGTCTCCTCCGCCCCTGAAGCGGGACCCTGCATCTGCTGTGTTGCGAAAGACGACACTGGAATCTGACGTTGTCTCCGTGAATGATCAGCAGTCTCCCGGCTTCCGAGTGTTTAACCCGCTTGACTGCGCGCCCTGTCATTTTCACTCTGCGTTGCCTTCTACCTAATTGTTGGTAATACAAGTAAACCTCATTTGATTATAGCCGTTTCCCAGTAAATGTGGAAATTTGAACAAACTTCCGTTAATTTCCCTTGTAAGTGTAGCTTAGAGGAATTATAAGGACCTGGTAGGCGTGATAAAAGAAACTTTGAAATTACACTTGGCATATTCAAAGGCTAAATGACTAGATGGATCTCATGAAGATATCAGAAAGAAACACTGCCGTTTCAGGTTTGTAAAGACAAGACTACAAGCCTGATTTTTAGCTAGTCTTTTTTCTAACAGACTAGTTGTTTACCTATCCGTCTATCAGAATGATGGTAATAGGAATAATAATTTAATTTTGCATCTGTATAGCTCTTCTAATTTTCTCGCCGTACTTTCACATCTGTGACGCTCTTGGTCTCAAACTGGCCCTGAGGAGAGCAGGAAAGATTTCATTAGCTCATTTTATAGATGAAAATTCTGAACCCCTGGGATAGTAGACTTAGAGACTTCTAGTGTCTTTTTCAATTCCAACATCATAATGCTATGAGTTTAAATAAAACTACAGTTTTGCATAATGAGTATGCCGGGAAGTCTGCCAGCGTCCTCCTAGTGTGACCCTGTGTGTGCACACAGGCAAAGGTCATTTTATATGTAATGCTTTGCCGACTAATCTTCAAACTTTTATTTTTGATGAACTAACTACACGCTACAAACTTTAAGCCTGTAGCATACACGGAGAAACCTGAATAGTCCTGATGCTGGAATAGCTTACGTAGTTCACGGCATGCATTTCTCAGTGACATAAAGTTCCTTTTTTTTTTTTTTTTCCAGCATCTCTCAGAGGAATTTTATTATCTGAATAAAATTCACAGACTGAACTCCAAGGGAAAATAAAAAAATAATCAGACCCTTATTTTATTCCTTGTCTGTTCATACACCTTCAAAACTGGCTTAAAAATGTTTAAGTAATCAATTTGAGGCAGCTAATCAGAAACAGCATTTGTGTTGCAAACAAAGCTCAACATAAGATAGTTAAAATTCAGGTCCTACCTTACTTCTCTGGAAGAGGCTAGAAGTCATGTACTCATTTCCCTGCTGTTTCTAAGATATAGAATTTAACGTATGGAATTGTTAACAGCTATAGCAAAATATGCTGTATTTTGCTCACTGGGAGATTCAGAATCTGCACAGCCCACCGGGGGCTTTTGAGGGTGATGGACACAACTTCCACCCGTGCCCTTGTGAGCAAATCCCTCCGCCGAGTGTGACCAATTGTGGCAGAGGACAGTGAAGGCTCAGTCTCCTTGCAGGATGTGTCATGTGATAAATGAAAGGACTCAGAGCTCTTTACATACTAGACAGTAAGCGCTCACCCCCATCTCCTGAGAAAGCAAAGGAGAGAGAAAGCAAGGGGAGAGGTGGACAAAGGAGAAATTGGGGGTTCTCTAGAGTGAATCTCAGGTATTGTGATTGCGGTCCGGGTGAGAGTTCCACAGCCTCGCTTGCTGGGGACACTCACCTCTGCTGAACCGCCACAGCCCGTGTGATGGTGGCTCTGGCCACGCCTGCTTTGAAGTCATAGCTGTGTATTTATCCCCTGCCCCGGCTGGATTGTCTGTAACCGCGGACAGGAGGTGGAGGGCTAAGCATTCACGTTATTGTCGAAAGCAGAGGGCGATGGGGCTGTGTTCACGTTTTGTTTATATTGGATTGAGAGGAATTATGGTGTCGAATTCAAGCAAAAATCCTGTCCAAATTAAGCTTCTGGGTGGAAAATAAAGATTTATTTATTCTGGAACAAATTTCATGAAAGGATTCATGAGATCGGTGGGCCACATTGTTTTACCTGCGGAGGTGTGGCATGAGGTGAACTGATTTAACAGCATGCTCAGCAGAAGTAAAGACCCTGAACTTTGTATATGCCAGACTCTGCAAGTGTCTTACCTTACCTGGTATTGTTCTGGCATGAATATGAGTACAAATGAACCCTCTAACACTTGTGTCATAGTTATAAACCAGTGGGGCAGGGTTAGGTCGAAGGGAGCCACCTTCTATTTTTCACAGCTAATGGTAAATGGGTAAATGTAGCAAGAAACCCATCATATTTGCTTTATATCACAGCACCGGACATGCCTTGGAAATAGATTTCCATAAAGTTCATCCAATTTCAACATGAGGTTAATCTGGTAGAATTACCTGACGTAATGACGTAAATAATTCCTTACCACTCAAAAAACTGCGGGGAAATATATTTGATGAAATATATAAATTTGTGGTTTAACGCCCATATAAGAAATCACCTTGGAATCCCTAGGTTTAGAAGGAGTGTAATGCCACGAGAACTGTAATTTAAGCACCAACAGTTTGTAGTTTGATGTGACAAGATTGTACTCCGTGGTCCTTAGAGGAAATTTTTAATGGCTTTAGTAATTTTATTAGAGTCTCAGCTTCTCTTAATTTATACATTAGTATCTTTTTGTATAGACTCTACTCGCTGTATGCTATTTAAAACAATCAATGAATTAATGAAAAGAAGGAGTGCAAAAATGTAAGAGATGGGTGATATTTGTGGACCAGTGAATCTACAAATGGGTCTCGCATGCTTACTGGGTGTGAAGTGTGTGAATAAATGTGGTAGAGGAGGTCAGTGAATGTCCTTCTTGTTCTGTTTATTTTTCCTGCAAAGAAGCTGTTTACCGGAAAAAGCATCTGGATTCTGTGGCTTTGTAATTCACTGTGGACCACTGATGGCGTCTGGAACCACTTATGATGTCGGTGTGTAAGTGGCATTGAGAGTACGGGCAGGAATGAAGGGTGACAAAAAAGCCTCTCCAGAGCAGCTGGGAAGTTCAGATCTCCCATTCTTAGAACATTCTCTTGGGTTTCAATTCACACCCCAAGGTATCATTTACCTGGAAGCACATAAAAAACAGTACAGTGTTTTCAAGTTAAGAAGTAATGAATTGGCTTGGGGATGAAATCATTTCTTACCAACCACTTAAATCAGATATTTTTGAAGTGTACCTTCTAGCTCAAGGTTCAGAGGAAGTGATAAAATGCATTGAATCATAAACCCTTCACACTAGAGATTGGTCTCAGCCAGGGCAAAAAAGCCGTTGCAACTTTGCCCTCCTCTTCCACCCAACAGGGGCCCAGCTCTAACCCCAGCAAGTGCAAGGCAACCCACTTTATTTTTGAATATCTCAATTTGAATTAGAAAGTCCTTTGTAATGAGTCAGTCTCTCTCTCTCCATTTAACTTTTCTTAATCCTCTGCATTGAAAAATGTCTAATATATTGCTGTTCTGTGTGATGTTCTAAATTTTTAAGACTACAGACAGTCCCCGGATTATGATGGTTTGGCTTACCATTTTTCGGCTTTACAGTCATGTGAAAGCAACACGCATCCAGTAGAAACAGTCCTCCGCATTGTGGATGTTGACGTTTTCCAGGCTGGTGACACGTGGCGTCGTCCTCTCTCGTGACGCTGGGCAGTGTCAGTGAGCTGCGGCTCCCAGTCGGCCCCGAGACCATGAGGGTCAACGACCAGTACACTTGACAGCCATTCCGTTTTTCCCTTTCAGTACAGTGTTCAGTAAATCACACGAGATAGTCAACACTTATCATAAGACAGGCTTTGTGTTCGGTGATTTTGTCTGGCTGCAGGCCATTGTAGGTGTTCTGAGTACATTTAAGGCAGGCCTGGCTAAGCCATGCTGTTCAGTGGGTTAGGTGTATGAAATATATTTTCGACCCGATGGTATTGTCAAATGATCATGGGCTTATCAGGACGTGGCCCCTTCGTAAGTTAAGGAAGGTCTGTAGTGACAGATACCCATACTCTCCCTGTGATTGCTCTTTGCCAGTTTCGAGACTCTGCATCAACACAGCCAGTGACCTCCGTAGACCTTGGAACTGAGAACGATACTGCGTAAGTGGCCTGGCCAGAGCAGAAGATTGGTTGAGACAGTCTTCCGTTTCTTGAGACTGGACTTGCATTTATTCATCCTAAAATTGTATTACAGCTCCCTACCTCTAACCAGTCACATCACATCATCTACTGATTTTCTGTGATGGAAGTGAGGACTAACTCTCGTGACACTCCCTCCCGCCACGCACCCCCTTGAGCTCAGCGTGCGGAGATCACATTTACTGGCTAAAGTGGTGGCATCTGCGTTATTTGGTCCATGGGAATATTCCTCATGCCTGAGCCAAATAGGGTACCTGGATTCCATTTTTTCTCTTGCATCACTTTTATTTTCCCTTCAATTACTATTAACCTTGTTTTATGGGTGCTTTGTTTTTGAGCTATATCTTAGTTTGGATTTTTTTTTTTTTTCTCCAGATGCTCTAACAGATTTGTCACAGCTAACAGTACAGTTTCCAAATTTATTCCAAACATGTTTAAAGCACGGTACTAGCTCGGCGGTCTTTTCTCTTGGAGCGCTCCTCCACCACCTTTAGCTCTGACCCACCAGAAGGGCTACATCTGTTGCACGCCTGCTGCCCCGGGAGCCCCTGTCATCATCAACCTGGGACAGACCTTGGGAGCTCCCACTGTCTCGTGTTTCTCTTTTCCTTGGTTTGCTCCCTCACTTTGTCAGAGCCCATCGTCTAGTGACTTTCTGACCAAGGGTACCTGGGAGATAAACATTTTGAGGCTGTGTATGTCTAAAGATACCTTTTTTCCTCCCTCCATGATATTTTCAACGGATACAGAATTCCAGGTTGAAAATCCTTTTTCATCTGAGTTCTGCACACTTCGCTCCACTGTCTTCTAGTGTCCAGTAACGTTCTTGAGGAAGAGAACACCATTCTCCTTCCCTTTCCTTTGTTTGTGGCCCCTTTCTCTGGGAGCTCTTGGGCTCTGCTCTGGATCTCCACTGATAATAAATTTCACAATGATGTGTCTTGGTCTCTTTAAATTTATTGTTCCAGGCATGTGATGTACCATACAGTACAGAGACTTGGATGCTTCAGCCCTCGGTTATTTTCCTGTATTATTTCTTTGATAATTTCTTCTGTTGTTGTTTCTGTGTTGAATTAATCCTTATACTTTCTTATCTTTTCTCTTCTTTTGCTATTTTTGTATTTTTGCTCTACTTTCTGAGAGAGTTCTTCAGTTTTATCCCTGAAATTCTCCACTGACTTGTACCGTTTTTAATATTCTATTTTTAATTTCTAAAAACTCTCTTCTCTAGTCGTTCATTTTATCGCATTCTTTTTACCATGAATGTAATATATTTTCTTCTCTTTCTGAGAATATTATAGTATTAAGAACTTTTTTCTTCCCTGTGTGGTCTCTTTCCAAGGTTCTTTTAACTGTTTATTATTTTAGCCTCAGTCTTCTGTGTTGGAAGCTTTCCTTGACTATTGTATTATCGTTTATCATCCTTTCCCACTAAAGAGTGAGGCACTAAAAGCCAATAGAAAGCTCCAGCGAAGTGGGGAGGAGAGTCAGCGATTTTGGTCTGGTGAGCTTGCTGTAGAGTGACTGCCTAGGGAGACCCTCACAAACGTCAGAACGTGTAGGTCTTTTCCTTGGTACCGTTGGGTTTCTTCTGGGAAGAGCACTCCCGTGTCTCGCCGGGGCAGGCCTGGGGCAGGAGGATACCCCTGGAAGCGTACACTCTGGCAGCAGAATGCAGGGAGGCAGTCGGGGCAATGGTGGGTACCTTACAGTCTGAAATGCTGACATGCTGATTCTCACTGTGTTCCTTTCGTTCTAGAGCTTCAGCTCTGCCCTCCTGTACGTACAGTGTTCTGAGTCCTCTCTCCAGTCAGTGTTTCTGAGTTTAGAGTCTCTCTGGTGTAGTTTGTCCCGAGAATAAATCTCCTCTTTCTTCTAGGGATGGGGGTAAGTACCTGAGGGTCTAGACTCTCAATGTAAGGCTTTCAGTCCAACCCCCCTTGTTTAAATCAATGTCTCAATTCTTAGAAATATGTCCTTATCACAGCTTCCATCTGAAAATTATGGAAAATTCACAGCAGGACCTAAAAATCTTGCTGTGTCCCCACTGGCTTGGCTTTGAGAGTGGGAAAGATGCTGGCCACGCACGGAGAATGATGATAGAACGTGTGAGAGTCAGGGTGCGAACGTTAAGGGAGAGCTTCCCTGAGCGTGCGGGAGGCAGCACTGGGCCTGAACAGTGGCTGTTAGAGCGTCTGGTGGACCCGGGATAAATACGCTGGATCCCCAAGACAGAGAGTGAGAACGCTCGTCACTGTAAGCGTAACACAGACGGCTTTACTTTCATACATTTGTGTTAAGGAATTTCCTCCAAGGATTTACTTTCAGTGCTTGGTTTGGCAGGACAGTTACTAAAATTGGGAACTATACAGAGGAGATTAGCATGGCCCGTGTGTGAGGGTGACCAGTAAATTTGTGCCATATTTTACATTTTCAAAGAAATTAACTCAAAATTGATCAAATACCTAAACATATGAGCTAACACTATAAAACTCTTAAGAAAAAAATAGAGGAGAAAAGCTTTATGACATTGGATTTACAGTGATTTCCTGGGCATGACACCAAAAGCATGGACAACAATGGCAAAAAGGAAGGGATAAGTTGGACTTCATCAGAATTTAAAACTTTTAATTCTGGCCACAGTAAAAAGAGTGAAAAGGCAGCCCACAGAACGGGACAAAATATTTGCAAATCATATATCTGATTACGACTGATATCCAAATTGTGAAAAGCACTCCTACAACTCAGCAACAACAAAAAACAACCTGATTAAAAAATGGGCAAAAGACTTGAATAGACATTTATCCAGAGAAGATATACAGATGTCCAGTAAACACATGAAAAGATGCTTAACATCACTAAGCATTAGAGAAATACAAATCAAGACCACAATGAGATACCACTTCACATCCCTTAGATTGGCTATTCTAAAAAAAAAGGGTGGGGGAAACAAAATAACAAGTGCTGGTGAGGATATGGAAATATTGGGCCCTTGTGCATTGTTGGTGGGGATGTAAAAATGATGCAGAAGCTGTGGAAAATAGTGCAGTGATTCCTCAAAAACGTAAATGTATAACGATCATATGATCCAGCAATTTCACTTCTGGAAATGTACCCCAAAGACGTGAAAGCAGGAGTTCAGAAAGATAGTTGTATATCCATATTCACAGTAGCATTATTCACAATTGCCGAAAGGTGGAAGCAGCCCAGGTGTCCATCCGGAGATGAATGGATAACAGAATTTGGTATATCCACATAGTGGAATATTATTCAGCCTTAAGGAGGTAGGGAATTCTGACACATGACGACAACATGGGTGAACCCTGGGCATTATGTCAAGTGAAATAAACAAGTTACAAAAAGACAAATACTGCATGATTCCACTTATATAAAGTTCCTAAAGAAGTCAGATTCACGGAGATGGAAAGTGGAATGGGGGTTTCCAGGGCTCCGGGTGGAAAGGATGGGGAAGTAGTTTTTAATGGGTACAGAGTTTTAGGTTGGGAAGTGAGAAGGCTTGGAGATGGATTGTGGTGGTGTCTGCACACCAGTGCGAATGTACTTAATGCCACAGAACCAAACACTTTAAAAAGGTTGAAATGGTAAAATTTTATGACAAAATGTTATGCATATGTACCACGATAGAAAAAAAATTTTAAATCAGGAATAGCCATTAAAAAGAAAAGATTTGTGTTCACAGATATTTCATCTCACTCAAATGTTCAAAACCATCTTTTTTTTTTTTTTTCTTTTGGCTGCGTTGGGTCTTCATTGCTGCGCACGGGCTTTCTCTAGTTGCGGCGAGCGGGGGCTGCTCTGTTGCGGTGCACAGGCTTCTTTTAAAATTTAATTTTATTATTATTTTTCAAACATCTTTATTGGTGTATAATTGCTTTACAGTGGTGTGTTAGTTTCAGACGTAGAGAATGGACTTGAGGACACGGGGAAGGGTAAGGGTAAGCTGGGACAAAATGAGAGAGTGGCATGGACTTACATATACCACCAAATGTGAAATAGCTAGCTAGTGGGAATGAGGTGCGCAGGCTTCTCATTGCGGTGGCTTCTCTTGTTGTGGAGCACGGGCTCTTAGGCGCGTGGGCTTCAGTAGTTGCGGCACGCGGGCTCAGAAGTTGTGGCGCACGGGCTTAGTTGCTCCGCGGCATGTGGGATCTTCCCGGACCAGGGATTGAACCCGAGTCCCCTGCATTGGCAGGCGGATTCTTAACCCCTGCGCCTCCAGGGACGCCCCCAAAACCACCTTAGTGCTTCCTCTCCCTTACTTTTCTTCATGACAGAATTCTCTTTGTCTCCTTTTTCCTAAATGCAAGGAAAAGAACTGTCTTCCCTCCTTTCCTGAGGCGTAACATCTTACTCCTTCATCCAGTTCCCTCACACAGGGGCCAGGCTCTGAACCCTGGTTGCTTGTCCGTAAACGTGAGGCCCTGTCACCGTCAGCTTCTTATCCCCTTAGTAAAGCCCAGCTCCGAGCTCCGTCCGCCTGAGGAGAATCTCCTCCCCCAGCGCTCTCCATGCCGGCCACCACCCTGTGCTCTCTGCTCCACATCTCCGAGTGCCCCCTCTTCTCAAAACGCTTCTCCACCGCACCTCCACTCCCCGTCCCGAGCAACCCTGAGACGGTCTTCTCAGGCCGAAGCCTCTGAAACCTGCTTACGGCAAACGGTAGCATCGCGTCCACGATCCCCCTAAAAGGGCCGGTGCTCACTGGGTACCAGATCCTGCGCACGAGAGCTGCCCCTCGGCGGCCCCCATGGCTCACGCTCTAGCCCGAAGCACCCCCTCTCTGTCTGCCCTGCCCTGCCGTGTGCATGAGCTCATTCAGAAAATAAAAGAAAACGAAGGAGCTGCTACAAAAAAAAACCATACTGTGAATTTCACAAACCGAATCAATTGTAAACAATTTGTGAATTTTACGGTTGTGGAAACTTACAACCCAGGCGTTGGCGCCCAACTGCCAGAAGGCCTCCCTGACTCTCGGTAAGTGCAGGGTGCGGGGTGCAGGGTGCAGGGCTGGCCCCGCGGCGCCTGGGGCTTCATCCGGCCGGGCGAGAGAGCACCCAGTGGCCTCGGGCCTCAGCGGGGGGCCTGGTGTGGTCAAGGAGCCTGCATTTCATGTTACACTGACTCCCCGGAACGGCTGAGAGAAGGAAGGGAATCCCGCCTGCTCCGGTGGAACCGAGCAAGGCCGGGGAGAAAGCGGTTCGCCGTAGTAACCTGAGTGGGTCCGTAGCGGAGGACACAGGTGCTGGGAGATGAGCTTTGAGCCCCACACTTTTCAGGCCGCAGTCAGAGCTATTTGATCGCCCTCTGTGCTCCGTCAGGCAGCCTCATCTCGTCTTCTTTCCGGGCCCTTCATCCACCTGATCGGTCCTCCATACCGCCAGCCCCTCACGCTCTGAAAGAGGCTCAGTGCGCGTACGAGAGTGTGCACGTGTGTGCACGTGCGTGCGTGTGCGTGCGTGTGTGTGTGTGTCCCCTCTTTTCACCTCTCCCCCTCCTTCCTTCCTTCATTCCCTTGGAATCCGTTACTCCCCTACAGGTCCTTCTCCTTCCGGAAAACGTGGTCTTCTCGGTGCCCCCCCCCCCCCAGCATTCCTGGAATCTGCTGAATGGTTTATTTGGGGAGAAAAATGTCTAAATTCGAGATTGGCTCAAATTTAGATGACGTTTATCCGTGCACGTGCAGCTTCTGCTGGCTGAATTTCGAGTCTGTGTGCAGCATATTGTCTAGGATGAATGTTTTTCACCTTATTATTAAAAATCTTTAAATCCCGGTTTCCATCTGCATAAAAATGTGGCTGCTGATCTCAGAAACGTTTGTAATCTGCGTGTCTCCAAGCCTCACCAGTTCTGAGTGTGAATAAGGGCACACAGTACCTGTTACGGCCCGTCAGTGCACACGGTGTCACCGGCTCCCAGCCCCAGCGCTTGCCGAGGTGCCATTTTACTCCCATCTCATTCTCTCCTGATGCCCGCTGTCCTCCGGGCTGCCAGCCTCTGCTGCATGTGTGGGCCTGGGCTCCTGCCAAGGGCCCACCATCCTGCTGGTGCGGCCCCAGAGCTCCCAGTTCATGCAGATCTCTGCTCCTCTGAGCTGTGCAGGGAAGAGCAATCGCCCCTGGTGTTCTGCTGGCCTTCTTGCTGGGCCGGGGAGTCCCTGGAGCCCCAGAGCGGCGCCCATGGCATTTACACACACGCTCTCTTCTTTGCCCATCACTCTGTACGCAGAACAAGGACTCCCACAGCCTTAGATCCTGGGCTCGATGCAGCTAGTCCCAGCAGACTCCTGTTTCATTAATGTGACAATTAATGGAGTTCTCTCACGGCCCCCAAAGGTCCCCTTTGTGATTCAGTTCCTGTTTTCCCTGCTGTGACAACCAGCCTGTTCGTGCCTGTAACGCAGTGCTGGACGTGATCTCAGTTCCACGCAGGGAGAGGCCTGGTCAGTGCAGTGAGATGTCGCCTGCCCCACCTGCCCTGGCTTTTCAGGGGCAGCCACCCTTCTACCGACCTTTCACGTCTGTCCTTCTTCTGTAGTCTTCACGGTTGAGTTTCAATCCCTGTCTATTCCTCTTATTTTAGAAAGAAACTTTGGCTCTGGTCTTTTAGACACAGTTATCATTGGAGTGTCCTAAAATGTTAAAGGAATATGTGATCTGCCACGTGGGGCTGGAGGCCAGAGGGCTCAGGAAAAGCAAAGCTGTGGATGCCTCCACCTCCAGCCCCGCCCGGCCTGGTGGTTCCTGGCACTCCTGCCTCAAGGGCTCTTGGCAGATTGGAGGTGGCCTGCAATAGGCCGTATCCGTGGCCCTCCATCAAGCCCATAGCTCGACTTGGATACGAGGAATGCCCTGTGACTGGTCCGATACTGCACGGGAAATACCGAAACTGAGACTACACCACTAGTCATCCAACTCCAGCATTCTCTCCGTTTTGTGTTTTTGTTTCCACACAACTCTAATTACTCAAAATGTTAAGCTGATGGTTTCACGGGTGCATATGTATATCACAATTTATCCGAGTGCTTCGTTGTGTCAATTATATCTTCGTTAAGCTGTCTTAAAATAATTCATATGTTATGGGACTTTTTTTTTTTTTTTTTGCGGTACGCGGGCCTCTCACTGTTGTGGCCTCTCCCGTTGCGGAGCACAGGCTCCGGACGCGCAGGCGCAGCGGCCACGGCTCACGGGCCCAGCCGCTCCGCGGCACGTGGGATCTTCCCGGACCGGGGCACGAACCCGCGTCCCCTGCGTCGGCAGGTGGACCCCCGACCACTGCGCCACCAGGGAAGCCCCTATGGGACATTTTAATCCGAGATATTTATTACATATCAAAAGTCATCCTCTCACCAATAAAGCATCCTAGAATCTGTACATAGGACTTAGATTTAGAAATTATTTGTAATCGGTTGTTGTATGATTTTTCACTTCAGACATGTGACCTCAGCTTTCTTGTTAGTTGCTTACGCATCAAAGGTCAGACGAGCAACACAGAGACCCGTGAGCGCCAGGTAGCGGTTGCGCGCACACAGATGTACCTGCAGGTCCTGGGTCTACCCCACTGCCCCACCCTGCTGTTACTGGCGTGGCGAGGGCTGGATGAAACTTTTCAAAGGACTGATGTTTGGCCTGGTTCTGGTCTTATTTGCTCTGGCGATCTCTGTCTTCAGCCGCCTCTGCTCCTTTCCGCAGCCCTTTGCCCTTTTCCCGACACACAGCGCCCAGCTCTCCCGCCCGTGACGTTCGGTGGTCAGCACCCCAGGAATCTTCCTCAACGACAGCAAACCTCATGACCCTGTGGACAGAGACCAGACTGAGCCCGACATCGCCCCGTGACACACTTCTGAATCGAACCCCCTGTGTCTGTAGCGCCCCAGCACGCTGCCGTTCTCCCAGCGAGAACGAGGGCACCACGTGCTCCACGCGTGTTCAGTAACTGGGAAGATTCCCCCAGCCGTTCCCCCTCAGCTGCCAGGTCAGCCCTGCGGGAGTGAACCAGCATCTGGGCGCGCGAGGCGCAGGAGGTGTGCTAGGAAGGTACGGTTCCCCAGAATCTGGACACAGAGGGCACTCCTCACTTGCCCCTTCGTGGTTTTGCTGCAGCGCTGGGCCCTGGAGGCCGAGGCTCTGGAAGAGTGGCCCCAGCCTTGTGAGCCGCGGTGGCGTTCACACTGGGACAGCTCTGTCCTTTGGAAGCACCGAGGCCCCGGGCACTTCCCACCGGACCATGGGAACTCTGCCCCCATCCCTTCCCCTCTAGAGAGCTTTTCAGATTGCACATGAGGGAGATGAAGCCGCTCGTTCTAATTTATTTTCAAGAAAAAGTGAAACCTTTATTATTAAAAGTCACATTTACTGTTACACGTTACTTCCAATAGCAGAAGAGCTTAAGTTGCAGACTGACCCAAGCCGCTTCGGTATTTTCGAAACCAGGCTCTTAATGGAAGATGCCCGTGGGCCCCAGTAGTTAGAGCTGGGTGACGGGTACAGGGTGCCTTTCCTGTCTCCCCACTCCACGGGTATCTTGTGGATGAAGTAAACGTCAGACCGAATCCTGCACCTGAGACGAGCCTTTGTCAGGGAACGGGCACACGGGGACACACAGAGACAGTCACTTACCTGTGGTTGGAGACTTCCCGGGAGCGCCCGCTCCTGGCGCTGAGGGCTCTGCTCCTGTGGGCGTTCTGCTGGCCTCTCATGAGATGTCCACGCAGGAAAGGTCAGTACTGTTCTAGCAGCAGCATTCAGCTAACCTTTGAGTCCCACCAGACCGGCAGCTCCCAGAACTGGAAAGAATTGCTGGAGTCTTTTACCTTCTTCATATCACCGTGCAGAACCCCAAATCTTCTAACCAGTTCATCCTTCTTGAACTCCCCTCATTTCACCACTGAGATGCCATATCTATACCCATTATTCTGATGACAGACCCTCTAGTATGACCAGCAGTCAGGACAGCTGACGAAGCCATAGCGGCCACCTGCGGAGTGTGAGATTTTGATGCTTCTTTCACGTATTAAACACTCTTCTGAAGTGCGTCATTGATCAGGGTGTCCAGACGCCCCCACTACCTACCCCAAGGGTGTAGATTAAAACTGCCCAACGACTCAACATCGCGCTGTCTATACTAAAGGCTGTCAAAGTGAATTACAGATAATATAACACCAACATCACCGTGTCACAAGCATGCATCTGAGACCCAGGCCTGATGAAGGAGCAGCACGATTTCTGGGTTCCCAGAGAGGTTTGTAGCTGAGCTGGACGTAGGTCAGCATCGTGCTACACGAGCGTGTTAGTCTAGCTCTTCACCCCCCGCCTTCCGTCGCGCCCTCATCTCATCTCCTGACCCACCAGGACACACATAACACTCACATTCCCTACGTTTTGGGTCCTATTGGAGGCGGCAGACAGTGCAGGCTGACCTGATATTGCCTTAGGAAAACCTGCCGAATCGAGTCTAACTCCTAAAGCCACCTGCGGAAAGCTAACCCTCAGAGTCCGCTGTATATGACCGGAAGCAGGGTGTTCTAGCCAGTGTACGTTTCTGACCGTGACAGCTTGAATCCACAGTTTGGCGCGCTGTGTGTGTGTGTGTGTGTGTGTGTGTGTGTGTGTGCGCGCACGCGCTCCCGTATCGAGGGGCATTTGCAGCCCCGCTCAGGCTGTGTGAAGGACCTTCCTGGGATCGGAGACTCCCTGGGAGAGCTCCGCTCCTGACTATGACAGCGCGTCTCACTAGCAGTTGACATTAACGCCCTGCCCTGTCGTTCTCTCCAGCCAGCTGCCTCCCCTTCACACTTAAAAGTGGGAGCAGAGGACCCGCTTTGCTGACACTGAGAAGCAGGCCAGACACCCCGGAGCAGATGAGCAATGACCCAGCAGAAGGCAGCCTGGACTCCTGCAAAGCAGCAGGTACAAGGAGAGCCCCGCTGGGACGTGCCCCCTCCCTTAAGGCCGTCTCTGCCTCCCTGATCATCCCTCCTCATCCGAGCAGGGGCTTCGTGGACAGGGGCCAAAACAGCTGCCCGTGATCGGGAAAGATACGGCCATTCTCGACGTCAGACTAGTTCCCAGGGACACAGAGGCAGTGTCGCATGAGTTTTCTAAAACACCTGTACGGCTTTTTTCTCTTTCACTTATTTCTCCTATGTTTGAGGATTTATTTGACCAGTATACTTGCTCCTCTCTTTTTTGTAAGTCAGATCAGGCATCTTCTTGATTGAGTAGACGGTGAGATGTCTGGTTCTGGTGCTGAGGGGACCAGCCGGAGTCATGAGAGGATGTATGGTATGTGAACCTATTGCCCCAGTTGAGGTCTCCTAGAGAGAGATGCCAGTAAATAGCTGGGAAGTGAGCCCTGCAGCCTCCGGGATAGGGCAAGTGGAGACGCCACCGGCAATGGCTGAGAGGAGGAGGAAGGCCAGGCACATGGTGGCCCAGAGGCCAAGAGGCGGAAACATTTCAAGGAGAAAGCAAGCAACGGTGACAGAGGCCCCGGGAAGTTAATGGTGGAGTTGGCAGTGTGGACTCCAGGTGGACCTTGGGGAGAGCTGTTCCGCGCAGGGACAGGAGGAAGGCCTGAGGTCCCGGGGCAGGACGGCTGGAGGGGGACGGGAGGCAGCAAGTGTGGGAAGCTCTTACAGGGGGTTTCGTTTTATAGAACAAGGAAGTAGGGTGATAAGCTGGCAAGGGAGGTAGGGCTCAGAAGGCTTTGTTTATTTTGTGTATTTTTTTTTTTTAAACATGGGGCAGGGCAGATTGATTGAACCTATCAGTAGCAAATGTGATCATCCTACAGCCAGGTGGAGACTTTCTCCTATCTGTGGAAGTCTCCAAAGCAAAATCAGTACCTTTTCAGCCTTATCGTAGGAAAAAGGCTGCTCATCCTTTCAGTCAAGAGACCTTAAAGCAAAAACAATGCCAGGAAGCTGTAGATAGACAGACAGATACACACACACACACACACATACACACACACACACACACACGCAAATTCAATTCCAATGTCAAATTCAGTTCCAGTGGGGAAACCAATAAGAGCATCTTTACATTTTTGGGTAGCCACTTGCCCTATGTGGCTACTGTAATTTAAATTTGTCAAAATTCAGTGAAATTAAGAACTCAGTTTCTCAGTCAAACCACCACGTTTCAAGTGCTCAATAGCCATATGTGGTGAGCGGCTACTTAGGGAAGAGCATAGAAGTGGACTTGTTCCACAGTCACTTTCTGTTGGGTAGAGGCTGCCGTGAACCCTAAGGGAAAGAATATTCTTAAAGAAAGATTGGCCTAGAAGAAGAGGACATATTTGTTGGAGAAGGGAGCAAAGCAAACTGAGAAGGGATTTGTCAATTCTGAATAAAATGGAAGAAAAACATAATGAAAGCAGGGCCATGCATTTGAAGAATTAGGAGACATGAAATCATAGGTTGCTCATGAGAACGGAAGAGGTGAGCACCAAAGTGACAGCTACTAACAAGAGTTTATTCTAAGAGAAAGAAATTGAATGCAAAAAATCAGTACACATATAGTAAAGGCAGCCCCAACAATTATATTTCAGTTTTTTATTTGTAATTCAATTTTTTGCAACTCAGAACAGGATTCCCTTGAAACTGAGATTGTTTAATAATTCACAGAGGAGCTTTCTGTCCCCCCACCCCATGGTGTCCTTGAACGCTGGGCTTCTTAGCACATTCAGGTGTGACTTCTGAGGCTTAGAGAGGCTAGTTTCCTAAAAGACGGGAGGACATGTGGAAGGTGGACCTTTGAGTCCTGGCTCAGTGCTCTCTCTGGGATCTTGGTGGGCAGGGGCCCTGACTGGAGTCTGGGCACCCCGAGACTTGGCTCTGAGCAGAGAGGCGGGGTCCATGCCAGTCCCGTTTTGGAGCAGAATCAGGGCAGGGCTAGGGGAGCCGTCACTATGCAGCCTGGGACAGCCTGGCTCAAGGTCCAGGGACCAAAACATGGTATCTGATCATGATTGCTATTAGCACCCTTGCAGCTACCTTTGGGGTCAAATAGGAGTTCCTGGGCTTCCCCCTAGTAATGCCCATAATTTTAAGACTGCTATTTTCATGGAGAGATATTTTGTGTTTTAAACAACTGGCTTGAAATAAACTTCTGGATCTCAACTTTTATATGTTAACATTCCTAGTTAGGAATACAGCATTAGCATTTTTCAAAGACTTAAGCAAATTCTGAACTACTTACTTGATAAGGACAGCACTGGGGTTGAGGCTAAGAATAGTGTTCCATCTTTTGAAAAATCTGCTTTCCTTGAATGAAATCGTGTAAGACTGTTATTCATAAGTCTTTTTCTCCCTACACTCTCAATGGTAAATGAAAATAGGATTTTACTATCTCCTGATATTGGTTTCCAAAGGATCCTTTTATCGGGTAATGAGAACTAATTATTCGCCCAAGTTTGTTGCCCTTTTTGTCTTGGCTACCAGGAAGCTCCTAGAAAAACGAATTGATTTAATCACAGTCTTTGAAGTTTTCACGAGGAAGGTTTAACACTGAGGCCAAAGAGAGTTCTTGGAATTGAGTGAGAGAACAGGATGGGGGAAGGAGCAGTGACGCTGGAATCTTGACTCTGGTTCAAGCTCTGTCCTTAGCTAAGAAGGACCAGAAACTCGACTTGATCAGTTACCCTACATAAATAAGTATTTCTGTTGGGCAATTGACTATTATCATAAGTATTTATCAGAACACTAATTTATTTTACTTATTTATCTTTGGCTGCATTGGGTCTTTGTAGCTACATGTGGGCTTTCTCTAGTTGCGGTGAGCGGGGACTATTCTTTGTGGTGCACGGGCTTCTCATCGCGGCGGCTTCTCTTGTTGTGGAGCACGGGCTCTAGGCGTGCGGGCTTCAGTAGTTGTGGCACGCGGGCTCAGTAGTTGTGGCTCGCGGGCTCTAGAGCGCAGGCTCAGTAGTTGTGACGCATGGGCTTAGTTGCTCCGCGGCATGCGGGATCTTCCCGGACCAGGGCTCGAACCCGTGTCCCCTGCACTGGCAGGTGGATTCTTAACCGCTGCGCCACCCGGCAAGCCCAGAGCACTAATTTATTGACTTATAATGGCAGTGGTCACTGTGGTGACCAGAATCTTCCTGTTTGTAACCCATGGAAACCTCTTTCCTGATGTTGAGGTATCTAGGGAGCCAAAACACGAATTAGCAGTTTGCTTAGGATTAAGGCAAAGGGAAGTAATATCCCGAGGGATGTTTCATCCAAACCACAGTCATATCATTGCAATACTGTCGCTGCCCAGTTGAGAACATTTTTCTGGTGACAGGGATGCTCTTGCCTCTCAGACTTTATCTTTTCCCTTCTCGACAAAGCTAAGCACTACTAAAATGTGCTTTTCTGACACCACTGCACCGTGTCAGCCGTCCCTCCACATTTTTCAGATGCGTTTCTGTCGCTAGTGTTGTAAGGCTGCCGTACCAGGAGGGCGGCTGTGCCACTGGGAAGGTGATCAGTCCCAATACCTCCACGTTCCCGGAGGAGCGTGGCCCTGTCCACGCTTCCTTCTCTCTGGCAGTGCCTGTGCCATTATTGTAACCAGTCGGAACTCTTTTTTTGTGTGTGGGGGGGTGGAATTCACATTTTACATGCAAATAAATAAAATTTTCAATATTTAAATGAAGGGTTCATCATTAGCAAATGATTGCTTTAGTAACTGTCTTAATCCATCGGCAATTGTAATATTTTTAACGTTACGGCATCTTTTTAAAAAACAGACTCCGTTTTCACCTTTTATCAAAATTATCTAGTACCTAAATTATAATAGCCATCTTATATATCAAAAATCGGTAGCCAAAAGCTGTGTATGAATAATTTTCCAGCTGAAGGTCTACTTATTGTCAGTTGTATTTGACACCACATGATTCTGTAACAACAGACTATTTGAACAAATTCTTGAATTCCTGGCATCTTCCTTGCCACCCCAAGAAATATGTTTTAAAGACTCTTCTGGCCTTGGCACCATGCTAGGTGCTATGGGGAACATAGCCTAAAACAATCTCTGTACTTTACAAGTTTTTTTTTTTTTTTTTGTGGTATTGTGGCCTCTCCCGTTGCGGAGCACAGGCTCCGGACGCGCAGGCTCAGCGGCCACGGCTCACGGGCCCAGCGGCTCCGCGGCACGTGGGATCTTCCCGACCCGGGGCACGAACCCGTGTTCCCTGCATCGGCAGGCGGACTCTCAACCACTGCGCCACCAGGGAAGCCCCTAAAAGGTTTTATATTACAAACCCTTACAAGAATTCCAGAGTCCCGTCCTCATGGAACTCTCTCGGGAGCTGTGGGTGTTCCCAGGAATCTGGGTGGTTGACAGGTAGGTGCAGCATTGAGAGCTGGAGTTCTGGGCGCTGGTGATGCAGGAGAAGCCACCTGCTGTAGCATCAAGGTTTGTTGTGCTTTGCGCATGAGGACAGTAGGGTCTGCAGTGAGAAGGGGGTGACCGCTGAAAGGAGATGATGTAAAGGGCAGAGACAGAAAAGAGGAGAATGAGGGGAAGTCATGGATGTATGCTCTAATTGTATATTTGCTTATGGGCTATTATCAATTGATGATGGAATTCATTTGTTATATCTTTCTATACCATGGCTTTTTTTCCCCCTTGACCAAAAGCATGAGATGATGAGATGTATAACAGGAAAGATGTTTTGGTTTATCTGTTTGGTTTTGCATCTCTTCGTGTGTTTATTTTAATCTCTCACTGTTCTCCAGATCTACAAAAAGGGATATTTTCTGTTCAGCGAAGCCTGTTCACAGAACCTGATCATCAGGGCTTTTTGCTGTGGATCAAATCCCATTGATTTTTTTCCCCCTCTTAATGGCCAGTACAGTCGTGAATTTGCAGGTGTGACGGTAAGGACAGAAACGCCTCTGAGGAGTGGTAGTGGTGACAGATATAGGATACGACGTATGTAAACCCTGTGTGAGCTCTTCTGGGAAAGGACACTGTGCAAAGAAAGCCAGGGTTGCAGGGGGGTTGTAGCATCCCTTGCGTTTCTGCTGTAGCTCTCCTTGAAGTCATCTCAGCCTCACCCCCTCCCCTGGCAGGCAGGCAGTGGTGGTGCTGGTTGACTCATAGTTTCAGTGGGTGCTCCTTGGCCTCTCCTCCCTTTCTTTCCCCATCCCCATGCTCCTTTCCCTGTCCTCGAAGGAGCGCGCGCAGGCCCCTCCAAAGCTGTTGGCGTCGTGCGCGTCTGTTCGTCTGGTGGTGGGTATTGTCCAACACCCACAGCGTTTGCTGGCCCAGAGCCTGAGCACTCGAGCCCATTCCCAAACGTATATAGAATTCCTCCGTTAGGGACAACATATTGTGTGTGACACCGCTGCAGCTCAGTTTACTCCCTCCTCAGTGAACATGTGTGAATACGCTTGGGTGTGTGTGCAGCAGCCTTGAAAAATGTGTGGGGAAAGAAAATGCTAGAAGCTGTGTTTTCCACGACTTGACTACCCTGGTAGCCACTTGTTCCACCCATTCTTCCTGGTGATCTGACTTTGTGACTTGCAAAGCCACATCCTTACTGCCGAGGGACTAGCTACCTCCACTCCTTCTTAGAGAATCTCAGGGGATGTGAAAACAGGAGAGACAGGCTGGCTGGTCCCTGGCTGGCTTCTCAGCCCCGCACCATCCCGTAGCCATTGGTGAGGGTCGGAGGCGAGGGGCGCCCGCTGTTGGGAAGGAGTGATGGTTAGGAGGTGCCGAAGGGAAGGATGGAGACGGGGAGCCGGGAGGTCCCAAAGGAGGCCAGCGTACGTTTTCTTGCTTTTGGCCTGAGCCCCAGAGTCACAGAGCTGAAGAGCAAGGTGCATGCTCCTCGGAGTAATTCAGCAAATCGGACGGAGTTTCTGAGCTTTCAGATGCGTAATGTTTCTCATCTTTGTTCTCAAAAGAGAGCGTCAGATCCATCTCCGCGTTCCTCTAACTTCACATCTACAACGACTTTTGAACTTACTTTCTGAAAGCCTTGAGCTGATAGTCTCTGCTCTGCTTTGTGTTTCTTTGGAACTGACGGAGGGGGAACGTGAATTAACAGCAGGAGTGAGCACAAAAGGAGCCCAGTTGTGTCTTATGCTCGTGTTCTTTGTGTGGCTTTGCCCACAAAACCCTCGTATGGCTCCTCAGACCTGGCAGAGTGACACCCGTGGTTTTGTCCCACTTGCCGTCCCTGGATGTGGGTAAAGCAGCAGCTGCATCAGCTCGGCGTCCCAACCACAGCCCTTCTCCGCCACGTCGCTTCTCAAGGGCGGCCTGGACCGCACACCGGGTAGAAGACAACGTGACTGCAGAGTCCGTGCCACTCTAACGGAAGTAGGGAGTGACTGCAGTTTTGTCTTATTAAAAATAATTGTTTGCAAGTTTACAAACCACTCCAGGATCTGACCTTTGCCACACAGCACAGTCTTCCCTTCTCCAGAGCGAGCTGTTCTCGAGTTGGCGAGGTGTGTGCGCTTCGCCCCCAAGAGACGCTATATCTCGTTTTCGCTGAGACGTAATTTCAGGTCGCACAGCAAGCGGAGGAGCGTTCTGGTGGCCAGAGCTCCGCTGCGGTGGCCTCTCTTGAGTCTGCTCACGTTCAGTATGTGACCTTTCCCGGAGCCAGTCCGGGGTCTGAGAGGTTTCATCTTGTGTCGTAAGAACATCAGAGCCCCTGTGTGCATTCGGTTCTGGCAGATCAGATGGTGAGGGCGCATTACCGTAACTCCTCAGATGACGCGGGAAGGCCCGCGATCTCGCGGGCCGAAGGCCGGCTGCCAGCTCGGCTTTTGCTCCGTGCAGAACCGAGCCTGCCTTTGTCCCCTTCTGCTTCTCGCTCCTTTGAATTGTGTAACGCTTGCCAGCTTAGCGCGTTTGTGAATGTGCCACGTGCTGTCACTCTCCCATGGCAAAGATGGTTGATCTCAACGGTCTACGTCTTGACCCTCAGATAGGTTTCTGAAGTGCTACGGAGCGTCTCTTGTGCGTGCGTGTGGGCCCCGCATGGCACCGTTGCCCCGTTTCAGTGTGTGACCGCTGCTCTCCAGGTTGTGGAGGGACGCTGCTGGCCCACGAGCCCGAGATTAGAATCGAGCCCTTAGGGTCGGCTGTGAGGTCCTCACTCCGGCAAAAAGCCCATTGACGTCAGCAGCCGGGGGACGTGGTCTAGTTTCATTGTAAGTTAAAAGTGTTCACCATCAGAAGGAAATAGAGAAAGGGCAGGTGCTTTTAGAAAACTGGTTTTAAAAAATGAACCCGTTCTCTGCTTTGCGTGGTTTTTCCTTTGCACTTTACTGCACACGGAGTTTATCCTTAAGCAGACTCTCTGTCTCAGGGCCTGTTCTGAGCTCACACAACCCGACCCTGACTTTGAGGCAGCTCTATCCATCAGGGGCTCAAACATTGTTTGCCTCTTGAAGGAAGGCTA
Organism: Kogia breviceps; assembly: GCF_026419965.1. NCBI lineage: Eukaryota > Metazoa > Chordata > Mammalia > Artiodactyla > Physeteridae > Kogia > Kogia breviceps. The sequence goes on along the minus strand of NC_081322.1, from coordinate 88,542,822 downwards.
GACATACTCTAACGTGGCTGGGGGGGCCCTACCTACCTCCTGACCTCCCCTCTGACACCCGAGGCTGCAGCACCCAGGCCCAGACGGCCCCAGGGTTCCCTTGCACAGCTCCCTTGTAGCACGTGAGGGTCCCTCCACGTGTCTAATTTCTCCTCCCTCAGTTTATCCAACAGTCATTCCTCAGGCCTCATCTCGAGCCTGTAAAGTCTTCCCTCACCCCCACTCCAAACACACACCTTCTCCAGGAAAGCTGATCGTCCTCCCCTCCAGGTACCGGCGTATCTTTCTTTCACATCTCTTGGTAGTTGGGCAAATACTTCCATCAGACTCCTCTCCAGACTGACCTTCCTGACGGCAGAAACCCTCCTATTTACTTCCGTATCCCCAGCACCTACTGCAGTGTCGGAACATGTCAGAAATTCAGCAAAACAGTTTTTGTGGAGACAGCGAAAGCGGCATGTAATCCAAGCTGGGGCTGGCACAGAGCTGCCAAGTGGTCAGAACCCTCCTGGAAAAGCACAGAGGACAGCAGCGGTGGCCCATTCTGTCTGTGGGTTTTCGGTGCTGAGCACAACCCGAGCGCAAAGGAGACGCACCTGTGGAAGGCATGGAGTCGCTGGAGACCGAGTTGGGTCGTTTGCCTCAGCAGGGCTGGACAGGTGGCCCTTCTGTAAGCTTTCCTTTTCCCCAGGAATTCACGCCCAGGCATCTGAAGTCGGGGCATTTTGTTTGAACAAGATCTCTCTCCTTCTGTGTCTATCAGTAGAGCCATGGTGTGCTTTGTAACTGATCTGTTTGTTCTAAATGTGCAAGGCATTTAACTGGGGTACTGCTACCTATGAGGCACAAAAGAATCTGATATTGCGAATAGGACCTCTGTCTTTGTTCTCCTAATTATCCTACTGACAGAATGCAGGTATCAGGCATAAGTTGAATATCCTACAGTTTCCCAGCCAGTGCTGCCGACGAACCTGCGTAGATAAACCCTTCAGTTGTCTCACTTTTTCTCATTGGTGCTACCTATAAAATCATCTGCATGATAGCTTTATCCTCTAAGAGACAAAAATCGTGTGAACATTAAATTGCACCTTTTTCTTCAGAGGTTCTCCTAAGGATACAAGAAACCTAGTGAGTTGCATGATGTGTATGTTGTTTTGACATCAGAGATAAGCTGATGGTGAAATACTTCCGGTGACGGTAGACTTGGCAAATACTCTTACCACTGGCACTTAGAAGATGAGATTTCATTCCAATCATGGTAAACTCTGAGCATTATCTTTATAAATAAAGTAGGTATAAAACTGCTTAGGATAGACCATGTAATCTGCAGCAAAAGTTAATTTAAATTCAAATCTGACTTTCGAATTCTCTTCAGTCCCCAATCTACACAAATATTGGGTAATGAATGACATTTTAATCCCCCCCTCTCCCAATTCTCTAACATCTGTATGATGTTACCTGCAAAAAGTAAAGGAAAAGGACATGCTGTGGATGTGCTAATGTTGGGAGACACTAAGAGAGGTGATATTTAAAAATAAAAAAGCTTTCTCGAGGTATAATTTGCCCATTTGAAGCGTGCAGTTCGACGGTTTGGGGCATATTCATAGATATGTGCGACCGTCACCACTGTCAATTTTGGAACGTCTTCATTACTTCAGAAGGAAACTGCATGCCCTTTAACTCTCACTCCCTAACCCTGGCCCCATCACCCTCCCACGTCCAGAAGCAGCCGTAGATCTACTGTCTGTCTCTATAGATCATCCTGTTCTGGACTTTCAAAGGAAAGGAGTCACATACTATATGGTCTTGTGCAACTGGCTTCTTTCACTCGGCATACTGTTTTCAAGGTTTATCTGTGTTGTAGCATGTGTCAGTGCTTCACTCCTTTTTATGGAAAAATAATATTCTGTTTGATGGATATACCACCTTTTGTCTCTTCACTCATCAACTGATGGACATTGGGGTTATTTTCACCTTTTGGCTATTGTAAATAATGCTGTTATAAACATTTGAGCTTTGTTGATTTTCTCTATTGTTTTTCTGTTCTTCGTTTCATTAATTTCCACTCCAATCTTTATGATTTCCTTCCTTCTGCTTGCTTTACGTTTAGTTTGCTCTTTCCAGTGTCTTAAGGTTGGAAGGGTAGGTTACTGATTCGCAGTCTTTCTGCTTTATTGATTGTAGGCGTTTACAGCTATACATTTCCCCCTAAGCACTGCTTTAGCTGCATCCCATAAATTTTGATATGTTATGTCTTCATTTCATTCATCTCAAAGTATTTTCTGATTTCCTTTTTAGTTCTTCTTTGACCCCTTGGTTGTTTAAGAGTGTTGTTTAATTTTCATCTATTTGTGAGTTCTCCAAATTTCTCCATGTTGTTGATTTTTAATTTTATTCCATCGTGGCCAGAGAACATACTTTCTATTATTTTTATCTTTTAAAATTTGTTCTTTTATGGTCTAGCATATGGTCTATCCTGGAGAATGTTCTGTGTGCTCTTGAGAAGAATGTGTTCTGCCGTTTGGTGGAGTGTTCTGTAGATTGAGTTGGTTTATGGTGTTATTCATGTCTTATATTTCCTTGTTGATATTCTGTCTCATTATATCCATTATTGAAATTGGGGTATTGAAGTCTCTAACTATTATTGTTGAATTGTCCTTTTCTCTCTTCAGTTCCGTCTGTTTAATCCATTTACATTTAATGTTATTATTAATATAGTTGGATTTAAATTTTTTTTTATTTTATATTGGAGTATAGTTGATTAACAGTGTTGTGTTAGTTATAGTTGGATTTAATTCTGCCATTTTACTTTTGTTTCTATGTATCTCATGTCTCTTTTGTTTCTCTATTTTTCCTTGACTGCTTTCTTTGACATTGTATAATATTTTCTAAAGTAGCATTTTTTTTTTTTTTTCGATATGCGGGCCTCTCACCGCTGTGGCCTCTCCCGTTGCGGAGCACAGGCTCTGGACGCGCAGGCTCAGTGGCCATGGCTCATGGGCCCAGCCGCTCCATGGCATGTGGGATCTTCCTGGACCGGGGCACGAACCCGTGTCCCCTGCATCATCAGGTGGACTCTCAACCACTGCGCCATCAGGGAAGCCTGGAAGTAACATTTTAATTTCATTAATAATTTTTTTCATTCTATTTTTTTTTTCCGATTTCAAACCCCTCACTTTTTCTACTATATCAAGCCACTTCTCACATTTATGATTACAAGTAGTGTTCCCTCCATATGGCCCCAGTTCAGGTTGCCTGCCTTCTCCTTAGGTAGTTCCCCTTACTAGGGTTATTTATCCCAGTTTTCATTTTTTATAACACTGGGGAAAGGACTAGAATTTAAGGATTAACCTAAGTGTTTCAGTCGAGACAGGAGATTGCTAGCTAGAGCCAAGGGGCCTCCTGCTGTGACTGTTCAACCAAAGGTGCCTTAAGCAGCTAGTAATTGTTACTGAATGATCTCCCTGGTGTTCAGGTGAGGCATTCATAGCACCTAAAATTCAGTTAGGGGGAATTCCTTGGCAGTCCAGTGGTTAGGACTCCACATTTCCACTGCAGGGGGCACAGGTTTGATCCCTGATCAGTGAACTAAGATCCCTCAAACTGTGTGGTGCAGCCAGAAAAAAAAAAAAAAAAAGGTTAAAATTTAGTTAGGTACTAAGGAAATATTGGATTTTTTTAAAAATAATAGGAAGTTGGGATGTTTAAGGAAAAGGAAGGATTCACTTCATGAGTTTAATTCTACAAAGCCAAGCCTGAGGAATAAAATAATTCTCTGAGGTGCTTATTATTATGAAGGTTGATAGGAACCAATACTCACTACTCTCAGCAGGAATGGTAACTGAGTAAGACTGGAATGTTTTCTTTTTATCTTTACCCTGTAGTCACAATTAATTTTTTTTATTACGGTAAAATATCCATAACGTAAAAGTTACCATTTTAATCATCTGAATATTATTCCATTGTATGTGTATACCACAATTTGTTGACCCATTCATCCACCAGCAAACACTTGGTTGCTTCCACCTTTTGGCTATTGTGATTAATACTGCTAGGAATATGAGAGCACAGGTATGTTTCAGTCCCTGCTTTCACTTCTTTTTGGTATAAACACAGAGGTAGAACTGCTTAAAGTTTTGAGAAGTTGCCATGCCATTTTCCATAGTAGCTGCATCATTTTACATTTCCATCAGCCATTAACAAAGGGTCCAGTTTCTCCACATCCTTGTCAACATTTGTTATTTTCTTTTTGTTGTTGTTGTTTTTTACTTTAGTTTTTTGATAATAGCCATCCTAGTGGGTGTGTAAATTGGTCACTGTATTTTTGAGTTACTTTTTAGTGGTTGCTCTAAGGCTTACCATGTACATCTTAACTTATTAGAAGCAGCTTCAAATTTATACTAGCCTAAGTCCAGTGATATATAGAAATGTTACTCCTATATAGCTCTATTCCTTTCCCCCCTTTTGATGGTATTATTGTTATACATATTAGATTTATTATAATACAAGCCCAACAATATGTTCTTATAATTATTAATTTACAATCTGTCATCATTTCCTTAACAATTATAGCTTTTCCCCCACCTACTTCCTTTGTGCTGTATTGGCAAGTACATTATAGTTCTGTCACATTTTTTATGTTATAGGACCAAAAATATATATCTATTATTTTATATAATTATTTTATATAGTTGCTATTTTAGTGAGTTAAGAATCAGAAAAAATATGCATTTATAGTGTCTTTTATAATTATTTCTACTGGTTGTCCTTACTCACGTGGATTAGAATTATAGTCTTTAGGCTGAAGAATTCCTTTAGTATTTTTCATAAAGCAGGTCTGCTAGCAACAAATGATCTCAGTTTTCCTTTGGGAAAATTCTTTATTTTCCCTTTATTTTTGAAGTGTATTTTTGCTGGGTATAGAAGTCTTTGTTGACAGGATTTTTTCCCCTTTCAGCACTTTGAATGTGTTATTTGGCTGCCTTCTGGACTCCATTGTTCCTTCTGAGAAGTCAGCTTTTAACCTTTTGGGGTTCCATTTTATGCACTTCATTTTTCTCTTGCTTTTTTTCAAGGTTTTCTCCTGTCTTTGACATTCAGTATTTTTACTGTGATATGTCTATTTGTGGGTCTTTTTGAGTATCAGATTTGAAGTTCATCAAGCTTCCTAGGTGTGTAGGTTATTGGTTATAGTTTTTCCATAAATTGGAGACATTTTGGCCATTATTTATTTGAATATTTTTTCTTCTCTTTTCTCTCCATCCTTCCGGTACTTACATTATGTGTGTGTTGGTATGCTTCATGGTACCCCACTTTTCTATGAGGCTCTGTTCATTTTTCCTTTTCTTTTTTCTCTCTGTTCTTCAGCTTGCATAATCTCTATCAAACTATCTTCAAGTTTGCTAATTCTTTCTTCTGCGAGTTTATATCTACTGTTGAGCTCCTCTAGTTGATTTTTTATTGTACTTTATGACTCCACAATTTCTACCTGTTTTTTTTTTATGAATTTCTCTCTCTTTTCTGACATTGTGTATTTGATGTGACATTGTCATTATGCCTTCCTTTACGTCTTTAATCATGGTTTTCTTTAGTTCTGTGAGCAGATTTATAATGACTACTTTGGTATCTCCTATTAAATCTGACATCTGGTTGCTCTCACAGGCATTTTCTGTTATCTGTTTATTTTTTACTTTCCCTTCCTCCCCCACCCACTTCCTCAGTGTGTGGGTCATACCTTCCTGTTTCTTTACATGTCGCATAATTTTTTGTTGGAAACTGGATATTTGAGATAATATATGTAGCCACTCTGGCTCCTTGTCCTCCCTCTGCCCAGGGCTTTTGCTCTTGTATTTGTTTGCTTATTTGTTTAGTTATTTCTGGATTTTTTTTTTTTTTTTTTTTTTTTTGCAGTACGCGGGCCTCTCACTGTTGTGGCTTCTCCCATTGCGGAGCACAGGCTCTGGACACGCAGGCTCAGCGGCCACGGCTCATGGGCCCAGCCGCTCCGTGGCATGTGGGATCTTCCCGGACCGGGGCATGAACCCACGTCCCCTGAGTCGGCAGGCGGACTCTCAACCACTGCGCTGTGAGGGAAGCCCATTACTGGATTATTTTAGTGAAGCCTAGTGTCTCTCTCTCTCTCTCTCTCTCTCACACACACACACACACACACACACACACACACACACACACACACGTGCACACACACGCACACATGCACACATGCAATATATGCAGCATAACCCTCTTGACATCGCTCCTCCACTGGAGGCACAGCTACTCTGGTGTGCCCACAGCCGCCCTGGGTGACAGTGGTACTGGTGGGGCTCTCTTCCTGCTTTCCTTGACTAAAGAGTTGTTTAACTCCACTAATTGCATTGCTGGCTGATTGCTCAGTTGTTTTCAACAATGCCTAGGGATAGATTGATTTACAGACTGATCTAATCAAATTCTGGCTCCTTTGAAGGAAAAGTTTCTGAGGTCATGTTTGATATTCTAACCCTAGGAGGGCTCCCACCAGCGATCTTATTCCCCAGTTCTCTAAAGCAGGCTAGCCAGCCTACAGCCTAGACTGTCTCTTCCTTAAACCCACACATCTCCTCCCAGTTGCCTTTCACCACACCTCCATTGTTCTCGAGAGTGCCCTCAATCTTAAACTTGTCCAGTGAGATGGGTTCCTTCCTCTTCCCAGGAGACAGGAGCTATCTGTTTCACAGCCTGCTTCTGCTGGCAGGCCAGATCTCTGAACCAGGGCTCTGGGGCTGAGAGCAGGGACACTGGCTCTAGGGGCTGAGTGCTTGTAGGGGAGGAGAGGTAGACAGCAGCCTGGGGTCTTCTTAGCTCACCTTCCCTGGCATGGAACCGCCACCTGGCAGCTGGAGGAAGGGTGACTGAGGCCCAGTATTCTGAGCATGCTGTGTCCAGGGGAGAGCCCCCAGTCCATGAATGGAGTCTGGGCTGAAGAAGGAAGCCTCACCTCTCCACTCTGCTCATCGTGACTTTGCCTTAGCCACAGGGAGCTGGGGCAGGATAGGAAACGCTGAAGTCATCTCCCCTCCACCCCCGGGGCCCCGGGAGCTGGGGGGAGAGGGAGCCCTGCTGTCTTGACTGCAGCTCTCTGAAATGGAGTCTCCACCTCACTGAGCTGGAAGGAGAGAGTGAAGATGCAGTCTCAGTCCAAATATCACAGACTCTCTCAGTTCTTAACAAATTTCTGTAGATTTTCTTGAATAGATGTTTCTCCATTTGTTGTATGCTCTTAGGATCGTCTGTAGAGGCTTTAAGCATATGCCTTTTTGGTGTTTTTTTTTTTTCACACTTTTCACCAGTTTCACTGGGAGAGGAGCCCACAGAGCTCTTCACACTGCCAAGCCGAAAGTTGGTCTCTAAATGATGCACCCTTAGTATTATGCATACCATTTTTCTTAGGGGAAAAAACCCCTCATTTGTGTCCGTATATAGAAACACTGTTCACTTCAGGGGAAAATGTGTTACAGAAATGGGGCTGAAAAATAAACGTCACTTTCCTTTGACTTCATGTTCAAATAAGAGATTTACTCTTAGGGAGAAAAGAGTCCCATAATTAATTGAATGAAGGGCTATGGCAAATACGGGGGAAAAGCTGCCAACTGGTTAAAATTGTGGTTTTAGGGAGTTAACATTCTCCACGAGTAGGTTTTTGTTTCATTTCGGAGCCTGATTTTGTTCTGATTTTGTGTCTTTTCTTTACTGTTGGTGCTCCCTTCTCATCCACCCTGCGTCCCAGATAGTTAAAAAGCAACAAAACAAAACCTTACTGGGTGATATTTTGACTCAGAGAAGCTTCTAGCTCAACAGGCACTTGCAGTCCATGGCCTGCACTCTCCTCTTTTCTCGTAAGTGAGGAAATGCAGTCCTCAGGGGTAAGAAGCCCCTCACAGCCGTCATCCCTGCGTGCAGAGCCCTGGTCTCCCAGCCCGCCTGCGGCTCGCTACCCCACCTGTTGCTGTGACGGGACACTTTGGGGGTAGAGTCGAAGGGCGGTGAATCCCAGCCTTCAGCATTACCTGACTCACCAGTTTTGTGTATAGATCTGACCTCCACTCCACGCGGTGGCAAGTGACTCCCGACTTCTTCTCCGTGCCGCTCTGACCCCTTCATTCCCAGCATGCTGATGGATGGGGCTCCGTCACACTGCCTCGTAGCTGCTGCAGTGAAACGTGCTGCACAGTGACCTGAGAACTGATTAGTTACAAGGCTGAGGGTAATGTCAAAAAATTAAAGAATTTCCTACTTCCCTGATTTTGTAAGTTTGTCTCTGTATTTAATTAACTTGTAATGAGATATACCTGTGCACTGCCCGGGCCGTTACATAATGAGCCACCTTTCCTTCTGGTTTATGTTACATTTACAGTGCCTTGAATTATGTACACATTATCTAATACTGTTGTGCACAGATGTTGTGTGGTTTTGTGAGATGTTTCAACCTGGATCCATTAAAAGTAAAATATTTACTTCAAACTAGATTTATGAAATTCAGAATACATTTTAGAAAAATAATAAGTTGATTTCATATAGCTGTATTAGCCAGCAGGAAAAAAACAACTTTCAAAAACTTTTTTGAGCATTATGGGAACAGTAAGCATTATTTGAAACCCAAAAATTGCTCAACAAGGCCCCGTGAATGTATTATTTTGTGCCTTCTTGCCTGAAGTTAATTGGCTCCACAAAAAAATTAATTCCTGAGATCAGTTTTGTTGGTGCCAAGATATGGGGAATACAAGGCTGTCCTTTCAGATTGGCGACAATTATTCAACCAAATCAGGTTCTTAAAGCCAATACTACGTGACTTAGAGTACTTACAGGTTTTTAAATAATAGTAAAAAGAGAAACCATGATGGTGGTGTGGAATATTATACTTGGCTGCTATTTATATTCTAGAAAGTCACTGTAATTTTAAATGTTTCACTTAACTCAGGATTTCACACAATATTCTCCAGAATGAGAATCTGAGCTAACTGTTGCATAGATACCCAGAGTGAAACTCAACTCACTAAAGCCAGTGTTTCTAAATCCCCGATTCATAGATTCAACACTTAAAACAAATTAGGGGACGTAATGATTTTTTTTTTTTAATTAAAATGTGACACCTAGAACTGGTACATCTTTTAGGCTATTGATGGTTATCTAGACCTATTCCATCCTCTCTGTGACGTTAACAAAATAAGAGAGGAACCAGTTTCCTGCGAACTATAAATATTCTGCGGGCATATCTCTGCAGCACAGCCACTATGGATTTAGTTGGAACTCACAAATAAAACGCAGTACTCCACTACTTCTGGTTGTATTAGACGACACTTTTTATTCTGTTAGAAAAGGAAAGATTGAAAGTATGTGGTCAAAAGTGCTCTGGTAATTTCTAAATATGAATTTTCTCCCAAATGCAAAATCTGTTTGCAGGATTTGTTTGTGTGCTGTATGTGTTACTGTGAAGGAGAAAACGCTTTCCGGGCTGAGGGTTTAAAGAAGAGCACTTCTCTAGGTATGCGTAACCCCTGGAAGTTTTAGCCAAAGGGCGATGGAAGGACAAGCAGCAGAGAGAGGACAGTGGGGTCCTGTTGACAGTGCTCGTGAGGTGTGTGCCCCCTGGGGACAGACAGGATTCCCGAGCCAGCGACCCAGAAGCCGGCGTCACTGCCCCAGGGAGCAGTGGTCTTGGTAATGCGGCATTATCGGGGTACAGGGCACGCCAAAGGCCCAGTCATAATCTTGTCCTCATTCACAGATGCCCCAAAGGGTGGGAATGCCTTCTCCTCTTCAAAGCACAATGGTCTGCTACAAAGTTCTGCCCTAAAATGTAGGCTAAACCCTTTGTCCCACCGGCTTCCGGCATAACTGTGGATCTGAATATAAGGAGAGCTTGGCAGGTGCTCTCCCGGCACCAAGCGCCTCTACAGTCTCACAACAACACTCTATGAGGCAGGGATTCATGACCATCTCTCCGTAAAGGCAGATCCATCTGGGGTTGGAGCTGGGTATGAACCTGCGTCTTCCTGTGTCGAAATCCGCCTTTTGCCGTCACAGCTCATCACCTCCCTGCATTTTTGCAGGAGCGGAGTCTGGTGAACACAGCACGAAACTGCTCTGGGCTCTGGACTGGTCTATATTTGAGGGTCAGTCCTGCCACTCATTAGGTACTTGTAACAATTGTATCTTTTAACTTAAAATTACCGAGCAAAGGGCACCTATTCAAGGGATGGTTCACGGTAAGGTGGTTCATTTCTTCACCTAAAGAAAGGGATAATGTAAGCTGCCTGCTTGTCAGTTCATTCGGTGTACAGTCAAAAAGTGTAAGGAATAGAACCAAGATCCATTAATTCAGTAAGCACTTAATGAGTGCTTATTTTAAAAGTGTGAGATAAAATGGTAATAAACAGGACCCGCTCAGAGTTTAGCGCCCAGTGGGTGGCAGGATGAAGAGCCGGGAGCTTGGGCTCCCTGGGGAGCTCAGGGAGGGGAGACAGCCCCCGCTGGGACTCCTGACGGGCGCTTGGGGGCTCGGGGAGGCCTCCGGAGGACCCCCGGGCTGCGGCGGGAGCGGGAGCTGGCCAGCTAAGACTGCGCCGTGCGCAGGAAAGGAGGAGACGTGAGGAAGAGCGCCCAGGGAGCTGGAGGCGGTTCTGTACCTTCAGCGTCCGTAGGTGGTGGGAGACGAGGCCGGAAAGCCCCATGAAGACCCTCCGGGCACGCCAACAAGTTTGGACTCGTCCCCAGGAACCAAGGGGGGTGGGCAGATCAGATTCACCATTTCTGGAGCTCACTCTGGCTCTATAAGGAAATGCATTGAGCAGGGCAGAGCCAGGGAGACCGGAAACCAGGCGGGCTGGAGTGATGGCAATCTGTACAAACATTCGATGTGAGAACTTGTGCAGAACCATGCCAGAAGAACAGCGGCTGAGCAGCCCAAAGCCAGAGACTGTTCATTTTCTAGTGGGATGAGACCATGTACAAGATTGGAAACTGTCGACTGAAAAAAAAATGCACAACCTAAAAGTTGAGAATCATCTTTTATTTGGCAAACAAAACTGGGGATTTAAGCCCGGAAGACAGCCTCTCCGATAGCTCCGAGGGACCGCTCCAAAGAGCTCTGGGGGGAGCCAGGATATATCGGAGTTTTGCAACGAAGACCAGGTAGTCAGAACATCAAGAGAGCACTGTTAAGTAACGAAAATCAGACATCGCAAGGTACGGAATTGAGCGCTTTTCTGTGTATGGGAAGATGCAAGAGTCTGGGCTTCTTGAAATCATTCCTTCGACGCGCACCTTAGCTCTCTCCCATCCCGGCCCCTCAGGGTGCACCCTTGGGGGCTGCTGCCGCGGCTGAGGGCTTGGCAGAAGGCAGACCCTTTGTCTCCATCCGGAGCTCCCGAAGGGCTCACCTTGGGCTGCGGCAGTGGCTGAGGGCTCGATGGCCTCCGCATCCTTTGTTTGTGGATACACAGGCAACAGTTTTCATTAACAAAGCCTTAGGATGAGGTTTAAACCAGCTGGGAAATTCGTAGTGGTCCCTGCAGAGCAGCCCCGGGGGGTCTTGGGCTGAGACTATTTGACACTGAATTGAAATAGGAGGTGGCCTGTGGAGGAAGAAGCGTGAGCTTTGGCTTGAGACAGAACTGGATTCAAGTCTGAACTCTGGCAGTTCTGCTGTGAGACGAACAGAGAGCCACAGGGTCTCCCGAGTGCAGGCACTCAACACTCCATAGTTAACTTGCTCCGCAAATAAGACCATGCATGGTGTATGAAGTACCTGGTTGGCAAAAAAAAGCAAAATAAGCTCTATTACTTACTAGGGAAAGACACAGATGCCGTGATGCCTGCCGAAGACCTGCGTTTACCCACGTGTTGGCGGAGCCCGAACTCGCACCAGAGAGCGGTGTTCTCTGATCCAGTGACCATTTGTTGGGGACACGCTAGTGCCGGGCTCTCTAGAGACAGGGCCTCGTTTGACCTTCGCCGCAGCGCTGGGGTTCCTGTTGCCCCATCTGTCTTGAGGGCACTCGAGCTGAACTGTCCCACAGGCTGCGTGGGTTTTGTCCACATTTAAACCCAGGTCTGAGAGATTCTAATGCTTAGATTAATTCTACATGAATTCCATGCATAAGTTTTCTGTACTTCTGCGTACATCCCATACATAACCTGCATAAACAGTGCCAGTAGGGGATGTTGTTTTGGTCTTCGTTTCTGGTCTTTTGTTTAACGCATGACAGATTTAAAAAAAATTAATTTTATGATTTTAAAGAAAAACCATAAAAAGGGGTATTTTGGGAAGTCTCACTCTTAACCCTGCTCCCTTTCACCACTCCCATCTGTTCCTAAACCCGTGCGTGTGCACACGTGTGTACACGCACAGTGTGAAGGGGGAGGGGAGAGAGGGAGGGAGGGGGAAGGAGAGGAGAGAGCCGCTTCTATTCGTTTCTGCAGTAGCTTTCCAGAGTTTCTTTAAACAACGCGTGCAAATATGATTATACATCATTTTTCTCTCTTCTTATACAAAAGGTAGCATTCCGTATTCACTGAGCTTCATCATGTTTTCTTCATTTAATGTGTCCTGGAGATCTTTCCAGATCAGTGTATATTCCATTCCCCTGCTTGGCTGCACCAGTGGTTATTTGATTAGACCATTACTACTTAAGAGCCTTCAGATGATGCCCTGCAGGCCCACAGAGGCTGCTCTTAGCTGGGCTTCCTGCCTTCATTTCTAGTTGAGGGAAATCCCGCTGGTTGCCAGCTACCTATTCTGAGGCTTCGTCAGTTATGCCGTTAAAGCACTCCATACTGGTCCATATTAGAGGGGGCTGAGATAAACCTGTGGATTTGAGATCCATTGGAATTAATGCTCAAGTTAACTCCTCAGTTTGCATTTTCTTTCCCTTGACGTTTCTTCAAAGGCACGTGAACCTATTCTGTTTAGGTTTTCAAGCGCACCACTAGGGGAGAGATGCAGAAGCTAGACCTGAGTCCCACTCTTGTGAGAAGATGTGTATATGCATACCTGGTACCTGCTGTGCGTTTTTAGAGCCTCAGGTGAAACCACACCGGCAGTCTACGTTTGTGGGACCCACTAGCTGGCCCGGGCCGGTGGCTCAGGGCGGGCTCTGTGGACTCGGTCGTCCCAGCTCCGATCTCTCTGCTCTGCCACTTCCCGGCTGCGACTGCAGTGAGCTCGTCACCTCCGTCCGCCTCGGCCGGCCAGCGTTCACCTCACGAGGCTGCTGAATTGTGAAAAGAGTGACTATTTGGGAAACACTTCACGTCTGGCAAAGAGTGAATCCTGCCTATCGCATTTGCTTAAAAAATAAAAACCTCTCAGGGAACCTCAACCTCTGTATCTAAGGCTGCCCTTCCGAACGTGGAGCCAGCCACGACGTTTCATGGAAGCACTGTGAGAGAAAGTATAAAGAAACGACTTAGAAAAGACAAAGCCTGGTGCATTATACAAACGTTAGTGCGTCTCTGCAGTTTATACTTGGAGACAGAATCACTTTAACGTCGGCCCTTCGGTATCGCTACCGAACTAGTGAACATCGTTGAAAACTGCATCCTGCTCATGGAACTAGTGGGAAAGTTAAAGTGGTCGATGATATTTAAAGTAGCCTCACTAAGTGAAAACTTTCATTTCATGAACTTCTCGATTTTGCAGCTCTTCTTACGAGAGTGAAATACAAGGTAGCGGTGGGGTCATCTTTATCTTTTTTTTTTTTTAACATCTTTATTGGAGTATAATTGTTTTACAATAGTGTGTTAGTTTTTCCTTTACAACAAACTGAATCAGTTATACATATACATATGTTCCCATATCTCTTCCCTCTTGCATCACCCTCTCTCCCACCCTCCCTATCCCACCCCTCTAGGTGGTCACAGAGCACAGAGGTGATCTCCCTGTGCTATGCAGCAGCTTCCCACTAGCTATCTAATTTACATTTGATAGTGTGTATAGGGTCATCTTTATCTTAAAGAATCGCTTTAGGTTCCCCTCAGTGTGGCAACTTTGACTCCGTAGTTAAGACATCTTCATTAGTGATGTGGAAATACAGCTTCGTCACAAAGAGCACGTCTGGGAGCTCGCAGGGAGGGGCAGGTGCTTTAAAGTGGCTGGAGGAGGGGATAGAGTGTAGGCGCGCTGCGGGGTGGACGGAAAGGAAGGCGGGTGGTGGGGGAGAGCCGTGCTCTGACTTGTTTTCGCTAAAACTTTGAATAGAGAGAATTTTGAAAGTCATTTAAAGAACTATTGCTTTTGTTCTGGTGTTGCTTACGTCACTCTCCTTAACATCAAACTGCTGTACATTTTGCAAAACGTTCCTGAAGCAGGCGTAGTAGCATTCGGGGGAGAAGGTGGCCGTGCAGCGCGTTTAGGTGAGAGCTCGCGTCCGGCTGGGCTGCGGAGGCCCCGCCCCCTGAGAACGGTAATGCCCACGAGGGCCGGCAAACGAGTGGGTGATGCCCGTAAGCTCATATTTGTGCCCTGGTCTGAATGGCACGCGTCCATGCAGACCCCGCGCCCACCGCACCTCTAAGGGTCTTCTAGAAAGCACTTACAGAAACGTGTTGGAAGCAAAAGGACAGATACAAATACAGCGGACGGTTTGATGGGAAACAAGGCTGTTCTTCCGACCACATGCACGTGGTATTACAGACCTTCGCGTTAGACGCTCTCGTACTCTGCCCTCTTCGTGTGTCACTCTAAATGCTGACGCTGCGAGAATTCAGTGCTCACCCTGATGTTCAGAGTAGAGCCACTGAGCCAGGCTCTGGTGGGAGTAGAGTGTGGCCACGGCTCTCCCCTGAACAGCAGCAAGATGAGGGCTCACCCGAGGGTAGAAGACGCCTCCTGTAGCGAGCATGGCGGCCAAGATGGGAAAGGGCGGACGTTCAAGGAGAGCCAGACTCACGGGGAAATCACATCTGGAAGTATTGCCGTCCTCGTTCACCAGGCACTGCGCCCAGCACGAAAGACCCAAGAGTTTGCAGCTTGAGACTCTAAACGCATCACACGTCAGGACCCCAGAGGGCTCCTCGTGGGATGATAAGGGGTGGCGCCTCCTCAGACGAGTGTGACTGCAAAGCTAGTTCACGGGGGTCTTAGTAGGTAACGTGTGTGTGTGTGTGTGTGTGTGCGCGCGCACTTGTTGTTGTTTTTTGAGTCTTCACCTGACTCTCCCTTTGGGAAGCCTGCTGTCTGGGCTGTTTCCTAGACGTCTGTGTTGGTGGTGCCCCACCCGAAGGTCTTCAGTATGGCCCGAATCACATTCTGTTTTGCTCGTGCTGTGTCCTTCCTTCTGTCACCTGAGATCTGCGTCAGCACTCTGGTAATCGGTCCCTTGCAGAAAGCTACCCCCCTCATCCCGAGTTATTGTCTGTACACCTTCCTGGCATCCATTCATCCAGCAGATGTTTTAGTGAATACGTGCTGTGTGTGCCAGGAGCTGTGCTAAGTGTCAGATACAGTGATCCACACAGACCTGGGCCCTGCCCAACTTTTACATTCTAGCGGGCGTAGGTGAGGGGTGAGGAGAGACCCAGATCAGAGGGCACCCGGCCCAGACCTGAAGGTGCAGGCGCGGCTCACCAGAAGCGGTGACGCACCGGCTGACATTAGCCAGATCCTGGACTGCGGCTGTGGATCTTCATGTTCCCAGGGGATGGTACATACGGTGTTTCCATAAATTTGGCTGTTTTCATAATTGGTGGAAAATCAGCCAGTCAAAAACTAGATCAAGGACAACTTCGCCACCATTTCATCATGGCCTTTGGAAACAGATTTTCCAGAATGACACCCACTGTTCTGTGAGTGATTATACACTCCTTTGATGACAATAAATGATTTCCAAAAAAATAAACTCCTTTATCATTAATACAAATGGACGGGTCATCAAGTTGGTTTAGGCGGTCGCTGTACTTCTCTACGCTTCTCACCCCCTCCAGTGGCTCTGTTAGGACAGAGCACGTAGTGGCGGCCAGTGCCTTTGTAAAACCCACCCATTTGGTCTACATCTGCTGTTGACTCCGCAAAGGTCACACCTTTTCTAAGCGATGCAGCTCAGAGTTGATTCTGAGTAAACAACAAATGTATTTCAAAACACTCATAGATGTTGACTGTATCCTGTCCACGGTTTGCTCTTTTTAGAAGAAGGAGAGAAGTATATGTAACCACCATAGACTCCTTCACAGTTTTAAGGAAGTAGTAGTGGCGTGCTGGCCCAGCGGCCTCAGTATCACCTGGGGGCTTATGAGAAATGCATATCCTCAGCCCCACGCCAGGTCCGAATCCGAAGTATCACCTGGGGACTTACGAGAAATGCATATCCTCAGCCCCATGCCAGGTCCGAATCCAAAGCTCTGGGGCAGGGCAGTCGGTTTCGCAGAGATCCTCCAGATGATTCTCAACCTCTGCTTTAAGGGAAAACACACACACATACACACACATTTCCAAAACAATTAGGGATGTTACTATTGCTGCATAAAATGTATAACTTTGAAGTTTAAAAAATTGTCTCAGTTTGGGATTAGCAGATACAAACTATTATATAGAAAATAGATAAACAATAAGGACCTACTCGCTAGTACAGGGAACTATATTCAATAGCTTATAATAGTCTATAATGGAAGAGAATATGGAATATGTTTAAAAATTGTCTCTTTTTCTATAGCCCCATGGACCTAAGTATTATATTAGGGCTGGCTTTTTATTCCTTTAGCAGATGTTACTATTCTCCGTTTGGAAACTGATTTAATCTTCTAGACTCCAGTGTCTGTCATATGGGCATGTTGGAGGAGATAAACTGTAGTGCTCTGTAAATACAGGCATTGTTACAGTAAAGGGAGAGTCAGAAGCTATTCAGTACTACACTTATATGGAAAGCCCCATATGTATTCTGTCTAGAAGCTTTCATACGCAGTTTGCAAAGTCCTTTGAGTCTTCAGATTTACAGGTTCCATAGTAATGGGAAGATACTAGCACAGAAAAGTATTTTCTTCAAGTCGGCCACCCTGAAATATATAGGAGGAAACGGATGTATCAGGCAGAAGGTAATGAGTATTTTTGAAAGGAAGTGTTCTGGGGTGTAGCACAGTGGTAGAGATTTTCGGGGTACCTTTAGCTGTATCTAAAAACTGTCTGCAGATTATGTATGACTCAAGTTCAAGGTCAATTTGTATAAACAGGACTCCATTTTCTTTTTTTTCTTATTGTACTCGGGAAGTATCTGTCTCCAATTGATGGCACCTTAAATTCATTGTAGTTGGAAGTCTTCCTTCTGGTAAAATGGAGAAAGTATAATTTTTCACCTTGTTTGCTCAGTGGAGGTTGCTACAGCTGCGCTGTGATCAGTTTCGCTTCTTTGGCAGCAAATCAGTTAAACTTTAGAATTTGAAAAATATATTAGGCCTTACATCTCTCTTTACTTACCATATTACCCCCTATTTCTGAGAAGAAATTTCATGGTGGAGTTTTTTCATTTCTCCCAGTAAGATGTTATACTCCTTAAGAGATAAGCCAAAGAACAATGTCCATAATTATTTTTGTTTCCATACCAGTACCCAAACCCAACAACACCCACTGGTACCCACCATAGGTACCCAATAGTGCTCCCAGTATCCACAGTGGGCACCCAATAATAACCAAGAGTACTCACCATAAGGTGAAGACTATTCCAGAAGTGCCACTTCCCAAACGTTTCTCTCTGCGTCCCTAAACTGGACACGTGAAATTTTGTGGCCTTGTGTCTTTGAAAGAGGGCATAGCTCTGTTTGAGGCTAAACCGTGTAAAATACCATTCCTATAGGTGAAAAACAGTTGAATATCAGCAATTTCATAGGTCCAACTTTATCGTATGTGTATTTCCAAAATGTGAAGTAGGATAGCCTTAAACCTAAGGAGATTGTGAAGTATTTCCTTGGCATTCGCACACTTTGACAGCTCTGGGAGCCCAGCTTTGCTTTATTGATAGCATCTCGAGAGGGTTTTTGTCAGGGGGAGGTGGCAGCCCCTCAAGGGCTGGAAGAGGTAAGGGCCGCATCAAATTCCAGACTCTCCCTCTCCAAGCAGCCTTTCTGGTCCCATCCCCGTCCCCAGGATTGTTAGGAAGGCTGAGAGAAGGTTCTTCATAACTTTCCTGTTTCGACTTTGAAGGCCTATTTTTGTTTGTTTGTTTGCTTTGTTTTTTGCTGGTATCTGAGGCTACCGAAGCATAAAGAGCATTAAGGTATAAGAATCAGGTTATTTGGGCTTACGCTGAGAATTATCTGCCTACATTGGCTTTTAAATAGAGCTAAAATACCTCCCCCCTCTTCTCTTCTCCCTTCACCTGGCATGCATTTTGTTCTCCCGACCTGGTGCAGTTGTTCCAGAGTTCAACTGAGGTGATTGCTAGGACAGCCCCTTCCGTATTCTCCACACCCCAGGCCACGGCTACCTGAAGTGACCACATGCCACACACTTAACAAAGACTATCAAACTACCCTCGGGAAAATTCAGAAGTCCCAAACTGATGCTTTCAATGGGATTTTTTTCCTGGACAACCTCCCACTTTCTTTCATCTTCGAATGTACTCCTTCACGGAAAAGAATCTGGAAAAGTCTGGCTGACTACTTTAAATCTCCTTCTGGAAGAAAACAGACCAGATTCTTGGGGATGACAGTTGATTTGGTGGCTGTTGCTAGTGCAGAATTTCTGCCACGTGTAAATAAGAATGCGATGCTAATTTATCACTCAGAATTGTTTTCTTTTTCGGTGAGCGCCAGTGTGCAAAAACCCTGTTAGTACAAAGAGGGGGAGGAGGAGGGTTGTGACCTGGTGCGTTGGCAGCGAAGGGGTTTGAGATTAAAGCAGCAAAGGACGCTGGCGGGGGCTGCGGTTTGGCATCGAACACGCAGCACGAGAGAAAACTGTTGCCGCGAGGCAAGCGGAATAGGAGAGGGAGACAGTTTTTACTAACTTTATTTTGGAATCCAGATAAAATGGTTATGAGGATTTGCGCTTTCACACTTGCAGTTTAAATTTAAAAAAGAAATCCCCAAAGGTTATTGCTACGTAAGAGATAATACAGATACATTTCCCAGAAATACAGAAGACCAAGTTCTGAATACAGGCTTAACA
Source organism: Kogia breviceps (assembly GCF_026419965.1). Lineage (NCBI taxonomy): Eukaryota > Metazoa > Chordata > Mammalia > Artiodactyla > Physeteridae > Kogia > Kogia breviceps. The sequence goes on along the minus strand of NC_081322.1, from coordinate 88,523,690 downwards.
ACAGGGAAGGAATCATGGGGAGGTATTCTCCAGAGAAAGAGAACCAAGAGCGTTGGATGGTGGGGGGGGGCGGGGGGGGGGAGACAGAGACAGACAGACAGAGAGGGAGGAGAGCCAAAGTCTACCCGCGTACATGTTAATCTCATCTAAAGGATGTCTGCCCCGCAACGTGCAGACCAAACGTGGGCGCAGTGGCGAGGCGAACTGATGTAAACAGTGAACTGCTGCGGGAAGGAAGAGCGTCGATAACTTAAGCAAGATTTTGTACTTTTTCTCTGAAAGTTGTCAGAACAGTTCCATTTCTTGGGAATAAGTTAGTGCCCGTCCTGTGGGAGGAGATGGCCCCTGGGGCCCCCAGTCACCTTCAGCGCTCCTTGAAGGTCTTCTTTCACCCACTCCTGAGGGTACAGGCCCATCCTGACACGCAGGAAGGAAGCACGAGTGTGGATCGCCGCTCCGCCAGGCTCCTGGCACCTCCACCCTTCCGGAGCAATTCAGGGAAAGAAAAAATGCATGAAATGTAGGTGATTTTTTTAAAAACAAAAGTCAGACCACGTGAGTCCACCAGTTGCCCCATTTCATGAAGGAGGAAGACCAAGGTCATGGCCTAAGCAGCTCGCAGGAGTTGGTCGCCACGCCCTTTCTGCCTCCTGGCCACGGCCGCAGCTCAGATCTGCTCCAGGCTCCTTTTTGAGAAGCCACACTCGGGTGCTGTGGGGCCTGCACACAGGCTGTCCCCTGGGGCACCCCTCCTCCCGCACACCAAGGGCCCGCCCTCGTCTCCGCCAGGTCTTGGCTCGCACACCAGCTTCTTAGTGAGCCCCGCCCAAGCGCTGCTGAGAATCTGCCAGCACCTCGACCCACCTCGCTGTACCCAGCGCATCTACCATGTTACACAGTCGCTTATTCATGTTATTTGTGGCTCGGTTATTCTCCATTCTGGAGTATAGGCTTCATAAGGGCAGCGGTTTGTATCTGTCTGGTCCACTCATGTATCCCGAGTGCCTGGAATAAGGCCTGGCACGTAGCAGACACCCAATTAATTTTGGTCGACTGAACAGGAGAGCGATTTCCTAGCGCGCCGCAAGAGCTGGTGGTCAGCTGCCGCTAAACCTTACCTCGCTCAGCATTTCCTGGGTTTTGGCCTGATTGAGGCAATCTTGGGAAGAGATGGGAGTCCCTTCCAGTTTGCGAATATCCTCCAGGGGCATCCGTGCACATGGGCACGCCAAGAGTATTTGTACATCTGATTTTTTTTTTTTTTTTTTTTTTTTTTTTTTTTGCGGTACGCGGGCTTCTCACCGCTGTGGCCTCTCCCGTTGCGGAGCACAGGCTCCGGACGCGCAGGCTCAGTGGCCACGGCTCACGGGCCCAGCCGCTCCACGGCATGTGGGATCCTCCCGGACCGGGGCACGAACCCGTGTCCCCTGCATCAGCAGGCAGACCCTCAACCACTGCGCCACCAGGGAAGCCCTGTACATCTGATTTTAAATGATCTTATTTCAGCTAAATATAGAATGCAAATCATCCAAGAAAAATTTGAATTAAATATATTAAAGGCGGCGCTCCCCTTCTCAGTACACACAAAATACTTAGAGAATGCTGTACTTTACTCTTATCAAGTGAAAATAAATCCTTACTTTAGACCCAGGCATAGATAAGCACTGGAAATGACTTGCCAGCATGCAGTCTAATTTTATTTACACTTTCCAGTGACTACATGTGAACTTCTGTGGTTTGGTCTTTTTGCTTAAGAAGTGTCTTCCAAAACAAAAACAAGCAAACAAAGCAGATACTTAAATCTCAAGCTTTCAAAAGCATATAAAAAATTGCCTATTTGCAGAAGAGCAAATTCATATTAAAAATATAGCCATGTTTGTAGAGCAGACAGAGATGTAGAGAAAACCCTTGATTTTCTAACATCAGATTATCTTGATGTCTTCACCTCTCTTCTTACCACCAAGAGAGCTTATTCTAAAAACTCCAGCTTGGAAACTTTGCTCCCTTTTTCCAGAAGGAAAGGCCCCGGTTGCAGTGGGTTGCTGTGTGCTGTGGGCATCTGAATGGAGAGCGCGGAAACTCAGAGAGGAGGCTGAGGTCTGAGTGGGTAAGGCAACGGCACTTGGAATGGAACCACCTTTCTCCGAGCTTCGAGAATTGGGGATGGGAGATGCCCACAAAACACATGAAAAATCCGTACCTGGAAGCCGGTGTTGAAAGGTCGCGTTACAGTGTTCACAGACCGTTGGCTGCACTCTGCTCCGTGGTCTTGTTTGGAAGAGCAGTCTCTCGACACTTGGAGTCCCGGTGGCTTCCGCCCTTCTTTTGTGAGAGGGTCAGTGGTTTTCTTTGGCCTGGTCAGGCCCTCAGGAATCATCAGGTAGGCTAGCTCGTTAGCTAAAAACACAGTCCAGCCTGCATTGTCTCATCCTATGGTCCGAAGCAGCAGGCCCCCGGCGTGGGGCCTTGGCTCTGTGTCAGGCATCCATCTAACAGCCTCCGTGCACTTTCTCTCTGAGCCCTCCCAGTAACGTCTAAAGTGACTTGAAAGAGCTGCCAGGGTGTGGCAGACCCAGGGTTCAGAGCCAGGCTGCTCTGACTTCAGAGACCCATTTCTTTTTTCCCTTCTCTTTTCTTAGTGGCATTTCTGTCTGTCGAGCGCTCACGCCATGCCAGGCACCATGTGAGGCATTTCACAGGCACGGTCGTCCATAATTCTCACGGCAGCATTAGGGGGTGAATGCTGTTCTTGTTCCCACTCTGAGGATGGAAGACGAAGCTCCGAGAAGTCCTGTGTTTTGTCCAGAGACACACACCTGGACGGCGGTGTAAGCAAGGTTTGAACCTGGGCGGTTTGTCTCCTCAACGAAGACACGAGTCTGCAAAGCTCGGATTCTCCTTCCCCACCAGACCTTTGCAAAGGTTGAGTATATACGTGGGCGCAAAGAACACTTTAACTTAAATGTAAAATTAGAGATTTTACAGGCCACATACTTTCACTATAGCCCCCCCAAATTTAAAACTGGTAATAATGTGGCTGAACATATTCTTCAGCACTTGGAAATGGATAAGCATCCTCCTGTATAACCCACCTATCAAAGGAGGTATTAAAACTGAAGTTAGGAATCTAGAAATGTATGAAAAAGGGGGAATATTTTATTTTGAAGACTGTGGGATCCCCAAAAGCTCAGCGTAAGGAGGGAAATGCCTTCAATATGAAAGAAGAAAGACTAAAAGAAGCTGAGAACAAACACATCATAAAAAGGTAGAAAACAGACAAAGATGAAAGTGCGAAGAGAGAATTCAGAGCAGCCGAAACTAAGAACATATAAGAGAAAGTACAAGTAGATAGGGAAACTGAGTCTTTGAAACTGGAAGTGGCCCAGGTGGTGGCCTCAGTTGTGGGCGGAGCCTCAGGATCTCTGAGGGGCCCTCTTGCTGCCACAGCAATATGGGAGCTCCTGCTCTTTGAGGACCTTAGCCCCTGTCTTTCCAAAACTGACAAAGAAGCTACATCGGCCTAATAAAGCCGAACCTGCTATGGCAATGAAAGAAAACAATGAAAAGTATTTAAGTGCTCTGCTTTTCTTATTTTGGAACAGTGCACACCACACGGGGGCTGCTGGCTTTTGTAAATCACATTCCACTTAAATGCACTTGGGAAGTTTGCACACAGTAGGGCATCTGCGTTCTGTTCACCTGTAATCGTCATGTCCTCTTCCCTCTTCCCTCAGTCTCCTTTATCTACCGATAAAGCTGTATTTTCTTCAGAGTTCTGCTGCGCTTGCGGACTGCTTCTTCAACAGAGAGACCCTCTTTAAGTTCTTTGCCACTCAAAGCTCAAGTATCACCACTGATTTGGGCTTTTTGGAGGCTAGCTTTTGGATTTTTCTGTTACTACAAACTTTCTATTTGTATTTTGTGATTGTGAATCTACACTTTCACTTTCCAGTTCAGATTTGCCCTGCCAGGTAGACTTCACAAAGCATCCGCCCGTCTGGCCTGTGCTACCACAATAACAATGTCACGGTGGCCAGGGGTTGTGATGGCGATTCTTCTACCCTATAATGTTTTAAAATAAGATCTGACTATTATAAAACAAAGGAAAGGTTTGAAAATTAATTTTTTTTCACTGATTACACTTTCTTCAGAGTTATACTGTGTTCAGTAACTATTCTGGATGAAGTCACCTAGAAATGACAGTTCTGGGACATGTGAAGTGTTTGGTTCCAGATTTAATTGCCGTGTGCAGTGTGGGCCCGCTGCTGTTACCTTATTTTAATCTATTGTAGAGGGAAGGGGAGAAGGACTCTTTTATCCCCAACAAAGACTGGCAACTCCAGTAGCCCCAGTGAAGTGCTGGAGTTATGTTAAAAGGCTTTGGTCAAGTGAAAAGCCATTGCTTTGTAGGACCATTGACCCAGGAGATATATATGAGTAATGCATACTTGTATGCAATTAATGAGTTTCTGATAAACTTTGTGGAAGTACGCTTCAAAAAATTTTTTTAAACATCTTTATTGGAGTATAATTGCTTTACAATGGTGTGTTAGTTTCTGCTTTATAAGAATCGGCTATACATATACATATATCCCCATATCTCTTCCCTCTTGCGTCTCCCTCCCTCCCACCCTCCCTATCCCACCCCTCTAGGTGGTCACAAAGCATCGAGCTGATCACTACCAAATGTAAAACTGAAAGCTAGTGGGAAGCAGCCACATAGCACAGGGAGATCAGCTTGGAAATATTCTTTTTTTTATAATTAGAATCCGGTTCTAAATGCACGATTCAAAGGGGGTACTTTGAATCATAGATCTATCACTTTGTATTGCTCTCTCTTCTGAAAACTTATTTACATTGGATTTGTTTAAATCAGAGTTCAAAACACAGAATCAGACTTCACCTGTATTTTATGGTTACTTAAGAAATAAGATTTGACTGCAAACAGATGGGTAGATTTTCATAGCATGTATACTAACCCAGCTATAAAATCGGCCTATTTAATGCTTAAGCTTGCTTTTATATCAGAAGAGCATTTTAACTGAGCCCTCTTGAAAGTGATCTCACCTTAATATATACAAAACTTTGGAAATACTGAATGCAGACATCCTGCCCTGGGGAGTAACGCACACATTACATACCTAAAGGGGAAATCAAAAGGCCTCATTTGCTTTCCGTAGCTGCTTTTCATCAGGTTTATAATCCGTGTGCAAAATCTGCAAATGAACCTACATCCCAGCCCCTAAAGGCCACCCCTCAGGACTGTGACGAGCGGTTATGGGAGGTAAGTTACCTGCCTCTGAGGGCAGTCACAGCGGACACACTCATGGAGAGACACAGAGACAGTCGCGTGGGGGGGTCAGCCGAGCAATCTGTCCCTCCTGGGCTGACTTAACTCACAAGTGCTGGGTGAACGGCACGCGATCGGTTCTCGAGTTAAGGGCACAGGAGTCCCTGGGCTGAATCTACGCTCTTCAGGGTGAGAAATACTCTGTGATCACTCCTGGGGTATCATGCTCATTGTCTCTGGAAAAAATTAAGTTACCAAGTTTGCCAGTCTTGGGAAAAGAGGTTTAGGAAAATTTAATCAACATAGTTGAAAAACAAAACAAAACAAAAGCCAGAGGAGGGTTTCACTGTAGCCTATCATTGGATGATAGTCACGAAAACAAACAGACTTTGGGAATTGAGAGCAAAGATCATCTACTCTTTACTCTTTAAAAATAGTGAACTTCTTTTTGCCACAAAGGGTGATTTAACACTGATACACTGAAAACCTATGAAATCCACCTCTTTACTATTGCAGCGTAATGTGAAAGGTAGGCCATGGGTATACAGTGTCCATGTGTTAAGACTCCAGCGGTTAGCAAGAAGTCAGGGGAACATGGTCAACAGAGACACCACGCAGCCATCAGATAATATGATCAAGGTCTCCTTCGTGGTGGGACCCTACCGTAATTCATCTAAAGGGGCCCTGCCGCATGAAACTTCTCCGTTTGCTTGCATACATTTATCTCCGTTTATCTCCCTCACCTAAAGCGTGTATAATGTCGGCAGTTTGGGGTATGCTAAGACCCCAGGGATTGTAGGCCCTCTCTACCACCTGTGACCTGGGCAGCTTCCCCAGAAATGTTGCCACTGCTTTTAGGTAACTCCAGAAGCAAGGAATAAGGCAGTCATAGGAAACACTCACATATAAATTAAGGTGACTATATCACAATTTATTTGTCAATTATATAAGATTATCAGGTAAAAGTCACAGTCATTTTAAACTTGGTTTTAATTGTTCAGTTTCTTTTTTTTTTTTTTTTTCTGTACGCGGGCCTCTCACTGCTGTGGCCTCTCCCATTGCGGAGCACAGGCTCCAGACCCGCTGGCTCAGCGGCCACGGCTCACGGGCCCAGCCGCTCCGCGGCACGTGGGATCTTCCCGGACCGGCGCAAGAACCCGCGTCCCCTGCATCGGCAGACGGACTTGTAACCACTGCACCACCAGGGAAGCCCAGTTCAGTTTCATTTTTTTAACCAAGTAGAATTTTTCAGAATGCGCGTTAACATTTCTAAACATTTGTTATCAAATGAGTTGAATCTGGGTTAATGATGTTCCCTTATCTTTCTCAGTGCACCTGTGGTAAGGACTTTACACTGTGAATGGGAAAACAGCAGCTGAACGGTAACTATGACATAAATGCCTTAAAGCCACCCTTTGTTTTCTGTATTTCACGCAAATGCATTTTTTGGTGACTCATATTGAGAAGTGTATTAGGTCTGCACACCGTATATGTCAGCCTGTACACCGTCCGTGGCTCACGAGGCTCAGGCCAGGACCAGAGGTCCACCCTCACACCCTCTGGAAGCAGAGGATGGACAAAGTCTGCACAGAACGTGCCACGTTACTTGCCCCTCTGAAGCTCTCTGTGTCTGATTCCCCATGCGCCACCCTAACCCTCCGTGTGTGGCAGGGTTGTCTGGCCCCTGCCAGGTGGTGCAGCTTTAGCAAATGCAGCCTCCAGATGTTCCCTTCCTGTCCTGTTCAACCACAAGTGTACAGACTTGGGCTTGGGCCAGCTGGGCCCTTTAAAAAAAGGACCAGTGTAACATGGAAAGCCAAGCTAACAAATTATTTAAGGCCACTTAACCTTGGTGTGTTCTTCTGTAAAGATGGCACTTGCCTTGTTGGCCATAGTCTTGTCGCTCAGCTGGAAGCTCTCAGGGCACAGCAAACTAAAGAAAAGTAAAATGGAGAAGATTTATTACGGAGATTTCCAGTCAGGAGGATACGTGGATTTTTAGTATATTTTTTCAGCGAGGGTTGATATGCTAAATAGTTGGGTTTTGTTGCTGATAGCAATGATGGTGGGTTATTTGAGTAGGGCAAACGTCCTTACAAAGGACTATTTTTAAAAATATTTATATGGCCCAGCCGGGTCCTAGTTGCGGCACGCGGAACCTTCGTTGTGGCATGCAGGGTCTTTACTTGTGGCACGTGAGATCTAATTCCCTGACCAGGGATCGAACCCAGACCCCCTCACTGGGAGCACGGAGTCTTAGCCACTGGACCACCAGGGAAGTCGCCCGTAGGACTATTTTGAACACCGGTAGGCAGAGTATGGATTAACGTGTCAGGAGCGCAAGACTCCTGCGTGGAGATTTCTGGAAATTTCCTGTGGAAATCTCTTCCTGTGGAAATTTCTCCCTCTCCTGGAGGGAGAAAGAGAAAGGGAATTTTCACACACACCATTGCAGAAATCTCACTGGAGACCTGGGATCAGTGAAGGGGCAGATTTGAACTCAGGGGGCCTCCGGGTGCTTGGCCGGCACTCTCCTATCCTCTGTCTGAAACAGGGAAATCCTACCACATCGTTGCTTACAGGTCAGGAGCATAATGTGGATGCAGATGAGCTCCCCGGGGAGGAAAGCCCACTTTTTGACATTGCTTTTGTTGACGACTGCAGTATGAATTAGTGCAGAAGATAAAACAAAGTGACTAACCCCCCGCCCCACCCCCACTCGCAAGCAAACACAAGGAATGTGTCCAGAGGTTATTATGGAAGATACATGGTCTCAGCTTCCCCTTTCTTCAGCCACAGGTCTCTGGCTTTAGGTCAAGTCACACAGACAACAAACGTGGCTGAAAAACCAAGGCTGCTTACCTTTTGGCTTCTCTTGTTTTTTCCTGTGATAAGAGTCCTTTCAAAAGATATAATATACAAAGTTCTAGTGATAGTTCACAACGTGTTGCTTTTCCAGACGCCGGATGGTGTGTGTGTGTCGACAAGGAGGGATGACTTAGTCTGGACAAGGACCATCTGTATCATAAAACCCAAATCCTGAGAACTGTCTGGGCGCTGTGTGTGTGACGGGCCTAGAACACGCCAGCAGCCCAGGGCGCTGGACGGCCGCGGGAACCTCGCGCTCCGTCTCCTTGTTCCTTTGGGCGCTTTTGTAAGAGGAGCTCCGGGAAAAACCTGTCTTTGTAAGTCAAGGCCTGACGTCAGAACAACTCACCCGTGTGAATGAACGCGGCCCCTGCTGAATGCCCTTAAATGCCCATCCAGTACTGGTCCGGATCAGAACACTTGTGCCCCAGGCCATGCCGTGGTTTTTCTTGTTTTGTTTTTTGTTTTGAGATGAACAGAAAGGAATCACATCTCTGGATTAAGTGAGCCACTTTGGTCCTAATTTTTGAGACAAATCCGTAAGAGTCAACAGTTTTGCTTTTTCCCATAACTGCATCATAACCCCCTTGTATAGATGTCAAGACACATTGTAAGAATATGGCTATTAAAATAATGTTTGCAAGGAGAGGATTCCCAAACCACAGATGAAGACCTGCTTATTTCAAATGATTTTAACAATACGCAGTTCAAGTATCCCATGATAATTTGTGTGGGCTCTAAGGTACTCATCGTGGGGGGACAGACTTAGTGGGAATTTTGACAACCTTTTATGAAACTCTCTGCTCGTTGTATGTCAGATGGTCATAAGGGTGGACTCTAAACCATTCCCTTAGCTCATCCTTTTTATCCCTGATGCCCCCATGGTCACGTTCTACTTAAGTGCTTTCAATTGACTTGGCTCTCTTAAAGAAGTATTTCTTTCGTTTAGGTCTTTTATGCATATAATTATATATAAATATATGTAATCTCTCATTCAGCTTCTATGTGACTCTAAAGACAGCCTCAAAGGAAACTGATATATCTGACTTGTGAAAGTTTGGTGATAGTGTTGATTACTTAACCAGAACTCACTGTTGTATTCTACTTTGTGTGTTTTTGGGAAGTGAAAACTGCTTCAGCATTCTACAAATCTCAGTGGGTTTCTAAAGTGATTGGATATTTTTTTAAATGGCAACATCTTCAAAATTTAGTTCTGCGTCATAGCACAGTCGTGTTATATAAGAAAGTAAATGCTCACGGGGTTATATCACAGGAACTTTGTATTGATTACATAACTTAAGCGGGCCTTTTAACTGCAGTCTCCTAGGGTCTAGATACTCACAGCCATTAAGTGGAGCTTATTTTCATGAGGGAATTAAGTGTTTTCCTCTTGATTAATGAAAATGTCTACTTGATCTTGTTATTCATCAAGAGACACGCTTATCCCCCTTTTCAGAAGGTATGGATACCTAGGGAGATTTATTTGGAATATTAATGTTTTAACAATTGGCCTGTTATCCAAAACATTCCCTCATTGAAAATTAAACACTATTTTGGCGTTTTTTAACGAAAAATAATATAGTGTTAGTTGTTTTATAACATAAAGCAGTACCTAAATTGTAGTTTGTTTTCTAGTTAATTTGTTTGAATTCATAAAAACAATTCTATCAGAACTGCAGATTTAGGAATATTAGGGCTGAAGAAGTTGTTTTTACCAACTCTGGTCTATTTTCAAGGCAGCCCCATTCAGTGTATTGACTTTATAATAATATTTTTCTTACTCAAATGATAATGCCCCTTTTAAAAAACAGGCCTGACTACAACAGCCCTGTAAGAATGGATCTGTCACTTCAGTCAACGTTTGTCAACACCGATGCTGACAGAAATCTGTAATCCGTTGGCACGCAGGTGACAGGGAGGGGGGCGAGCATCGAGTGTCTGTTGTGTGCTGGCCCTTGTTAAAGGTTATGAGCGGTAAGAGGAGCAGGACTTCCACCATCAGCCTGTTTAAAATAAAACTGCCAGTGCAGAGTATACGTGCATCGAGTTTCCTAAGAGGTTCAGTGCAACACGTTCATACGTGCAGATAAAATGCATTAGTTCTAGGAGCCTGGACAGCAAAGCTATGACGGATTGCGGATGAGAAAAATTAAAGGAGGCTTTGAGAAAGGAAAACTTAGAACTAGTAGTGAGGGGTTTCATGGACTGGGGAGGCCATGAATTAGTGCCTGGCAGCTGAACTCCACTTTTAACATGCCAGACAAGGAATAAGTTATCTTATTAGAATGCAGAGAGTTTGTGTGATACGATATATGTTGATAATTGACTGGCAATTAAATGGAAAAGTCTGACATGTGAAACCCACATGTTTCTATTGAGCTTGGGAGCAAAAGACACTTGCTTATGAATTATTTTGCTCTGATAACTGTTACTTTAAATAAGTCACAAAAATTAAAATCAAAGTAAAAAGAACGTGTCTTTTTATAGACCTTATCTATGTAAATAGAGGAAGTTTAACGTTTAATCAATCTTTGTCTTATATCTTTATAAAGGTTACTAGCATTTTAAAAGAGAAAACAGATTATTCAAAAATCAGTTAGCAAGGTAAAACTTACAGCTGTAAAAGCACTCATGTTAAAAGTTGTAAAATAGAATCAGTTAAGACACAGGCCCACATGTTGACCAGAGTTCATAAAATATTAATTATATTTATTGTAAACCTAACTCTTAGGCTATTAAAAGGGGTTCATGGTTCAATTATCATAAAGAAATTTTATAATTTTATGAGAAAACCAACATTTTAACATTTCTTATTCTCTTCCTTGACCCATATTTTAAAATGTTTTTAAGAACATATCTTTCAAATGAGATAATAATCAGGCAGATATTGTCTCCTCTATATATGAATTATTATGCATAAAATACTAAAATTAATATAGAATTAAGGTAATTGAAAAATAACAGCATATGGAAGAATACTTGGAGAATTTAAATATACTTATGGATGCATAGGTCCACTAATACAGGTTTCATTACCGATATCAATTGCTTCCTTGATCATTTTCCTTGGTAAAGGGCAGAGATAGATGCTTTACATTCTTTTAAAATGCTGAACTACTAGTAATGATCATCTTCATTTTGGCACCTTTCCCCTCTTAATATTTAATATTCTTTTAGTTTTTATTCTTTGCAGTGCGGGCTGGCATTTCTTCAGCTGAGAATGAGGAAGATTGTTCCTTTCACAGAGGGTGCACAGTCGTGGTGTGACCTTCTGCCATTGCTGTTCTCTTGCTGGAGTTACAGCTAATAATTTCAGTTGTGCTTAAGCTGTGTTGTAATCTGATAACATTTTGACATATAGCTAAATTGCTAATTTTATGGGGGCCATCAGAATGCAGAGTGCACTTAACTGTGAGCCAGCGTGTTTATGCCTAAAAGGTTTGGAGTAACAAATGTTTAGTGACAGTCTTCTCCTTCTCCCTATATATTACTAAGGAAGCTCAAAGCGAAGGAAAAGAATCCGCAAGAAACACATTCTACAGGTGTTGCAACACCTGAACACAGGGGTGAGTGACAGCGCCTTTATGTCTATGTGTTTGTAATTTACATCTTGACTACACAGTATTTCATGAAGAAAGGAACTGTGGCTGGGCGCCTGTCAAGACTTATATTAACAGATGTGGACTCCAGCATTAAGTAGGGAGAACGCTTAACAGATAGATGTAACCGATAATCAGTAAACTCCTCATCGCGTTTCTTTTCCGTTGTCAGGCTTTGTCGTTTTTAATTTGTCCAGGAAATGTGTGCCTTCCAGCAATCATTTGGAGAAAAGAAGGAAGAAAAATAGAAAGAGGTTGATTCCAGAAAAGGGTTACTGAAAATTCTAAAGTTTGCGTCCTGGTTTAACAAAGACCCGGAGAACAAATATTTGATGTTTTCCATCCCGTGCCCTGCACCCCGCGCTCCTACGGCTTAATTCAAGTTAAAGGCAAATTTTCTTGTTAACAGGAAAGTCACTTTAATGACTCCAGAAAGGCAACTAAAGAAACTTAAACAAGTAGAAACATTTTGCCTGTAAAAGAACGAACGGTAAACACTCCAAGGAGAAACACGTCCCCCCACCCCCAAACCTGCGGGCAGCCCAGGACACCCTCCCCGCGGGGCCCAGTGCTCAGCCCGTGCGAATTGCCGACTCTCGGGGAAGTAACAGGTGTCAGCTGCGCGGCCCAGAAACGTCAGCCTGGAGGCTGCAGCAGCAGACCAGGCAGCATGGCTCGGTCGTCGTCGTTTTTTCTGCGCCGGAAAAAACTTGCGAATGCAACGGGCAAAATCCCCCCTCAGTAAGGTAAGAACCACCAGAATCTTTTGCTTCTTCCGCAAAGTTACGAATTCCGATCCGTGAGTGCCAGGGTCGGCGCGCGTTAATTGACAAGCGACGGTCCGAGTCCGCCCCGCAGTCGCGGAAACGCCCGGGTACTCTGGGGCCGCACAGCCTCCCAGGCGTCCCACCGGCCCAGTTCGGTGCAAATACCAGTATGCCCGTTTCCACTGTGGGTGTCTGGATGGGAGTGGGGCAAAGGCAGACTAGGGAAGAATCTGGAGCACGTTTCAAAATAAAACCACCAGAGAACTGGACGGAGGGAAGAAAAAGTTGAGGGCGAGAAGAGACCCCCCCCAGGGCAAGCGCACGCTGAGGGCCCCGGGCCCTGTGTCGCCGGAGCGGCTGCACCGCAGCGCACGCCTAGCGCTCAGGTGACCGCCTTGACCTTCGCGGAAGCTGGGCATCGGCGCGCGTGCTGCAGTCCTGGGAAGGTGACCTAGTCCAGGGAGTCTGGACGGCCCGTCCCACCGTGGGTCAGCAGGCCCGCCGCCCCGGCTCAGACCCGGAGCGCCGCAGTGGCCCCGCTGCGCGCGCCTGCCGGACACCGACACCAGCGCATCCGTGCGCGCTGCGCTCCAACTTTCCTAACTTCTGGCGGCCGCTCCTGGTTTGAGCGCCCATTGGGCGGCACAGTTCTCCTCAGTAGCAACCGTATGGATTGGGGCTGGGGAAGGAGAGACGGGCCGTTGCCCAAGAAAGCCAAAGGTGAGGACGCCGTCCTCAAGGCTTTGGAGTGGTGGTCTCCTAGTTTTTAACTAAGGGCAGCCGTAGTTTGCCCTTTCCCTTCTCTAAAGCGGCCGGGGCAAGCTGGGCTGTGCACACGAAGTTCGTTATAGAGTATTGGAAAGGGAGAACTGGGGACGAACCCGGTTTCTAAACCCTAGCCTACTGGAAACAGTAAGCCTTCAAGGGAACTCCGACCAAACGTCTGAGTTTGCACTCTCCCGGGAGCTCTGAGCACATCTCAGCTGGAGCTGCTGGCCCGCCGTCAGCAGGGCTCCCGGGCTCGGGCACGGAACAGGCCGACGTGGCTCGCCCAGCACTGCACAGCTGGAGCGGCTGCAGGGCGGCGGGTACCGACTGCGGAACACGAGGGCTTGAGAACGCCGCGCAGAGACGCGGCGTTCCTCGGTCCTCCCTCCCGGGCCTGGGGCGCAGTGTTAGCGGAGGGCCGCCGGGGTGCGGGGCCTGGCGCGGCGAGGCCGAGAAGCTACGGGGCGCGCTACGTGGGCGCGGGCGGTGGCGGCGTGGGGAGCGCCGGCTCCGCCAGTGGGCGTCTTCTGCAGCCGCTGCCGCCTCCACGGGCAGTGGCACTGCGGCGCTTTTCTCCGCTGCTTCCGAGCAGTGGCGGAGGCTCCGCCGGCCGAGCGCGCACACACCGCGCCACGCCTGCTCGGCAGCCCCTCGCCCCGGCCCGGAGCACGGCCCCGGTCCCCCCACACCCAGCGCGGAGCACGGCGTGAGGACCGGGCCGGCAGGGAGAGAAGCGCTAGGTTGACGGTCGGGCCGAGTGGCCCCGGAGGGCTGGTTCTGAGGGGGCGGAGCCCGCCGAGTCCCGGCCCGCCGCGCGCCCCTCCTGCCCGCGGCCGGCCCCCACCGGAGGCCCCAGGAGGAGGGCCGTAGCCGGCCCCGTGGAGCCGCTCGTTCCCCGCCCTCAGGCCCCCCTGCCCGCGGCCGGGGACGAGCCCGGCCCCGGCCAACTCCGCCCGGAGCCCGGGGGCAGCGCAGCCGGCGGGGGAGCGCGGCGGCCCAGGGCCCGGCCCCCGAGTCGCCTGGTCGCCGCCGGGCCGAGCGCGTCGTGCCCGCGCGTCCCGCCCTCGTCCGCAGGCCGCGCCAGCCCCGCGGGGGGCCCCGGCGCCCGGCCCGCGCTCCCTCCGCGCTCGCCTTCCCGCCCCTGTCCGCCCCTCCACTCCATCTTCCTTCTACTTCTGGCCGCCGCCCCCTCCGCCCCCTCCTTCTCTTCCCCCCTCCTCATCGGCCTTTCACTTCCCCGCGCGTCTCCCGGGAAGGGAGGGCGCGGCGGCGGCGATGCTGGCGGAGGAGGAGGAGGAGGACAAGAGGCAGCTCCCTTGAGCGGCCCCCCCGGCAGTAGTCACCGCGGCGGCGGCGGGCGGCGGCGGCTCTTCGTCTCCCCTGCGCTCCAGGGCTTTGCTGCTGCCGGCTCGCGCCGCGCCCCGCCGCCGCCGCCGCCCCGGCTCCCGCTCGGTCGGCCCGGCGGCCCTCCGCGCGGGCTCCCACGGCTTCCCGGGCGCCGGCGGGGGCTGCCCCGGGCCCGGCCCCGGCCTCGGCGGCGGCGGCCGAACCCCGCGGTGGCCGCGAGGCGCCGGCGCCGCCCTCGCCGCCGCGTCCCCGCCGCTTTTCGGTTCCGACATGGAAGATGGACCCTCTAATAACGCGAGCTGCTTCCGAAGGCTGACGGAGTGTTTCCTGAGCCCCAGTAAGTGCCCGGCTCCACCTTCCCCGCGGCGGGCGGCCGGCGGGGTGCGCGTGCCGGGCAGTTTGGCGGCCGGCGGGCTTCTCTGGAGGGGCGGGGGGCTCGGCCAGCGGCGGGACAGCGGGCTTTTTCCCAGGCTCCGCGTGCGTGCGGGGAGCGGCGGGGGCCGGGCGTGTAGCTCAGGACCCGCTGCCCGCCTCGGGGTCCCGGTGCTGGGTCTGGCCGCCCTGGCCCTGCGCGTCTTCGTACTCTCAACTCTGACCACTGACGCCGGGCTCCTGTGTGTGGCCTGCGGCCGCTAGGCTGGAGTCGGGGCGCTTCTTCCCGCTCGGGGTCCCGCCCGCTGCGCCCCCAGGCTGGCGGAGGGCCGGCCAGCGCCCCGGGACCCCGCGCCCCGAAACGTGACGGCGCTCGCGGCTCCCCGGGCTGGGGGTCGGCGCCTGGCCGCTCTGCCCCCGGACCCCGCAGTGACCCGGCTCCAGAGCGTGGACTAGCCGCGTGGAAGTGGGTGCGCCCCCGCCGAGAGCCCACTTTCTCTAGATGCTGGGGCTTGGCTGGTGGTCGGGGTGGTGAGGGAAGGACAACGGGGCGTTAGGGTGGAGGAGAAACCCGCCCCCCCCCCCGCCCGGCATCGCGGGCACTCCGCCTCCCCAGGCCCGGGCTCGGGGCTGAGCGCGCCGGAGCGGGGTGAGAAGGCGTGTCACGGGGGAGGGGGACGACGCAGAGCAGAATCGTCAGGGCAGATATTTGCTGGAAGGCAGCGGGCGGGAGATGTTGAGGGAAGAGCCGCCGGGTGCACAGAGGAGGGGGTCGCCGTTGTCTTGGATGGAGGGCGAGCGAGGTGAGGACCGCAGACCTGGGGCGGGGCGGGAGGGGAGGAGGTCGCGCCCGCGGAGCACCGGGCGACTCCGGCGCCAGCCGGGGCGGGCGCGGCCCCTCGAGGCCCTATAGGCGCGGGGCTCCGGCGCCACCGTCCGCCGCGTGCGCACCCGAGCCTTTGTCTGCTTCTCGCCGGGGAACCGCGCTTCCGCGGCGCCTTCTCCAGGCAGTAGTCTCTTCCAGGGTTGCTGTTGCGGCTTCCGTCTCCCATCTGCCGCTCACCCCCCAGCCCCGGCCGGCCCGCGCCTTCTGGGTACCCGGGGTCTAAGCCCTCCTCGCGGCCGGAACTTGCCCGGGCTCACCGCCCGCAGGGCGCCTTTGGACTGCAGCCCCCGGGCGTGCGAGCGTGTACGGTGCAGCCCGGCACCCCTCCACCCGCTCCCCGCCCAGCCCCGCCCCAAGATCCCGCCTCCCTGGCGAGGTTCAGTCCGAGGGGGCCGCGCGGTCCAGCGGCCTCTCGCTTGCTGGCTGTCCGGAGCCGCTGGCGGCTGTCTCTGCTCGCATTTGCTGGTGGACCTGACAGGACATCGGGGCGTGGGCCCTGGACGCGCAGCTGACCCTTCCATCCCGTAGCCTCCCGTAGCCTGACCCGCACGGCAGCTCCCGGGGGTCCGCCTCCCTCGGACCCCACCTGCGGCTGTTGATTAATTCAGAGGTGTTGCGGTTCAGGAAGGACAGGGTCTGGGCAGGAGTGGCCTCGCCAGCTGCCCTTGGATGTGTTAGAAATGGACATTTTTACTTGCTGAAACAGAGCCTGGTGGCCGTGAACTGAATGAAGGTTGCGGGAGAGGACGGAGCTCCCAACCAGCTCTGACTCGTGTTGGGTTAGTCTGGGGCCGGGAGTTGGGGCTCCTGTCCACCCCCCTCCTCCTGCACCAGTGATTTCCTTCCGTAAGAAAGAGACATCTCTTCTTTACAGCTGGCGGCTGGTGGGGTAGGAGGAGTGAGGGTGCGGGTCAGAGGCTGCCGCATCTTTGCATATGAACGCTTTGGTAAGAAGGCTGTGTGCTAGGGAGACCAGCTGTGCAGGGGTTTCCTAAAGTGAAGCTTCTGTTTGTGTGTTGTTACTGCTGTTTGTCTAGGGTGGGGCAGGTTGTGAGGGGCATTGGGGAGAAGAGTAAAGGTGAACAGCTCAGGTAGGATGGAGATGTCCTAGCGGAATCCCTAGCAGGCCCTTCTTCTGGAGAGACAGAGGACCCGGAGAAGAGGGCCATCTGACCCCATTTCCCACCCCCTCACCCCCGTGGGGAGTTCTGTAGGGAGAAGCCCCGTGATAATAGGCTCAGGAGTTGTTGGGGGTGTTTCTTGTTTGTCTTTTTCTCTAACCAAGTCAGTGAGAGGTAGCTGGCGGTTTGAATGGGAACCAGAGGTTATAAAAATCTTTGGGATGTTACTAAGGTAGTAAATACTAAGGTTCTTTTCAGCAAAATCTATTATTAGACCCACGTCACTGCAAAAGTGGAAAAAGGCTAGATGGCGACTTTAAGGACCATTGCCAGTTTCTGCTCGGACACCGTAGCCTTCACTTCGGGGAACTCCGCTTCTGTCTGTTGCCGCGTGACAAGCCACGTTTGTGTGAATGGCTGAAGTACCCGAAGCTTGGCAGACTTTTCTGATATTTGTCAATAAAAATGAGTCTTTTTGAGAGAACTTTGGAATTCCGTAAGAATGGAAAAACGCCCAAGTATACAGATGTGTCGTGATTGGTGCATGTTTATTCCCTTTTTTTCCTTTCAGTTTGGTCTCCTCTAGGTCTAACAAGCAAGTTGTCATGTAAAGGCTGCTGTGTCCAACTGTTGTTTGTAGGAATGCCTGCTCTTTATCATCATCAAAGAGCAAATTGTGTTTTGAAAGTATAATATCCTAGTTCCACTCCTGTCCATTTTGGCTCTGCATTTTGGCTCACACAGATTCACTGGTTCGCTCAGTAACGCACGGAGCAAACACTTACTAAGAGCTACTGCCACATGCCAGGCGCTGCCCTAGCCGGGCTGCGGTCTAAGGGGACGTCACCCACCAGGAGAAGAGAGCTCCTAGAAGCGGGTGCAGCATTGGTGCCCAGTGCTAGAAGGGTCAGTGGTCACTCTACATCCCTATCTGGGTGTTGCTGACTTCACCTCATCTGCCCTCTACCTTTCACTGCTGACCTCTGAGCTTGGCCTCAGGCACTGGGCTCGAGTGCTTTACTGCTCTGAGTTGTTGCTGGTTGGCATAGAAAGCAATCCCCGCGCAGGGAGAGCCCAAATCCTTCCAGAGCCAACTGAGAAGTCCACTTGGCAGCGGTGTGTGTGTGTGTGTGTGTGTGTGTGTGTGTGTGTGTACGCATGCACATACACACAGGAAAGGAAAGCCAAGAAGTTGTGCTTCGGTAGGAGCTGCATTCAGTCTTCCGGAGGAAAGAGCTTACCTTGAGTACACTTGGTGCGGTGGTGGCGGGAAGTGCAGGAAATATACCTGGGGGGCAAGGACTTTAGCAGTCGAGTCGGGAACCCTGCCTTAAGGACATCCAGAAGTTAAAGGAAGGTCATTGTCTTTCTCTCCCTCTCACGAATGCTCCCACCGCTCTGCTACTGTATGTTTCACCGGTTGGCTGCTCCGAATGATGCAGAGTGCCGTAGAAAAGAAAACTGTTGGTCAATGAGAGATCAGAGAGAGCAAAAAAAATGAGCTAGGAAAGATTTGTTAGTGCAGGTGGCAAATATTCAATACTTCTTCACACAATTTGTATATTTCTCAGATATTCCAAACAGAAAATGTGTATGTGTCTAGGGATCCTAGACTTTAAATATACTCCGCATCCATCACTGTCCACTCTTGCTCTGTTTCTCGAGACTTAAGATACTGTATGGCCAACACTGGAGCAAATTGAGATAAATATGATCCCTTTTAAGAGCAAATGTGTCTACCGCATAGAAGTTACACCGGACTTCACGTTGAACCTGTTTTTGCGGACCTGTTGAGACTGGGACTGCAGAGGCATGCAAGGCCAGCAACACAGCAGCCAAACTGGGTGTAGCTCACTTAATAGCCAACTAACAGGTAGTTACTGAGGACCTGTTCAGTGCAGATCATTTTAGGGAGATGCAACTGATAAGAACTGGTCCCTCAAAGGACCTGAAATACAGATAGGACACCTACCAAGACAGCCAGCAAAGGGAGGCTGTGAGCCCTTCCTGCCAGGCCAGGGTGCAGGTCATGAAACGACCAGGCATAGTGGAGGTGCCTATGTCTGTTCTGGCTGGAGTAATCAGGGCTTAAATCCAAAGGGCAAACGGTTTAAACCGGGTGGAACTATTTAGATTCATTAGTTTTAATTTCATGAAGTTCCTCTTTTAATTTCAAAAAGCTTCCATGAACAAAGCTAATCCCTAAAAATTTAAATGAGCAATGGTGGAAACAGTAGAAGATGGTGTCTTCTACAGTGTCAACCTGATACATTAACTTCAGGTAATTTCTGCATCTAAAACTTTTTCTACCCCGTTAAGAAAAATGAATGCAGTGCGATAGATAAATAAGTGATGGTAGCGTAGCATGGTGACTGTAGTTATTAAGACTGTACTGCATATTTGAAAGTGGCTAAGAGAGTAGATCTTAAAAGTCCTCATCACACACAGACACACACAGACACACACACACACACACAAAATGCAGTGTGCTGGATGATTACGAGATTTTGTTTACGATAAAGCAGGTTCAAGTTGGTGTGGTGAACATTTTACCAGTTAATGCATTGTTAGTTTTTGTTTGTTTAAAAACAGCTCATGAGGTCTGAGAAGGAAAGAAACTATAATTTTCATGACAAAGGAATATTTCTGCCTTAAAAGGAGAACTCTTAGTTTTCATTCAAAACGTTTTAATTTCCTTTTAAAATGTAGATCATGCTCTTTCAGCCGATGTCTGTCGGAGGAAACTCCACAGTGACAGAATTGCTCAAACCTGACAAAGGAGGCAGAGGACGCCTAGTACTCTGGTTTTATTGGTAGCATTTACCACTTTCTGGAATTCTCGTGCTCCTCTCCTGGCCTACTTGTTTATCTGCCTGTCTTCCCTGTGCAGAAGGCAAGCTTGGTGCCAGCCTGAGGGCAGGGGCTTGTCTTACTTGGTTACATCCCTGAGCCTGTAAAGGTGGCGGATGCATACATGGAAGGAGCTCAGATCTTTGTGTTGAAAATTCAGAGATGAACGGAAATGAACAACAACGTGGTGTCTGCCTTCAAGGCACTCAGAAGTTGAAGGCCACTCATCGAAAGCGTCCTTGGCCTTGGCCGTTGTCCCGAGGAGCCAGGATTCCACCGCGGGTGAGAAAGAGCCTCTCTGGTTGAGCGCGCGGCTGGGCACAGAGACAGGCCAGCTGACAAGCAGGTGCCCGGCGGAGGCGGTGCAGGCGCTCCGGGCCCCAGAGCTGAGCCCCGGCTCCTCCGAGGGCCCCCGAAGGCTCCAGAGGAGCTGGGCTGGGTCTTGCGGGCAGTGGAAGGTGCTTCCAGCCAGGGCTGGGGGGAGCCGGGTTCCGGGGCCAGCCTCTCGGGCCAGGGGAGGCACATCGGAGGCTGCTCGCAGGAGGGAGGCTGGCGAGGCTGAGAGGATTCTTCTGGACTAACGCCGAGGGCCTCATGGTTACCCTCTGAAGGGCTCTACAGAAGCGGCAAGGTAGGAAGGCAGGAAGCCCGCCTTCCGTGGTGGAGCTGGGCTCCTGGGCCACGGACACAGAGGGCTCGGCTCTGTGGCGGGGACACCCCCAGGTGAGGAGAGGAGGGCCTGCGCCAGGCGGGCAGGCAGCGCGCGACGGGCAGCCCGAGGCGCGGAGCACGGCGGGCGGCGGGCGAGGTGCGGGCAGAGGGCCGCTCGGTTCCTGGCGGGAGGCTGGGGCTGCGTGCGGTGGCTGGGTCCTGAGCAAAGAGGGCTCGGCACGGAGCCCCTGCCCTGGGCCGAGCGTCGTCGGTGCCCGCGGGCCATGGTGTAGACGCCGAGCGATCCGGCACGCGAACCCGAAGTGTCAGCCGTCAGAAAGATCAGGTGCCGTAAGCGTTGGCAGGTTGGAGCCGTCGGTGAGGCTCTCTCTGGCTAGAGGGGGTTAAACTGCAGGTGTCAGAGAAGGAGCGCCCCAGGCCGAGGGAGACCCAAGGAACCGAGCGAGGGCCTCGCTGCTGCGGCCCTGAGCCCAGGGGAGCGCCGTGCCCGTGAACGAAGACCACGAGGCATACGGGCCAGGTTGAGGCTTTGCGGGATTTGCATTTTAGTCCCCGTGCAAGGGGCAGGTCCTGGACGGTTCTCGGCAGGTGGCTGCTGTGTGATGTGTGATCTCAGAAGTGCATTCTGGCTGCAGTGTGGTGAGTGAATCTCGGGTCTGCGGTGGAGATGGAGGACCCGAAGGCCAGCACGGTAGCCAGGGCAGGAGACACCGGTGGTTCGGACTAGGGCGATGGTGACAGAAGTGGGGTCCGTCGAACCCCGAACCTTCGGGAGGTGTTAGAACACGTCAGACGCGCGGGCGGGTCGGGGCAGCGAGGACCGAGAAGAGGGCGCAGGGCTTTAGCTGGAGCCCGGGCCGCAGGGTGGAAGTGTGCCCAGCGGCGGGGGTGGTGGGGGGCGGCAAGGGGGCCGCCAGGGACCAGGCGTCCCGCTCGGCTGCGTTAAGCCTGAGAGGCCTGCTGCACAGTTTCGTGCAGATGGTAAGAAAGTCTGGAAATCAGAGGGTTGATGGACCAAGAGCGGAGAATAAAGACTGTAGTCACGGTGTCCCAAACCCTGGGGCTGCGTGTCCGCCGCTGAGAGTCTGCAGATGCTCTCCGCGGCGCCGGGAGGGCGTTGATGGAGCCGGCGAAGCAGCCGTCGTGCGGCGCGGGTGCCCCCCCCCCCCCCAGCTCTGCTGAGTGGCAGGAGGGCTCCGAACCCTCACGAGGGAACTGATTAGGTTTGTGACTCTCCAGGCAGGCGACGAAGCCACGGTTCTGATTGGGAACCTGAAATAAACTGGTGGGGGGGGGGGGTTAGCAAAGGGCAGGAGCCAGAGCTGACAGGAGCCAGGGAGCCACGGACGCCCCGAGAAGGAGTGGGGCGAGGGCGCGGAGGTGAGACGGGCCAGGAAGAACGTGCCGCGGAATTTGCCGGAAGAACCTCGAGACAGAGGCAGCCAGCGCCGCCGGCGACCTCCTCCGGGGCTTCCGAGCGGAGTGGCGGGGGCGGAGAGCCATCCTCAGGGCCGGGGAGGCGGCGGGGGCGTCTGTGCGGCGCTCGGGCCCTCGGAGGAGGGGGGGGGAGACGGCGCCCCGAATCCACGCGGAGAGAAGGGCTGGCTTTTCCCCACGTAGGACTGGCTGGAGGGTGTGTGTTTGTTGAGGACAAGGAGTTTGCAGAGTAGGAAGAAAGAGAACAGGACAGAACCTTCGAGAAGCTGGCAGGAATGGAACGTAGCGGGCACAGGAAGGCTTGGGACGGCAAGGGGACCCTGTCCTCGGAGAGAGCGGTGGCAGGAGCCGGTGTGGGTGCCGAGGAGGGTTTGGGTGGAGCGAGGGAGCGAGAAGAACGAACGGCGCCCTCACAGGATCCTCTCTTCCCATGTCCCTGACCGGGCAGCGCTGCGCGCCTCCGGGGGCGAGCGGAGCAGGAGGCCCGGCCCCGAGGACGGCGAGCTGCCCCGGGCCACGCGGGGGTCCAGAGCACGGCCGCAGGTCCTGTCCAGGCTGCAGAGGAGGGACTAGTGACTGCGTGGTTAGCCGAGGGGTGGGAATATGCCTGAGAGCTTTCTAGAAGGGAGCTCGCACGACTGCAGGACGAGGTGAGGGAGACTTATCCATCCGTGGTGCGCGGGGAGGCTCGCGCGAGAGGGCGCTGGCGCAGGACGCCTCTCAGCCCTCGGTGCACACCGTGGTGGAAAGTGCCCAGTGGGGTGCAATCTGGGAGGTGTCTTGAGGGAGAAGGAGTGTCTGGTTTGTGGAGCTGAGCAAGGCCCTGGACAGGAACTTACAGAGTCCGGGAACCCGGAAGTGGGATGAGGGATGGTGGTGAGGGCTTCGCGCCGAAGAGGAGGGAAGGTAGAGCCGGTAGGATGGAGCAGGAGAGACCGTCGGGCCCTCCCCTGGAGGTCGTTCGAATGTTTCACCGGGGAGGGGTGGGCGGTGCCGAGGAGCACAGTGTTATATCTGATGATGTAGCACACAGATGCTCATCGAGGGTCTGCTGTCGTAATCACCGGTAATGGATATGTCCAGACCCATCCTTGCCTTCAAGGAGGGGTGCGGACCAGATAAAAGGCCATCACGGACAACTGATGGAGCAGTGCGTAGGTGTGAAGGACACTCTTTAATGGCGTCCACTGCCCACTGTCCGCAGGGCCATTTGCTTGATATGCTGAGCTTCTGGCCCAGGTCATGACGTCTCCTACGACAGGGCTCCCTCCCCGATGCCAGCTGCGGGGACCCCTGGAATCCCGCCTGCTCCCTGGCTTGCTCACCGGCCCCGTCTGTGTCTCCCTAAGGCCTGGCGCCTGTACTCATCCACGGCCTGCGTGTGCTCCTTGAGGGCAGGCAGCACGTTTTATTCTTTTCCTTAACCTCAGCGCCTAGCACAGTGCAAAGCACAGCAAGTCTAATGTATGAGTAAGTGAAGGTGTTTAAACGGGAGAAAAGGAGCAAAGTGGTCCTTTAGAAATGTTAGTTTTTGCAAAGGAAGGGAATCATAAAATAAGTGATGTGGTGGATCCATTTTGCTAGCATAACTTGAAATTCCACTTGATTCTTTTTCCTTTTTCGTGAGATCCAAATCCTCTGTTGGGCACCAGTGACCAGGGCTTCCGAGTTACTGAGAGCACAGCACGTTGCCGGCCCGAGCTGCTGGATGGGGAGCTCCAGGGGCAACAGCGGGAGACCGTAGGAGGAGTGGGCCACAAGTGCGTAGAGCAGTTTGGATGCCTCAGCTTTAGCTCCTGAGGCGGTGATAAAGAGCTTTCCCTTTGACAAAAACATTTTCTACGCTAGGAAAGAGAAAGTGTGGCTTATGAAGTGCTGAAACGATGCCGTGTGTTTGGATGTGATGAATTATTTAAGAGAATACAAGCATATTTGGACTTGTAAGTTGGTAAGTGCTCTGTAAGAAGCGATTTCGCATGAAGGGCAGGCCACTGCTGGAGCAAAGCATCGGGAGTGTATGGTATTCAAGTGGTACTTCTCTGCGCGTGACGTAATTGTGTGCTTCTGTATTGGAGTTTTAGCAGCTTCCAAAATAAACATCTAAACTCATATCCAGAAGGGCTTGATTACTATGGTTTTCTAGATTTGGTGATTATATGTTTATCTTTGCTATGAGGATCACATACATTTTCACATTTTTTTTTTTTTCTCCCAGGACCAGAAGTTTACTTTGAAAAACATTCCTGTGTCCTCAGTCATCACGCCTTTTTAGCGTAATACTCTTTGTGTCTCATGATTAAATACGTCATCTAATTTTTTTTTTTTTTTATAAAACTGCAATGATTAAAACAATGTGGTACTGGCATGTGACTAGACAGAACAGTACAGCAGAATAGAAAGGCCCTAGAACAGAGCCAGACTCATAAAGGAATTTCACATATTTCAAAAGTGTCATCTCATACAGGAGGAGTAGAGGTAGACTACTGAATAAATGACTCGGGGACAGCTCAGCAGTCATCTGGAAAAAAATAAAATTAGAGCATACCTTCCACTATACCTCCAGGATAAATTCCATATGGATCATATGGTTAAATATATATTTAAAAATATACCGTAGATGCTGGCACAAAAGCAGAAATATAGATCAACGGAGCAGGATGGAAAGCCCAGAGAGAAACCCACGCACCTATGGTCACCTTATCTTTGATAAAGGAGGCAAGAATATACAGCGGAGAAAAGACAGCCTCTTCAATAAGCGGTGCTGGGAAAACTGGACAGCTACATGTAAAAGAATGAAATTAGAACACTCCCTGACACCATACGCAAAAATAAACTCAAAATACATTAAAGACCTAAATGTAAGGCCAGACACTATCAAACTCTTAGAGGAAAACACAGGCAGAACACTCTATGATATAAATCACAGCAAGATCCTTTATGACCCATCTCCTAGAGAAATGGAAATAAAAACAAAAATAAACAAATGGGACCTAATGAAACTTCAAAGCTTTTGCACAGCAAAGGAAACCATAAACAAGACCAAAAGACAACCCTCAGAATGGGAGAAAATATTTGCAGATGAAGCAACTGACAAAGGATTAATCTCCAAAATTTACAAGCAGCTCATGCAGCTCAATATCAAAAAAAAACAAACAACCCAGTTCAAAAATGGGCAGAAGACCTAAATAGACATTTCTCCAAAGAAGATACACATATTGCCAACAAAGGCATGAAAGAATGCTCAACATCATTAATCATTAGAGAAATGCGAATCAAAACTACAATGAGGTATCATCTCACACCGGTCAGAATAGCCAACATCAAAAAATCTACAAACAATAAATGCTGGAGAGGGTGTGGAGAAGGAGGAACCCTCCTGCACTGTTGGTGGGAATGTGCACTGATACAGCCACTATGGAGAACAGTATGGAGGTTCCTTAAAAAACAAAAAATAGAACTACCGTACGACCCAGCAATCCCACTACTGGGCATATACCCTGAGAAAACCATAATTCAAAAAGAGTCATGTACCAAAATGTTCATTGCAGCTCTATTTACAAATAGCCAGGACATGGAAGCAACCTAAGTGTCCATCAGCAGATGAATGGATAAAGAAGATGTGGCACATATATACAATGGAATATTACTCAGCCATGAAATGGAAAGAAATTGAGTTATTTGTAGTGAGGTGGATGGACCTAGAGTCTGTCATACAGAGTGAAGTAAGTCAGAAAGAGAAAAACAAATACTGTATGCTAACACATACATATGGATCTAAGAAAAAAAAAAAAAGGTCATGAAGAACTTAGGGGTAAGATGGGAATAAAGACACAGACCTACCAGAGAATGGACTTGAGGACACGGGGAGGGGGAAGGGTAAGCTGGGACGAAGTGAGAGAGTGGCATGGACATATATTCACTACCAAATGTAAAATAGATAGCTAGTGGGAAGCAGCCGCATAGCACAGGGAGATCAGCTCGGTGCTTTGTGACCACCTAGAGGGGTGGGATAGGGAGGATGGGAGGGAGGGAGACGCAAGAGGGAAGAGATATGGGGACAGATTTATATGTATAACTGATTCACTTTGTTATAAAGCAGAAACTACACACCATTGTAAAGCAATTATACTCCAATAAAGATGTAAAAAAATAAATTTAAAAAGATAAATAATGTGCCATAGAAAGGAGAAAAATGAGGAAATTCCTTTCTAGCCTTAGAGTAGGAAGAGCCTTTAAATGTGACTCAAAATCTGGAAGTAATCAAAGAAAAGATGGAGAAGTGAGACTCCTGCGTTAGAAAAAGCACCTATTGATGGCCGTAAATACCATAAGCAAAAATTGCAGTCTATTCCTGCGCATCTCCCATGTGGTGACACCCTCTGCCTCCCTGTGCTGTCTCTGTCCTGCTTCCTACAGGACAGTTAGGGCTCCAGCAGCACCAAACTGTTCTTAACCGTCAGTTCTAGAAAAAAACACTACTAGCCCACATCACAGCATAGGGCCAACCTGCCTAACATACGAAGAGCTCCTAGAAATGCTTAAGAAAAAGAACAACCCAATTAAAAATTAGTCGAAGGCTCTGAACAAAAAGATGGTCAACGTCATTCATGATAAGATAAATGCCATTTAAAATCACACTGAGGTACCGTTTTCTCCTGTCGGGTTTGCAGAAATTAATAAATTTTATAACACACTATTGGCAGTTTTATGAGGAAGCAGGTACTGGCCTGCATTCCCGGTGGGGGCATCCACTGGTACAGCTCCGGAAGAGGGCAATTTGGCAGTATATCCATCAGTATTAAAGATGCATGTACCCATTGAATCAATAATTCTACTCCAGGGAATTTATCATTCAGAGAGACTCACACTCGGGCAAGATGACTTAACAAGGTATTAATATATTGCAGCATTGGTTGAAGAGAACGTTTGAAGAAACCAGCTGAAGGCGCACCTGTAGGGGCCTGGCTAAATAAAATCTGTAGCAGTGAAACAAAGGTACTAAAGCTCTCCCAGATGCATCGCTACATGAAAAAAGCAAAGTGTAAAGCAATGCACGCACGTACACACTTTTGTGTTAGAAAGGACAATAAAGGGGTGTCTACCTGTGTGTGTCTGTGTTGCATAAAGAAGCGGGGCGGAAACTCAGCGAGGCGCGCACAGCACCTTCTCGGCAGGACTGGTGGAGATGGCGGGAGTGGGAACTGGGGGGGCCAGGAACAGGAGTTGTAGGGAGACTTCAGTGTATACCTTTTACATCTGATTAACCATTTATTACCCATTCAAAATTAAATTTAAAAAGAAGTAAGATTTAACTGAAATGCCGTTTAACTAATTGTAGTCGTCCTACTTTGTGGTTGACGTTATCCTTTTTTTTTAAATTGTCCTCCTATTGAGATCATAGTTGATTTTTCAGCCCCTGAAGTTTGTTCCCTTGATATTCTGCCTTTCTCTAGCCTCCCACTTACTTCTCCTACACAAGATCTCAAAATGTCAAACCATGAATATTAAAAAAAAAGTCACATGCATCAATCAATACCTCTCATACTTACCAACTCCTTTTCTACGTCATGCACAGATTTGAAAATGGAAAAAAAAAATCACTTCTATTTTAATGTAATTTCTGACTCTGATAGAGTCTATGGATTCACATTTAAGATATGAACTATTGTTTACACTGTTGGAGAGCTGCCCAGCCAGCTTCATCTTGTAGAAATCACTACATTTTGGCAAGAAACTGAACGTCTTCCCTGTGAAAACGTGGGCTTTACATTTTAGCGCTTCTTAAGTGAGTGGAAATGTAGCCTCGAGTTGTCTTGCAACTTAATAATACCCCTCAACAGGGGCCACAGCAGTTCATTATAATTCATTCTCCTTACAGTGATTGGATTTTTTCCTTTTGAGCAGGGACAGTGTGAACTCCTGCATTCATTCCTCAGCAGACATGTGCTGAGCCGCTGTGGGAGCCGTCTGGCCGGACCCAATGAAAGCCCGCCCCTGACCTCAGAGACCTTGCTGTCCAGCAAGGACAGTGCCCTCCTTCTGGCTGTGCCTTTGTGGTGGAAACATTCTTTAGATGCTCACATTTGATCTATTCTCTGATTTTATTTTGGGTTTAAAGTTAATACTCACCATTTCTCTCGGTATCTAAGTGGGTTTCTGTCTAACCTCCTTAGTTATCGACCCTGCTGATTTTCCTGTGTTCTGCTTATAATGTTGACATTTTTCTTTGTCTTTATCGCTTAGTATTATTTCCTCCTAGTCCACCCATTGGTTTTATTTTAGCTGCTACTTCCTTCCTAGTTACTGGATTTTGTGCAAACCCTTTTCTAACCTTAAATGTCAGCCTTCCACTACCCTAACCAAGTTCTCTGACCCACATATTCATGCTGCTGGGGTCCTGACACAGTGAATCCATGCTCCACACCCTAGCCTTGGGGATGCAGACGTTTGTCAGCTTTGCACACACTTAAGGCTCTTTCTTTCTTGCAGGTATGGTTTTCCCATGGTAGCCAGGTTTTCAGGGAAAGCCCCGATGATCATTGCTCTTTTTGCCTGGAGTGAGGCATGTGGATCAGGGGTGTGTGTGTGTGTGTGTGTGTGTGTGTGTGTGGGTGGAATCCTAGTCCTTTCACTCTGCTGAGCACTGCAGATACTTTCAGAGGATTTTCAGGTTGCTGGGAATGCCTTTATGTGAAAGGTTATTCTTTATTAACGTTAATGCTCCAGTTTAATTGCATTTCTCCTAAGATCCTACCATAGCTGTAGAGTTTTGGCACCTACGTGTCTTGTAACTGTTGTGTTCTTTTTGTCAAATGGGCCATCGTTAGGAAATTTGTCATTTTCTTTTCTAAGTGATTTTTGAACTCTTTTTGTTTTGTGTTGGTACATTTTTTTTAAATGTATCCTGGCCAGATTTTCAAGATTCCAGATTATTACGGCTTCTTGTATCTGGGTTATGGTCTGGTGAGAAGTACCCCATATTGCTATTACAGCAAGGTACCAGGGTGTGGGACGACCCAGTCTTTTTGCAGATGTCATTATGAGACAGCGATCTGCCCTGGGGAGGGGGTGTGTGTGGAGAGAGATACAAACCGTTCATACTCTCGTTCATGTTTTCTTTCTTTGTTGATGCACTGCTGGCCCTGGGCAGTATTTCCTAGCACGTTGGGACTGGCGACTTCTCGGTAAGGAAAAGCAGAGAGTCTGAGGTGTTGAGAGATGGGTCTGTGTCGCTGTTGAAGGGTGACGAGGACACAGCATAACATGGTGTGCTCCTGGAGCGTTAGGCAAGCCCACGTTGGAGCGAAGTTGAGACGATGTGTGTCCGGTGTTGGCAACAGCGCCTTGAACAGAGTCCGTGCCAGAGCACGCTCACCGTCCTCACGTCCCTGGGCTCCGAGCGAACCCTGTGAGACAGGCTTTGCTGGGAGGGAGGCACGCAGCCCTGAGAGGGCATCACCTGGCAGGGAGCTGGCCGAGTGGCAAAGGGAAAGGAAGAAAAAGGCTGCCTAAAGCATCCGATTGGCTGGGAAAGGTGTTTCTTTGTCATTACAGGAAGTACAGCTTCTGGAAACACTGATACCAGGAAATGGCTGGAGCCTTAGAGCAATTCCAGTTTCTTGGCAAGGAGTTAAAGGAAAGTGTTGAAAATAAAAGGGAAGAATTTTTGGAAAGAGAAAGAACTGAAAAACAGTGATTGTCATTAGAATTCTTGCATTTAGGGGAATCTATTTTCTTGAACGGCTAATATAGTCATTTTCCCCGTTTGTGGAGCCTCTGCAGTTGCAATATCTTTGACCTCCGTTTTCTCGTGTCCCTGAACTGTTCACTCTCACTTGGCCTGACTAAAGAGGGACGTTTCTATGGGGCCTCCCTGCTGCTCCAGTTGAGTGGGAAAGTGCAGCAGCCCTGGATGCAGGGACAGGCCTCAGGCGAGGCGTGTGCCGGCCCAGGACGCAGCTCCCACGTGTGGGCCTTTATCCAGAGGACAGGCCAGATTAGATTTGGTTTGTATGTATACTGTTTACTTTGCAACTGGCTCTTCATTCATTTCAGACTTTTGTAGAGTTTTGGTCTATATTCTTAGTTAACTACGTGAATGGTCTTAGTCCTATGTGTGTGTTATATTTGTCCTCTAATTTAATAGACTCTAACTTGGAGAAAGGTGAGAATGTGCCCATGAACAATTACCTCCTCAAGGGTGAATTTTGAGGCTACACTTGGAACCATTTAAAAATAACTTTCTGCATCTGGTTTACATTTATCTGAAACAAAACTATCAACGAGTGCTTCCCTGGTGGCGCAGTGGTTGGGAGTCCGCCTGCCGATGTGGGGGACGCGGGTTCGTGCCCCGGTCCGGGAAGATCCCACGTGCCGCCGAGCGGCTGGGCCCGTGAGCCGTGGCCACTGGGCCTGCGTGTCCGGAGCCTGTGCTCCGCAACAGGAGAGGCCAGAGGCCCGCTTATCGCAAAAATGACAACAAAACAAAAAACAAACAAAAAAAACTATCAACGAGTTATCTCATTTTCATTTAAAACTTTACAAATAATTTGAGAAATTACACTTTTATCTGTTATGACCTTTTGGAATTCTTTAATACTATGTAGTAGACATGTATATTTTAAAACATACTGAATTGGCTTCTGCTTTACCGCAGAGAATAGTTCATAAAGATGAACAGAAATCCCAGACGGGCCTTTAGCGGTGCCGCCACGGCAGAGGCTACCCTCCTGCTTTTGTACGGAGACCTGGCTGATGACTCTGTCATGATGCCGAAACGGCGCCCTGTTCATCTGTCTTTCCTTGACGCCGTGAGCTCGAGCTTTGCTGTCTTTATACCTCGGATGACCAGTGGAGTCTTCAGTAGGACCCATTCATTACGTGTGTATTGAATGAGTGAAGGATTTCCAAGAAGCAGGGGGGTGCGCTGGAAGCATGTACTTTGGAAAAAAAGTTGGGTTCACGTCTCAGCTCTGCTTAATTTCTGAGCTAAGCTCTGCTTATCTGTAAAGTGGGTGGTCAATACATGTTAGCTTCCCTTCAGTACTTTTCCCCAAAGAAGAAAGAGCAGATCTAAGCCATAACACTTTGGAATTTTCTTGAGTTGTAACAATTTTAGATTTGTAATGTTTTCATTTTGATTTTATGTTAAGTATGAGAGGCTCAGCTTAGTTCTTTTGCATTAAAAGAGACAAGAAAATGCAGAGCAGTTTTCAGAATTCCTTAAAATGTTGCCTCTGATTCTTAAAAGAGTCTGTGACTTGGCGGAAAAGTCTGTAAGGAAGCGTCAGGGCTGGGGCTGCAGGGCCTCCACCTGCTGCAGAGCTGGTCCTGGGGGCCCGTGTGGCCTCTCCCTGAGAAGACCGACGCAGGGTTCAGCATTTGACCTGAAAACCCAGTGGTTTCCATTGCTGGGTGATTTTGCCTCTTTTATTCTCCTTTCTTACCTTATATAAGGCTATCCTCGAGTGGAAGAGTCTCTGGAACCATTTGCGGTTGGTTTGGTAGCGGCTTCGGGTAGAGTCGAGTGATTGGCTGAAGCCAATGGGAGGTTGAGGGACTCCCAGCTGCCCCCACTCCTGTAGGTTTTCCAGGGTCGAGTGTGGTTGCATTGCTGTGAAATCACCCTGCGCTCACACCTCTGACTCCAGTGGTTCTCTTCATTACTACGTTTCCCTTGAAGAAGGATTTCGAAGGGCTCTAGTTTCTTAGTTGGGTTTTCCCTGGAAGCAGAGCCCGCGATAAAAGGCCGGTAGTTGATTTGGGAGGTGATTCCAGCAGGTGGGAGCAAGGGAGATGAAGTGTGGGTCATGGGCAAGGAGTGGAGCTAGTAGAGGGCGAGTGATTCACACGGCCGCGTGGGCAGTAAGGGCTCCGCTCTGCCGGCCCTCCGTCCCGGAGGGGCGGGGCCTGCACCCAGACGGGCCTCCCTCCCGCAGGGCGGGGGGTAGGGGCCAGCAGCATTTACCCACCTGAAAGCAGTCAGGCTCAGGGTGTGCACCGTCTCAGCGGAGTCCCACCGCGCTAGGAACGGGCCCCCGCTGCTGGGCCAGAAACCAGAAGTTTCGAATGCTCTCTGAATAATCAAATTTCTACCATTTTGTTGTTCCTAGTCCTCAGCTTTTAAAAGTGATTCTTCTAGATGATGTGGAATTATTATCCATAGGGATAATGATTATAAGCACAGGGAATGTAGCTTTATTTATAAATTTCGCACAGATGGAATTTAGGTTAGTAAAAAAAATATCTTCATTGTTGCATGTTTCTGAATCAGAAGACTGTATAAAGCAATCGATTAATTCAATCAATATGGTGATTGCCTAAGACTAATAATAGACTATTTTAAAATAAATACTAAGGCTAGCATATTCTATGAAAACGTCTATATGCCCTGATGGTCTTAGAACAGGGGCAGACGTTTTCGGTGAAGGGCTGGGTGCCTGTCTTAGACTTTGTGGGACATAGTTCCCGTTGCCGGCCCTCTCCTCTGCCGTCGTAGCAGGAAAGCACAGGCAGCACAGAAGTGAATGAGCTTACTTACAGAAACTGGCCCCGGACTGTAGTTTGCTGACCCCCCATGTTAGAAGAATATATTATTTTTGATGAACGCAAATTTCTCCCTTTGGGTGTTTAGAAAGCACTAAGCACTCTTTCAATAGAGTGAGTGTCTGAGGTCATAGTCATAGTTTGGGAATGTGAACATCCACCCCGAAGCAGTGTGGCTGGCTGGCTGTTTGCTCTAGTGGCCCAGTTTGTTTAAGACAGGGCACCCTGCTCCAGTCATTCAGCTTCTGTGGGGAGTCGAAAGGGCAGCAATTTCATGAAACGGAAACTGTTGGGTTTTCCTTGTAGAATTTGCATCACTGATTTTTATTTTTTTAGCATCTTGTAGTCCTAAATGACTTCACAAAGAGTAAGACAGAAATCAGGAGACATGTATAAATATGCACTTATCTCTGGACATAGGATGTATGCATAATTTCTTTTGGCAGAATGCTTTACATTTTTTGTACAGTTGAACTGGCGTGGAGAGATGATATTGATGTATCGTTTTGGGGGGATAACTAGGCTAATTTACACAGAGGCCAATGACGTAGCACTCAGAATGGCCAATTTGTCAAGAAACCCCTGTTGTCACATACATACATGCCCGTCTTTCTTTCTTTCTGAATGTATTGATTACGGATCCTAGGGAAGATTTGGCTGTGCAGCCGGACTTATTATTTAGATACGTTAGGGAAGTTTTTCCAGGGTTTACATACATACTGAATGCATGCTAAATACATGTGTATAATAATATATATACATCACATGTGATAAGCTGTTACTATTATTACAGTGCATGTATAAGAATGATGAATGAATAACGTAATGGCTACATTAAAGGAGAAGCCTGAGGGGAAACCACTGGGCCTGTCTTCACACGTGTGGTGCCCAGGGGTAAAGGCAGCCTGTCGGGATGCTGGTAATGCCCTCGCTCAGGGGAGATGACAGGGGGACCCCAGGGCTCTCTCGAAATGGTGGCAATTCCTCATCAGCTGTCTTCAGACTGGTGTACCCACTTCCAAGAGGGGACTTGGGCAAAGGTTTTAAGAATTTAAGAAAAGGATTTAAAGAAATCAGTTGCTATGTCCTCAGTGTTCATATAGACTCTTGAAAAATGAATTTGCTTTCCTTGCACGATTGCGCTTCTCCCACTTACAAAAGAAGAAAGGCTTCCCACTTTCCTTTCCAGAGTCTCACCATGGCTTGTGGCCCCGGGGTGTAGACGTGAGTCCTGAACCGGGGCACCATCAGAGAACGCTCTGCTCTGAGGGAGGGTCCGGGGAGAGCAAAGGGAGCAGAGCTGCTGTGGACCTGGAGACTCTGCTTCTCACACTAACAGATCATCACCGAGCTCCTTGTGTGGCTCCATCCGTGCTCCATCTTCGAATTCTAACGCAGAAGTGAGATGCAAGTTAGAATGTGTCTCTAAATCATAAGATAATCCTTTCAGACTGAAATTAGGTCTGACTCAGTTATTTGTTAGCATGGCTTTCCAGTAAGGCTGTGTGGTGGACAGACTCCATAGACTGAATGAACTATTCCTCAGCTCCAAGGTTTTGACAGAAATACATGTAAGACATATTTACTGTTAAAAAAAAAGAAACATATATCATTCACATCTATCTAAACCTGTGATTAAAATTCTTATGTGTCAACCTAAGAATGTGTGAGAGGGTACAGTTTCTTCTGGAAGTAAAATACGCCGCAGAAGAGTGAGTAGATGAGAAAGGTGCTTTTGACCTGAACTGATGTTCTGCACGTGGGTGAATTACCTGGGCCGTGGTGTCCCCCACCTAAGAGGACCTGAAAGCCCTAAAAGTTGGAGGGAAAGCCAAAAGGGTAGAGGTGACAGATGGGGATTATGCTTGAGGTCTGGCTGACAGGTGTCTTCAAGACCAGAGAGGACCCCAGAATTGTCTTCCTCCTGTCAACCAGCTCATACCCCTGATGTCACGACCAGGGTGACTGTTTGGGACTGCTTTGCAGAGCTCGCCTTCTGGATATCTCTGTGGTGGACTGTGTTTATTTTAAATTCCACGTTGATGCGCTTCAATCCAGTGAGTGTTTTTTGAGGGCTGCATGTTGTCGATACAGAGGTGAGCAGGGCTTCCCTGGTGGCGCAGCGGTTGAGGGTCCGCCTGCCGATGCAGGGGACGCGGGTTCGTGCCCCGGTCCGGGAGGATCCCACGTGCCGCGGAGCGGCTGGGCCCGTGAGCCGTGGCCGCTGCGCCTGCGCGTCCGGAGCCTGTGCTCCGCAACGGGAGAGGCCACGGCAGTGAGAGGCCCGCGTACCGCAAAAAAAAAAAAAAAAAAAAAAAGCTGGCAGCGTCCACAGCCCCGTGGCCCATGGCCCAGCAGTCCAGGCAGACCTACGCCAGCATGCTGGACCCGTGTGCCCAGGGCTGAGCTAGGCTGCGCCTTTGACCCCCTGCGGAAGAGACAGAGAGAAGGAAGAGGCTGATTCGCTGGTGTGGATGCTCTGAAGAGGAGCGAGGGGAGGGAGGGTGCCCTGGTAGAGGAGCAGTGAGCAGGTCCAGAGCAGGTCCAGAGACCTGGGGAGAGGGCGCTTGTCGCCCAGGTGCACGTGTCTGGCTCTGGTGCCTTGGGGCAGCCTCGTCACCGCCAAAGCGACACGCTGCAGTCCCCAGAGAGTGAACAGGTGGATCGCACGCGCGTTCGTGACAGCACCTCCCTGATGGATGAGGAGACCAAATTCACGGAAGGCCACGCCCTTA
Organism: Kogia breviceps; assembly: GCF_026419965.1. Classification (NCBI taxonomy): domain Eukaryota; kingdom Metazoa; phylum Chordata; class Mammalia; order Artiodactyla; family Physeteridae; genus Kogia; species Kogia breviceps. The sequence continues at coordinate 88,488,433 of NC_081322.1, read as the reverse complement.
AAAGGGGGGTTGACGGCCGGAATGCGGCCAGTGGTGCCACAGCCGCCTGTGGAAGCCTCCAGTGACCTGGGTAGTTCCAGGGATAACAGCGCTTTACAGACCTGGAAGGGTTTTCAGTTTGTTAAAGCGTTTTATATTCATGATCTCACATGGGTTTTCTTGTTATTTTTTTGAAGCATCATTGACTTAACAATATTATGTTAGTTTCAGGTGTATAACAGTGATTCGATATTTTTATTCATTATGAAATGATCAGCTCAATAAGTCTAGTTACCATCTGTCACCATACAACGCCATTACAGTATTATTGACTATAATTCCCTATGCTGTACATTTTGTCCCGGTGACTTACTTATTTTATAACTGGAAGTTTGCTCTTTTGGTTTTTAAAATAGTCCCAGGAGGACAAATTGTAAGCAAAGAGAGGCTCAGAGGCGCAGACCTGGGCCCCAGCGCTGTAGACACAGTGAGCCTTGGTCCATGCTGGCTTCTGTACCTGGATGTGCTTGCAGGGAGACCTCCTTGTGCGTTAACCCTGAAATGGACTGCCTCTGCCTCCAGGATCCAGCCTTTCTGGGAGGGGAACCTTTTTCAGATTACTCACGTGTAACTTTTAAAGCATCTACTTTTAATAATTTATTTTCCATAGCAATCTTCCAGAAATGTGTGATGCCTTTCTTATCTTATTAGATGTATATTGTTAATCTAATATTTTCCCTTTTACCCTGTGAGCATCAATTATTGTTCTTTTATAATATAGGCGTGCCTTAAAGAACTCTTAAGGTTTATGGTTCTATAGGCTGCTTTAATTGATAATCTCAGACAATTGTGCATTTTTATTTATCTTTCTTGCAACTTTTAAGGTTTTTTTTCCCCCTTTTTTCCTCTGTGGATCCACGGGCATCAGGCACAGAGGCTCTCCTGTCCTCCCGTCCCTAGGCAGCTTGCTTTCCATCTCCTGTGGTCAGGAAAAACAGACCCCACATTTGTGTGCAGGTTACTAGCCCTAAATATGGGAACCGCAGGGCTGCCCGTGGATGGAGTGCCCCCCCGCTTGGTGATGTCGCTCCTGACTGCGTGGAGAACGGTCACTGGAGTAGCGACCTTGGATGAGTGACACCGACTTTGTGTGCATTTTCAGTATTTCCCGACAGCCTGCTGGGCAAAGTAACAGTCAGCATAAAGTTATTGTACTTACTGGGTGACTTACGTTGTTCTCTGCCAAACTTATAAACTATTTTTTTTTTTTTTTTTTTTTTTTTTTTTGCGGTATGCGGGCCTCTCACTGTTGTGGCCTCTCCCGTTGCGGAGCACAGGCTCCGGACACGCAGGCCCAGCGGCCATGGCTCACGGGCTTGGTTGCTCCGCGGCATGTGGGATCCTCCCGGACCAGGGCACGAACCCGTGTCTCCTGCATCGGCAGGCGGATTCTCAACCACTGCGCCACCAGGGAAGCCCTAAACTATTTTTAATAAGTAATTATTTACACAATCCAGGCTTGATCTAAATTTGTATCTTACAGAAACAACATTGCATAGTTTATCAAAACTTTATTTTAGACATCTGACATCCAGATGAGAATCTGGTGTAGTTTCAGTCCTTTGTAACGAGAAGTTTTGGAGGAGAGGAAGAGCGGGCCTCACAGGAGTTTCTAATAGTTAATAGTAATGTAGAGGTTATGACATGAAAGTTCTCCTTAATTTTTACTAGTTTTCATGTTCTTTACATTTTCTTTGCGCTCAAGTAATGAACTGCTTTTCTCACCATTTTGGAATCACGTGAGTAAGCTTGTTTAAATTTCGCAGTCCAGTCTGTTGATAAGTAACATGAAATTTTTACTTTTAAACCTTTACAGACTAAGAATAGTAAGTATATAGTTGTACTTGTTTAATATGTGTTTACTGAGTAAATGGTGTATTATGGTTGGCGATTTGAAAAAGGTGTAAAATCTTAATATTACATATAAAATAATACAGAAACAGAAAGGCATGTGGCTTTTAAAAGATTTACAAGAAAATGGTATATAAAAGCCATCGGAACGCTTATGATTTGAAATGTCTTAGCAGTTTAAAAGCATTTTCAACATCTAGAAGTTTCACATTGTCTGAATTTCTTATATCCTAATGGAAAAGAGTGACATGCATGCAATTTAAAGAACTTTGCTTCATTCGATGTTACATGGATTATTTTTTGTCTCCCTTCATTGTTTATCTTTTATTAATTGCAGTTGAGAATTATAATAGGTATGACTTCCTATAAGAAATAAAATTGGTTTCTGAGTTTTCAGTTGTACAAACTCAGGTAATGAGTGAGAAGTCATAATAGCAGCAAGTCCGTAAAATATAGGTATCAGAGGGTAACGTAAAGGATGTACGCCTCGGAGTCAAATGGCCGGGGTTTGAACAGGGAATAGGTTCAACACTGGTCCCTCCATCTGCTGGTTAGGCGTGGCTGGGCAAAAACCACTTCGTTTCTGAGTTTCTTCCCCAATCCGTAAAATGGTGGCAATCTTACCATCTGCCCCTCCGTCTCCTCCTTCCTCCCTTTTCGGTCAGGATAAAGATGAAATCATGAACGTGAAAGTGCTTTGTAAACTGTAAACTTCACCACAAATGTGATGCGTCATTAGGGTGTTGTTACAAGACCTGGGGGACAGAGAATATATGGTTACTAGTTCTCACTGGTGTATAGTGTTCGAGTGGCAGTTTTGTGCTCTAGGCCCTCAGAGACCAGCCCTCCCTCAGAACAGTAGTTAATTTGCCTTTGCTGTTCACAGGCTCTATTTTAGATTGCTAGGTGGGCAACTAAATACATACCTTGTTGTACAGTGTGGGTGACTTAACCTTGGGGTGATGAACTTAACTTGTACCAGTATGACTAGTATATATTTAAATGAACAAGTTTTAAGATTTCATAGTATATGCTTTTTAAAAATCTTATTCTCTTTGCATTTATCTGTGTGGTTATGTTAGCAGCATAGAATGTGCAGTGTAAGAGCATTCCATCCCAATCGCCAGTGCAGATGAGGTGATCTGAGCAGAGGGATAGGATTACGTGCGTCCTTTCAGGATGCAGCACAACAGTGCAGTAGTTGGTGTAAGAAAATTAAATTATTTTTCTTCTAATGATAGATTTTCTTTGATATCAAAATAACTGAGCCCTTCCTTCCTTCCTTTTGGTTAAAATTTCTTTGCATTTCTTTGCATTTAGTTTTGACTCCTACTGTGCTTAATCTGAATTGTAAAGTGGAAATAAAAGGGAAGGGTGGATGTGCTGCATATTAGAATCATTTCCAAATGGAAAAGGTTAAAATAATTTCCTTCTTTCCTTCCTTCCTTCCCTCCCTCCTTCCTTCCTTCCTTCCTTCCTTCCTTCCTTCCTTCCTTCCTTCCTTCCTTCCTTCCTTCCTTCCTTCCTTCCTCTCTCACTCTCTCTCTCTCTCTCTCTTTCTCTCTTTCTTTCTTTCTTTTGGTGAAAAATAGGAAGCTTTACTCTGAGGCATTTCACAAAAGGCATAATCTTAGAATCTGATTAGATATCCATTTTGAGTTGGACCTTTTCACGCAGCATAAAGAAATCCTGACCCATTTTTAGAAGAGAAGTTATTGACAACATTTACTAACAGCAAGTACTGGATGGAGGAAATGAGGACCTATGGGAAAGTGGGATTATGGGGAATAATTGCTAAAAAGCATTTTCTTACTTCAAGAGGTAGACAAGGCACATTTTTAGAAATTATTTTTCAGCTGTAGGGAAATTCAAGCCAGAGTTTGCCTTCTGCTTTGGCACCCTGCCTTTGTTGTAAATATCATTGCCCAGGGAATTCAGTGAGAACTCTGGAAAGGCTTTACTGCAAATCTGGGGGGATCTCCCGCTTGTGCCAGGGAACTGCACACTCAGATCTGGGGGTGCCTGGTCCTTGCTCTTCTTTTCCGCATGTTTGGATGAGAAGAAATAAGAAGAAGTTTGTAGTACTGGGGCAGAGCCTTTTACACACCATTAGAAACGAGGCCTTTGTCTTTGTGATCCTGCGATGCTGCTTGACACATAGCAGGTGCTCCAAGGAGAATTTGCTGAATATTGACTGGGTGTAGCATCTGCTTTCTCACGGCAGTTATGGCTAATTTTCGAAAGCCTGTGTGTGAACATCACCGCCGTCCACCGTAAAGCTTAGTTTTGGGGGCGGGACAGATTGCACCCAGTCTTTCGTGGTCAGGTACAGTCGGTGCGTGTCAGAGATAGGTGTATCTGGTCATAAACACACCTCGAAGCCTGGGCGGGACTGGGTGGGTGGAAGATGTGGGCAGTGCTGCAGGAATGGAAGCCTGGGGGAAGCAGGTGGCCGCTCTTTGGCCGGTTCTTTCTGTGTCCGCTGCGTTCCTGCCCTTGGCGTTCTTACTCAGCACTCTGGTTCAGGTGGGGAAGTGCCTCAGCCCTGACCTGTCACTTACTGTCTGCGAGCAGTTAGTTGTAGAACTTCTCTTTGCCCCACTTATTTATAGTATCGAATGGAAAGAAGTACCTTGTTCTTAGATTGAACTAGTTAAATAATAGGAGTCAGGGCAATGCACTGAATGCCTATCAGCTATTATTTCCTTTATTGAGGATTTTCAGGTTCGTTATCTCACGTGTGATCATAGCCATCTTGCTAGAGAGGCAAGCTATTGTTTTGCAGATCATAAAATTGGTTTTGAGGTGTCAAGTGGCTTGGTGACAGTCACTCAGCCTGAGTGGAGGTTTTGACATTGCCGTGCCCTCCCCGTAGCCTGCCCTGCCTTCCTTCCGGGGTGAAGGGTGTCTGGGCCGGGGGCTGCTTTGGGAAGCAGGGCTTTGGTCCACTCGATGGCATCACGCCTGATGAAAGCAGGCGAATGCGTGGCATCAGAAGGAAGCTGGTTCCTATACCTCCAGTTAACTTTTCACATCTATTTTCATGTGGTGCATAGATAGCCTATCCAGGTTTTGTAGAATAATTGCTTGTGTAGCAAATTTCTCTGTTTGAGTAGTGAGTGTTGCATTTACTGTGGGAAGCAGACGGGAACAGACAGCTGCTGTTCCTGGGATTCACTTGAGCCCACGGTACGGCTGGAATGTGAGCTTTCCTGTCAGGGCTGCATTTGCCTGCATTCTTCCTGTGAAGATTTACCAAAAAGCTGTAAATCGTAATCAGATTAGGGTGCTTCTTTTTGACGATGGATTTTTTTTTTTTTAACTTCTTTATTGGAGTATAATTGTTTTCAGTGTTCGACGATGGATGTTTATTCCTCAAAGTTTTATATCAATGGAAAGACTATAGATACATAAATGTAACTTATCAAATTATATTCCCATATTTTCACCCTCACTTTTGCCCCTCAAAATAATTGTTAGAACTTTGTTTTGAGGTGTGTGTGTGTGTTTGTGTGCTGTGTCAACACTTTCTTTGTACGGAGCCCGTGAACTGGCTTGTATGTTTGCCAATACGACAAAATGATGGGGGCAAGAATATGGGATTTATTTCCCAGGATTTATTCTAACCCATGGATAGAAATATGGGATTCTTTTGATACTGTGCGTCACATGCCCCAGGTGAACAAGAGGTTTTTATTTACCACATGAATGCAAATGTCTACCTATAGATAGAATTGTGCATTTGAAATTTGTAGAAAAAATAAAGGACAAACACTGAGGGACTTCTTAGAGGGCATGGGAACAGCTTGTAGTACATCGGGACACTTCACAATAATGATAAGCCTTAGCTTGTGATGTTTGCAGTTATTGTGAACGTTACTGTTTGAAACAGTGCAGCCAGGCAGATTACGGTCATTATATAGCATTTAATATTTTTCTGTTAAGAAAGTAGAATCTTTGGTTTTTATTAAATTAAAATATAATATTCCTGTCTCTTTATTTTTTGTTCCTAATTACTCCTCAGATGGTTATTAAAGTTATCTTCTTTGTTGAATGCCTCAAATTATATATCTCAGCAAAGACTATGGTCTTTCACATTTTTTATTTGAACAGACCTGTGCATTTATTTGAACGTAATTTAAACTGTTCGCTCTGGGAAGTATTTCCAAATCTCTGAAAACATTTTTCAAAATGCATACGTAGGAAAATATTTAGACTTGTCACAAATCCCTTTTTTTTTTTTTTGCGGTACGCGGGCCTCTCACTGCTGTGGCCTCTCCCGTTGCGGAGCACAGGCTCCGGACGCGCAGGCGCAGCGGCCACGGCTCACGGGCCCAGCCGCTCCGCGGCACGTGGGATCCTCCCGGACCGGGGCACGAACCCGCGTCCCCTGCATCGGCAGGCGGACTCTCAACCACTGCGCCACCAGGGAAGCCCACAAATCCCTTTTAAAGTAAGTTAAAATAGATATAAATGTACTCTAACTAAAGCGTCCACTTGTCTATTGTGTGGCATTAATTCTGAATCTGGTACGCTACTTGCCATGGACAGTGGTTTCCTAACTTAACTGTCTGTAAATACAGACCTAAGACGTTTTGCAAGTTCCTTTACCCACTAAATGATTTAATGGACTGACTGTGACTGTACACTCAGCAAGAAGCTGTGTATTCCTGAACTCGCCAGCTTCCCAAAGACAACGAACACACACGTGCACCGTTTGACTTGGTACCAACCTGTGATGGTATCGCTTATGCCAGGACTAAACTGGTGCCTACGATCAGTCTTGTGACCTGATAAATAGTAACCCCTGCTCTTCACAAGTGATGACAACACGTAAGACCCCTTTCAGGATACTCCCTATTCGGATGCCTTTTGGAAACCTGTCCCCTGTGCTCGGCACGTGCCCCCGACCCTCGTTCCTTCTGGGGTCTTCCTTGCCTCTTTGCCCCTCTGGTACTGCCACCGACTGGGCTGGGGGGTGAGCACGGCTGCTTCTCGGTAACTGAGGTGGCCTCTGGGAAGAGTGCGTCGTGTGGCTGCTCAATTTTAGTAAAAGCGTCCCCTCTACCCTCTCGGCCCTTGATGAGGTAGCATGAGTCTCTGTTTCACGGATAACCTGAAGGAGCTGTCGTCCGGCCACTTCTGGGGAAATAGGACAGCTCAGTGATCGCCGCGTAAAAGCTTGAGTTAGGACAGGCCAGAGGCCCGTGCTGCGCGTGCGCCCCGGACCGTGTCCCGTCCGACCTGTCAGCGTGAACACGGCTCTGTAGCGGGGATGTCATGACGAGGTTGTGTCTACAGAAGGTTTGCTGTGAAAGAACAGCAGCTGGGGGGTGTGTTCATTGTTTTGGTACCAGGAATATTGCTCTGTTTTTCCAGAACAAGTGGTCTGCTTTTTATTCTGTGGATGCCGAGTTCTGTAAATGAGCAATTTGCATTTTCACCTTGACTGCTGGAAGTTTGCGGGCAAATCCGTGGCTTATCCACAGTGTGTGTCGCTTTCTGTGGGATGTGTTCTGTCTTATCCACATTTGTGCTCTTTTATTTCCCTGTTTTTGCTTTCTTTTTCATTTTTGTTTAACGTGTGTTATCTTGTTTTTTCACTGCTCTTGATGTGTACTTGCAATACATACTCTGGAACAAGGCAAGGTAAATAATCTTCATTTATTCATTATTTAGTACAGCCTTGAGACAGTAGGGTGTATTATCTTTGTTTTACGTAAGAGGAAGCAGCAGTTTTAAGGTCACACAGCTAGTAACGTGAGTGGCAGGATTCAGGTTCAGCTGTAGGTCCCTTTCCTGGAAAAGCCAAGCTCATTCCACCAACCACGCCGGGTTCTCTCTCAGGAAGACCAGCAACTACAGTGTGACAACCGGTGACACTCCACAAACACCAGTGAACTTTGCCTGGGGGGCTGCAAACACCTCCACACCCCAAACCAAACACACCCAGCTTGTGCAGGCTGACCTCGCAGGGCTCTCAAAGCGCACGGGCCCTACCCCGCACCTCCTGCGTCGGCAGCTCAGAGCAGGGGGCCCAGCACCAGCTGACAGTGCACTCTTCACTTTGAAAACCACTCAGTATATTTTTTTAGAGAAAAAAATTGTTTCCTTAAATAACGGGCGCTTCAAGTCTGTGTACATTTGAATTCAATTTTTAAGGATTCAGTTTTTAGACATCGCTTCCATAACATATATGTTGGGTGAAAAGAGTAAGTTTTAGAAATAAAAATGATCTGTACTATTCCTGTTCCTCAACACTCCTCCAAACTACCGGTCCCTGTTTCCTTTGGAGAAGTGAACGCAGGGTTTTTATTTTTATTTTATTATTTTTTTTTGCGGTACGCGGGCCTCTCACTGTTGTGGCCTCTCCCATTGCGGAGCGCAGGCTCCGGACGCGCAGGCTCGGCGGCCACGGCTCACGGGCCCAGCCGCTCCGCGGCACGTGGGATCCTCCCGGACCGGAGCACGAACCCGCGTCCCCCGCATCGGCAGGCGGACTCGCAACCACTGCGCCACCAGGGAAGCCCCGAACGCAGGGTTTTTAAATGTTTACTTGTTGGTTTCTTTTCTTAATGATTCCATTCCTTTCTCTCTTCCAAGGGGAGTTGTTCAGTTTTTTTTTTTTTTTTTCCAGCCTGCGATTCTGTAACTGTAGAGAAAAAGCTAACCTATCAGTAAAGATTTTATAATATGTTTACGAAGGACATCCCACCTGAAGATATTGAGGAGAATCCTCCGCGCTCGGCCCTTTGGTTGCAATGCTCGCCGACGTCAGTACGTGCTCTTGTGGGCTCTCTCCTTCCCCTGCCCCGAGGAGCCCCACAGCTTTAATTTTCGCGCACATCACTCTGATCCCCTCCTGCACAAAGGAAAGCGGGCCCTCATGTTCCTGAAGCATCTGCTCCCGTGAGCGTGCGGTGCCCTCATCATGGAGAGGCAGCGTCTGAGCTGGATTTCGGGGACATTAACTTAACGGAGGGTGCCTTATTATTCATTATTATGGGCCTTATTATTACTTTCTCCCTGGTGCTGTGTTTGGATGTAGAGAAGTAACCCTACGTCTCACAAGTGCATGGAGCACGGGCATTGACTTCGATGTGCAGTGTTAACATCAGACCAAGATACAAAGCTGTGTTTTTCTGCACAATGACTTTCTTTATTCTCTAAAGTGAGCATGGTACCCTCTTTACAGAAATTGTGAAATATCTCTTCCGCATTGATTGACTGGAAAACGCACAAGGTGATGGTGATGCTTTAATCATGCAGCCCCCGGATATCGGATGGAAGGGAGCCCCGTGCCTTCGAGCTAGAGCTGGGAGTCCATCTTGGCGAATCTCAGTGATTCCTGGGTGTGTAACACTAAAGAGCGAAACAGGTGTTATAGAAGCGTGTCAGTCAAGACGTCCTGGAGCTGGTGTCCCGTAAGCCCTCCAGGTCTCTTTCTAGTCGGAGGAACCCTCATTACCATATTTGTGACTAAAGTTCTTGCGTGCAGCCCGCCTGTCAGGCTCTGGTGTGACATGTGCAAGGACAGCCTTATCCATGCCACTTCATCCCCAAGGGTTGTAGAATCTGGGCAGAAATTCTCCCCCCGGGACTTACCGGGATACTGGGACCCAAGTCATAGGAAGTCCATCTTTTTTGTTCTTAATTTGAAATCACAAGATACAGCGACTGTGATGAGCCCTTATCTCACAGCTTCTTGGAGCTGATAAGAATCAGAGCAGAGTTCAGTTTTCTTTAGGAGTCTCCTCATCAAAACTGCATTTCACGATGGTTCTCTGAAGTGTTGGAAGTGCGTTCAAATTACAGTGTAAGAAATTTCTGAGGAGAGAGAGGGATCACAGTGTCTCTGTCTTCGAGGGCCTTCTGTGTAGCTGTTATTTGACATTGCCATCACAGTCTCCTATCTGAGCTTTCTCATGAGCTTTAAACTCAAGCTGGAATTCCATTTCGTTTGATTCTAAAGCAGCATAGCTTCTGTGGCTTCCTGCTTAGCGAGGGATGGCATTTACCCCCAGGCCTCTGTAATCTCCGCCTCTTAATATCCTTTTTTATTTAAAAAAAAATCTTCAGTTATGTCACTATCCCCTTGAGTATTAGGTACTGTCTTTTGGTGGTGGCTGTTTATAGTCTAAGGGTATAAGGGTATTTTTGTTAAACTTAGGTTTTATGTAAGATATAATTTCTGAATGACATTTGTAAGACATTTGCAACCTCCAAAGGCTATACATACTGGTTTGGGGGGTGGTGTTCCTTTCTCCCCACTTTACTCTTGGTAATTACTAACAGTTCTTATTTCTACGTATAATGTTTTGTTTATCCATGGTTTTCTAACAGAAAATTTAATCTTGTAATAAAAAACATGGAGAAAGATATTTCAAACACATAATTAATGGCATACTGTAATTAATAAATCTGTAGTGATACAGAGAACGCAGCATTCATTTTTGGAAGGAAATTATTGATGACAGTTTACTTTTGTCCAAATTGTCTCACTCAATCCTAAGGGGATTTTGCCCTTTTTTTCCCCACCCCTGCTCCCTGGTGGATGCTAAGGATGATGTGTACATTTATGACATGTCAGATGGTTAAGTTGAAATTAAACCCTCCTTTATTCGATCAAAAGAGAATAGTTAGGTGGCCTCATATACACTGTGCAGGAAAACAGTAATTCCAGTTATTTTGACACTTATATTTATTTTATTGTTAAAACAAAATTCATTGCACTGAGGCAGTTTGCAGGAGAGCTAGACAGAGCTTTAGGCTTGGATCAGTGAGAACTCCACCCAGCTGATTCTGGAGGAGCTGTCCCTTGGGTTCTGTCTCTCCAAGATTTCCTTTATTCTTCACCTTTCCTACTCAGAAGACTTAATGTGTGTACAGAGTCTCAGACTTAGGTCTTTTTCTAGGCTGTGAGCATCGTCCTTTCTGTGAGATTGCTTCAGCTTTTCCCCATCTGTAGGTAAAACATCAGGGTTGTCAAGTATACATTTCTTTAATAATTTACAGTAGAAATATTCTTCATTTCCAAATATGCTCTGAAATGTGTCCTACCAGTGTTAATTGTGGTGGTCAGAATGCGAATGTTCTAGTGTGTAATGCAGAGTAAGAAATAGAACAAAGAATGAAAAGGAAAAACTTCCTTCAAAAACAATCTCTATGGGAAATGGATTCTAGATATGACACCGAAAGTAGAAGCAACACAATAAAAAATAGATAAATTGGACTTCCTCAAAATTCAGAACTTTGGGGTATCAGGGGACACTGTCAAGAAAGTGAAAAGACAGTTGATGGAATGAGAGAAAATATTTGGAAATCATATGTTCGATAAAGGTATAATAGCCAGAATATATAAAGAACTCCTACAACTGAAGGATAAAAGATAACTCAGCTAAAAGATGGTCAAGGGACTTCCCTCGTGGCACAGTGGTTGGGAGTCCACCTGCCAATGCAGGGGACACGGGTTCGATCCCTGATGGGGAGGATCCCACATGCTGCGGAGGAACTAAGCCCATGCACCACAATTACGAGCCCACGTGCCGCAACTACTGAAGCCCGCACTCTAGGGCTTGTGCTCTGCAACAAGAGAAACCACCGCGATGAGAAGCCCGTATACCGCAACAAAGAGTAGCCCCCTCTTGCCCCAACTAGAGAAAGCCGGCGTGCAGCAACGAAGACCCAACGCAGCCAAAAACAAATAAAATAAAAAAAAAGAAAGATGGCCAAAGGACTTGAATAGATATTTCTCCAAAGAAGATATACAGATGGCCAATTAAGCACATGAAAAGATGTTGAACATCATTAGCCATTAGGGAAATGCAAATAGGGGTGGGATAAGGAGGGTGGGAGGGAGACGCAAGAGGGAGGGGATATGGGGATATACGTATGCATATGGCTGATTCACTGTGTTATACAGCCGCAACTAACACAACACTCTAAAGCGATTATGCTCCAATAAAGATGTTTAAAAAATGCAGTGAAATACCATTTCACACCTAATATTGTACAATAGGTATAATTTAAAAATGGAAAATTATCGTTGGTGAGCGTGTGGAGACATCGGGACCCTGCTGCACTGCCGATGGGAATGTAAAACGGTGCAGCCACGAGGGAAAACAGTCTGTCTCTTCCTCGGAAAGCTGAACATAGAATTACCGTATGACCCAGCAAGTCCGCTCTTAGGTATGTGTCCAAAGGAACCGTAATCGGGGACGCAAACAAATACTTGTATGGTAATGCTCATTGCAGCACTATTCACAACAGCCGAAGGATGGAAACATCCCAGATGTCTATCGACAGACGAACGGATAAACAAGATGTGGTATATACGTACAATGGAATATTATTCAGTCTTCAAAAGGAAGTCTGAGGGCTTCCCTGGTGGCGCAGTGGTTGAGAGTCCGCCTGCTGATGCAGGGGACACGGGTTCGTGCCCCGGTCTGGGAGGATCCCACATGCCGTGGAGCGGCTGGGCCCGTGAGCCATGGCCACTGAGCCTGCGCGTCCGGAACCTGTGCTCCGCAACGGGAGAGGCCACAACAGTGAGAGGCCCGCGTACTGCACAAAAAAAAAAAAAAAAAAAAAGGAAGTCTGACACATACGGCAACATCGATAACTATTCATTTTACTTTTTATTTTTTTGCAACATGGATAAATCTTGAAGACATTATGTCAGATACAAAAGGATAAATATTGTGTGGTTCCACTTATATGAACTATCTAGCGTAGGCAAACTCATGAAGAGAGAAAGTAAAATGGAGGTTACCAGGGGCTGGGGGGCGCAGAGGATGGGGACTTACTGCTAAACGGTTACAGAGTTTCTGTTTGGGGTGTTCAAAAGTTTTGGAACTAGATAATGGTGAGGGTTGTGTAACATTGTGAATGTCATTACTGCCATTGAATTGTACTCTTAAAAAAGGTTAAAGTGGCAGATTTTATGCTGCATATTTAATAGTAGTGTGTGTACATCCTAATTTATCTTCCCCACCCCGTCCCCCCCGTCATCCCCTCTGCTAACCATAAGTTTGTTTTCCATGTCTCATATGATAGTTGTCTGTCTCTGTCTGACTGACTTCACTCAGCATGACAATCTCTAGGTCCATTCATGTTGCTGCAAATGGCATGGTTTCATTTTTTATGGCCGAGTAATATTCCGTTGTGTATATATACCACGTCTTCTTTATCCTGTATTTAAGACATGGAAGCTACCCGAGTGCCCAGTGACAGATGAATGGATAAAGAATATGTTCGCATGTTTTTTTACCACAATTTAAAAAATGTTATGTACCAAAACCATTGAATTGAACACTTTAGATGGGTTAATTGTATGTTATGTGAATTATACCTCAAGATAGCTGTTTAAAAAAACCCAAATAATATTAATGTTTCAAGGGACCTTGTTGACTTTGCAACATTTAAGGGCGGAGGAAAATTCCCCGTGTCCTCATGTCCGTCATGGAAAGCTTGACCCCATCAATCCTGCTTCTCTTCTCCCACACTCAGCCCTGCTTCCTGGGCCGTACAAGCGGAGGGAAGCTTTTGCTAAATGTTCATGCAGACATGTAAAGGGCCGCAGACGTCCACCTGGAGGAATTTCAATTCCATTCAAACATGACTCCCTTAATAGTTATTTAAGAGAGAGCGGGAGGGAGGGAGGGTAAAAGAGTGAGAGAGAGAGAACGAGTCTGTGTAATGCCTTCATGTCATTATACATTAAATTGCCTGGAATAATTACAGTCCACTTTCCACATAACTACAATCCTTACATACATTTAAATCAGTGTCGAAATAGCCCTGCTTGGATTCTCTGGTTTTGTACTGAAGCTAAGAAGATTTCAAGGAACTTGAAGTGTTGTTTGATGAGGGTTTCACGTCTGATTTTTTTCCTAATTGTGGATGAGTTCTTTATATTGGCAATGGTGTTTATTTGGAACCAAAATGAAATCAGTGCAGTAAAAATAGTTTAATATGATAACAATTTGTTCTTGTTCGCTTTTAAATTGAAAGCCGTTGCTAATCCTGAGCTGGTTAAAATTCTCTAGTGATCTTTAATTTAAAAAAATCTCGTAACTCAGACTAGGCAGCTTGAAAGTAGTTTTTAATATTAACATATACACACTACTACATATAAAAAATAACCAACAGAAACCTACTGTATAGCACAGGGAACTATACTCAATATTTCATAATAACGTGTAAGGGAAAAGAATCTGAAAAAAGTAGATATATAAATACAACTGAATCACTTTGCTGTACACCTGAAATTAACACAACAGTGTAAATCCACTATACGTCAGTTAAAAAAAATTATTCGTGCTTTACTTGGAAAGTTTATAAACTAATTTATATCTAATTAAGAAAATAAAAAGTTTGGCTTTGAAAATGTCATTCAAGTGACTTGTTTTCTGGCTTTCTGAATTCAGTATTATGATATTTAAAGACTCCAAGTCAGGGGAAACGGTTTTCTCTGGAACCTTAGCTGTATGCTGTTAGGATCACACCTCACTCTGGCACACAGCCTTCTGGAATTCTCCTTTCTGGAGGCATCTAAGGGGAATGTAGGATCCATTCTGTAACTGCTTGCTGGAGGTCCGCTAGACTCGGTGCCCTGCCTTTGAGTTCGCTGCTGCTTAGCCTACAGTTCCGTCTCATCTGCTCACGCACTCACCGCACAGCTTAACTTCTCCAACTCTTAGGAACCCTTCAGAAGTTCTTTTTCAACGCTTAGTCATCACATCCTGCCACACTATCTGCCCACTTGCACATCAGAGATACTGAAACAGTGTCAAGTCATTCATCTCTGTATTAAAAAAAACAACCATCACCGTGAAAATCTGGGTATCAGGGATTCTGACAACTGTGATGAAAGTCTGGGCTTTTTAAACACGTACGTCCGCTGCCCTCAGTTAAGTAAGGGGTTTTTTCACTATCTAGATTTTTTTTTTTTTTTTCAATCCAGCACTTGGATTATTCAGAGCATTACAGTGCTTTTTACTATGAGGGAAACATGCAATAGTGAAATCCTGTTTTATCAATCATTCTGGAGGTTTAGACCAGCTTACTGAATTAGTGAATTTCACCACCCCTTGAGGCGCCACACTTGAAAAACTTACCGTTTTGGATGGAAATGTTTTAAATTTTGCTTGAAAGTTCTGTGTGCTATTCTGACTTCCAAATCAGAGCAAACTGATATCACGGAGCCTTTCCTTGATAGAAATAATAGAAATAACAGAAATCAGCGCATCCTTGCTCTGTGTCCGGCACCGTGCTTAGCGTTTTGCCTGGATTGTTTTATTTGCACCTCAGTCCGCCCCTTGAGGTAGTGGTGATTATCCTCATTGAATATATAAGGAAAGTAAATGTCAGAGGGATTAGGTAACTTGGCCTGTGAGCACAGAGGGTTTCAAAACCCAGGCAAGCTGATCCCGGAGTGGCACTGTTCTCTTAGTCTTTTTCTGCTTGAAGACTCTATCACTTCACACTAGTCTCTTAAATTCCGATGGTTTAAGACTTTTATCATTTACAGCTGTTTGTGTTTGTACCGTGGCACTGGTTTATAATCCACATGAGCAAGGTTTAAAATTATGTATAAAGCAAGAATAAACCATTTTCAAGTAAAAGATTGAGAGGAAAGCTTATTAGTGAATTGCAGTCATTGAAATCTGGAGAATTTGTCTTCTGTGTTATCTTCCCAAGCTACCATTCCCTTTTCCTTTAAGTAACTTTAAAATACATTAATACTTTTGTACCATTAAAAAAGTTTCTGTTTCAAACATGCTTCACTTGATGACATTTCTGGCAGCTCCTTTTTTAGGGTGGTTTCTTTTCTCTCCCTCTCCCCATTTCCCTGCTTTCTTCATTCCCTCTTGGTCTCCCTGCAGTTCTTGTTTCATAGGTTAAAAGGCACAGGACGTGATAGAGTCCCTTGGCATCTAAGTTGATTGTAAAAAAAAATTTTTTTTTTTTTTTTCCGCCGTGCCCTGCGTCTTGTTCGGCAGTGAAAGTGCAGAGTCCTAACCACTGGACCGCCAGGGAATTCCCCAAATTTCTTCCTTTTACCGGGTTTCTTTCTCACATGAACTTTTCATCTGAAGGTGTTTTCTGATAGCTCCACTGTGTGTGCGAGTGCGTGTGTGTGTGTGTGCGTGTGTGTGTGTGTGTGCGCGTGTGCGTGTGTGCGTGTGTGTGCGTGTGCGCGCACACGTGCATGTTTTACCATAAGGATTTTATTAGGTATTTTAGGGTGAAGAGAAAGTGTATTAGTCATGGTTTTCCAGGAAAACAGAACCAATCCCAATTAGAACCAGTTGCAGCTGACCTAAAACGAACGCTATTCATGACGTCTCACTTGTGATAGAAAATTCCGCTTAAAACTATGAGCAATCTTAGAGGCTCTTATTGTCCTGAATAGTCTAAAACAAAAAACCAAAACAAAACAAACAAAAATATCCACCCAACAAATCAAATAAGTGGTTCCTGAAACAAACAGGCAAACAGAAAAGAACCAGTTGTGTGTGTGTGTGTGTGTGTGTGTGTGTGTGAGTGAGTGACTGTGGAGAGAGAGAGAGATTGGTTGATTGATTGATTTTAAGGAGCTGGTTCACATAATTGTGGAGGCTGCAAATCTGAAACGTGTATGGCAGGCTGGAAGTTCAGGTAAGAGTTGGTGTTGCAGCCTTGAGTCTGAATTCTTCAGGGCAGCAGGCTGGAAATTCAGGTTGGGTTTCTGTGTTGCGGTCTTGACGAGAATTCCTTCTTCTTGGGAGAAACCTCAGTCTTTGCTCTTAAGGCCTTTGACTGATTGCGTGAGGCCCACCACATTAGGGAGGGTGATCTGCTTTACTCATAGGGGACTGATTTAATCACATCTTAAAAAAATACTTTCATAGCAACATCGAGTCTGGTTTGACCAAACACCTGGGTACCGTGGCCTAGCCAAGTTAACATGTAAAATGAACCATCACAGGAAGAAAGGAAACAGTTTAGGACAATTATCTATGTGTTAGAAGCCTTAGGGATGATAGAAAATGAGGGGAGAAACCTCTTGGTATCAGGGATTTTGTCTCCTGTATCGGTCTCTTATAATCCTTTACTGACAATTTAGATCTTATGCAACCTGATAGAGATCCCGATCTGAGAGGTAAAAGGCCTTTCCAGTTCCAGAAAGAGTCAGTTTTGACTTTCAAATTTTATATTGTGAGCGTCATAGGCCAGTCATACTGTAAGAAGCGTAGTCATTTTTTTTTTTTTTTTTTTTTTTTTTTTTGTGGTACGCGGGCCTCTCACTGTTGCGGCCTCTCCCATTGCGGAGCACAGGCTCCGGACGCGCAGGCGCAGCGGCCACGGCTCACGGGCCCAGCCGCTCCGCGGCACGTGGGATCCTCCCGGACCGGGGCACGAACCCGCGTCCCCCGCATCGGCAGGCGGAGTCTCAACCACTGCGCCACCAGGGAAGCCCAAGCGTAGTCATTTTTAAGCTTAAATTTGGTATCTGATGCTTTCCTGAACGTCAGTTCTTAAATGTTTTATTTAGTTCTCCAAATGTTACGAATGATGTCTTTAAAATATGCAGTTTGCTTCACTGTGTAGTTTTCATCACAACAGTTACGTTTGATCAGGGTCTTCAAATTTAATTTTTTCTCGAATTGTTTCAGGACAATATATGGAATAGGAATTGGAGGTAAGAGTCGAAGTGTGAGCAGTTGTACCTTTCTCTGTCCTTCTTGCCCTGATACAGCATCTGCTCTGGAACCAAAAATTGAGTCCGAGAGGCCTGGGCTCTTCCATGAAACTCGCCACCATGTGAGGTAGCGTCCTTCCTTCCTCATCCTTTGCCTTTGGCCACCCCGCTTCACACCTTATCCATTCCTTTACTTGGACATTTGCTCTCTTCCTTTGGCCTTAAGTAGCTCTGCTCAGCATTTCGCCAGGTCCTGGGCCGCTGCTAGCCTAGGGAACGACTAGTCAGGTTTTCCACAGCTGCCTGGTTCCAGAGCCTCAGGTACGCTCTGTGGCATCCGTAAGCACGAAGCTAGCAGGCAGCTGCTCCAGCTTCGACGTGTCACGAGGTATTTCATTTGGACGCTGACGAGACGCATCCGCTCTTCCATTTCTACCGCCATTCGTCACCTCCCCACGTTTAGGCGCTGCTGGGACGGGGTGGCGGCAGGAGCGGAGACATGAAAGAAAACAAACAACCCTGCTTTACTTGGTGTCTCTACTCTGTGAGCACAGAGATTGGTCCTTGGTGTAAAACAAAGTATCACGGCCCCGAGTATTGAGTGGCCTGTCGATTTTTTTCATTAGATGGAGGGTAGGAATTGGTAGGAAAATAATACAATTAATGGAGGAGAGTAAAGGGATATGAGTAGGGAAAGATTAAAATGTATTGTCAGCTTCTTTGAAACAGATTCTTCATTCTAGAAATTATTAGAATTCTGCCTTACTGTTGGTTGAGACCTCGAAAGTTAGCGCAAGGATAGCTAAGAGTCCGTGATTACAAGCTCAGAGCGACTGGGCGCTTACGAAATGTATCGTCTCGTGTAATCTCTACTGCTGCCCTATACATAATCCAGGGATTACAGATACTACAACATGCTCGGGGGGTTTAGGTAACTTATTCAGGGTGCTCTGTGGTGAGTTAGAACCCGCTTGATCTGGCTCTCGAGATGACACCCTTGATCATTGCCCTGCACGTCTTTCTCACGCTGGCCAGGGGATGAGCTAGGCCATACTCTTAGGGTTACTCTTTGGTTACCTACTAACACTGCTTTTTTCTTTTTTAATGCTCACCCAACACACTTCACCCTTCACCTCGTGTTGGAGGGTTTTGTGCTTTTTGCTGTGAGCTCTCATGTGAACGTGGCTATGGCAGGAGGAGGGGAAGCCGGTACAGGTCATCACCGTCTGGCCCATGGGGCGTCGGGTGACGGGTGAGGAGCAGAGCTGACATTTTTGTCTATCAGTACAAACTGCCCTTGCTGGAGGCCTGAAAGAAATTGGAGGGGGCACCAGAACCCCCTCTTCGTGACTCTCTGTGTGGAAAAGGGCCATGCAATTCTTGGATTCTCTAGTTCAAGTGACTGTTTTCTCCCTCTGTGTCTTCGGTCCTTTCTTCACATAGACCACTTTCTCCTCGAGGATGTGAACCACAGGCGTGCGAATTGCAGCCGGTTTTATGCTTGATGTTGAGATGGGCCCGCTGTGGTGTGAGGAGACCAGGACTGACATCGACGGCCAACACAGACCACCTCTGGATAATCCTCACATGCCTTTTCTATGTTTGCAGAATGGGTGGATTTCATGTGTGATGTAGTGTCCAGGTTTCAGATCCAAGAATTGCTATCAGAGTGAATTTTGCTCCTGTTCCTTTGTTGCTTGTGCAATCTGCAAGTGAAAGGTCTGTTATACTAACACAAAGTAAAAAAAAAAAAACACAAAAAACCGATTACTAGACAATTATATTAGTCCAAGTGATTTTCTCATGCACCAGTTTTACCAAGTAAAACAGTAGCAAATACACATTTAAACAATACATATTATATATCTATACTTATGTATCTATACCTATACACAAATTATTCTTGCTATCAAAAAAGCAGGGTCACTATATTCTTCTGTGAGTATGTCATTGGTCAGTTTTCTAATCTTTAATGTGTGCAGTTTATTTTGGAGAAACAGCAGCCTTAAATGCTGTGTGACCGTTCCACTGCACTTCACTACTGAGAATTGTGTGAATAAGCGTGTGGATCCTTAAAGCTGGAGGCCAGCGGGGTTTATTCTGTTCATGAGATTGATTTTGTGTTTTTTATTTATTTATTTATTTAAAATTTTTTTTTTTTTTTTTTTTTTTTTTGCGGTACGCGGGCCTCTCACTGTTGTGGCCTCTCCCGTTGCGGAGCACAGGCTCCGGACGCGCAGGCGCAGTGGCCACGGCTCACGGGCTTAGTTGCTCCGCGGCACTTGGGATCCTCCCGGACCGGGGCACGAACCCGCGTTCCCTGCGTCGGCAGGCGGACTCCCAACCACTGCGCCACCAGGGAAGCCCAGTTAGTTTTTATTTATTTATTTATTTATTTTTTGATTTTGTGTTTGTTGATTGACCTTTATTTTGGCTAAATCTCATGCTGCACTTGCAGCTGTGCCCGTTAGGCCGATCTACTGCCTGGTCCTGGCTGGCCTGGGAGCTTCCCGGTTTCAGCACAAAATGTCTCATGTCCTGGGAAACCCCTCAGGCCCAGGCAAGCCGAGAGGGTTGCTTACCCTAGTGCCAGACTTTCCGAGGAGCACAGGGCCGCAAGTGCCTGGCCACCTCCTGGCCCTACCTTAGTACTGACAGTTGGTAGCTGATCACCTGTAACCGCTCATTTGAAGTTGTTCATGCCGAGTTGAAAGGTGTGGCACTGCTGTAGATATTGTAACCCCTAAAGCTGACCCCTTCCTGATTTCTTGGCACTGCTTCGTAGGGTATTTTGCCTTTGCAAGGGGTCAACTTGCCTATATCGGAGCCAGAGGACAGGAAGGAGCCCTGCCTGCTTTAGAAATGGGCTTCACACTTTTAGGCTTGCTCTGCTTCTCTTCCCAGAGGTTCTCCTGGCATTTCAGGACTTAAGGGTGTAAACGTAACCACACTTGAGAAAGCACCTTGCACTTGAGAAAACGTCAATCATATGTCCTTACGAGTATCTCTCGTACCAGGATATATTTTCTTGAAGTTGTGCTCTTAGTTTTGATTCTAGGCATCTAACACAGGAATAGTATTGACTACTTCTGCAAAGATTCAGGAGATGTCTGCCAGTATAATTAAAATAAAATATTTATTTTAAATAAAATTTATTGAAAAAATGGTCTGTTGCATATTTGTATTGCTTTCAATTTGTGTGTGTGTGTGTGTGTGTGAAGATGCTGGAGGTGTACAATATGTGTGCCTTTCTCTTTGCCGTTTAGGAATCACCTCTTTTATTTGTGTAGGAAACCGTAGTGCACATTAACTTGTTGGATTCAGGAGAAACTGATTGTAATACATTTTCTATTAACAAAGTAACTCATTGTGCTAGCAGGGAGCTAGTCTTTTTGAAATTCAGTGGCTGTGTAATAATTTGCTCACAGGGTATTAATTTGGCATCCAAGCCAAGTGCACGTAATAATGATATTGGCTCTGCCTGTATATGGTAATATCTTGTTATAATACCTTGTTATGTATCACATTACATATACATGTGTATATATATATATAACATATATATATACACATAGATACATACGTATGTATCTATGTGTATATATATATGTTATATATACATACACATCATGATAATATCACAAAGAAACTTTAGAAAAGGCCACAAAAGATCTATCCCCTTTAGGCTGTCTGCCTAAAGAAAATGTTTCCCTAAAGGAGTGAAAGCTACTTGGGGAAAAACTGGAATAATTCTTTAAAAAGTGTTTACTACGGCTGCCAAGGAGCAGTAACTTCATGAAGTCACGGGATGTTTGCTGAAGGTGGCTCCCTGGGACCTTATGCTGTTGCCTTGCTAAATTAAATATGGTTCGGGATGTTTGCCCCTTCAAACTAGGCTTTGTGCTAAAGAGAGCACTTAATTTTCAGAATAATTTTATAAATTGGTTCCTGAGAGGTTTCTGGGTGAGGAAAGTAGAAAATATCGCAGCCACTGCTTACCTTGAGTTCTGTTAACTTGCGTTCCTGTCATGTGGGTAAGGCCAAACGGGGGACTAAAACACATCTGACCTGGGAAATGTCTTCTCTTCAGTTGGAAAGAGTAACAGAGGAAATTAAGTTTAAGTAACTTACTGGAAAGCCAGTATTTTCAAACTGCAAATCAGGTATAAAACGAAAGGAAGAAAACTCAAGTTTGTGGGCAAAAATCAGGGTTTTAAAATATCTAATGTGAATCGATGAAAATAGATTTTGCTTTCTTTCCCTCCGTTTTGGTCTTCTGGCTGTGATTCATGCATTCCCCCTGCAATGCTGCAAACACAAGGACGCAGGGTTAGATCACAGGAACCGGAAAATGAAAGTGACCGTGAACGGATAATGGTGTGTAAGCGGGTCCTGAATGAGGCGCTGAGAGAAAGTAGCATAAATGTGAAAAGACATTTGAATTTTATTAAAATCAACTGAGTAGTAACCTAATAAAATGAATCAAAGCTGAATGAATAAGCGTTATTATGCATAAAATATTTCTTTGCAAAAAGGAGTTTTAAGATAAAACTTTTGATACCTATTTAAAGGAACCTCTGACCCACACATGTAATGCTTTATCATTGTTTTGTTGTAAATATTTCTTTTTAGAAAGCAACAATATCTCACTGCCTTCATCATAGCCTAATAATCTTTGCCTTTCGCTTCTGTTTGTCACTCGTGGAAGAAATCCAGACTTATCTTTATCACTTTGGTATCAGAAACATTCCAGAGTTTGTTGAGGGTATCTGAATAAAAAGCTTTTTTGGAAGCCTGACATTTAAAATGATAGGTTTTACATAATTATTATGACTTTAATTAGCTACCTTATTGAATTTGTTTTATCTTTACATAATGAAGGGAATTTATTTATTTTATATGCAGTTTTGTAAATTCCGTGCAGTGAGTTTGTACCGCTTTGCTTAGATTCTTATTTTATCACATTCCGTACAGTGAACAGTTCCCTCATCCAGTCCTTATTTCTGTTTGATCAGTCACTGCACCTGCGTAGGGATTTTAACATATTTTCTCTGTTTTAATTCATTTAATCAGTTATTCAGGTGTTTACTGGACGCCTCTGGTGCACCAAGAACTCTGCTAGGTGCTGGAAACACATCAGTGAACAAAATAAAAAGTAGTCCCCGTTTCGAAAAAGGCCCAGGGGAGAACAGCTACTGCAGGCCGGGCGCGCTGGGAAGCTTCACTGGAACCAGCCACGTCCTGATCCGTGGGCTTGAAAGATACGTGGGCCTCAGGCAGATGGGGGTGGAGGTAGGGGGTGCGTTCGGGGAGGGGGGAGCCAGTGTACGGCCGGGCCGCAGGTCAGGCTCCCGTGGTCTGTCCCAGTGTCCTGGGGTCGCTGTCCCTGCACTTAACAGCAGGGAGGTGGGTGGAGGAGGGGAGGCGGAAGAGGTGATTTGGGATGGGGTTTTGGGAGGCTTTCTGAGCCACGACCACAGTTCTGATTCTATCTTCAAGGCGCGAGGACCGGCCGCAGACTCTTAAGGAGGGTGTGCGAGGAATAAGGTCGAATGAACATCGACAGGGACGACGGGCATGTTTGGACACTGGTTTGGAGGGGGGCACGAGTTAAAGCAGAGAGTGTAAGACCCAGTCACTGACAGAAGGGGTGAAAGGAGCGGAAAGATGGCGTCAGCACAGCTTGGAGCCGCGGTGTCCCGGGGCCGAGAGGCGGGGAGGATGGCGGGGCCCCCGGGGGGCCTCCAGGTGTCAGGTCTGGGCGGCGAGGAAGGGGTCCCAGGAGCAGGGCCGGCCTGGGGAGTGAGATGAAGAGCTTCGCGTGGGCCAGCTGAGTCTCAAGTACACGTTGGCTGGACCAGCGGAGCGCGGGCTGGTGTTAGCAGTTCCAGCGCGGGTCCGGGGCTGAAGAGAGAGCAGTAGGTTGGCCACGAGCATATTGCCGTCTCTTTAACTTTCATGCTGCCTTTGGCAGAGGAGCTCTGCAACAGATTGACTCAGGTACTTGCACACTCCGTTGTGACCAATAAGTTCCACGACCTCTGCTTCACCGTTCTGCGGGCTTCCTGGGTGTCCACGAATAGGCAGTTTATTGACTGTAAATCAAATAAGTATTTGGTTCCTCGTCTGCTGGGTTACGGAGTGAGACATGTTAAGAAAACTATCCAAACACACACGAAGAATGTATAACATCACCCTTCAAAAGGCAGCGTCTACTGGGAAAATAACATTACCGCCTAGTACACCGCATGATGCAGGGAACAGAAACAAAGCAAGACATTTGGTTTTCAATTTACGGCACGAACGTAGGAAAGGAGTCTAGTAAATACAAAAGAGGAGCTATCTCCTAAGTAAAAATATTCTTTTCTGTTGGAGTTTTAAAATATTCTATGTGTCAAGTTTGAATGCGTTTTCATCTTTACACTTTGCTTCTGATTACAGGTGTAATAAAGGATTTTCCTGACTGTTCTCACGTCACCCTGTTTGAAGTTTTGCCCTGTTGATTAAAGTGGTGTTTGATGTGTGGAAGCCTCGATGTTTTTATAGTTATTCCTGAAAGAAATGTAGTGAGGTGAGAGTCTCTTGCTGGACAAGGTGTTTCTGGGCTATTCTAGTACCGTTTCTCATAGAGTGCACTTCAGTCTGCATTCTTGGCATCAGATAAACCCACATAGGTTTGTTTCTCACACCGTTTTCTAATGTGAAGACTCTTTCAAAAGTGTATGCAGATAAGGAGAGTGTACCTGATGTTTGCTTACATGTGTTGGGTTGGGGAGAGGAATGAAAAGACCCTTCCCTAGGGTTGCCCTAGTTTAGATAGAGGAATACAAGAATAACAAATGCTTCCCATCAGAAAATTATGTTCTGTTCTCTGAGCAATGTAAATCTCGTTTGGTCCACCTTTAGATTTATAATAGGTGACTTAGCATGGATATTCTTGTGTTGATATTTTTCCGTCATGTTGTTGTTCAGCATGTGATGTTTTGAAACCCTAAATGAGATGGGTTGTCTGCTGCGTGTGGACAAGGTGTGTTTTCAGTACCAGGGAGAAGAGGATACGTGGGTGCGTGAAAGAAGTGGGGGAAGATTGTATCCCATCTTGGCGACCAGCAGAAGTTGTCTGCAGTAGTTACTGATAACAGTGTAATTTTCAAACGGAATCTGGCAAGTCTTCATAGGCTGGGAAAGAGAGCTGATTTTTGAATGAAGGAGGCAAAATAACCTAAACAGTACACGACCTTTGTTTTACTTAAGGTTGCATAAAACAAACACAACTTGTTTAATCCAAACATAGTGGCAGGCTTTCTTAGAGAAAATTATATTAATATTTATGGGGAATTTTCTGCATGTTGCTTTCAAGGGAATGAAAATGTGTAATGGCTGCACTAATAAAGAGATAGGCTTGCAGGTAATCGCTCAGAGATTACGTAAATTTTAGAGAGAGTATTCCACGGACAGTAGTAATTATGGCTCATCTGTCAGCTCTTGGTCACAGCCCGTGCTCGCCTGCTGGGTTAGAAGGCGTGTGTCTCAGGGCTGGACCTCACAGTGTCCCGTCATCCGGTGCAGGGAGTTGCCCAGGGCAAAAGGCTCACCAGAGCCCTTCCTCAGGACTGGGAGGGGCCGCTGGGAGGAGGGGTTCTCTTATGCTGCTGAGGCTGGTAAGCAGGGGTGGATTTGTGTGAAGGAAGCGTGTGCTTCAGTCGGGATGGGCTAGGTTAAAACGCAGTTAACAAGTGCCCTGGAAGTCTCAGTGGCTCTGTAGAGTGGTGATGTGTTTCCTTTTCACACACAGTTTTCCAGATGATAGCCCAGATGATAGCTTCATAGCTTCATGCTTTTTGCTTGCTTGTTTGTTTGCTGAGCTAGTATGAATTGGGATTTTGTCTCTTGCAGTTGAAAGGGTCTTTTGAGAAACATACTGGAATTTTATCCAGTGGAAAGGAACAGCACCTTAGGAGAGAGATATAAGCAGAGCCAATGGTTAGGAACGGCGTTCGGATTCACTGTAACATGGGTATGGACCCTCAGCTGCTTCCATTGGAAGACCCTTAAGTTAAAACTTCAAGTTAGACTAATAGTTCTCCTTATTTTGTGAAGGGAAAGCTGAGGTGAAGTGACTTGGGCCTCCTGTTAAAGGTCAAAGAGGAATTTAAGGACTGGGACTTAAACCAGAAAAAGGATTTCTGACTCCACATGCAGTGACTGGCCAATGCTTTACAATCTCTGTCTCACAAATAAAGGTAGAAAAGTTCTGAGGGCCTCGCTCATTAAGTATCTGAAGAAGAGGCGAGCGTATATGAGGTCAGCACACACAGTAGGCGCGTTGCCCACAAGTTGGGAATTGTATTTAAAAGTCCTGTAAGTTGTCATTGATGACGGCAGAAGCACTGGAATTGGAAGAACGTTTTCTAGAATAGCAGAGGGTGACTCTGCCGGGACAAGCGTTTCGGCATCATCTCATAACACAGAGGTCATGCTGGGGTCTGTGCCCTGTAAACTCAGCTGACACCAGAGACCCTGGGTGAGTTCCACATGCCTGAAACCCCCTTCACTCCGCACCCGCCCAGCTCCAGCCTGAGTTGGCCTTTGAATAATTACATTAAACTTTGCGGTCCACACTCCATCGAGGACTGGGACAGGCGGTGCCAACTTGGCCTCGTTCTTCCAGTGAGGAGAAGCCGCTCCTTGTGGAGATGGGTGTGCACTTTAGGTCTGGTCTTTCAGGTCCTATGGTTCATGACTTTCTGAATTTAACTTTCTTTCTCCATCTAAGTGGGGAAAATACTTTGAAAAAGTTGTTTTTCTGTTTGCAAGTTGTGAAGCAAGCAAACAGATAAAACATGAGTATAATTATGACAAGGTAACAACAGAATAAACATCCTTCCTCTTGGAATACGAAGAGCCCTAGGTTGATCGTATTCAACTGCAAATAGTATCACGCCAGTCTCCTCGCCTCCCCCCACTCGTGTGACCGCTAACGTAGCGTAGAAGCCCTTTGCAATCTGACTCAACCTGCCTTCCTCAGCCCGGCTCCTGCAAGGTCTCCACACGCTCTGTGTTCCAGCCACACCACCGCAGATGCTTGTCTTCCAACCTCACTTACTGTTTGCTCTCTGCCGACCTTTGTACATTCTTCTCCTGGTGCCTCCCCTGAGCCTTTCTCCCACTTGCTGTACCTGGTACACTTATTGCTCCAAGAAATGCTCTTCTGTTCCCACTGTAGTCACTGGTGATGTGGGGTTTCTGGGTTTTCCCTTGGGTATGAGGTAAGATTGCATTTCCCCGTCCCCTTCAAACTTATAATCCTGTGACTCGCCATGGCCAATAAAATGTGGAAGGAAGCGAGGTGTGTTACTTAACAGTGGACGTCTTTGATGGCCAGTGCACAGTTTACCATGTTGCCTTCCCCTGCCAGGGTAGGTAGTGATGTTCTAGTTCTAGCCCCTCTCATTTTGAGTGGCTGAGTGAGAACAAAGTAGGGGTAAATCCCCAGAACTTCAGTGGGCAAGTATAGTGAGTGAAAAGAAATCTTTGGTGTTTTCAGTTACTCAGATTCTGGAAGAGTTTGTTCCTTCAGTGAAATTTAGCTCTTACGGACTGATGCATGCCCCTATAACGAGCTTCCCTTTCCTCAAGGTTCTTGTAACTACTGATGGCATTGTTGAGAATTTACTGTGTCTCATGCTCTATGCAAGGTGCTTCACTTGTGTTATCTCACGGAATCTTCTCAGTAGCCCTATAGGAAGTTCTTCTTATCACTAGTGCACTTTTAGGGAAACTGAGGCTCGGAGATGTAATGTAATTCGTTCCGGGTCATTATGCCGTGTGTCTCTGGAGCCTGTGCTTCCAATGACTACTCTCCCTGACCCCCTGGGCCGCAGTATCCTGCAAATATCCCTGAGCTCCTGTTGTGGACCCAGCTCTGTACTGGGTCTGAGGATGAAAGTGTGAATCAGAAATAGTCTCTGTCCATGAGAAGATTAGGATCGTCCAGGGAGAGAGGGAGCTGTAAGTAACGTGAAGCCTTAAAAGTAATGCAGCTGGGGCTTCCCTGGTGGCGCAGTGGTTGAGAGTCCGCCTGCCGATGCAGGGGACGCGGGTTCGTGCCCCGGTCCGGGAGGATCCCACGTGCCGCGGAGCGGCTGGGCCCGTGAGCCGTGGCCGCTGCGCCTGCGCGTCCGGAGCCTGTGCTCCGCAATGGGAGAGGCCACGACAGTGAGAGGCCCGCGTACCGCAAAAAAAAAAAAAAAAAAAGTAATGCAGCAGAGTGGGTACTCAGAGATATGGGATGAAAACCTGTCCCCGACTGTACGGTCGTGGGCAAGTCCTCATATCCACCCCCACTTCCTGACTTCTATTCTGTCATTCCTGAAGTGGGGGAAGTTTCAGAATTTTATAAGCTATAAAATTCAGAAGCCCATCTACCTCAAAAGTAGCATTAGCGTGGAATAGGTCAAATATTTAAAGTCCCTGGCACTTGGCAGCCTACGATACCTGGTGGTTCCCAGTTGATCTTGTTGTTTCAGTAGAAGACTCAGTTGAGACCATGAGGAAGGAGCCCTCCATCTGAGGGAAAAGGAGCCGGAGAGTTTCATGGAGGAGGTGACCTTGGGCTTGAGCTCTTGAACAGCAGTGTACGTCGCTTACAGGAGGTGGGAAGGGGAAGCACGTTCCAGGCTAAGTGGAGTAGCGTGAACTAAGTTATGCAACATTTAGGGAACTACAAGAAATGTATTATTAGAAAAATACAGAGCACAGTGGAGGAAATGGCGAGAGATGGCGTTCTGGCGAGTGTCCTGGGCTGGCTGAGTTGCTTCGGCTGCGTTGCTCAGGCCTTAGGGAGCCATTGGGAGGAATAAGTCTGTGCTGTGGCTTTTTTTTTTTTTTAAAGTGTGGATTCAGGAAGTGAGGAAACAACGTCAAAGATGGATTGGAGGGGGTCACAGACAAAGGAAAGGAAGCCGATTAGTAGACCGCTAGAGAGGGAGAGATGATGAAGTGTTAAATTAAGGCAGAGGGGATGGAATGGAGAGATTAGATATAAAGCCACACTAAGGAATGAAAGTTGAGAGACATATTCCTTTATACAATTTCAGGAGTGAGGGCAAGAGAGGAGCCCAGGAGAGCTCCTGAGTTTCGGATTTGGTGATGTCGATATTTGTAATAAAGATTGGGAATGCAGAAAGAGTTCTGTTTTTTAACTATCAAATTTTCTTTTTTGTATAGGGATTATTCAGTTTAAAAAATAAAACAACGTGAAAAACTTTCAAAGTACAGGAGGAGTTCTGCACCCATATGTGATGACCCTGTTAGTTTTTCCCCATTTGTTTAAAACCACATGTCTGTGTAATGATCATCTTAAACAAAAATAGTCCCTTTTGCAGGTTTCTTTTGTCATTTAATATCATGGTATGAGCAGCTTTCCACTTAAGTACATAGAGGTGGATCTATTTTATTTACTAGTGTAAAAGGATAAGTTGTATTTCATTCCATTTATAACGTTTCTGTTTACTTCTTTATATTTGCTTTTACAAGTAATGCTATAAAGGATACTCGTGTATCTATCTAAAAATTGTGATAAAGTTTACAAAAAAGAAGAAACGGCTTGTAGGAGGGACTCTAATTCTTAAATTCAGTGCTATAGGGAAAAGCCTCCCTGTTTGTCATATATTCTTTTTTTTTTTTGCTAATCTCAATATTTTCTTTATGTACATGTCTTGATTGTTGTACTTTTCATGTATCCTAGAAGGAGCACACTGTGTAAACATTGGCTTAAACAAGTAGAAATATTCTCAGTTTGGATGATAATTTGTGTGATACTATCCCCCGCTTTAGCTAACTGGGGGATAGTATTCCATTGTTTGCTTATACCACCTTTTATTTTTTTCATTCCACAGTGGATAAACATTTAGTTTATTACCAACTCTTTGTTATTTATTTATTTTTTAAAAAAGCTATTTCGGGAACAACACATCCAACATTGAACTTGCCCTGTTTCTTTGCGTTAGTTTAGTACTAGTTCTGTTTGCAGGTGTCACTGTGCCAGTGACTTCTCCTTGCTTGGAGGCGTGCTTTCCACCTGACCCCATGCTCACTGGTACACTGTCCTCCTGGACCCTCTGCAAAGGCCTTTCTTTCCTCTGAACAGTGTAGGAGGGGTTAGTGTCCGAATGCATTAGAAGAGGACACTATGTCTTCAGGACTGTGTGCCGGCAGGAAGAACTCTCTCTCTTACCCGAAAGCCTTCCTCCTGTGGACACAACGTGGGGTATTAAGAGTGTCATTTTGGCTACTAAGTGTTACTTCTCTGATTCTCTTTTAACTGTTTCCTGCTAACAACACGTGGGTTACAATTGTCTTGGGTCTTACGTCACTAAAGTACAATGCTAAATTATCGTAAATGTCAGTGAGTTTTTACAGAGTTGCCATGGAGTATAATCCCATAAGCCTTTTGGTGCATTAATTTTCCCTCAGTGTGACCGCACAGCAGAATCCTGTGGGAGAGTCAAGGTTCCTGTCCTAGACTTATTCATGCAGACTCTTCAGACAACACATTTTTAAAAAAGATGCTCATAGGTTGCCAAAGCTGGTTCACGGGAGATCTGAAAAGGAGGCACATCATTGGTGACTATCATATTATGTAAATATTTTTTCTTTCTAACATGAAATTTGTTTTTAACTTATTTCCCTTCTTTTGAAAGTCAACCTGATTTTGTTTTCATATTGGAGAAAAAACAACTTGCAGTGCCACGTAAAATAAATATAATACAAACTAGTTTAGACTTCCTATTATCTATCTTTTAATTAGAGCCTTATGCCTGTATAAGACATAATTTAGGAGCGCTGGATTTTTGTGAGGTTGAACTTTATACCATGTGGGTGCCTATTTACGAAGAAGAACACAAATATCTCACTTTTGCAAATTTCACAAAAATATGTGATCGTGTGAAATTTTGCAAATTTCACAAAACCTCAGCATTAGGGTCTTTCCCGGGACCCTGGAAGGGCCTGTCCAAGTGCTAGGCCTTGAAACTTAGCTTTTTGGTAAATCATCCTCTACCCCAAAATATTGTTCCCAGTCAGTTTCCACCATGGCTGAAGTCGCATGTCTGGAGGGGCACTCCAGTGGTACATTGCACTTTCTGGAATATTCTTCCCGTAAAATGGAAACTTCTGAGAGAGACTGAAACAGTTAAGCCACAGAGACCAGTAGGTTTACTCTCCAGGCCCGACTCCCATGGGCCGTAGCCAAATCCTGGAGTGTTTAGTGGAGGAAGGGTGTGATATAGATTGGGGTGCTGGGAGGGGGAGGGGGAGTTGTCTGTAGGATGGGGGGGGAGGGGAAGGGGGAGGGAGACCCGGGGTGGGTCAGGAGGACTTGTTTTCTGTCCCTGCAGTTTGTTACCATTGCCTGACACCTTAGAATGAGTTACTTTATGGATTTATGATATTACTTTTCCCTGTCCTTGTAAAAGCCTATGGAGAATGCCGGGGCCTAGAGAGTACTGGAGAAGGAAGAGAGCAGTGAGTGGATCTGCAAGAAAAGGGCTGGATGAAAAGTGAAAACTCAGACCCAGAGACAAACTTGTTTTATCAACCTGTTTAGCTCGGTAGATCCTGATCTCAGTGTTCATTTTTAAAAATAGTGATCAGAAAAACAATTTTCTCCTTAGTTTCTGACATCTATCATATAACAATAATTATTGCAACCAGGATAGAGTTGGGTTAAATGCTGTAGTAGTAGGTATGGGACCCTTTCTATCTGAAGACTTTGAGAAGAGACAGTATAATCATAAACTATCAATAAATTAGACAGACATGAGAGACCCTACCTATTATTTAACTCAACTAAGAGCAAATAAGTAAAAATATCGGAAAACAGCCTGCCTGACTACTCTCTGAAAAATTTTAGAAGGACTAAGAAGTTGTTAGCAAGTTCCTTTTTCTTTTTAATATTAATTTATTATTTATTTATTTTTGGCTGCATTGGGTCTTCGTTGCCGTGCGCGGGCTTTCTCTAGTTGCGGCGAGCGGGGACTACTCTTCATTGCGGTGGCTTCTTGTTGCGGAACACGGGCTCTAGGCGTGAGGGCTACAGTAGTTGTGACTCATGGGCTCAGTAGTTGTGGCACTCAGGCTCAGTAGTTGTGGCGCATGGGCTTAGTTGCTCCGCGGCATGTGGGATCTTCCTGGACCAGGGCTCGAACCCGTGTTCCCTGCATTGGCAGGCAGGTTCTTAACCACTGTGCCACCAGGGGAGTCCCTGTTAGCTAGTTCTTAATGTAAAAATGTCAGGGGATGAGGCATCCAGAGACTAGGAAGTCTTGAAAGCAGTTACTCTTGTGAAGTGAATTTGAAGGATGCGGCAACTGGACGTAAGTATTGGAGTCTATCAACTTTTGTGTTGGTGTCTTCATCTCTGCCTCCTGGAGAAACTGTAACCATGACATGTTGTAATGCCACAGTCACGTGAAACATTACATAGTACGTAGCAGGCACTCAATAAATGGTAGCAAATCGTGTGTAATAAATTACGTGTGATAAGAACTGTTTGCAAAGCAGAATGCTAGGGGGAGGGATAAATTGGGAGATTGGGCTTAACACACACACGCTACTATATATTAAATAGGTAACTAATAAGAGCCTACTGTATAGCACAGGGAACTCTACTCAATACCTTGTAGTGACCGACATGGGAAAAGAATCTAAAAAAGAGTGGACATGTGTATATGTATGACTGATTCACTTTGCTGTACGCCCGAAACTAACACAATATTGTAAATCAACTATACGCCCATAAAAATTAAGAAAAAACCAATGCTCATATTATCGCATTTGAGTAGGTAGAGAAAAAATATTGAAGTCATACTTAATCTAAATCTTTGAGCACTAGATTTGGCTAATATTGCTTTCAGCAGCAGGTATGTTTTAAGTATTAATTCTTATTTGTGAGGCAAGACTGGAGCGGATAGAGTAGGAACAATAATTTGCAAGTACCAATTTGAATTTGGGATCACGCTTTTGCTATAATCCTGGCAGAGACGTTAAAGGCAGTTAATAGGCCCTGTGGGAATGTCTGTGGGCAAACGCTTTTCTGTGTCCTTGCTTAAATAGCCTCAAGACCTTGATGGAGTACACCTTGTGGGAGTGAAAGGTTTGGTGAGGGAAGATATGGATGTCAGTCTGCCAGCGAGAGCTAGAAAACCCAGTGAGGAAAAAGCTAATACAAGGGGAGGTGCACCAGCGGAGGTGGCGTGCAAGGCAGAGGGGAGGGAGGGGCCTCCGTGACAGGAGCCCAGGAAGCGGGACTTGCTACGCTGTCCACGGAAGGGCACAGTAGAGCAGTTTACCTGGACCCGTGTGTACACACACACACACACACACACACAAACACACACACACAAACACACGCACTCGCACAGTTTGGTTCCTTGAACAGAAAGCACAGACCCTCAAAAGGCAACCAACCCACTTTCCCATTAGAGTAAGTTTTACCCTGATCTGAAAACTGTTAACGACCAGGGCTCTTGGCCTCCTTAGTCAGTAGAAATCAATCAGAAGCCAGACAGGAAATCCAGGCGAGGCTTTACTGGGGCCCCTGCTGCAGCAGCAGGGGGCAGCGAGAACGAACAGCACGGAGCCTGGCTTGCTCGCTTGCCGAGGGCAGGGGGCGGTGAGCTGGGGCTAGCGGGGGTCCAGGGCTCGGCAGGAGGGCTGGCTTAGGCGCTTCGCCCGCCCCTTCGGTGGGGTTGTGCGCAGGGCGCGTGCGCAGTGCCCCGCTTTTGCTCCCCGCTCTTCAGAAGTGGCAGTTGGGCTTTTTGGTCGCTTTGTATCTTGTGGTGCATAATTTGCCCCGACTGCGCAGGGACGCAGTTGTTCTTAGTCCCTTATAGTTTTTGTTTGTTAGTTTGTTTGTTTTTTTGTATTTTGTTGCTGGAGGAGACGTTTGTCCGGGTGCAGGCACTGCAGCAAAGGGGCCCAGATCCCAGGCCGCAGCCTGTCTCAAAGCCAACTTTCCCGAGAACTCATTCCCTGCCATTTCCTACCAATCGGCCTTTAGAAGTGTGCGCTGGCTGGCCTCGCGCTCCCTACCGAGCGGTGAGCACCTTGGAAAAGCTCAGGGCCTCGTGGCCATTCGTCCCCGGCCTGGAGCGCTGAAAACCCCGCGAGGCTTCCCTGGAACCCCGCGAGAAGTGAAGATGATTGATTGTAAGGTGTCAGATTCTCCCGGGGGTGGGAAGTGTCGGTGGAGAGAGGAGACTCAAGCCTCTGGCTGGGGAGGGGTGAGTGAGGTGTGGTGAGGTGAAGGTTCCAGGCTCGGACTGTGATGTCAGCGGCCCCGGAGGAAGAAGCTGGTACTCAGGCCGCGGCAGTTGGAATCTGTTGGAGGGCGGTTGGCCAATCCTTGGCCTGAGAGAGTTGGGCAGGAGGTGACCCCACCGGGGCGGCAGCTTTCACTCCCGGTGGAGAGGAAGCGATCTGAGGACTCGCGCAAGCCCCTCCTGCCAGCACGGCCTGAAAGGCTGATGCCAACCCCAGGAGTCAGGCTGCCCCCGAGGCCGGAGAGGCCGGCTTAGCGGCTCTGTGCTGGTGGCCAGAGAAGCGCTCCTACGCCTGCCCCCGACCCCCACCCAGTGGCTAATGGCTAACTGTGGGATGGCAAGATTATATGGTGAGGAGGAGGCTTGTTCAGCCCTTACTGTGTACCAGGGTGCCGAGCCTGTTTATAAACCCTTCGGTTCTCTTCAGTAGCTGTTTTGTGGTATCATAATGTAATGGGGACACCTAGTATTTTCCTGATTAATGTAGGTTAAGTGATAGAAGCAGTGGCTTCAAGGGTTCCTCTGACTTTTCATTATTCTAAAAGGCCAGGAGAGAGACGGATGAGAAAACAAAACCAAAAACTGATATTAACACAGTTTATCAGAGAGAAGCTTGGAAAGAGGTAGAGGGGAAAAAAGGGAAAACTGTAGAGGCGCTGTGCATTTGTGGAACAGAGAGAAATTCAACCCCATTGCAAGGGAGTGAGTTAAACTGAGCAAGGGCTGCACATAAAGATTTGTTTGCCTTATGAACACGAGGGCTGACATTTTGCAATTGCTTCTTTTTGTTTGTTTGTTTTAGTAAGCTTTTGTTTTCAGCGGAGCATTTATTACTCACCAGAAACACCGGCAGGAGGGGAGGAGTTGGCATAAAATTCATTATGATGATTTGCATTCTTTACAGTTCATCCATAATTGTCCTGTAATATGGCATTTCTAAGATTACCAGAGTGAACTAGAGATTAGAATGTCTGGATTAGAGTTCGGGTTAATCTGGAAGTATTTTATGGTGGGGCCGTTGTTTCTCACCTCTTTTGAAGTGTTGGAGAGGCACATTTGGGTAGGGTAGAAAATGGGGAGGAAAACATTCCGTAAGAGACAGATGGAGATCTCTTCCAGAGACAAGAGGGGATGGGGTGACCCCACCGGGGCGTCAGCTTTCACTCCCGGTGGAGAGGAAACGATCTGAGGACTCGTGCAAGCCCCTCCTGCCAGGACGGCCTGAAAGGCTGATGCCAACCCCAGGAGTCAGGCTGCCCCCGAGGCCGGAGAGGCTGGCCAGAGAAGCGCTCCTACGCCTGCCCCCGACCCCCAGTGGCTAATGGGAAAGGTTGTTGTGATGCACTGATCTGGTCGCTTTATTTTACATAAAGTAAGATCCAAAGCCACACACCTAGCTGAGAGCAAAAGCGAGTTTCTAACACCTAGTCCAGGGTAAGTAGTTTCAAGTTCTCCTAATTTATTTGAAAAAGGATATAGGGATAAGGATTTTTTTTTCTTTGAAAATTTATTTGTGATTCTACCCACTGTATGAGCTTAATAGAAAATAGAAGAACTTCAGGAACCATTTATTGAGCAGTTATCATGTTCTAGACGGTATATTGAGAATTTTACCTGCATTATTTTTATTAGTCTTTACAGTAATTCTTATAAGACTGGTACTATTATTATCACCATTCTACAGATATGAACCTTAGGATAAGTCCATTGCCCTACATCACACAGTAGGGACCGTACCGTTTGTACCTTGATTATAAATGAAGGGAAGGACTTCCTCTTTCGTGACGTGGAGCAACTTCTGTACCAATGACTTAAGTGTGGAGATTGTGAGCAGTTTTGCCAAAAAGTATCTTTTCATTCATTTTTTTCTGTTTCAAAAGATAATTTGACAATAAGTGGCCACTGTATTTGCATGTAACTCTTAAAAGTTATACTTTTAAGGTCTCTTTCATGTCGTTAGTCTTCTGGGGCTTTCTCCAAGATCTGGAAATAAGGAGAACAGAAATTAAATATCAGTAGTAAAGTTTAGTTTCAAACTGTTACAACAACTAATTTTACCATTCGCAGAAGCAGTGAAATAATTGCCAAAATGTATGTTGGTATTTTAAGATCTAACCAGCAAATTGACAGATTTGGAGGTTTTCCTCAACAAAAAATAAGTGGGAAAAAAGTCCTGTTAAATTAGACTATGAGTGGTTTGTTGGTCTGATTCATGGCCTTGAGTAAGCTGGGAGGCCAGGGACCAAAATGTTACTTATGCTGGTGAAGTTCTTGTTGTCATAAGTGCTTGGTTCATAGGAGACGTCTATTTCACTCTTCCATGTGGGTCACACACAGCAGATCTCAGTTGCCCTTTCTCTTCTTTTCCGTTATACTAGCCTTGCAGTCTTTTTTCTTTTAGTTTCTAATTACATTCCATTATATATAAAAATAGGATTTCAAGGCATATGAGGGACACAACTAGACTGTAAGTAAACCTAATGTCATTTATGTTTTTCCTTGTCTACTTTGGTTTGACATTGCTAAGAACTGTCCACAGCTACTAAGCGATGTGGATAATAATTAACTGGAACATGTAATACAGACATTCTGTTTCTAAAGTGGATTTGTTTCTGTCCTACAAAACTTTCCCAAGTCTTTGTTTATGTGCTACGTTTGGACTCGAAGGACTTCTTCTTCCTATTAATTACAGTAGTCACATTAAATATCATACACTATTACACTATTCTGTAGTCAACACAGATAACCTAAGAGAGAAAACATTTTTGTGGCTAAAACTTGAGTTCTGTATAGGAAAGTGCTTGGGTACAAATACAACCAAAAACTCATTGGCTTACTTTTCTACATATAGGTTGTTTTAAGAATTAAGATAACTTCATGATTAGTTCAACATTAAAAGCTGATTAGAAAAAAGTGGCTTAAAAACACACAACCCACAAGGATAATTTTCTTTTTTTTTTTTTAGTTATTTCTGACATACATTTAAAAGTAATAACTAGAATTATGACTTATAACATTATACCAGAACATATAAGATTTTTAGAAATTTCATGTAATGTCTGAAACATTTATATTAACATATTTCCAAACAAATAACCCAAAGAAAGTTTAGTATTGGTTTTTTGTTTGTTTGTTTGTTTTTTATACTGCAGGTTCTTATTAATCATCAATTTTGTACACATCAGTCTATACATGTCAATCCCAATCGCCCAATTCAGCACACCGCCATCCCCACCCCACCGCGGCTTTCCCCCCTTGGTGTCCATATGTTTGTTCTCTACATCTGTGTCTCAACTTCTGCCCTGCAAACCAGTTCATCTGTACCATTTTCTAGGTTTCATGTACATGTGTTAATATACGATATTTGTTTTTCTCTTTCTGACTTACTTCACTCTGTATGACAGTCTGTAGATCCATCCACGTCTCAACAATTGACTCAATTTCGTTCCTTTTTATGACTGAGTAGTATTCCATTGTATATATGTGCCACATATTCTTTATCCATTCGTCTGTCAATGGGAATTTAGGTTGATTCCATGACCTGGCTATTGTAAATAGTGCTGCAACAAACATTGGGGTGCATGTGTCTTTTTTAATTATGGTTTTCTCAGGGTATATGCCCAGTAGTGGGATTGCTGGATCATATGGTAATTCTATTTTTAGTTTTTTAGGGAACCTCCATACTGTTCTCCATAGCGGCTGTATCAATTTACATTCCCACCAACAGTGCAAGAGGGTTCCCTTTTCTCCACACCCTCTCCAGCATTTGTTGTTTGTAGATTTTCTGATGATGCCCATTCTAACTGCTGTGAGGTGATACCTCATTGGAGTTTTGATTTGCATTTCTCTAATAATTAGTGATGTTGAGCAGCTTTTCATGTGCTTCTTGGCCATCTCTTCTTCGGAGAAATGTCTATTTAGGTCTTCTGCCCATTTTTGGATTGGGTTGTTTGTTTCTTTAATATTGAGCTGCATGAGCTGTTTGTATATTTTGGAGATTAATCCTTTGTCCATTGATTCGTTTGCAAATATTTTCTCCCATTCTGAGGGTTGTCTTATTGTCTTGTTTATGGTTTCCTTTGCTGTGCAAAAGCTTTGAAGTTTCATTAGGTCCCATTTGTTCATTTTGGTTTTTATTTCCATTACTCTAGGAGGTGGATCAGAAAAGAGCTTGCTGTGATTTATGTCAAAGAGTGTTCTTCCTATGTTTTCCTCTAAGAGTTTTACAGTGTCCAGTCTTACATTTAGGTCTCTAATCCATTTTGAGTTTATTTTTGTGTATGGTGCTAGGGAGTGTTCTAATTTCATTCTTTTACATGTAGCTGTCCAGTTTTCCCAGCACCACTTATTGAAGAGACTGTCTTTTCTCCATTGTATATCTTTGCCTCCTTTGTCATAGATTAGTTGACCATAGGTGCGTGGGTTTATTTCTGGGCTTTCTATCTTGTTCCATTGATCTATATTTCTGTTTTTGTGCCAGTAACATATTGTCTTGATTACTGTAGCTTTGTAGTATAGTCTGAAGTCAGGGAGTCTGATTCCTCCAGCTCCGTTTTTTTCCCTCAAGACTGCTTTGGCTAATCCAAGAACATGGTATATCTCTCCATCTGTTGGTATCATCTTTAATTGCTTTCATCAGTGTCTTATAGTTTTCTGCATACAGGTCTTTTGTCTCCCTAGGTAGGTTTATTCCTAGGCATTTTATTCTTTTTGTTGCAATGGTAAATGGGAGTGTTTCCATAATTTCTCTTTCAGATTTTTCATCATTAGTGTGTAGGAATGCAAGAGATTTCTATGTATTAATTTTGTATCCTGCAACTTTAACAAATTCATTGATTAGCTCTAGTAGTTTTCTGGTGGCATTTTTAGGATTCTCTATGTATAGTATCATGTCATCTGCAAACAGTGACAGTTTTACTTCTTCTTTTCCAATTTGTATTCCTTTTATTTCTTTTTCTTCTCTGATTGCTGTGGCTAGGACTTCCAAAACTATGTTGAATAATAGTGGTGAGAGTGGACATCCTTGTCCCGTTCCTGATCTTAGAGGAAATGCTTTCAGTTTTTCACCATTGAGAATGATGTTTGCTGTGGGTTTGTCGTATATGGCCTTTATCATGTTGAGGTAGGTTCCCTCTATGCCCACTTTCTGGATAGTTTTTATCATAAATGGGTGTTGAATTTTGTCAAAAGCTTCTTCCTGCATCTATTGAGATGATAATATGGTTTTTATTCTTCATTTTATTAATATGGTGTATCACATTGATTGATTTGCATATATTGAAGAATCCTTGCATCCATCCCTGGGATAAATCCCACTTGATCGTGGTGTATGATCCTTTTAATGTGTTGTTCAATTCTGTTTGCTAGTATTTTGTTGAGGATTTTTGCATCTATAGTCATCAGTGACATAGGTCTGTAATTTTCTTTTTTTGTAGTATCTTTGTCTGGTTTTGGTATCAGGGTGATGGTGGCCTCATAGAATGAGTTTGGGAGTATTCCTTCCACTGCAATTTTTTGGAAGAGTTTGAGAAGGATGAGTGTTAGCTCTTCTCTAAATGTTTGATAGAATTCACCTGTGAAGCCATCTGGTCCTGGACTTTTGTTTGTTGGAAGATTTTTAATCACAGTTTCAATTTTATTGTGATTGGTCTGTTTATATTTTCTGTTTCTTCCTGGTTCCGTCTTGGAAGGTTGCACCTTTCTAAGAATTTGTCCATTTCTTCCAGGTTGTCCATTTTACTGGCATAGAGTTGCTTGTAGTAGACTCTTAGGATGCCTTGTATTTCTGCCGTGTCTGTTATAACTTCTCCTTTTTCATTTCTAATTTTATTGATTTGAGTCCTCTCCCTCTTTTTCTTGATGAATCTGGATAATGGTTTATCAATTTTGATTATTTTCTCAAAGAACCAGCTTTTAGTTTTATTGATCTTTGCTATTGTTTTCTTTGTTTCTATTTCATTTATTTCTGCTCTGATCTTTATGATTTCTTTCCTTCTGCTAACTTTGGGTTTTGTTTGTTCTTCTTTCTCTAGTTCCTTTAGGTGTAAGGTTAGATTGTTTACTTGAGATTTTTCTTGTTTCTTGAGGTAGGCTCATATAGCTATAAACTTCCCTCTTAGAACTGCTTTTGCTGCATCCTGTAGGTTTTGGATTGTCGTGTTTTCATTGTCATTTGTCTCTAGGTATTTTTTGATTTCCTCTTTGATTTCTTCAGTGATCTCTTGGTTATTTAGTAACATATTATTTAGCCTCTATGTGTTTGTATTTTTTACGTTTTTTTCCCTGTAATTCATTTCTAATCTCATAGCATTGTGGTCAGAAAAGATGCTTGATATGATTTCAATTTTCTTAAATTTACTGAGGCTTGATTTGAGACCCAAGATGTGATCTATCCTGGAGAATGTTCTGTGTGCACTTGAGAAGAAAGTATAATCTGCTGTTTTTGGATGGAATGTCCTATACATATCAATTAAATCTATCTGGTCTATTGTGTCATTTAAAGCTTCTGTTTCCTTATTTATTTTCATTTTGGATGATCTGTCCATTGGTGTAAGTGAGGTGTTAAAGTCCCCCACTATTATTGTGTTACTGTCGATTTCCCCTTTTAGAGCTGTTAGCAGTTGCCTCATGTATTGAGGTGCTCCTAGGTTGCATGCATATATATTTATAATTCTTATATATTCTTCTTGGATTGATCCCTTGATCATTATGCAGTGTCCTTCCTTGTCTCTTGTAACATTCTTTATTTTAAAGTCTATTTTATCTGGTGTGAGTATAGCTACTCTAGCTTTCTTTTGATTTCCATTTGCATGGACTGTCTTTTTCCATCCCCTCACTTTCAGTCTGTATGTGTCCCTAGGTCTGAAGTGGTTCTCTTGTAGACAGCATATATATGGGTCTTGTTTTTGTATCCATTCAGCAAGCCTGTGTCTTTTGGTTGGAGCATTTAATCCATTCACATGTAAGGTAATTATCAATATGTATCTTCCTATGACCATTTTCTTAATTGTTTTGAGTTTGTTTTTGTAGGTCCTTTTCTTCTCTTGTGTTTCCCACTTAGAGAAGTTCCTTTAGCATTTGTTGTAGAGCTGGTCTGATGGTGCTGAATTCTCTTAGCTTTTGCTTGTGTGTGAAGCTTTTGATGTCTCCATTGAATCTGAATGAGATCCTTGCCGGGTAGTGTAATCTTGGTTGTACATTCTTCCCTTTCATCACTTTAAGTATATCATGCCACTCCCTTCTGGCTTGTAGAGTTTCTGCTGAGAAATCAGCTGTTAACCTTATGGGAGTTCCTTGTATGTTATTTGTCATTTTTCCCTTGCTGCTTTCAATAATTTTTCTTTGTCTTTAATTTTTGCCAGTTTGATTACTATGTGTCTTGGCGTGTTTCTCCTTGGGTTTATCCTGTATGGGACTTCCTGCGCTTCCTGGACTTGGGTGGCTCTTTCCTTTCCCATGTTAGGGAAGTTTTCGACTATAATCTCTTCACATATTCTCTCAGGTCCTTTCTCTCTCTCTTCTCCTTCTGGGACCCCTATAATGCGAATGTTGTTGCGTTTAATGTTGTCCCAGAGGTCTCTTAGGCTGTCTTCATTTCTTTTCATTCTTTTTTCTTTATTCTGTTCTGCAGCAGTGCATTCCACTGTTCTGTCTTCTAGTTCACTTATCCGTTCTTCTGCCTCAGTTATTCTGCTATTGATTCCTTCTAGTGTAGGTTTCATTTCAGTTATTGTATTGTTCATCTCTGTTTGTTTGTTCTTTAATTCTTCTAGGTCTTTGTTAAACATTTCTTGCATCTTCTCGATCTTTGCCTCCATTCTTTTTCCGAGGTCCTGGATCATCTTCACTATCATTATTCTGAATTCTTTTTCTGGAAGGTTGCCTATGTCCACTTCATTTAGTTGTTTTTCTGGGGTTTTATCTTGTTCCTTCATCTGGTACATGGCCCTTTGCCTTTTCATCTTGTCTGTCTTTCTGTGAATATGTTTTTTGTTCCACAGGCTGCAGGATTGTAGTTCTTCTTGCTTCTGCTAACTACCCTCTGGTGGATGAGGCTATCTAAGAGGCTTGATGGGAGGGACTGGTGGTGGGTAGAGCTGACTGTTGCTCTCAAGGATAGTTTTCTTAATCCATGATTGTATGTATGGGTTTGTCATATATTTATCTATTTGATATTCATTTACACAACAGATATTAGGAGCCTACTGTTTTAGGAATTGGGAATATAGCAGTGAACAGATTAAAAAAAGAAAAAACAAACCTCTGTGCTCCTGGATACCTACATGATGGGGGTGGGCCGGTAGACAGGAATAAACAAGTGAACTGTATACAGTGTCAGGTTGGTGATGAGTGCTACAGAGAAAAATACAGCAGTGAGGAGGGGTATAGAGTGTAGTTATAATTTTAGTTGATGTAAGCAGGGAAGGCTGCACCAAGAAGGTAAAATCTCAGCACAGATTTCAAGCAGGTGAGCCAGGCAGATGGCTGGTGACAAGGTTTTCAAGCAGAGGGAACAAACAGCAAGGCAAAAACCTGATCTGAGAGCATGGCTGGCATATTTAAAGGCTTTGCAGGGAGGCCAGTGTGAGTAGATGAGAAAAGCAAAGATTGTGGAGGGTTCTAAGGCCCCCATTAAGGGTTTTGT
Organism: Kogia breviceps; assembly: GCF_026419965.1. Taxonomy (NCBI): domain Eukaryota; kingdom Metazoa; phylum Chordata; class Mammalia; order Artiodactyla; family Physeteridae; genus Kogia; species Kogia breviceps. The sequence continues at coordinate 88,445,889 of NC_081322.1, read as the reverse complement.
CTGTTCTCTGCATAAGATAGGGAGCCATTAAAGGGTTTTAAGCAGAGGAGTGATCTGACTTACTGAAATTACCCTGGTTTCTGCTTTGGGAACAAACTCTAAGGAGAAGAAGGGTGGAGCCAGGGTGACAGGTTACAAGCGAGTGACCAATCCAGGCAAAGGACGATGGTGGCCGGCCCACAGCAGAGGCAGTCGACTGGGTGAAAAATGGCAGGTTGTGCATATGTTTTAAAGGTACACCTAACAGGATTTCCCAATGGATTTGGACGTGGGGTGGGAGGGAAAGGCATGAACAATGGTGTCAAAGTTTTGGCCAAGTTTCTTGGCCAAAGTTTTGGAAGAATGGGCGATCAGGTTGGTGGGAAAATCAGGTGTTTGGTTTTGGACATGTTAAGTAGAGCTATTGAGTAGGCTCTTGGCTAAGTTATGACAGAAGTCTGGGTGTTAAAACTTGATTAAAATGGGCATTGATTTTCATTTGAGGCTGTTGTAATGGACCACAGGCAAGCATTTCATGGATATGTCTCATGGTAGAACAATAAAATAATAATAATCTTTTAATTTTGGTTGTTCTATGGGCTCATCTTTATTAATTTGGCAGGCATCCATCCCTGTAATAATTGAGCTATTTTTCTTGACTATAATACAGCCAAAGACATCTAGCCATCTTTACTGTAACCATGCTTTGGCACAGCTTTGGTGGTGGTGGGGTATTCTAGCTTGAATTTCATAAGGACTGACATAGAGACAAATAGGTTAGGAAGAGGAAGGACTGAGGCTGGGGCAGGTAGGCTCCAGGGCTGGCCCTGAAGGAGTGGGCTGCTATTTAAGGGAGCAGTCTACAATCAGCTGGACGTAGACTTTAGAACCAGTGGCAACTGAGGTTGCCTGGCTCCTGGACTCAGAATAATCTGGGTTTGAGAATCAGGTGCACTTCGTTTAAATTTCAGCTTTGGCAATCACTAGATACTTGACTTTGAGAAAGTTATCAAACTTCTCCAAATTACGGTTTCTTTATCAGCGGATTGGAGATAACCCTAATTTCGTGATCTGGATCTTGTTTACCATACCAGCTTTATCTCCTGCCCCCCCTGTATGTGTTACTTCTCTTTCAAATTATGCAAGAGAGTATATGGTTCTCTGGCTTAGCACAAATTCTTATTGCATCCTATAATGTCAGTTCTATTTTTGGTGATCCTAAATTTGCACACTAGGTTCAGATGGTGTCCGCCAGATGTCTCTACTATAAAGGTATCATTTCTCCTTTGTAATGAGTAATCTGTAGAATGATACTTTGAGATGGTGTGAATATCATGTTTCTTTCACCCCTTCATTCAGTGGTTTTAGCATTCATTGATTACCTTTGCTTGAATTATTACTTTGGGGCTTACAGAATGATGATTTTGAAAAATTCTGTTTGTTGTACATTTAAACCTTGAATTATCCTTATAGGCTAGATGAGCTCCACTCACCACCCACCCCCAATCCCCTGCTCTCTCTCTCTCTCGTTTTTTTGTTGTTGTTTTGCTTTGCTTTGTGTATCATTATGGACTCATGGATTCCTTTTATACTCAGTGTTATGATAATACATTCCAATATTCTTTTTCTTTTTGTATTTAATATGTTGCAATACATTGCTGGATTTATTATTTCTGATCCTCAAATTGCCCCATATTTGGGCAGTATCAATTCTTTCAAAACTTTTCCTCAGCCCATTTAAGATGTCTCCATTAACCTTAGACACTTACTTGCCCTTCTAGCACAAAATTTTCCATAATTATTTTATAGTTTCCTATCTCAGACCTGGAATTAGCCATTTCTCCAAGGAGCCCCAGTCCTGTGTAATGGGGAATGGTAGTTAGCAGCCAAGACCTGAGCACCAAGTATGCTCACTGCAACTTGGCTGTTATTCATTCTAGGCCCTTTCAGTGGATAAAACTAGAAGTTTATAATGCTAGCTCCAATTCAAATCCAATACCATAGGGCTCTTTCTCACTAGGAAAGGCAGTTAAAAAATTGCATAGAAAGCAATTTTCAGACAGTTGATGTATTACAGGCTAGTGTGACTGAATAAGAATCTCATCTTATGGTACAAGTATTAATACTGATGATTTAGCTCACTTAGAATAATATCTTTTGTGGGCTATGATAGAACAAGAAATCTGAGGAAATTTTTGTTGTCTTTGGAATCTTCACTTGGTAACTCTTTGCATCCCTAACTTATTCAGAATGCAGAATGACTACATGATTCATAATATTAGTGTCTTTACAAGTTGGATAGTTTAGGAGTACATTTACCATTTTAACATTTGTTAAATTATAACACAAATATATTTATTAAAACATAGATGTTTACTAATAAGACTTTGAAGAAATTGAAATGTGACTAATGTAATGTCTTGATATGAGCTGTAGGTTTTGTGGATGTGATATAGGCAACATATGAATTTTGACTTTTAAAGTTTCATTCCCCATATTTGTGCTGCTTTTGCTCATTTTAGAATATAGAATCATATCATCAACTCTCCTAATAAGAATATTTTTAAAAATTAATTTAAAAAATAGAGGTAATATTGGTTTATAACATTATGTAAATTTCATGTGTGCAACATTATATTTATACTTCCATATACCATACAGCATGCTCACCACCACAAGGTTAGTTTCCATCCATCCCATACAGTTGACCCCCTTTATCTGTTTCACCCTCCTCCCTGCCCCTTTCCCTCTGGTAACCACCACTGTATTCTCTGTGTTTGTTTTTGTTTGATTTGTTCATTTATTTTGTTTGTTTTTTATATTCCACATGAGTGAAATCATAAAATATTTGTCTTTCTCCATCTGCCTTATTTCACTTAGCATAATACCCTCAGGGTCCATCCATGTTTTTGCAAATGGCAAGATTTCACCTTTTTTATGGCAGACTAGTATTCTAGTGTGTATATATATATATATATATATATATATATATATATGTATCATAACTTTTTTGGGGGTCCTCATTCTTTTTTTTTTAACATCTTTATTGGAGTATAATTGCTTTACAATGGTGTGTTAGTTTCTGCTTTACAACAAAGTGAATCAGTTATACATATACATATGTTCCCATATCTCTTCCCTCTTGCGTCTCCCTCCCTCCCACCCTCCCATATCCCACCCCTCTAGGTGGTCACAAACCACTGAGCTGATCTCCCTGTGCCATGCGGCTGCTTCCCACTAGCTATCCACCCTACGTTTGGTAGTGTATATATGTCCATGCCACTCTCTCACTTCGTCCCAGCTTACCCTTCCCCCTCCCCATATCCTCAAGTCCATGCTCTAGTAGGTCTGTGTTTTATTCCCGTCCTACCCCTAGTCTCTTCATGAAATTTTTTTTTCTTAGATTCCATATACATGTGTTAGCATACGGTATTTGTTTTTCTCCTTCTGACTTACTTCACTCTGTTTGACAGACTCCAGGTCCATCCACCTCACTACAAATAACTCAGTTTCATTTCTTTTTATGGCTTAGTAATATTCCATTGTATATATGTCCCACATCTTCTTTATCCATTGTGTCATAACTTTTTAATCCATTTATTCATTGATGGGCACTTAGGTTTTTTCCATACTTGGCTATTGTAAATAATGCTGAGATGAACATAGGTGTGTGTATATCTTTTTAAATGAGTGTCTTCATATTCTTTTTTATTTTTGGATATTCTTTGGATAAATACCCAAAAAGTAGGGTTGCTGGATCATATGATAGTTTTATTATTAATTTTTTGAGGAATCTCCATGCTGTTTCCATAGTGGCTATACAAGTTTACATTCCCACCAACAGCATATAAGGGTTCCCTTTTCACCACATTCTTGCCAACACTTGATATTTCTTACCTTTTTAATAATAGTCATTCTAAGAGTTGTGAAGTGCTATCTCATTATGGTTTTGATTTGCATTTCCTTAATAATTAGTGACATTGAACATCTGTTCATGTGCCTGTTGGCCATCTGTATGTCTTCTTTGGGAAAATGTCTCTTCAGCTCCTCTGCCCATTTTAAATTGGATTGTTTGTTATTTTGTTGTTGAGCTGTATGAGTTCTTTATATATTTTGGATATGAATCCCTTATCAGATATATCATTTGCAACTAACTTCTCCCATTCTTGGTTGTCTTTTCATTTTGTTGATGGTTTCCTTTGCTGTACAGAAGATTTTTAGTTTGATGTAGTCCCTTTTGTTTATTTTTGCCTTTGTTTCCCTTGTCTGAGGAGTCATATCTGGAAAGATACTGCTAAGACTGAAGTCAAAGAGTGCATGTCTTACGTGTTCTTCTAGGAGTTTTAAGGTTTCATGTTTTCCATTCAAGTGTTTAATCAATTTTGTGTTGACTTTTGTGTATAGTGTGAGATGGTAGTCTAGCTTCATTTTTTGCATGTGGCTATCCATTGTTCCGAATGCCATTTATTGAACAAACTATCCTTTACCCATTATATGTACTTTGCTGCTTTGTTGACTTGTAATTGTCCACATATGTGTGGGTTTATTTCTGCACTCTCAATTATGTTTCATTGATTTTTTGTATCTTTTTCTGCTAGTACCGTGCTGTTTTGATTTGTAATATAGTTTGAAGTCAGGAAGTGTGATATCTACAGCTTTGTTAAACTTTTTTCTCAGGATTGCTTTGACTATTCAGTGTCTTTTGTGGTTCCATATAAATTTTAGAATTTTTTGTTCTATTTCTATAAAAAATGTCCTTGAGATTTTGATCAGAGCTGCATTGAATCTGTAGATCGCTTTAGGTAACATGGACATTTTAACAATGCTAATTCTTCCAATCTCTGAGCACAGATCCTTACATTTATTTGTGACTTCTTTAATTTCTGTCAACAATGTCTTATATTTTTCAGTATACAGACCGTTCACCTCTTTGGTTAAATTTATTCTTAGGTATTCTTTTTGTTTTGATTGTAAATGGGATTGTTTTCTTAATTCCTAGCTCATTGTTAGCATATAGAAATGCAACAGATTTTTGTATGTTGATTTTGTACCTTGAAACTTTACTGCTTTAATTTATTATCTCTAATAGTTTTTTAGTGGAGTCTTTAGGGTTGTCTATATATAAACATGTCATCTGCAAATAGTGACAGTTTTACTTTCTCCTTTGTAATTTGGATACCTTTTATTTCTTTTTCTTGCCTAATTGCTCTGGTTAGGACTTCTAATACCGTGTTTAATAAGAGTGGCAAGTGGGCCTCCTTGTCTTGTTCCTTACTTTAGAGGAATAGCTTTCATCATGGAGTATGATGTTAACTGCGGGTCTATCACATATGACCTTTGTACATTCCTTCTATACCCCTTTATTGAGAGTTTTTTTTAAAATCATAAATGGGTGTCGAATCTTGTCAAATGCTGTTTCTTCATCGATTGAGATGATTGTATAGTTCTTAGCCTTCATTTCGTTAATGTGATGTATCATGTTGATTGGCTTGTGGATATCAAACCATCCTTACATCCCTGGCATAAATCCTGCTGATCTTGGTGTATGATCACTTTAAAGTATTGCTCTATCTGATTTGTTACTATTTTGTTGAGGATTTTTTGCATCTATATTCATCAGAGATATTGATCTTTAATTTTCTTTTTTTGCATTGTCCTTGTCTGATTTTGGTGTCAGGGTGATGTTGGCCTTGTAAAATGAGTTAGGAAACGTTCCCTCCTCTTTAATTTTTTGGAAGAGTTTGAGAAGGACAAGTATTAAATCTTCTTTGATGTAATGTTTGGTAGAATAAACCTGTGAAGCCATCTGGTCGTGGACTTCTGTTTTGGGGGAGCTTTTTGATTACTGTTTCAATCTCTGTACTAGTGATTAGTCTATTTAGAGTTTCTCTGTCTTCATAATTCAATCATGGGAGGTTGTATGATTCTAAGAATTTGTCCATTTCTTCTGGGTTGTGCAATTTGTTGGTGTATGGTGGTTCATAATATTTTCTTATAGTCCTTTGTATTTCTGTAGTATCTGTTGTTAGTTCTCCTCTTTCATTCCTGATTTTATGTAGTAGAGCCTTCTCACTTAGTGAGCCTAGCTAAAACTTTGTTAATTTTATCTTTTCAAGGAACCCAGCTCTTAGTTTTTTTTATTGGTTTTCTCTGTTGTCTTTATAGTCTGTATTTCACTTATTTACATTCTGATATTTATTATTTCCTTCCTTCTACTGACTTTGGGCTTCATTTCTTTTTCTGGTTCCTTTAGGTGTAAGGTTAGATTGTTTATTTGAGATTTTTCTTGTTTCTTGAAATAGGCTTGTATTGCTATAAATTTCCCTCTTAGTATCACTTTTGCTAATTAGAACATTTAAAACTATATATATACATATATATAAAAGAACATTTTAAACTATATATATATGAATATGAAACGATTTGAATTAAAACTGATTATGCTGCAATGAGCGTTTATTATGCTAGTATAGCATTTTTGTCTACTTATATTTTGAAATATTTGATATTTTTGTTATGAACACATAATACAGTCTTTTATTTTTTTATTTATTTATTTTTTGTGTGATACGTGGGCCTCTCACTGTTGTGGCCTCTCCCGTTGCGGAGCACAGGCTCCGGACGCACAGACTCCGTGGCCATGGCTCACGGGCCCAGCCGATCCACGGTACGTGGGATCCTCCCATACCAGGGCACGAACCCGTGTCCTCTGCATTGGCAGGCAGACTCTCAACCACTGCGCCACCAGGGAAGCCCCAGTACTGTCTTTTAAATAAAAAACATTGCTGAATGACTGGGTCAGCTTTGTGGATTAAGTTCTTTTCTTTCTTCTGGCAAATAGCATAAAATCCATTGAAGGCAATCTCAGGTAGGTTATATCCTTAATTTATGTCATGCTAATATATATTCAGCTTCCACTTAATGATTTTTGATCTTTCGAAGAGCTATTTAAGCTCTTTGTTTGCATGTCCCAAGTGTGAGGTGAACTTGACATTGCATTTTGACCAGGATTGAGGAGCAGGGCAGGACTAGGTGAGTAATACTTATAACGGTTCAAATTTCTGGGAACCCATTCCATACTGCCGCAGCTCTTGCTATTGGAAAACCTGGTCTTTGAATGAGAGACAGCAGCCAGAACTGACAGGTTTACTATGGTAGAGTAGAGCAAAGAAAAATAAAACAATAAACAAATAACTTCTATATTGACACCAACTACAGTTGCACCAGTTGTATTTCTTTTTCTTTTTTTTTTAAACGTTTTATTTATTTATGTTCTTTATTTTTTTGTCTGCATTGTGTCTTAGTTGTGGCACACGGATTCTTTGTTGAGGCATGTGGGATCTTTCATTGTGGCACACAGTCTCCTTGTTGTCGTGTGCGGGCTTCTCTCTAGTTGTGGCATGCAGGTTTTCTCTCTCTAGTTGTGGTGCGTGGTCTCCAGGGCATGTGGGCTCTGTAGTTTGCGGCATGCAGGCTCTCTTGTTGAGGTGTGCGAGTTCAGTAGTTGTGGTGTGCGGGCTTAGTTGCCCCGCGGCATATGGATTCTTAGTTCCTTGACCAGGGATCAAACCCACATCCTCTGCATTGGAAGGCGGATTCTTTACCTTTGGACCACCAGGGAAGGCCCTGCACCAGTTGTATTTCAAGTGCAAAACTTAAACTTCATCCCAGGTTCTGCCTTCAAAGAATAACAAACAAAGGTTGACTGAAAATACTTGTCAGGGAAAATGCTTGAAATCTATTCAGCTGTTTTTTGAGCTATGAAAGAAAAGCCTCCTTTTTGTTGGCTGTTAGGACTCACAGACAGGAAGGTTGTAATGTGATTCCCTTTTTGAAAATGCTATCTAATTTACAGTGAATTATGCACAGTTAAAAACTTTCCCCTTTCACTCCACTCTCTGCTCTTACTTCTCTTCCCAATGAAAATACCTCTTTTGTTACTTTACTGCTTTTGTAATCCAGATGACTAATAAGATTCAATGGGAAAGTATCCGGGAAAAACAACTCTGTCTCATCTTCTTATTTATTTTGGTCTAAACAGTTTGTTAATTGAAGGGAAATAACTCTACAAATTTATAATTTCATCATGATTGTTGTAATTTTTGAGTTAAATGTCTACACTATTTAAAATGATATTTCTTTTAAGTCATTTTTCAGCATCTGTCCAAACACTGAAATGTATGCATTAAAAGAAGAAAAAAGAAGGCTGTGGTATTGCAACTGGTGCATTGTAAGCACTCAAAAAGTGTTCGGGTAAATATTAAAAGCATAGAAAACTCTGTATGTTTGACATATGTTTGCATTATAGTTCAGTTTAATTCAAGAAGTATTTCTGCCCTTGGAATTAAGAGTGTGACTCTGGAGGCAGACACCTGGATTTTAACCCCAGCTTTGCCACTGACTTGCTGTGTGACCAGCTCTTCAGCCTTCCTCTGCTTCCGTTTCCTCCGCTTCTGTTTCCTCATCTGTAAAATGGAGGGAATAGCAATTCTCATCTGAAAGAATTGTTGTGAAGAATAAATGAGTTAATATGTGTAAAACAATACAGTGCTTAGTCTATGGTTAATACTTAATAAATATCAGCCATTATCATTATTATGACTGCTTTCCTGTAAATCACTATTACCTGACTCTTAATTAGTAAAGTTGCGAGGAAAAAAGCCCAATCCAAGATTTTCTTGAAATAAATACTGGTGTTATTTTATATGAAAACCAATTGTTAAAGATTATTTTGTCATTATTCTTCTATCTGAACCTCTTCTAGTCTTTATAAACATCCCTGAAACATATTCACTACTAATCCAAAAATTTATCTCATCCTCAGATATATACAACTGAAAATCCAAATTCTTCAATTAACTTTTGGAAGAAACTTTATACTTTTTTAATTTTTGTCTTAAAAAAAGAAATAATACAGTATGCATATTTAAGCTTAACATTTTGCCTCTTGAAGTGTTTTTCTTTAACTTAACACTCTAAATTTTCTTTAAATTAAACTTACACTTTTAAATTTTAAATAAAACTCAAAATTTTTAATATACTATATAGGTGGACGTTTTGAAAACCTATTCCCTCAATTTCTAGTTTGTTATTGAACTTTCAAGTCATACCACATTGCAGATAAGTTACTTAGCCTGAGCATATAGTCTAAGACTTTCTTTTTTCCAAATTCACAGTTTTTCTCATCTATCCACTTGGCTTTCCATCGATCCATTCATCCATCCATCCATTCTCCATCCATCCAGTAACAAAAATTTTCTGCGTTCGGCAGTTTTGTGTGTCTGGGGATAAATGTAATTAGTTTAGAACATGAGAATAAAATGAACACTCATTCAGTAACAAACCACTGTAAGAAATACTAACTCGATTTTTAAAGTTAAAAGGTTGTAATGTTCACTTTATACGGTTTTTGATTGTCTGTTTTACTTACACCTAAGATAAGGAAATAAAACATTTTTCTTAATTTTAAACCAATGTATTTAATTAATTTATAGTTTTATACTGTTATAGTCTTTTATTTTTTAAAATAAATTATTTTTATACAATTTTTAATTAAATTTTCTTGGAGCATAGTTGCTTTACAATGTTATGTTACTTTCTAACATACAGCAAAGTGAATCAGCTATATGTATACATATATCCCGTCTTTTTTTGATATCCTTCCCATTTAGGTCACCAGAGAGCACTGAGTAAAGTCCCCTGAGCTATACAGTAGGTTCTCATTAGTTATCTATTTTATATATAGTATCAATAGTGTATATATGTCAATCCTAATCTCCCAGTTCCTCCCATCCCCCTTCCCCCTTGGTGTCCATACATTTGTTCTCTGTGTATGTCTCTATTTCTGCTTTGCAAATAAGATCACCTATACCATTTTTCTAGATTCCACATATATACGTTAATCTACGATATTTGGTTTTCTCTTTCTGACTTACTTCATGCTGTATGAGTCTCTAGGTCCATCCACATCTGTACAAATGACCCAGTTTTGTTCCTTTTTATGGCTGAGTAATATTCCATTGTATATATTTATACCACATCTTCTTTATTCATTCTTCTGTTGATAGACATTTAGGTTGCTTCCATGTCCTGGCTATTGTAAATAGTGCTGCAGTGAACACTGGGGTGCATGTGTCTTTTTGAATTATGTTCTTCTCAGGGTATATGCCCAGGAGTGGGATTGCTAGATCATATGGTAGTTCTATTTTTAGTTTTTTAAGGAACCTCCATACTGTTCTCCATAGTGGCTGTATCAATTTACATTCCCACCAACAGTGCAGGAGGGTTCCCTTTTCTTCACACCCTCTCCAGGATTTATTGTTTGTAGATTTTTTTGATGATAGCCATTCTGATGGGTGTGAGGTGATACCTTATTGTAGTTTTGATTTGAATTTCTCTAATAATTAGTGACATGGATCATCTTTTCCTGTGTTTGTTGGCCATCTGTATGTCTTCTTTGGAGAAATGTCTATTTAGGTCTTCCACCTATTTTTTGATTGGGTTGTTTGTTATTTTGATATTGGGCTGCATGAACTGTTTGTATATTTTAGACATTAATCCTTTGTCAGTTGCTTCGTTTGCAAATATTTTCTCCCATTCTGAGGGTTGTCTTATTTATGGTTTCCTTTGCTGTGCAAAATCTTTTAAGTTTCATTAAGTCCCATTTGTTTATTTTTGTTTTTATTCTCATTAGGAGGTGGGTCAAAAAAGATCTTGCTGCAATTTATGTCAAAGAATGTTCTGCCTATGTTTTCCTCTAAGAGTTTTATAGTGTCTGGCCTTACATTCTGGACTTTAATTCATTTAGAGTTTTTTTTGTGTGTATGGTGTTAGGGAATGTTCTAATTTCATTCTTTTACATGTAGCTGTCCTGTTTTCCCAGCACCACTTATTGAAGAGGCTGTCTTTTCTCCATTGTATATTCTTGCCTCCTTTTTCATAGACTGGGTGACCGTAGGTGCATGGGTTTATCTCTGGTATTTCTATCCTGTTCCGTTGATCTAGGTTTCTGTTTTTATGCCAGTACCATACTGTCTTGATTACTGTAGTTTTGTAGTATATTCTGAAGTCAGGGAGCCTGATTCCTTCAGCTCCGTTTTTCTTTCTCAAGATTGCTTTGTGGTGGTGGGAAGTCTTTGTTGTTTCAGGGTTAGTGGAAGGCTAAGCATATTAGAAATCTGATAGAAGGGGATAAAGAGAGTTTGAAGCCATGAGATGTAGAAGGGAGATACTTGAGTGAGCAATGCAAAGAAGTAATGAAGAACTGATTGGGATAGCTAGCTGAGTTAAAAACAGAAGGTAGAGAGAAATGTTGAAGAGGAAAAGTGAAAGATGCGCTCAGGAGGAAGAAAAACAGGTCAAGTCACATGTCAGGGAGATGATAATGTGTCTGGATGTTAAGAGTAATGTAGCAGTCTTGGTTCAGCTGCTTTGGGATCAAGATAGGGAGTCATCTCGGGGGAAATACAAAGTATTGGCATGACTGTGCAGTTTTCTCTAAACAATTAGAAATACCAGTGAAAGGAATTGGATGGTGGGTTTGCCTAGTGTTGGGGATATGCAAGGGATTCTGTGGTGGTAGCTAAGCCATCACTGCAGTAATTGGCAAAGGTTTCCAGACTCAATAGTGAGACAAAATTAATTCTAATGGCAGAGAAACGAGGTGAACAGGAGCCAAAGTGTATGGTTGAGGGCAAAGACCACGATCAACAGGAATGAAAGAACAAGGCATAAAGATAGGAAAAGGTGGATCAGTCTGCTAGGGCTGCTATAACAGATTACTGTAGCCTGTGTGGCTTAAACCACAGACATTTATTTCTCACTGTTCTGGAGGCTGAGAAGTCCAAGGTCCAGGTGCTGGCTGGTTCAGTTCCTGGTGAAAGCTCTTTTCCGGGCTTGCAGACGGCTCTCTTCTTGCTGCATCCTCACAGCAAGAGAGACTGGCATCTCTTAAGGACACTAATCCCGTCAGGAGGGCCCCACTCCCATAACCTAATTACTTCCCAAAGGCTCCATCTCCAAATACTGTCACACTGGGGGTTTAAACTTCAACGTAGAATTTTGCGGGGTTACAGTTCAGTGTGTAACAGAAGGTGTGGTCAGACGGGAATTTTGTCACGGGGGAGCGAGAACAATTTTTCAATCCATGATTTATGACCTCCAACCCATATAGAGGAGTACTTGGGTACAAATTAATTATATTTATTCTAATTTAACAGGTAAGCTTGAAGGAAAAATAAGCAGTGGGTTTACTATAATTTTATATCTTTAGTTTTATTAGCTGTGTAACCCGCATGACAACGTAGTTTGTGATATGTAGTATTTTGAGATAAATCATGGTATAAAGGTACTATCATTTTTTCATAGAGAACCATTTAACCTATAAGCCGAGTTGAGAATAGTAAATAAAAATTTGTTTTGGACATTCAAAATATAAGTGTTTATTACGTTGGTAGAATTAATTTTTACTTAGCAAGTATGATCTTTCCCAAATATTTAAAATTTGTTTTAAAGTAATTTAAAAATAAATTACAGTTTTTTTAAAAATTAATTTTTATGTAGTTTTTATAAGGCAGTTTATCTCTGCAGGAGACTCTCAGTCATGGTTTCAGTGACATGACTGAGCTGCACCGGGGTGGTTGAGTGTATCTCTCTGCCTTTCAGATCTGTGTTTAAGAGTTGCGAACATTGGCAAACACTTGAAAACAGTTTAAATCTCATTCCCAATCCCCAAACGACTGTTTTAATGGAGCTAATGTAAGAGTTACATGTACATTTTCTAACAAATTGCTTTTTCTTTAACTCTCCTAAGTGGAATATAACAGAATCATTCTTCTGGAACTGTAACTTTGACATACATTTGCGTAAGTGGGAGGAGAGGTGGTCGTCATATAGCTAGAGAGCCTTTTTAAAAAAACTCTCTTTCTCTTAAGGTTGAGTTTGAGGGCAGAAACTTTCATTATAACTAACGTAACACATTGGACTATTTTTTTGTTGTTGTTGTTAATAAGTGGCCAAAACCTGCTTAGCTCACAACTGTAAGCTACACCCTCACAGTTATACACCTTCCTTCCCCCCAGGTTCGCACAGTAATGGTGGAAGTGCCAGACACTGTAAACTGATAAGATAAGCAGCACATGGTCCACTGCCATGAGCCAGGGGTCCCTGCTGGGCTGGCTGACGCACACAGCCCTCCCCTGATGTCAGACAGCTGATAAGTAGCGTCTTGGCTCCTTTCCCACATTTTGTGCCAGAGGGAGAAAAGGCTCTTTGTTTGAAAAATCAGCTCTATTGACGTTATTTTCTTTCTTTTTTTTTTTTTTTTTTAATGTATTATTGCTTTGCCTGACTGTAGGCCAGATTCCTGTCTGTTTAAACCATTTAGTATTATTTCTGAGTTGTTTGGCAGAAATGTTGGTCAGCAAAAATATGTTTAACTCATTATGCATGATTTCTGTGATATATTTGTTACCACTTACAAGGTGTCGCATTTGTTTTTGTATTTTTTTGTGAAAAAATAAATGTGGCAAATTAGATGATACCTGGGTATCACCCTAGGTATCTTAATAAATCTATGAGGAGGGGGTAATAAAACAAGTGTTGAATAGGATCAACTCAGCAACCCTTAACATCTGACAGGCCATTCATCTCAACACACTTATTGGTGTTTATACTGAAATATGAGAAATATTAGTTTCATGGGATTGAACTGTTAAAACTGGTGATAATCTACTGGTGTGTACACCAAACATATTCTCTCTCCTGAGTAGAAACATCTAGATATCAGACCACACTCTCGAGCCAAGTTATCATTACAGTGATAAGGTCTGAGGTTTATATCATCTGGTGAAATGTCTGCTTGACTATATTAATGGCTCATTATGAAATCCTTGAGAATAAAGAGAGCTTCAAATCTGTAATTTTATGACTGCCTTGTTAAAAAGGGGAGCCCAAGGTGCCTACAGCAAATTGAATGAATGATCTGCAAACGTAAACATCATAGCACATTTTATATCAAAATTATTAATTATTAATTCAGAGATCAGCTCAGGTTAGTGAAATTCAGATTTTTCATTATCACCTAGATTTTCTATTTCAGAATACATGCTTCTGAATAAAGTTAGCATGAGAACTCTAGATTACAGTGGTAAGCATGTACATCCATTTGGGATAACGGAGAAGGGTAAAATATGTTGAAAATGAAAAAGCTGTGAAGAATGACTGTTTAATGTCTATGTTTTTGTCACTCAGGAAGCTGAAAAAAAGTGTTTGGGGAATGTATAAATGCCACTGAATTCCTAAAGTTTTATTTTGAAGCTGTGATATTCTACTGCGGCCACTTTTCTGATGACATAGTATTGTGTCTTCTGCTAATTAATACATAAACTAATGTTTTATATGTATGTGCTAGCAATAGCTAACAATTTCTGAGCACAATTTTAAAATATTTTCATTTCATATCCTCACTTAATCCTTAAAACAATCCTATGAGATATAGATACTATTTTTGTCTCCGTTTTACAGATGAGGAAATTGAGGCACAAAAAGGCTAAACAACTTGTTCAGTAACTCAGTAAGTGGGAGAGCTCAGAGAAGGACCCTGGCAGTCTTTCTTTAACACACAGATTAAACAGTGTCACAGTGACCAGAAAAATAATGTACCTTTTCTTTTGCTGTCAACTTAACTATCATTTATAAGTGATTAAGTATTGAGGAAGGGAACTGGAGCTTTAGAGACAATAGGTGACATTTATGAAACTTTCAAGAAAACAGATATGTTTTGCATTGGGTTGGCCAAAAAATTCATTCAGGTTTTTCCGCAAGATGTTACAGAAAAACCTGAACGAACTTTGATCCAACCCAACATTTAAATTTTTCTCTAATATAAATGAACACAGTTCTGTTCCTTCTGTGCAGCAAGTTTAAATTAATGTGCAGAATTTAGATGTTTATATTCCTAATTGTGGCATTTCTTAGTCACCAGGGAGAAACTGGGTCATTAATTATTATTATTACTTTTAAATTTCTTAAATTATTTTAAAATCATTTTTAAAATTGAAGTATAGTTAATTTACAATGTTGTGTTAGTTTCAGGCGTACAGCAAAGTGATTCAGTTATACATATACATGTATCCACTCTTTTTTTGATTCTTTTCCCATAAAAGATTGTGACTTACTTCACTTAGTGTGATAATGTTTAGGTCCCTCCATGTGCTGCAAATGGCATTCTTTCTTTTTTATGGCTGAGTAATAGTCCAGTGTGTGTGTGTGCGCGCGCACACACGCGTGAGTGAGCATGCACACATACATATCACATCTTCTTTATCTGTTCATCTATTGATGGACACTTCGGTTGTTGTAAAGAGTGCTTCTATGACGATTGGGGTGCATGTATCTTTTCTAATTAAAGTTTTCTCAGGGTATATGCCTAGGAGTGGGATTGCAGGATCACACGGTAGCTCTGTTTTTAGTTTTGAAGGAACCTCCGTACTGTTCTCCATAGTGGCTGTCTCAATTTACATTCCCACCAACGGTGTAGGACGGTTCCTTTATCTCCACATCCTCTCCAGCATTTACTCTTTGTAGACTTCTTAGTGATAGCCATTCTTACTGGTGTGAGGTGATAGCTCATTGTACTTTTGATTTGCATTTCTCTAATTATTAGCAATATTAAGCATCTTTCCATGTGCCTGTTGGCCATCTGCATGTCTTCTTTGGAGAAATGTCTGTTTAGATCTTCTGCCCATTTTTTGATTGGATTGTTTGTTTATATATATATATATATACATATATATGTATATTTATATGTATATATATATATAAAGCTGTATGAGCTGTTTGTATATTTTGGAAATTAATCCCTTGTCATTAGCATCATTTGCAAATAGTTTCTCCCAGTCTGTAGGTTGTCATTTCATTTTGTTTACGGTTTCCTTTGCTGTGCAAAAGCTTTAACGTTTCATTAGGTCCCATTTGTTTATTTTTGTTTTTATTTCCATTACACTAGGAGACAAATCCAAAAAAATATTGCTGCGATTTATGTCAAAGGGTGTTCTGCCTATGTTTTCCTCTAGGAGTTTTACAGTATCCAGTCTTACATTTAGGTTTTTAACCCTTTTTGAGTTAATTTTTATATATGGTGTTAGATTATGTTCTAATTTTCTTTATTTTACATGTAGCTATCCAGTTTTCCCAGCACCACTTATTGAAGAGACTGTTTTTCTCCATTGTATATTCTTGCCTCCTTTGTTGTGGATTAATTGACCATAGGTGCGTGGGTTTATCTCTGGGTTGTCTATCCCATTACACTGATCTATAAGTCTGTATTCGTGCCAGTACCATACTGTTTTGATTACTGTAGCTTTTTAGTGTAGTCTGAAGTCAGGGATCATGATTCCTTCAACTTTGTTCTGGCCTTACTTTCCCTCAGAGATAACATTATCCACAGCAGTGATATTGATTCTTAAACATAGGAAGTTTTTAATATCTCAGTGCCAATTATAAATAGTGTGTGATTTCTTATTCCATTCTATTGGCAGGACTTGATTCCTTAGGTTTCCCAACATAATTTCATGGCATGTGCTGTTTCAGTATATTCATATTTATCAGCAAAAAGCTAGTAGAATAGACAAAGAAGGTAACCTGTTGCTAGGTGGGCAAGGCAGAAGGCTTAGTCCCCACAGACTCAGGTTGTTAGCTTGATGGCTAACAAACAGCCTGGGTCATGACATGCACAGCTTTTCCTGCGTGGTGGATTCAGTGTCATATGGGTATATTTTAGATGGGATCAAAATAATGAAATTACTAGAAGTAAAGGGGAACATCTCATTATGATAGTGATTTCATTCATTTATTCCTTCAATTCTAAGACATTTATCAAATGACTACTATGTGAAAATGAGTTGAATCTCTTTATTTGTGGATTCTGCATTTGCAAATTTGCCTACTCACTAAAATTTATTTGTAACTCCAAAATCAGCACTCACAGTGCTTTCGTGTTACTCATGGGCATGTGTATACATAGAGCAGTGGAAAATATGAGTCATCCTACACACACGTTCGCAGCTGAGGTCAAATAATGCCATACTCTACCTTACTGTTTCCGCTCTCACCCTGTAAACAAAAGTCCTTTCCGTGATATATTTAGTGCACGTTTTCCCCATTTTTGTGCTTTTTATTGGTGACCTCACTGTTAAAAATGGCTTCCAACTAGAGCACTGAAGTGCGGTTTAGGCTTCTTAGGCAAAAGCCGGCTGTGATGGGCCTTATTATGGAGAAAATACACGTGTCAGATAAGCTTCATTCAGGAATGAATTACAGTGCTGTTGGCTGTAAGTTCAATGTTAACTAATCAACAGTATATGCTAAATGAGGTATACTTATTATATATTTAAGGTATCTTTAACTAGAAACACACATAAAACAAGGCTATATACTGATTGGTTGGTGAAAGTGTTGTGACAGAAGTTTATAAGAACCAAACCCTCTATTTATTTCTCCAAGGGCAGTGTCTCAGTATTCACTAATTTAGTGTTTGCTTTGGCTTTATAGAACATAACTACTGCTACTAACAAGAGTCAACAGTAGTTACAGGCTCTGGGAATAAGAAGATAAATAAGTTGTAGTTTCTGTCTTCAAAGATCATGCTAATGGTAGAGAGGGTCTTAAATTAAAGTTTAGAAAATTGATGTACCGAAGATCCCATATAGCATAGGTCTTTTCAGCAAAGACTTTGAAGACTTTTGGGGGATGGGATGCCAGTTTATTAACTTTATTAAAGGGAATTGAGTTATTCCTGTTTTAAAATTAAGTAGTACTTGAGCATATTGATTTTGACTTGGAAAACTTTTATTTTAGAATATAATTTTTGATATTAAAATAATGAATTAATAAAGTAAAATAATGAATTGCTGTAATTTCAAATATGTACTTTTTGGAAGTGTATAGTAAATCACATTATTATACGCATCGCGTTAGTTCTTAGTCGGAACTCTCCCATTTATCTTGATTGTTCTCCTGGTGAGTGCAACTCAATTTAAGCATTAGGAAGACCGTAGTTATACATTTGCATGGCTCAGATATCAGATCAGATTAATAGTCTTTTTTTGCATGTTTATTATTGGACACAATATTTATGCATTTATTTAAAAGATTCATTCTGCCTTTAAAAACAGTTTTAGAAATAAGATTGTCAGAAAGGAGAAGCTATTGGTTTGCTAGGGCTGCTGTAAGGACATCAGACACATTGGATTATCCATCTGTCCTTCTACATTTTATTACTTTCCATCGTTTTTCAGCATGTAAAATGCAGTTCTGAGTTAGTGACTGTCCACTTTATTTCTTGAACCAAACTACCTCTGAGAATATTCTCCCGATGGCACTTCTCTCTGCTCTATTTAACATTAATTCTGTAAGGAAGTGTGGGCCAGAAAAAATGAAACCAACAGTAAAGCAGTTATACGCCAATAAAAAAAAAAAAAAAAAAGATAACCAGCAAGGAGCTACTGTAGAGCACAGGGAACTCTACTCAATACTCTGTAATGGACTATATGGGAAAAGAATCTAAGAAAGAGTGCATATATGTGTGTGTATAACTGATTCTCTTTGCTGTACAGCAGGAACTAACACAACATTGTAAATCAGCTGTACTCCAATAAAAATTAATTTTAAAAAAAAGGACCAATAGTATCTCCAAGGACTAGTCAGCATTAGCAATAAAGATTGCCCACAAATGAGTGCAGTTTAGTTCAGCTCTTAGAAGAAAACCACTCGCACCTGTGTTTCAAGTTTGTGCTTCCAGCTTGGCAAGTCTAACTGTACTCTTTCTTTCATGGGGCACCACGATAGTAGGAAACAAGGTTTTGGTAAGAGACTGCAAATTTGCCTCCCTTTATGCAGATGTGTTCTTTTCCATAAAACAGTTATTAAGCATAAACCATATGCAGAGCGAGCCAACCTTTAAGAGATTCGCAGATTTGATTTGGCATTTAAGGTAAACATAGACATTGAATTCTTTTGTAAAGCAAAGGAACCTTTTGTGAAGCACATAATAACTCATCCTTTTAGGAAATTTAGATATTTCACACCCTGGATTTACTTAAGGTTGTGCATGATAGGTGTGTGCTAGGTTTTCTAAAGATCCTTCTCTCTGTAAGGTAAACCCAGATATTGTTTGACTGAAGGCATAACTCTGAAAAAGAGGGTGGGGCAAGGGAGCCTAGGGGATGTTTCACCTAGTGCTGATGGTTTACTTTTTTTAAGAAAATGCAATGATCATAAAACCGCATCAGGCAGGTGTTGTTACTTCTATCAAACAGAAGATAAAACCGAGGCCCAGGGAGATTAAATAATTTATCCAAAGTCACACAGTTAACCAATGTTAGAGCCACTTTTGGGGTCCATGTCTGCCTGACTCCAAATCCTTACTTTTTCCCTATCAATCATCGGTGTTTTATTTTTACTGCTCCTGGGAGCAAAAGCCAGGTCATGTGAACTGGAACATAGAGCCAAGCGACTGTACAGAGCAGTGGCTCTGGGGGGCTGCAGGAGAGCGTGGTGGGTTGAATGGTCCCTCCCCCCGACCCCCATATGTCCCCATACTAAACACAGAACCTGTGAATGTTACCTTATTTGGAAAAAGAGTCTTGCAGATGTAACTAAATTAAGGATCTTGAGATGAGTTCATCCTGGATTACTTGGATAGGCACTGAATCCAATGACAAGTGTCTTTACAGGAGAGACGGGGAGGGAGATCACACAGCCAAAGAGGAGGGAGCCTGCCCAGGAGGCCTCAGGGCATAGGTGCTGCGGCAGCAGCTGAGAGTCACGAGTCACGGCTCCCTCCCCCCTCGGCCAAAGTGAGGTCCGCCCACCTCGCCCCCAGAACTGTGAGAAAATGAATTTCTGTTGCTTTAAGTCGCCCGCTTTGGTTTGTGGTGATTTATTATAGTAGCCACAGAAAACTAACGCAAAGAATAATCTCTTACTCTGCTAATGGTCAGTCCGTCACATATTCTTGGGCCAATTACTTATCCTTGTTTCAGGTTTTGCATCATAAAAGGGGATGAGAATAATCGCCCCAGCTCCCTGGAGCCTTTTGTTAGAATCACATGAGACAATGTGCTAGGTGATCTATAAAGGTTTAAAGAAATTATGTTGACGTACATCACTTTATAGAAATCAAAAACGTTGTCAAAATCAGTTTTTGAGTAGGTTGGCAAAGTTGGAGCATGTCTGTTGAATACTAATACAGTCGAAGAACACTCTTGCAAGAGAAGAAAACAATAAATTTACTTCTCTATGAGGCACCCAGGACAGAGGATGGCAACTGAACGGGCTGTCAGTTAGTTTCTGCTGTGCATTTTAATAGCCTAAATTAAGGGAAAGAGATCTTGAATAAGCAGGAAAAAAAGAAAAAAAAAAGTCCTCAGAGCAGTGCTGTCCAATAGAAATGTAATGCAAACCACATATGTAAGTTAAAATTTCCTAGTGGCCACTTAAAACACATGCACCCCAGTGTTCATAGCAGCACCATTTACCATAGACAGGACATGAAAGCAACCTAAATGTCTGTCAACAGAGGAATGGATAAAGATTTGGTACATATATACAGTGGAATATTACTCAGCCATAAAAAGGAATGAAATTGGGTCACGTGTAGAGACATGGATGGACCTAGAGACTGTCAGACAGAGGGAAGTAAGTCAGACCGAGAAAAACGAATGTCGTATAATAACGCATATATACGTGGAATCTAGAAAAATGGTATAGGTGATCTTAGCTGCAAAGCAGAAATAGAGACACAGACGTAGAGAACAAAAATGTATGGACACCAAGGGGAAAGGGGTGGGGTGGGAGGAATTGGGAGACTGGGATGGACACATATACACCACGGATACTCTGTATAAAATGGACAGCGGATGGGAACGCGCTGTAGAGCACAGGGAACTCAGCCGGTGCTCTGTGGTAACCTAAACGGGAGGGAAGTCCAAAAGGGAGGGTAGGGCTTCCCTGGTGGCGCGGTGGTTGAGAATCCGCCTGCGGATGCAGGGGACACGGGTTTGTGCCCCGGTCCGTGAAGATCCCACATGCCGTGGAGCGGCTGGGCCCGTGAGCCGTGGCCGCTGAGCCTGCGCTCCGGAGCCTGTGCTCTGCAAAGGGAGAGGCCACAACAGTGAGAGGCCCGCGTACCACCAAATAAAACAAAAAAACCCCAAAAAACAAAAGGGAGGGTGTACCTGTATGCATCTGGCTGATTCACTTTGCTGTGCAGTGGAGGCTATAACTCAACATCGTAAAGCAACCGCACTCCAATAAAAAGTAATTTAAAAAATTTCCTAGTGTCCCCTTTAGAAAAGTAAACAGATGAAATTAATTTTAATAATACATCTAATTTAACCCAATAAGTCATCCAGTTATTTAATATTTTTCACTGTTACATTCTCATTGTTGTCTTTGAAATCCATATATATTTTATACTTACAGCACATCTCTCTTTTGGAGAAGCAGCTTTTCAAGTGCTCAGTAGCCACACGTGGCTAATAGCTACTGTGTTGGACAAGCACAGCCCTATAGACTTTGTGACAGAAGAGTGTGTTTCTAGTTCTTATCCCAGAAAATGTCAAGTTTCTGGGGGTATAGGAGGCACTTGGTGAATGTTTGTTGAGTGATCTAATAAGCACCTTTGTATTCTAATAGAGCCTTTATTTTTTATCTTCAGAGGAAATTATACCTATTAATTACTTAGTTCTTTTACTAACCCTTACCTTTAATGAGCTCCTGTCATGTGGTAGGCATTCTACTTAGAGCAGAGGATACAGGTTTAGTGTCTTGACTTTCAAAGAGATTAGAATCTTGAGGTCAAAACAGAGAAATCGATCACTAACAAGGTAAAGTCAAAGATGGAAACTGATGTAGCAGGTAGAACTTTGGATTTGGATTCAGCAAGACTTGGATTTGGGTCTTAGTTTTTGTACTTTTTAGCCTTGTGACCCCAGATTATTCATCTCTTGAACCCCCTCTATTCTTATTGAGAAAAGGCTGATAAATGCCAGGCACTTATTAGTAAGCCCTTACTAAATGATAATTTTTTTAAAATGTATTTTTAAAGCAGCTTTCGAGTCAGCTAGCTTCCTGACCCGCTGAGGGTGTAGGGAGAGATTGGGGACGGTCTCTCTCAGCAGAGGCGCGGATGCTCTTGCGGAGATGCCAAGGCAGTGCTTGCGGTGCAGTCAGCGCGCCGGAGGCCTGAGGAGAGCAAACACTGGGGAGAAACGTGACAGGTTTTCTAAGGAGCTTTTAACCCCGCGCTGTGTAGTTTTCACGGTGTTGTAAACCCGGGTTCGAGTGTCATTTCCACCACTCACTACGTTCTCAGTAATGTAACCTCTCTGAATGTTGGCTTCCTTGACCGAAAAACGAGGCCAATCATACCGAAGCCCTTACTGTGCCCCCTTCCAGTTACGCTCCTTAGGAGAACCACTTTTCCGACTTCTTACAGGTGGTAATTTTTTTAAAAGTTTATAAATGGAATCATGCAGTATTTACGCTCTTGTCTTTTGCTGCTTTTGTTCAGCATTCTGTCTGCGCCCTTCATCCAGACCGTTGCGTGCAGTTGTAACAAGTTCTTACTGTTAGGGGTGAACACACAACTTTCTTTTCTATTCCGTTGATGCACGTTTTGGTCTTCCCAGGTTTTGGCTCTCAGAAAGAGTGCTTCCTTGAATATTCCAGAACTGTGTGTGGCTTTGATGGTCAGAAGTATGCAGTGCTGTCACGTGGGATTGCTGGGTCATAGGACCTGCATATATGGTCAGTTTCACTAGATGCCACCCAACACTTCTCCAGTGTGATCACGCTGATGGATCCTCCCGCCAGCAGAATATGGGAATGAGGGTGGAATTTTGACTTGCTCCTTGTTTTGCCAGAGCTTACTCACTAAAGCCGGGATTGTTTTTTGCAAGTGGGATTAGGATCCCGTCACTCCTATGCTTTAGGAAAGCCCTTTAGTAGCTGTCTTTGCCTTCAGGACAAAACAGTTTATGGCTTACCAGGCCTGTTGTTATCTGACCCTGGCTTTGCCCTACACATTTATCTCTAGAATCTTCTCTTGGCACTGTACTTCTCAGCTGAATGGAGTTAGCTGCAACATCCCCGCCCCCACCCCCACCCAAACACACACACTCATTTCCGGGCTTTGACGGATGCTCTTCCCTTTGCCAGAAGGCCCCCCTCTCCCCCTTGGCTAACCCTCACTAGCCCTTCAGTGCCCAATTTAGATATCACCTCTGGTCTCCCTGTCAACAGACTTTTCATATAGATGTTTATAGATGTTTGTGACTCCCTCACTAAATTTGGAAATCACGAGCGGGGGAAAAAAAGCAAAAACAGAAACAAAACAGCAAAAAAAAAAAGGGAGACTATACTATTGTTTTATTTCAAGACAGACCCACTGGGTTTTAATTCTGCCTTTGCCTTTTACTAATTAGACCTGGGACAGATTTTTTATTCTGACTCTCAGTTTTCTGATGTGTGAAATGGAGGAGAAAGAGGGGGAAGAGGAAGGGGAAAAGAGGACAGAGTGGGGAAGATGGGAGAGAGGGAGGGCAGAGGGGAGGGCAAGGTTTAGATGTCGGGAAGGTTGAGGTATGGGAGAGCACTTGGAACCTGGCACCTCGTAAGTGCTGTGGAAATCTTAGCTATTACAATTTGCTAACACTGAAGTGCTTTTGCACTTTGACTTGCTGATACAGGCAGTTCCAGACTGTACAATTTATTTTTATTTAATTTATTTATTTATTTTTTGCGGTATGCGGACCTCTCACTGCTGTGGCCTCTCCCGTTGCGGAGCACAGGCTCCGGACGCGCAGGCTCAGCGGCCACGGCTCATGGGCCCAGCCGCTCCGCGGCACGTGGGATCCTCCCGGACCGGGGCACGAACCTGCGACCCCTGAATCGGCAGGCGGACTCTCAACCACTGCACCACCAGGGAAGCCCCAGTTTATTTTTTGAGATCATGATCTGCTCTGCTTCCTCTGGAGCTAGGGACCAGGTTCCAACACTGGGAATGTGGCTGCTGTCTTCAATACCACTGCCCAGCAAGGGAGTGGATAGGACAATGGCAAGTAGAAATGCACAAAGCTCTTGTTTTTAAGTTGCATTTTTCTGGATTTAACATATTTTGGTTGCTGTAAACATCTATTTTCCAAAATTCTGACAAAGTTGATTCTGACAGTTTTTGCTCTATGGAGGGTCAGGCCATTTGAGCTCCCTACTTTGCCATTTTTGTTAAGGTCACTCTATCTATAAAAGACTTACAGCTAATATTATATTTTATGATGAGAAAGTTGATATTTTACAACTAAGATGAGGTACAAGGCAAGGATGTCCCGTTTTGCTGAAACCATGCACCTCAGACTGGGACTTGAACCCATGTGTCAGGACTTGAACCCAGCCTACACCCAGATATATATATGGGTAGCAAATAAACCTATGAAAAGATGTTCCAAATCATTTGTAGTCAGGAAAATACAAATGAAAACAGCAGTGACTTACCACTACACACCTATTAGAATAACCAAAATCTAGGGCACTGACAACATCAACTGCTGGTGAGGATGTGGAGCAACGGGAACTCTCATTCGCTGCTGCTGGGAACACAAAATGGTACAGCTGCTTTGGAAGACAGTTTGGCGATTTTTTACGAAAATGAAACATCCTACCACACAGCCCAGCAGTTGTGTCCTTTTACCCAAATGAGTTGAAAACTTATGTCCACCCCAAAACTTACACATGTATGTTTACAGCAGGTTTATGTGTAATTTTCAATCCTGGAAGCAACCAAGATGTCCTTCAGTAGGTGAATGGATAAACTGTGGTAAATCCACATAGTGGAGTATCATCCATTACCGGGAAGAAATGAGCTACCAAGCCATGATAAGACATGGAGGAATGTTAAAAGTATCCTACTAAGGAAAAGAAGCCCACCTGAAAAGGTTAGATACTGTATGATCTTTAACTACATGACATTCTGGAAAAGGCAAAACCATGGAGACAGTAAAAAAAAATCAGGGGTTGCCAGGGGCTGAGGTGGGGGAGGGGTGAACAGGCTGAGCACAGGGGCAGGGGATGGTTAGGGCAGTGGAAGTACTGTGTATGGTAGACACATGTCATCGCACATTTGTCCAAACTCACGGAAAGTACACCGAGTGAAGCCTAATGTCAACTGTGGACTCTGGGTGATTCCGATGTGTCAAGTGTAGGTTTATAGACTGTAACAAATGAACCACTCTGGTGGGGATGTTGGTATTGGGGAGGTCACATGCACGTGGGGGACAGGTGATATATAGGAAATCCTTGTACCTTCTTCTCAATTTTGCCCTGAAACCTAAAACTGTTCTAAGAAGTTGTCTTTAAAAATTGCGTTGTTTTCAGCTTATTCTCTTAGACTTGAATATATTGCAATAAGCATCACTGTAATTATTTTCCCCTAAGCACTCATATTAGCCAAGGGATGTGAAAATGTACTATTTTTAAAGACACCTTTGACCCTGTTAAAAATATTCTTCTGCAATTTTTTGGACTAAAAATTTGTAAGAACCTAGCAGCGTGTTATAGTGTCAGAGACAGGAAACGTCTTTTATTACCAATAACAGTTTGGAATTCAGCATGCCATTTGAAAGCCACTGAAAGATTTTAAAAGGGCCAGGGGAATTTTTCTTTTTTCTTTTTAATGAAAAAAAAGCAGAGACTTAGAATTCTTTGGGAGAGATGGGATTGGGTTGGCCAAAAGGTTCTTTCGGTTTTTTCCGTAAGACGGCTCTAGCAGCACTTAGATGTCTTTAACTTCATTTGAAACAGTTTTCTTAGATTTTATGTGACAGCTGTCACATCAGCATGCATTTAAGAAAGACTTACCAAAATTGGTGAATTTTTATGTAGCCATTTTAATATTGAAGGTGGAAGAAAAGAAGCAACATTTTCGGCATATTATGCTTTTATCATTCCAAGAATGGTAAAAAGGCAACCCAAACACAAAAAAAGCTTTGTGAAGCGTATGGAGAAGGTGCTGTGACTGATCAAATGTGTCAAAAGTGGTTTGCGAAGTTTCGTGCTGGAGATTTCTCTCTGGACGATGCTCCACCGTCGGGGAGACCAGTTGAAGTTGACAGTGATCAAATAGAGACATTAATTGAGAGCAATCAACTAACGTTGATCGTGGTATAACTACCACACGGGAGATGGCCGACAGACTCAAAATACCCAAATCAAGCGCTGGAAATCATTTGCACCAGCTTGGTTATGCTTTGATGTCTGGGTTCCACCAGAGTGAAGCAAAAAAAAACCCCTTGACTGAATTTCCACATGCGATTCTCTACTTAAACGTAATGAAAACATTCATTTTTAAAAGCACCTCGTGACGGGCGATGTGGATACTGTACGATAATGTGCAACGGAAGAGATCATGGGGCAAGTGAAATGAAGCACCACCAACCACACCAAAGGCCGGTCTTCATCCTAAGAAGGTGATGTTGTGTATATGGTGGGATTGGAAGGGAGTCCTCTATAATGAGCTCCTTCCAGAAGACCAAACAAACAATTCATTCCAACAAGTACTGCTCCCAATTAGACCAACTGAAAGCAGCACTTGGCAAAAAGCGTCCAGAATTAGTCAACAGAAAATGCATAATCTTCCATCAGGATAAAGCAAGACTGCATGTTTCTTTGATGACCAGGCAAAAACTGTTAGAGCCTGGCTGGGAAGTTCTGATTCACTCTCCGTATTCACCAGACATTGCACCTTCAAATTGCCATTTATTTAGGTCTTTACAAACTTCTCTTAATGGAAAAAATTTCAGTTCCCTGGAATACTGTAAAAAGGCACCTGGAACAGTTCTTTGCTCAAAAAGATAAAAAATTTCGGGAAGATGGAGTTATGAAGTTGCCTGAAAAATGGCAGGAAGTGGTGGAACAAAGGGGTGAAGTTGTTGTTCAAGAAAGTTCTTGGTGAAAATGAAAAAAGTGTCTTTTATTTTTACTTAAAAACCGAAGGCACTTTTGGCCAACTCAGTATTACAGTAAGATGTGGGACATTCAGCTTTTACTATTCTAGTGCACCTATTTGGTCACGTAGCTTGGCCTTCCCCTTATTTGGTGATCTCCCAAATTCCTTCCAGTTCTAAGACTTCAGTTTTATATTCCATGTTGATTCTTAGCAGTAATACTTTATGTCTTATTGAGAAGTGAAATTATGCTAATAAAATAGTCTCAGAATTTTTAAATTTATTTTCCTTTTTAAAACTTGGAAGTAGGATTGATTCAATAAAATGATTCTTGTCACTAAAGATTTTTATCTGTATTCTTGTATGTCTTTATTATACGCTTTGCATATTTCCCCTGGAATATTGTTATAAATTTCATTTCTTGAAGGAAATTCCTATCTTCTCAATGTATACCACAGTGTAAACTCTCCTCTTGTTTTAATATGCTATGATGATAATGTTATAATTTTTGACATACTTTGGGAAAATTTTTGTTATAAGACTAAATGTGGCTGTCTCTACCCAGTCTTTTGCTTCCCTTTTAAGTTAAAGGTGTTGAAGAGAAATAGTTAGTTTGTCTCTCCCATGAAGAAGACCTGATTTATCTATTGAGTTTCTGTTTGATAAGTGTGGGATATAATGTTTATATTAAAGTAAGGTATATTAGGTGTCAAATACACTCCTAGTCTGTCAGTTACTTAATAGTTACTGATGAGTATATATCAGAAAATGAGAGAGACTCTGTATGGAACTTAATCTTGCATTCATTAAGTAAATAATTAGAAATGATGACCTAACAAATTAGGAGTATGCAATACACTGTGAAGGTGAAGGGTCGAATGCTTCTTGGGGGGGGGCAATGGCTCACTGCAAAGAGTTCCTGGACCCAGTTCCAGCTTGGTGTGTGTGTGTAGGCTTCCCAACACCAACAAGCAATTCTCCGACACCAGCAGTGTGTCTGAGAATTCAGCTCAATTTTGACACTTACCTATCCAGAAATAGAATCCGATTCCACAGGCAAAGGACTTAGTGCCACAAGACCTCCCCTCCACTTCAGACACCAGTCCCAAGCCCAGGTGGTTACCTCTGCTTTGACCTACCGGGTACAAACTGGAGGTTTCGAGGAACTTCTACTCAGAATGACAGTCACATGTCCAGGTTGTTAACCTGTACTTCTGACTGACTGGCTATAAATCAGAGGTTCCCAGAACCCCCTCCTCTGGTTTGATTGATTTGTTAGAAGGTCTCATGGAACTCAGGAAGGCCATTTTACTCTCACTAGGTTACTGATTTATTATAAAAGGATGCAAATCAATGGCCAGACGAAGAGATGTATAGGGCAAGGCCCTGAACAAAAGAGCTTACGTCCTGGTTGTAGGGCGTGGGACCCGGCCGCTGGTATGGTTCGCCGTCATGAAGCTCTCAGAGAGGGCACAAAAGCCATCTCTCCTGGATGTTTATGGAGGCCTCGTTACATGACTGAGTCATTGGCCAATGGCAGTTGATTCAGCCTCCAGCCCTTCTCCCTTACCTGGAAATCAGACGGTGGGACTGAAAGTTGCAGCCCTATTATCACATGGTTGGTTCTCCTGGGAGCCAGCCCTCACCCTTGGGTGGGACCCAAAGGCCACCTTCCCTGAAGCCTTCTCAGGAACTGAGGACAAGAGACTGAATATTATTCCATTGCTCTTATCACTCAGGAAATTCCAAGGGCTTGGGGAGCTATGAGCCAGGAACTGTGGATGAAGACCAAGTATATCTTTTTTCTATAAATTGAAGTATCACACTCACTAATTTTTTGGACTAGGCAAGGAGAAAAATCTGTCTGTAGTAGGTCTGTCTAGCCCACATGGGTGTGGAATATGCCAGGGCAGGTGGCCACCGGTGATGTTTTCTACGATTAAGTCTGAATGAGTTTGAGGAAAGATTTTTAAAATACATACATTTGAGTGATCTCTGTTTTTCAGGAAGATGTTCCTAGTCAAAACGTTTTATGGTTGCTTAGTCAGGAGTGTCGAGGGGTCTTGTCCGTCCTTGTTCGCCCTCTTGCGTTTATGGGGCTCAAGGAAGAGAAACAGGACTGGAGCCTCGGCTGCTTTGCTTCCCGCAGCTGCCAGCTCTTTGTGCGGTCAGGCGCAAACACCAGCCCTGTGTTTCTTGCTTCTCTCCACAGCCCTGCTTCGGAGAACAATCTTGGGCTTCCCAGGAAACCTTTGCTCGAAAATCCACTATTTAACAGTCTTCACTGTATATACTTGTTCTGGGGCTGGGCTTCCCTGGTGGCGCAGTGGTTGAGAGTCTGCCTGCCGATGCAGGGGACGCGGGTTCGTGCCCCGGTCCGGGAAGATCCCACGTGCCGCGGAGCGGCTGGGCCCGTGAACCGTGGCCGCTGCGCCTGCGCATCCGGAGCCTGTGCTCCACAGCAGGAGAGGCCACGGCAGTGAGAGGTCCGCGTACCGCAAAAAAACAACATCATCATCATAATAATAATTTTAAAAATAAATAAATACTTGTTCTGAAGTATAGGGGTTTGAGTTGAGGATATTTTGTTCCAGGGTTCTGGGGGAGAAATATTTCAGACCGAGGGTTTTTGTGGCTAAGAGATTTTAAAATTTCTTCTGCAGAATCACAAAGAGTAGTCCCTTCCCTTTGAATGCTGTGCGTTTCTGGAGAGAAGGCTGGCCTATGTGGTTGGGGGGGAGGGAGAAGAGAGCGGGGAGGAGGACGGGAAGGTATGTATGTGCCTATGCCTTCATCTGTGTCATCAGCATAACTACCGTTTCTTTGAGCCACGTTTTATGTCTTTTCCATATGTTAATTTTAATTCTCATCCGAGCCATGAGATGGATGTATAATTATGACTCATAGATCAGAAAACAGGTCAGAAAGCCTCCCGAACTTGCTAAGTCATTCTGCCTATTAGTGGCAGTACCAAGAGTTTGAAATGATTTTTGTCTGATAAACGTGCACATATATACCTTTTAAAGCTATTTATGCATTTACGTGTATATTTATATGTATACAGATATAAAGTTAGTATACGCTACTGGCATACTCATCTGAACTTTTTGGAATAAGAAAAGCACCTCCCGGCAAGCCCTCTTTTATTCTCCCCCATCCCCGAAAGTAAGGCGTATTACTTTTTGTAAAAAACGGTATCACATTTTAACGGATGTATTTTGACTTACCGGCAATGAGCTGCATCTTTAGTATTGTGTTTCCTGTGATAATGGACTTGAACTGATTTGTAAATAATAGCATTCATTTGCAAGGTGGTTTGCAAATGTAGAATATCTCCTCGATCTTGGGTTAGAGTGAAGATAAAGTGGCCCAGCTGGGGAAGAGACCTTGGTCTATTGTACAGTGGTACAGCTGAGAAATGAGAACTACCTCACAGTGGTATAATTTACTCAAGACACAGAGGACAGTAGTTTCATTATGTTCGTATTATATCTTTAACGTGGTCTGAATGGTTGTGGTTTCTTACACGGTTTCTACCCAAGTGCTCCGAATGTCAGAGGAAAGGTAAAAGCATACCTGCTTGGGCTCTGTGTCTATAGTTTGGTTACTTCCTTACTTCCCCGACTCCCAACCCCAAAAAGATGTTGGAACTCTGAATTCCTCATCTTTACCTTTTGTATCCCCACTCAGAACACCTTCTTCTGCGCCCCCCGGAGATTCTTGTATCCTGTTTTGAGAATCACAGACTTCTCCAGTTTCTAAATGTGAAACAAAACCAATTTGCCTATTAAAGGTTGGGTTGGATTCTTTAGCCTTAAGGCTGCTCCTTATTATTAGTTAAAAGAAATGACCGTATAGTCAGTTTGTAAGGTATTTTAGCCGAAACATGGGAAAATCCATTCATTCAGCAAACATTTGAGCACCTCTCTTTTTCCACACCACATACCGTTCCAGGTGTTGTATATAGAAGTGAGTCAAACCCACAAAATGGTTGTTCTCCTGAAGCGGATGTTACAGTTGGGTTTGACGGATAATCATGTAAATAATTCAGATAGTTTCCAGCAGCGTCAAGGGCTAGAAAGGATGTCAAACCAGCTAGAGGATCGAGAATGACTGTGGAGTGTCGTGGGTCCTGCCTCAGTGGGTAGGCAGGCCAGACTGCGCCGAGAACCACACTTGAGCTGAGACCTGAGAATTGGAAAGGAAGTTGTTAAATCTAGAGAAAGAGAGTGGAAGGAAAAGAGAGCAGAAAGCTCACAGGCCCTCAGGTGGGAACTGCCTCCCTGGGCTTGGGTACCTGAAGAGCAGGGGGAGGGGGAGGTAAGCTGACCAATTTAACAGAGCTCGTATGAATACACTAGAATGAATAAATACGTAATAAGAAAATCCGTTCTTATGCACCTTTTAGCCTCTTCAGATTTTAAAGGAAATGTTGATGAATGTAGTGATCATAAATAAACTTTATAATTTCAAAACCGTCTGGACGATAAGAATTCGTACATGAATATATTATTGGTTCTTTGGTACAGAGATCCTATTTAATTTCCTCCCAAGAGAGTTCTGCATACAGTTAAGTACCGAACCTTTCCTATAGAAAGTATAGTTTTTTAGTTTCCTAGGCAACACACAAGGATCTACAGTATTATAGCATAGTGATTGGGAAGCGGACACTGAGATCAGGATAAACCACCTAGTAGCTGTGTGACTGAACCTCTCTCGGCCTCAGTTTTCCCATCTATAGAATGGGAATAAGTAGGAGAAGTTATGCCTGTAATGATTGCATAAAGTGCAGAGTACCACGCCTGTCACATTGGAACAGTCAACAAAAGTTTTAATTGTAATTTTAGGATGGGATATAGTTGACCCTAAAATAACTTACACAGAGGCTGTAAGTTGGCTTGCTTATTACTGTCTCCTACTCTTAGATTTTTATCCTGCTCCTTATCTATCTCCCTTTTAATTTTGTTTCTTCCCTGCCCCTCCTCTTTACTATTTGTTAAAACTTCATTAGGGATTAAATAAACTTGGTTCAGTGTTGTTC
This sequence comes from Kogia breviceps, assembly GCF_026419965.1. Classification (NCBI taxonomy): domain Eukaryota; kingdom Metazoa; phylum Chordata; class Mammalia; order Artiodactyla; family Physeteridae; genus Kogia; species Kogia breviceps. The sequence continues at coordinate 88,413,870 of NC_081322.1, read as the reverse complement.
AGCTTGGAGTCCTAATAATCTACGTTTACACTGCAGTTCGGTGCAGCTTTTTTCTAGTCAACAGTACGTTCTGAATTAGAGCTGGGGTGGCAGGGGCACGTTTTCTCTCATTCATTTTCTCTTTGCTGTGGTTATTGGGCGTCCCCTCTCATCTGGAGGTGGGCGTGCACTCCGGGAGTGAGTTGATGCTTCCAGGGAATGTGAGGGTTTTGCCAAGGGGGGAGCAAATCCTGGTAGGGGTCAGAGCAGCTGTTTACCGCGCAGGAGATGAAAGTGGACATCTGTACTCATTTCTCCTTGTTCGTGCTGACATGGATACATTTTGGTGCCCCTTGTTCCCTAACATACTTGGGAAATAAAAGCACATTTGCTTATGTTTGTTTATCTACAGCACCACAGGAAATTAGTGTCTAGATCTCATTACTAAATACACATATATCTTATTAGCAGACTTCCCTTTTATTTTGTTTTGGGATATTTAATTTCCGTACACCATGCTTTTAAGTCCTGAAATGATCCTGATTGGAGTATTTTATACACTTGTCTTTGTAAAGTCCAAATTATATGAGGAGAGACACCGTATTTTGATGAATTAAAAGTAAAGTCCTGGATTTCTGAAATGTACCTTAACATGCATTTCAAATTTGCTTTTTTCCCCAGTGTGTGGTTTACAGATGCAGAGAGATGGAGATAACCTCATACCATTATCATACAATGAAAGAAAATAGACGTCTTTCAAAGAACTTTCAGCTAATACAATGTTCACATGTTAAAAAAAAATTAAAAAGACAAATCAGTCTTCTGTGAGAATGTGCTTTAATTTACTTTTTTCTGGTTTGGCGACTGCATTGCACAGAAAATGGTTTCCTTGGTTAAAAAAATCAATCTAAAACTCTCAGCTCAGTTGGAGCAACCAAATATGGTGTATGAACTTTAGGACGTTATTGAAGCAAAAGGATTAAATTCTAGTTTAGATGATGGCACCACAGAACTCCTTGAGAATCGGATGAAAGCATGTTGCGCTTCCCCAGGAAAATGGACATATGTTCAGGAATGCAGAATGCCACAGTTACCTCAGGGAGGTATCTGAATATATGAATATGTGAACTTTGGGGACTACAATTCAATATATAACGTTCCCTAAGTGCTTTTTAATTGCCATAATTTCAAAGGCCTTCTGTTTCAGATGGTTACTAGAAGCCCTCAAGTCCAGATGCCAAGACATTTAAATCAGTGTTACATCAACATCTTCAGCTACACTTAGCACATCTCCATCAGGTATCCAGGCTGTACTTTACAGGATCTCAGTGTTCTCCATCTTCTTAATTGTTTTCCCTCCCTTCCCTTCTTTCTTTTGCTTACATTCTTCTTAAACTTCCACATGTGGGAAAGCTTCTAGTATCAATTCAGGAGAGACACTTATTGAAACCAGGATTTCTCAACCTCAACACTATTGATACTTTGTGCGGGGGGGAGTTCTTTGTTATGGGGCTGTCCTGGGCACTGCAGGCTGTTTAACAGCATCCCTGGCCTCTACCTACTAGATGCCAGTACAACTCCTCTTTCTCCCCCCCCCCCCCCACCGCCCCACTGTGACAAAACGTCTCCAGACACATTGCTAAATGTCCTCCTGGGGACAAGGTTGCTTCCTGCTGAGAACCACTGATTTACACTTTACTATGTGCCAGGCCAGGCACTGGGGAATCCGAAGATTTGACTCTGACAACTCCCGTCCTCAAGTGACTCAGGTCACTGACACTGGTTACACACGTAGGCCCTGCAGGGCAGCAGAGAACAGTGCATCAAGGAGACTCATAGTCAGATTGTGCCAGGGGTGAGAAGGGAGTAGAACAATCCGGGAATCTAGAAGCTAAATTAAAAAATCAGCAGCTTTTTCACACTTATCTTGAAGAAATCTTAGCTGTTGTTTCTAATCGTTCCTTAGGAATTATCTTTGATATTCTCTAGACTTTTTTCATCTTTTGTCTTAAATTGAACTTAAAAAAATATTTATCTGAAAGCTATGTTGAAGAAGAGCTAATACCAGTGCCTGTGCTTTCATGTAAAATAGTTGGAGAATTGAGACTTTTCATTGATTTAAGAAGAGCAAATTCATTCCTTTTCTTCATGGATATAAATTTAATAACTGACTGTATTCTGTTTCTTCGTGATAGTACACCCTACATTTGAATGTAAATGTACATTTGTTTCTAGCGTTTGAAATAGTTTAAACATTATAATTGTTTTGATGATTAAAATCACAACCAGCTATAGTGAGTTTAATGAAATAATGATGACCATGCTGACCTAGTCATTTCTACTGCCAAGGAGCAGCTTTGAGAGAGTAGAGTTGCTTTTCCTGACAGTCCAAAGAGGGAGGTCACGTCACCGTTGTTTTGTTGTATTTTTTAGTGCAATTACATTAGGAAATCAATTTTAATTTTGGAAATTGTTTTATCTGATATTATTAAATTGCATTATAATATTTAAATCATTTAAATTTCCAATGGAATTTTGAACCAATACACAGTGGCACTAAAAAGTAACAAAAATGACTTCATACATGATTCATGAAAACTAATTTTAATACTTCATAAAATTTCAGATGTTGAGGGAGGGATTTTCTGGGTTTAAATATAGAATTGAAGTTAATATTATTAATCTTTTACAAGTTCATGCTGGTGATTATTGGCCTAATTTCATTTATCAGTGGTCAATGTAATGTTTTAGGGGAATCAAGACCTTACTATTTGAAGGTATCAAAAGCTCTTTCAGCATTGCAAGTCAGAGGCATTTTGACCTTAATTGCCCTAAATGGACCTAACCGATTTTTGCTTGCTCTGTTCTTGAAAACAGGGAAGGTATCAAAATATTTATATAAGCATCCTACAGAATAGAGGGGCACGGTGTCATATGTGTTTGTATATGGGCTCAAAATTTTGTTATTTGGATAAAGTCTGGTTGAGCAATGAAGCCAGGATTTGGAGACAGAGGATAAAGAAATAATCTTTTCAAAACTGTAGTCTTGGGTGAACTCCTTTGTTGTATGATGCCTCTTAGATTTTTTTAAAAATGGTCCTTCTGGAAGACAAAAACTGAGAGCTTTTATTTCTTATAGAGTTTTTGTTTTTTGTTTTTCTTTTAACTTCCTGGAAGAAAAATTGCTCATGGTTTCTCCCTCCATGAAGGATATGAATCTTTTTTCTATTTTAAGAAATATCATAAAGACCATATCATGCAGTAGTGTAAGGTGTATTTTTAGTATTTCTTTCCTCAAAATGCATTTCTCTAACTTGTCAAAGAGCAACTTGTCAACTTTTTTAGATTTCATTTTTATCCCCAGAAATATTCATTGTTAGGAGGTCAAATTTATTTCTCAAATAAAAATACACTGACTTAAAAAAATGTTTTGTTTATCTCTCTGACAGAATTTGGTAAATAATGGTTATAATTTGGTAACTATTAAAAAATAATGCTAAAATTCTGTGACTTCAAAGTTCTTTAGATTATGCAAAAATATGTAGTTTTCTTATGGATAAAATACATAAGTTAAATGAAATTTGATGATCTGCAGCAACTGCAGTTATTTCAATTTATAGTTAAAGGTATGTGTCATAATTCTAGAGATTTACTTCTAAAACACCTGAAACACATTAATTTAGTGTGCCTGAAAAAAGCACAGTGCCACTCTTTTACAGCAATAAATGGTATGCTTTTGTCATCATTTTCTTTTTCAGATGTTTTCTTTCAGACTCTTCTGCCCAAATTCCAGAGTCTTATGGGATTTTAAACAAGTCTTATTTTTGAATTGTATACTTATTGATATAAAAATCAGCTTACTGGGGTTTTTTTTAATGAGGAGTTGTCAAAAGACATACACATTCATTCTTTCAACAGATAATTTGTTGGGTATTTATTATATGCCTGGCACTATTCTAGGCTAGGAATAAAGGAGTGAAGAAAAGTAAACTGGTCTATAAACTATATATGCCAGAGGGAAAAATAAAGTAGAGAAGAGACTCTTTATGTGTGTGGTTTGAATGGCAGAATTGGCAGTTTCAGAAAAGATACCGGGGCGCCTCACCAAGAACATGACAACCTGAGTGGGTTAAAGCCTGGAGGAGGTGAGGGAGCGGTCCCTGGGAAAACTGCATTAACAGCTTCCCACGGGTCAGAGACCTTCAAGACGGTGGAGGAGTAAGATGTGGAGATCACCTTCCTCCCTACAGATAACATCAGAAGTACATCTACATGTGGAAAAACGCCTACAGAACACCTACTGAATGCTGGCAGAAGACCTCAGACTTCCCAAAAGGCAAGAAACTCCCCACATACCTGAGCATGTGGCTGACAAGGTCTTGCAGCTCCGGCCAGGTGTCAGGCCTGTGCCTCTCAGGTGGGAGAGCCGAGTTAGGACATTGGTCCACCAGAGACCTCCTGGGCCCACGTAATATCAAATGGTGAAAGCTGTCCCAGAAATCTCCATGTAAACGCTAAGACCCAGCTCCAATGAACGACCAGCAAGTTACAGTGCTGGACACCCCATGCCAAACAACTAGCAAGACAGGAACACAACCCCACCTGTTAGCCTCTAGCAGAGAGGCTGCCTAAAATCATAATAAGCTCACAGACACCCCAGAACGCATCCCCAGACATGGTCCTGCCCACCAGAAAGACAAGATCCAGCCTCATCCACCAGAATACAGGCACCAGTCCCCTCCACCAGGAAGCCTACACAACGCAGTGAACCAACCTTAGCCACTGGGGGCAGACACCAAAAACAATGGGAACTATGAACCTGCAGCCTGCCAAAAGGAGACCCCAAACACAGTAAGGTAAGCAAAATGAGAAGACAGAGAAACACACTGCAGATGAAGGAGAAAGGTAAAAACCCACCAGACCAAACAAATGAAGAGGAAATAGGCAGTCTACCTGAAAAAGAATTCAGAGTAATGATGGTAAAGATGATCCAAAATCTTGGAAATAGAAAGGAGAAAGCACAAGAAACGTTTAACAAGGACCTAGAAGAAATAAAGAACAAACAAACAATGATGAACAACACAATAAATGAAATTTAAAATTCTCTGGAAGGAATCAATAGAATAACTGAGGCAGAAGAACGGATAAGTGAACTGGAAGATAAAATAGTGGAAATAGGTACCTCAGAGCAGAATAAAGAAAAAAGAATGAAAAGAATTGAGGACAGTCTCAGAGACCTCTGGGACAGCATTAAAGGCACCAACATTCAAGTTACAGGGGTCCCAGAAGAAGAAGAGAAAAAGAAAGGGACTGAGAAAATATTTGAAGAGATTATAGTTGAAAACTTCCCTAATATGTGAAAGGAAATAGTCAATCAAGTCCAGGAAGCGCAGAGAATCCCATACAGGATAAATCCAAAGAGAAACACACCAAGACACATAGTAATCAAACTATCAAAAATTAAATACAATGAAAAAAATATTAAAAGAAGCAAGGAAAAACAACAAATAACATACAAGGGAATCCCCGTAAGGTTAACAGCTGATCTTTCAGGAGAAACTCTGCAAGCCAGAAGGGAATGGCAGGACATATATAAAGTGATGAAAGGGAAAAACCTACAACCAAGATAACTCTACCCAGCAAAGAATCCCATTCAGATTTGACAGAGAAATTAAAACCTTTACAGACAAGCAAAAGCTAAGAGAATTCAGCACCATCAGACCAGCTCTACAACAAATGCTAAAGGAACTTCTGTAGGCAGGAAACACAAGAGAAGGAAAAGACCTACAATTACAAACCCAAAACAATTAAGAAAATGGTAATAGGAACACACATATCGATAACTACCTTAAATGTAAGTGGATTAAATGCTCCAACCAAAAGACATAGATTGGCTGAATGGATACGAAAACCAGACCCCTATATAGGCTGTCTGCAAGAGACCTGCTTCAGACCTAGGGACACATACAGACTGAAAGTGAGAGGATGAAAAAAGATATTACATGCAAATGGAAATCAAAAGAAAGCTGGAGTAGCAATTCTCATATCAGACTAAAAGGTGGTTCATTGAGAAGCTAAACAAAATAGGTAAACCATTAGCCAGACTCATTGAGAAGAAAAAGAAGAAGACTCAAATCGAAAGAATTGGAAATGAAAAAGGAGAAGTTATAACTGACCTTGCAGAAATACAAAGGATCACGAGAGATGACTAAAAGCAACTATATGCCAATAAAATGGACAACCTGGAAGAAATGGACAAATCCTTAGAAAAGCACAACCTTCCGAGACTGAACCAGGAAGAAACAGAAAATATAAACAGACCAATCACAAGCACTGAAATTGAAACTGTGATTAAAAGTCTTCCAACAAACAGAAGCCCAGGGCCAGATGGCTTCACAGGCAAATTCTGTCAAACATTTAGAGAAGAGCTAACACCTATCCTTCTCAAACTGTTCCAAAATATAGCAGAGGGAGGAACACTCCCAAGCTCATTCTATGAAGCCACCCTCGCCCTGATACCAAAACCAGACAAAGATGTCACAGAAAACAGAAAACTACAGGCCAATATCAGTGATGAACATAGATGCAAAAATCCTGAACAAAATACTAGCAAACAGGATCCAACAGCACATTAAAAGGATCATACACCATGATCAAGTGGGGTTTATCCCAGGGATGCAAGGATTCTTCAATATACACAAATCAATCAATGTGATACACCATATTAACAAATTGAAGGAGAAAAACCATATGATCATCTCAATAGATGCAGAAAAAGCTTTTGACAAAATTCAACACCATTTATGATAAAAACCCTCCAGAAAGTAGGCAGAGAGGGAACTTACCTCAACATAATAAAGGCCATATATGGCAAACCCACATCCAACATCATTCTCAATGGTGAAAAACTGAAACCATTTGCTCTAAGATAAGGAACAAGACAAGGTTGTCCACTGTCACCACTATTATTCAACATAGTTTTGGAAGTTTTAGCCACAGCAATCAGAGAAGAAAGGAAATAAAAGGAATCCAAATCAGGAAAGAAGAAGTAAAGCTGTCACTGTTTGCAGATGACATGATACCGTACATAGAGAATCCTAAAGATGCTTCCAGAAAACTACTAGAGCTAATCAATGAATTTGGTAAAGTAGCAGGATACAAAATTAATGCACAGAAATCTCATACCTATACACTAAGGATGAAAAATCTGAAAGAGAAATTAAGGAAACACTCCCATATACCAGTGTAACAAGAAGAATAAAATACCTAGGAATTAACCTACCTAAGGAGACAACAGACCTGTATGCAGAAAACTATAAGACACTGATGAAAGAAATTAAGGATGATACAAACAGATGGAGAGATATACCATGTTCTTGGATCGGAAGAATCAAGATTGTGAAAAATGACTCTACTACCCAACGCAATCTACAGATTCAAGGCAATCCCTATCAAACTACCAATGGCATTTTTCACAGAACTAGAATAAACAATTTCACAATCTGTATGGAAACACAAAAGTCCCCGAATAGCCAAAGCAATCCTGAGAAAGCAAAATGGAGCTGGAGGAATCAGGCTCCCGGACTTCAGAGTATACTAGAAGATACAGTAATCAAGACAGTATGGTACTGGCACAAAAACAGAAATATAGATCAATGGAACCGGATAGAAATACCAGAGATAAACTCACACACATATGGTCACCTTATCTTTGATAAAGGAGGCAAGAATATACAATGGAGAAAAGACAGCCTCTTCAATAAGTGGTGTTGGGAAAACTGGACAGCTACATGTAAAAGAATGAAATTAGAACACTCCCTAACACCATACACAAAAATAAACTCAAAATGGATTAAAAACCTAAATGTAAGGCCAGACACTATAAAACTCTTAGAGGAAAACATAGGAAGAGCACTCTGGCATCCATCACAGCAAGATCCTTTTTGACCCACCTCCTAGAGAAATGAAAATAAAAACAAAAATAAACAAATGGGACCTAATGAAACTTCAAAGCTTTTGTACAGCAAAGGAAAACATAAACGAGTCGAAAAGACAACCCTCAGAATGGGAGAAAATAGTTGCAAACGAAGCAACTGACAAAGGATTGATCTCCAAAATTTACAAGCAGCTCATGCAGCTCAATGTCAAAAAAAACAAACAGCCCAATCCAAAAATGGGCAGAAGACCTGAATAGACATTTCTCCAAAGAAGATACACATATTGCCAACAAACACAGGAAAGGATGCTCAACATCACTAATCATTAGGGAAATGCAAATCAAAACTACAATGAGATATCATCTCACACCGGTCAGAATGGCCATCATCAAAAAATCTACAAACAATAAATGCCGGAGAGGGTGTGGAGAAAAGGGAACCCTCTTGCACTGTTGGTGGGAATGTGCTTTGATACAGCCACTATGGAGAACAGTATGGAAGTTCCTCAAACAACTAAAAATAGAACTATCATATGAGCCAGCAATCCCACTACTGGGCATATACCCTGAGAAAACCATAATTCAAAAAGAATCATGTACCACAATGTTCACTGCAGCACTATTTACAATAGCCAGGACATGGAAGCAACCTAAGTGTCCATCAACAGATGAATGGATAAAGAAGATGTGGCACATATATACAATAGAATATTACTCATCTATGAAAATAAGTGAAATTGAGTTATCTGTAGTCAGGTGGAGGGACCTAGAGTCTGTCATACAGAGTGAAGTAAGTCAGAAAGAGAAAAACAAATACCGTATGCTAACACATATATATAGAATCTAAAGAAAGAAAAAAATGGTTCTGAAGAACCTAGGGGAAGGACAGGAATAAAGACGCAGATGTAGAGAATGGACTTGAGGACACAGGGAGGGGGAAGGGTAAGCTGGGATGAAGTGAGAGAGTGGCATGGACATATATACACTACCAAATATAAAATAGATAGCTATTGGGAAGCAGCCACATAGCACAGGGAGATCAGCTCAGTGCTCTGTGACCACCTAGAGGGGTCGGATAGGGAGGGTGGGAGGGAGACGCAAGAGGGAGGAGATGTGGGCATATATGTATATGTATATGTATATGTATATGTATATGTATATGTATAGCTGATTCCCTTTGTTATACAGCAGAAACTAACACACTATGTTATGCTCCAATAAAGATGTTTAAAAAAAAAAGAGCTTCCCAGGCAAGGACACCAACATACAAATGACCTGAGGCAGCGTTCTTGGTACCTCTGACCAAGTGCCTGGAGTGAAGTGAACAAGAGGGAAAATAGAAAAGTGAGGGGTCAAGGGGGTCATTTGGGGGAGGGACTATTATTTTGAAGATACGGGAAGCCATTTGAGCCAAGTGACGTGATCTGACTTATATCAGTATTTTCACAGCATTTCTTTGTTGCTGTGTACAGAATAGGAAGAAGGAAGGCAAGGGTAGTAGCAGGGAAACCATTTAGGATTTAGGAAACTACTGAAATGTGTAGGTAAGTGAGGTTGTGGCTAGAACCTGGACAGCAAGAGTAAAGGTACTGAGTGGTTAGATTCTAGATTTAGAGCTCACTAGACTTAGTGACAGAGAGGGGAGTTAAGGCTGACTAGAGAGATTTTGGCCTGAGCAAGTCAGAGAATGGAGTTTTCATTTACAGAGATGATGGAAACCGTCAAGGAGAAGGTTTTGGAAAAGTCTTATTTTGGAAATATATGGATTAAACAATTTTAGGTAGAATGTTGTAACATGAGTGTATTATTAATTTGTTTTTAAGACATACTACTGTAACTTTATAGTCAGTGTCAAATTCAGGTGTATAAGTCTTGGCTTTTTTCCATTTTCAAGATTGTTCTGGTTATTCTAGGTCTTTTGAATCCATAGCAATTTCTTATAAAAAGCTGTAGATCAGGTTGGAGAGAATAAATACCTTGATGATACCGAGTCTTACAATCAGTGTACATAGTATATCTCTCTATTTAAGTGTTCTGTAATTTATATTTGCTGTGTTTCTAGTTTTCAATGTATGGATCTTAAATTTATTTTGTTAAAGTTGTTTCTACATGTTTTATTCTTTATGATGCTACTGTTTTAGTTCATTTTTCAATTACTTCCTACTAGTGTTTAGAAAAATAATTGATTTTTACATATTTATTTGTTTCCTATGACCCTGCTAAATATGCTTATTTGTTCTAGTAGTTTCTTGTAGATACCTCAGGATTTTCTACCTACAAGGTTATGTGTGTTGTTTGTGAATAAAGACAGCTTTCCCTCTTCCTTTCTAGTCTGTATGCTTTTACTTTTTTTCTTGAGTTATTACATTTTTTTCTGGCATTAGTATATTGACTAGAACCTTCAGTACAATGTTGAATAGAAGTGGTGAGAACAGACAGACATCTTTGCCTTGTTCCTTGTCTTAGGAAAGCATTCAGTTTTTTACCATGAACTATGGTTTTTGCTATAGGTTTTTTATAGATGTCTTTTATCTGGTTGAGGAAATCTTCTGTTTCTATATCATGAGTGGATGTTGGATTTTGTCATGTAACTTTACCTGTATCAATTTAGGTGATTGTATGATTTTTGTATCATAACTTTATTATGATTATTAACTTGCTATGTTATGTTAATTTATTTTTGGATGTTATACAAACCTTACATTCCTAGGATAAGACCCTTTTGATTGTATATTCCTTTATATATATTGTTGGGTTTAATTTGCTAATATACGTTTTTTAAAATTTATTTAATTTATTATTTATTTTGGCTGCATTGGATCTTCGTTGCTGCACGCAGGCTTTCTCTAGTTGCGGCGAGCGGGGGCTACTCTTCATTGCGGTGCGTGGGCTTCTCATTGATGTGGCTTCCCTTGTAGCGGAGCATGGGCTCTAGGCGTGCGGGCTTCAGTAGTTGTGGCATGTGGGCTCAGTAGTTGTGGCTCGCAGGCTCTACAGCACAGGATCAGTAGTTGTGGCACACGGGCTTAGTTGCTCCGTGGCATGTGGGATCTTCCCGGACCAGGGCTCGAACCCGTGTCCCCGGAATTGGCAGGCGGATTCTTAACCACTGCGCCATCAGGGAAGCCCTAATTTGCTAATATTTTATTAAGGATTTTTTCTCTGCATTCATGAGGCATATTTATGTTTGGTATCAGGGTAAAATGCTTCATAACAGGAGTTGGGAAATCGTCCCTCTTGGCTTTGTGTGGGATTGGTATTATTTTCTTCTTAAATATTTTAGATAATTCACCAGTAGAACCGTATGCTTTTAAAAAAAATTTATTCTCAGTAATATTGCTGACTGTGTAATCTTTCACACGATTATCCTCCTGTGGGCTATTCCTTATGTACCTGCTGTGTCTGCTAATTGAGCCTTTGATATTAACACCTTTTAACCACTTATCCTCACTCAGTTAGGTATTTAACCCCCTTTCAAACTTAAATTTATGATATTTGCCCACTCTTTGCATTCATTGTTATTTTAAAATTCAAGAAAATTTAAGAAAACTTTTTGAATAATATTATACCACAAATTGAACTAATTTAAGATACTTGGATTGGGAATCTCTGCTGCTGTGGACTGAATTATGTTTCCCCAAAATTCATATGTTGAAGCCCTAATCTTTACTGGGACTGTATTTACAGTAAGGACATAATTCAGGTTAAATGAGGTTATAAGAGTGGGCCCCTAATCCCATGGGATTAGTGTCCCTGTAAGAGGAGGTACCAGAGAACTAGTGTTCTCTCTCCACCATGTGAGGGCGGCCAAAGGGAGGCCTCTCCAGAAACCAAACCCTGATGGAACCTTGACCTTGGGCTCCCCAGTCTCTAGAACTCTGAGAAAATAAACTTCTGTATTTAAGCTGCCCAGTCTGTGATATTTTGTTATGACAGCCCAAGATCACTAATACATCTCCTTTATGCTGTTGCTTTTGGAATGTGTTTTCCTAATTGTGCTATCATGTAACTGAATACCTGATAGGGTCTTCTGCATGGGCTTCTCAGGGAATCCTGGATTGGATGCTTGTTAGGTCTGCTGGGAGAGTTACAGTAGCTAGTTAAATGAATGCTGGTTTTCACAAACTATAAGCCGTCACGAACGTTCCACCACCTGTTGGTGTGTTCCCTCACAATCATGTACCTATTCCTCAGAACCGTTAGTGTCTTTCAGTGCTAACGTGAGCTTGGGAAAGTAGAGATTTACTTTTCCGAGTTTGAACTTCCATTAAACAAAAAATTCTTACAACTTTAACAACAGTTGGCAGTTATACTTTTTGTTAAACTGTATACAGGTCACATAGTTTGGGAACTGCATTATATTCCTTTTTACTTTTAAGTGGATTAGTGTTAAAAATAATCCAACTTTCAAAGGGGTATTTACTATTTTTGCATAACAAATGCCACAAATTTAGCGATTTAAAACAATGCCCATTTATTAGCTCACAGCTCTGTGGACCAACAGTCTGGTGTTGTGTGACTTTTTTGTTTTGCTTAGGGTATCGCAAGGCTAAAATTAGGTGTTCACCTTACTGAGTTCTCATCTGGAGGCTCTGGGGAAAGCTCAGCTTCCTGAACTCGATCTCGTCATTGGCAGAAGGCGGTTCCTCGTGGCAGTAGGACCAAGGCCCCCTCTTTCCTTGCGGGGCCCCCAGAGTTTGACTGCATTCCTTGATGTGTGTCCCTCCGCCTTCAAGGTGGCGGTGGAGCTCTGAGTCTTTCTTGTGCTTGAATCTTGAACTTCCTTTTCTGCCACCAGCAGAGAAAATTATTTGTTCTTCAAGGGTTCGTGTGATTAGGTCAGACCCAACTGGATAATCTTCCTGTTTTAAGGCCAAGCTACAACGTAACATAACCTAAGCATGAGAGTAAAATCCATCATTTTCAGCCCTGCAAATTATGCAGGGTGTGTACACACCAGAGGAAAATCTTACGGGCATCTTAGAATTATGCCTGTCACAAAAGGGTTTTCTGTACGTGAATATGTCTGTGGTTTTGAATCTTGATGATTTGAATAAAGAGGGACTGATCACAGTATTTACTATGCAGTCCAACTGACAAAAACCTATACATACGTGTTTTATATTTTTCTAGAATGACTTAATCTTTCTAATGAGACAGTGTATAATACAATTTCCCTCCATGATTTAAAAAATAATATAGGGATGGGACTGAGCCTTTTCTTTTGCTATGTGTGACGCAGTGCAGTGTTCCTGAGAAATCTAGTCCATTTGTAAATCTGTATCAATATGAGTGACTTCCAAAGTGTACACCTCTTAGCTTCTACTTCCTTCTTCTGAGCTGCAGATTTATATTTCCTACTGCTTATTGGAAATCACCATACAGGTAATCTGATAGGCAACCGCATTTCAGCAGATCTCAAACCAAAACCATTTTCTTTTCCATGCATCTTTCACTAACTCCTGTGTTTCCTATGACTGTCCATTCCTAAGCTAGAAATGATGGAGTCACCTTTGATGTATCCTACTGCTTCATTGTCTTTTTAATTCGTCATTAGTTCATGTTGGCTGGCCTTACGCAGGATTAAAGAGAATTTTAAAACTTCATAAGGGTAAGGATATTGTTTGTTTATTGTATATCAACCACATAGATATGCTGGCTCGTAATGGGCTCTCGGTGCACACTTACTGAGTGAATAAGTGAATCTCAGTGTTTAGAACTAATCATGTCAGCCAAACTCTGTGTTCAGTTAATGTACCTCAGGAGCCTTGCAGCGTAGTTACCTGTCTGACTAACCCTCTTTCTACTACTTTTTGAGGTCCCGCAGAGTTCACTTACAGATTTGTCTTCAGCTGACTTTACCCCCTCCGCACGCGGTGAGCTGCGCTTATAGACTTGCCCGTGGCCTCCATACCCCTCTGGCTCTCTCCAGTATCTAATTGGCTTAACCCGGGCTTTGGCATGCATCCCCGTGTGGTCCTGCCTTCCTGGAAGCTCTCGAATTAGACCTGCCTTGGTCCCTTTGAGTTTAGTGTTCAGATACACATTCTGGTTAATACGGTGGTTAGCTAGACAATTTATGGATTTGATAGTTCTCAATTTAAGCACTCATGGGTATGTATAAAATGTGTTACTATTCTGAAACACACCCAGATGAAATGGTCTTTTGTGAAGCCAAGTTACATTTAAACAGTAGCATGATTGGATATCTGTAAAAATCTTACATCTCATAATATTTCTTGTATAAAGGTGCCCACGGTTTTGATGAAGGTGGATAATTATTCATTAATCGCTTATTATGTGCTCAGATCTTTGCATGTCTTGTGTCCTTGTGGCGTAGGTACGATCGTTGGCCTCATCTTTTGCTTGTGAGGCCAACAAGGCTTAGCAGGTTAAGTGGCTTTGCTTAAGGAGCATAAATAAGCCTGTGCTTGAGCGCACATCTGGTGACTCGGAGCCTGGAGGACCAAGATACGCTGTGTCTCCCACAGGTTTACTGTGCATTTACAGGAGAGCTTGAGTTAAACGGGTGAGAGGCTTAAACCCTTTGTGCTGCAAGGCGTGTGCCCGAACGGCTGCCCGTGTCGCAGGCTTCTCTTTGCTGGTGGTGTTTTCTGAGTCAGAAGAAGGGTAAAGGCTGGCGTCTTGAGCTTTCCTTGTGGTTCTACTCCAAAATCATTGTCTTCCTCTTTGTCTTATCACTTTGAGCAGCTGAAGTTTTTATTTGGCTTTCTCAGTTAAAGAAACTTTCATCGATATGCCCAGCCAAGGGAAAACACATAATTTCATTTTGGTTTAGAAATACAGCAGTGTGAGATTTGCCTTCTGATAAATGCAAATTACAAACAATGAAAACGATGTCTTCTTTGCAGCCAAGGCACCCTTCAGGCTGCTAACTCACGTGCACTGAGCAATCAATTAGGTAGGTCGAAATCCCAGCAGTATGTTCAATTAAGGTTCATTAATTGACTCCTTTTTAGGGCATAGGCAAATCTTCTTTCAGTAAGAAGGTACTTGGGTATGAAGGAATTATTTAGGTTAGATAGATAGATAGATAGAAGGCAAGAATAATTATTACAAGGCATTTAAATATTTTTTAGCTTTATTGAGATATTATTGACTTACATGTATCTGTAAGGTGTACAACGTGATGACTTCAGATATGTATTTATTGAGAAATGATTACCATGATAAGGTTAGTTAACACCTCCGTCCCCTCACGTAATTACCTTTGTGTGTGTGTGTGTGGGGGGGGGTGATAACTTTTAAGATCTACTCTCAACAACTTTTAAGTATATAATACAGTATTGTTAATTACAGTCACAACACTGTATGTTAGATCAATACCTCCCATATCCCCGACCCACGAGCTCTTAGCAACCACCAATACTCTCTCTTTGAGTTTGGCTTTTTTAGATTCCACATACAAATGAAATCATACAGTATTTGTCTTTCTCTGTCTTACTTAACTTAGCATAATGCCTTCAAGGTCCATCTGTGTTACAAAAGGCAGGATTTCTTTCCTTTTTATGGCTGAATAATATTCCTGTGTGTGTGTGTGTGTGTGTGTGTGTGTGTGTGTGTGTGTGTGTGTGTGTGTGTATCACATCTTCTTTATCCATTCATCTGTTGATGGACACTTAAGGTGGTTTCCATGACTTGGCTATTATGAATAGTGCTGCAAAGAAGATGGTGGTACAGATAGATCTCTTCAAGATAGCATTTATTTCCTTCAGATATATACCCAGAAGTAGGACTGCTGGATCATATGTTAGTTCTATTTTTAATTTTTTGAGGAAACTTCACACTGTTTTCCATAATGGCTGCACCAATTTACATTCCCAGCAACAGTGCACAAGTGTTCCCTTTTCGCCAACACTTTTCATCTCTTGTCATTTTGATGACAGCTATACTAACGCGTGTGAGGTGATACTTCACTGTAGTTTTCATTTCCCTGATGATTAGTGATGCTTAGTGCCTTTTTATGTACGCATCTACTGACCATTTGTATGTTTCCCTTGGAAAAATGACTATTCAAGTCCTTTGCTCATTTTTTAATTGGATTTGTTTTTGCTATTGAGTTGTATGAATTTCTTATATATTTTGGATATTAACCATTTATCAGAGAGTTTCCAAATATTTTCTCTAATTCTGTGGGTTGCCTTTTCGTTTTGCTGATTGTTTCTGCTGTGCAGAAGCTTTCTAGTTGGATGTAGTCCCACTATTTTATTTTTGCCTTTATTGCTTATGCTTTTGGTGTCATATCCAGAACAACTTTGCCAACATCAATTTCAAGAAGCTTTTCCCTGTGTGTTCTTCTAGATGTTTTATGGTTTCAGGTCTTACGTTTAAGTCTTTAATGCATTTTGAGTTAATTTTTGTGGGTGGTGTAAGTTAGGGGTCCACTTTCATTCTTCTGTGTGTGGTCATCCAGTTTTCCCAACCCTGTTTATTGAAGAGACTGTCATTTCCCCATTGAGCCTTCTAGACTCCCTTGTCAAATATTAGTTGACTGTATATTTGAAGGTTTATATCTGGGCTGTCAACTCTGTTCCATTGGTCTGTGTATCTGTTTTTATGTCAGTACCATACTGTTTGTGTGTGTGTGTGTGTGTGTGTGTGTGTGTGTGTGTGTGTGTGTGTGTGGTACGTGGGCCTCTCACTGTTGTGGCCTCTCCCGTTGTGGAGCACAGGCTCCGGACGCGCAGGCTCAGCGGCCATGGCTCATGGGCCCAGCCGCTCCACGGCATGTGGGATCTTCCCAGACCGGGGCATGAACCCGTGTCCCCTGCAATGGCAGGCAGACTCCCAACTACTGTGCCACCAGGGAAGCCCTACCATACTGTTTTGATTAGTATAACTTTGTAATAAAGTTTGAGATCAGGGATAGTGGTGTCTCCAGCTTTGCTGTTCTTTCTCAGGATTGCTTTGGTTCATTGGGAGTGGGTCCCATGAATTACAGAGTTTTCTTTTATTTCTGTGAAAAATGACATGGCATTTGCTTTTACTTTGCTCCTTGTTTTTCCTCCTTGGTTAAAGAAGAATGATATCACTGGCTATGGGGTTTGACAGAACTCCAAAAAAGCATCTCATCTGTTTGTTTTTATTATAACTTTGGAGCTATTTTAATGGTATTGAAAACCATTTACATCTCTCACATTTTAACCTCTATTCATTGCATATAAAGGACTTTGCTTTTCTAAATAAAGAAGCCAAAATGGAAATTAACTTTAAAGCCCATTAATCCCTTCCTTTATTTGATAAATGGCAAGAAGGAACTGCTATATAAATCCTTATGTTTATAAACTCATGTACACCAGCGCATTGTGGGGTAGAACTTTGACATAAAGATTTCATATTATGGTATACACAGGGATCTGTTTCCAGAATTGGAGCTACATGATAGGTGGATTGAAGGGTGTCAGAATTAGAAAAGCATATTCAAGAAGTAAAGAAATTCTTGTTTTTCAGAAAACTTAATATAGACATTCAAACCGTTTGGATGGAAAAAGAAATGTGAACGTAGTGTAAAAGAAAGAAACGAATCTCATCTGGTCTCAGGGAGGATTGGGAACTTGAGTGGGAGCTGTGGGCTACTGAGCGGTGGGGTCCATTGCTTGGACCCTTGCTTTCCGACCCGGGTGCATCCGTGGTCTTGCAGGGCTGGGCACACTTTGCAGCAGCACACCTGCACATCTGTGAAATCACGTGAGAAAAACGATGCCTCGTGGATTAGGTCACTAATTCATGACGGTCCCTGTGTTGGGGATTCCCAAGACTACTTCTGAGTTTGGTGATTTGCGAGGAGGACTCCAGAACACGTAGTCATGCTAATGGTTAAGATTTCTTGTAGCGAAAGAGGATAGCAAAAGTGCCAAATCAGCAAAGGGGAACGGTGCACAGGGTGAAGACCGGGGGTATAGGGCACGAGCTTTCAAGAATCCTCTCCCAGGGGAGCCACACAGGACTTGGATAATTCTTCCAGCAACGACCGTGACAACACGTATGACGTGCTGTCTACTAGGGAAACTCATTAGGGACTCAGTACCCAGAGTTCCTGCTGGGAGCTTGTCGCATAGGCGCCCTCTGCCTGTAACTGTCCAGAATTGCAGACTCCCAGAAGGAGGGCAGGTGCTTGGCATAAGTCGTACTGTTTGCACAAAAGCAGGCTCGGCCCAGCGGCCGCTGGAAACACTCCCAGGGCCAGGTTCCCAGGTGCCAGCCTTACAAGCAGCCTCTCGGAACAGTCTCAGGCCCGCTGTCAAGTCTCTTCTGCACGGACCAGGGACTGTGCTCCGTGGACAGTGGAGAATGAGACAGATCAGCTGTCCTCATGGAGCTTATATTCTACCAGGAGAGGCTGACGTTTAAGAAGAGAACAATAAATAAATGGGACTTCAGCTTGGGGTGAGTGATTTGGAGTATGAGAGAATCACGGAAAGGGCAGTGAATGTAGAGTGTGTGTCCAGGGAAGTTGCCTCTGAGGAAGTTGTTTTGAAATCGGTGAGATGTCTCGCTTAGCCAGGCGACGAGGGGGCAGACATCAGCAGAGACCACAGATGGGGAAGGGCTTGGCGCATTTGAGGAGACAGAGGAAGCATGGGGGAAAGTGGGATCTCCAATTAGACTGATTTTCGGGGCTAGCCTGTGGTTCCAGGTGGTTTCTGCTCCAAAGATTTCTTCCTGCCGTCTTATCGAAGTCTGAGGTTTAGCAATCAGAGTTCTCAGTGTATAGTTTGAAGTAAAATGTGTAATGTAACTCCAGATTGGGAGGTAGCACCGCTCAGTAGCGATCCCATTAAAGTATGATAAGCTCAGATGGGGAAGGTGTCAAAAACAAGAGGCGATTTGCCTTTAAGAGGTAAGCTCTTGGGCTTGTAGCTTTGTTGCAACCTTAATTATTGCTCTTGTGGTGAAGAGAAAACTAATTCAATTACTTCTCTGTGCTCATTTTCCTTTTTTATACTTTGAGGATAAGGATTTATTTTTCAACCGATATTTATTGATCATTTACTATGTGCCAGATACACGATGCTCTGGGCCCTCAGTGAACTAATACATGCCATCGTTGTGGCATAGGATCATATGCAGAGAGAGCGTTGAAGTGAGGCCAGCAGTGATTAACGAAGGCTCTTAGCTGGTTTATCCTTTTGTGAGGGAAGGAGATTAAGTGATTGGAGCAGAGGTGAAGCGAGATCAATACCCAGTAGGGAGAAGGTGTACAAAGTTTGTGTTGGGGATTCTAAAGGCAAACTTAACTGATTTTAAGCTTATTCCACTGCTAACCTGCACTTGATTTTTGGATAAATACAGAAGGTCATGCTTAGAAGCATACACCTGCAACCCAGGAGAACGATTACCTGCAACTTGTATGAACACACACACACACACACACACACATACACACACACACACACACCCCACACACACCCCCACACATACACACATACACCACACACACATACACACACACCCCCCACACACACCCACACACACACATACACACACACACACACACACACATACACACACACACACACACAACTTCGCAAAGCGTTGCCATTGAACACCGTGACTGTCCGCCACTGCTTAGTATGACATGAGACATCTTGCTTTAACTTGACAGCTTTTGTTATTAAGGCCCTAAAATGATTACTGTACACTTAGAATATTTACTCTTTAAGACATGTATTTTGGAATCGTCTTTTGAAGCTAATGCGTATTATTTTTGCAGTACATTGTTATATATGCCTCTCTCCTGGATAGTTTGAGAATGTGATGACTCCTCAGACTGTAAGGTGGACTCCCCTCTCCTGAGCCTCCAGATCCAGTTACAGAATCTTTTATTTCCTAAAAATTTCTGCCTGGTATTGAAGTACAATTTGGTTTCCTAAAACGTGAATTCTAGTTTTGTCCCCTGGGTTCATACATGGAAAAAAAAAAAAACAGAAAAGAAAAACCAATCCAAATTTCTTAACCTTTTTAACGTAACAGCGTTCAGATTAAGCAGTAATAGTGTCCCCACCAGGAACCTTGTGTCCTCCCGGCTAAACATTTGCAGTCACTGCCTGACTCCTCACATGACATGCATTTCAACCCCCTCCCAGCTCAGGTTACTCTTTGACAACTGAGCTAATCTAGTCCAATATTTAATAGCATGAGAGGTTTTGGTTGGGTTTGCTTTGGCTTGGTTGTTTATTTTTAATCAAATGCTATCTTATGGTTGAATTACGACTTTAAGAATCTGAAAATTATTTACTTATTCTTCACACCTGGAGTAAACATAGGGAAATTATGAAATTGAGACAATTATTGTGATGAATCAGAGAAAGCACTATTAGGAATGTATACCTTAGAATTTTAAAGTATACGGTTACTTCTAATCTAGCTGAGATTAGCTACAGTGAGATAATGGGGCAGGAGAAGACTTGATGATAAGACCCCTAATTTGAGAGGAAAGAATTCTTTTAAGATTGAGAAGACCTGAGTTAGGGTAACATAAGGTCACTGTGGAATGGGGCTCAGGAACCACAGCTCAGGAACAGGGGTGGGCCGGTGGGGGGGGGTGCTGGGCTCCTGCCATATGTCTTTGACTGCTTTTTTAAAAAAGAATACAGACATGTATTGGGATTTTTCTCCACAAATTAAGATAGCAGAATTAATACTTGAAAACTTGTGCTTTTTTTCTTATTTCTAACAATAGCTCCTTTAGTACTTATAATTAATTTAAAAGTATCCCTCTGAGTGAGAAAAACAATAGTTCTTTAGCCTCTGATGTGAAAGTGATTTTCTAATTTTTTATGAATATTAACATGGTAAGATTTCAGAAATAAAAAGTTCTTCAGCATGTAGATACCCACTTTTAGAATAATAATTTGTTAGAAAGACACATTTACAGGTATATCTGAAGTGAACCTAAATGTGTATCCAGTTGGAGACAAAATCAGAGAGAAGAATATTCCAGGTGACTTTAAAATATATAGTAGTTTGTACATTTCTAGTGAGATATATACTAAAGGAGAAAAAAAAGCCACCTTGTCTGTTTGCAGCACTCATACTGTTACATGTGTATTGTATGATAAAACACATGAGTAGTTATGTAATCGAGTCTCTCATTCCTGGAACTGAAATACTGCTGCCCATCAAAAGGAACCAGAGTTCCTAAGGAAAACTGTCTGCATCCAGATCTGGGGCAGAAAATGTACACGCTGACCCTGAAACACCCTATATCTCAGATTGTAAGGAAGCCGTCAAGAACTACTAGATTCTTGTCACAGTGACTTGGGAACCAGCTTGAAGAGGCTCCTTCCACTGGCCAAAAGATGGGACAGTTTGAGTACCAGCAAGGAAAAGAATTACAATGGAAGAAACACATCAAATTTGTTCAGATCTGTGGGTTCATAGTAGTAATATTTTTAGTTCCTCACCTACAGGAGAATGCTGCTGAACCAACTCATTGTGAAAACTGATAAATAAAGGGGAACAAATTAAGCATTTATCCTGTCTTGGCTCAATGAACTAACCAAATACTGGATGAGGTGAAGTTTCTCTTTGTATTATTTCAGCTAGTACATGAAAAAGGCATTATAGAGTCAGGAAACCACCATTTTCAAGGCATAATGACTCAATAGCTCGTAGATCATAAGTGCTGCTAATGTCGCAAAGAGAGACAGCCAGGTGGTGTGCGCCTTTTGACAGAAGGATACAATGCCGCTTATACAAATGGACTTCTCACCTCCATGGTGAACCTCAATCTGTTGAGGTCTCTAGATGTAACTTCGGTTTTCGGGAAATGCACAGGGAAGATGAACATGCTGAACAACACCACAGGGAAACAGTCAGAAAAATCCAGACTCTAGAAAAGCATAGAGCAAAAGTTCTGTTTCCTTGAGTAATAAATATTTGGGGAAAGCAAAAAAGATGGAGGGGGAACCTACAGGATAAAGAAACCTACGAAAATACTGAACAACTATAACTGCAGCATGTAGACCTATCTGGGTCGAGGTTTATGCAAACAACCTGGTCAAACAATATCTAGAAAAATGGTACAGGCGAACCTATTTGCAGGGCAGGAATAGAGAGGCAGGCATAGAGAATGGATGTGTGGACATGGGGCGGGCGAGAGAGGGTGTGATGAACTGGGAGATTGGGATTGACACACGTGCACTGCCAAGTGTAACACAGAGAGCTAGCGGGAACCTGCTGTATAGCGCGGGGAGCTCAGCTCCGTGCTCTGTGGTGACCTGGCTGGGGGGGATGGGGGCGAGGGGTGAGAGGGACCTACAAGAGGGAAGGGATGTATGTATACATACAGCTGATTCACTTCGTTATGCAGCAGAAACTAACACAACATTGTAAAGCAACTATACCCCAATTAAAAAAGTATATCGAGAATTAGAAACTCAAACACTTGGATATTTGATGGTCTTAAAAATGATTATTAATTTGTCTTTATATGTGATTATAGCATCTTATAATCTGTATGCAGACAAAATATTGCATAGATGAGAGAATGTAGTTCATTAGTAGAAGTGAAGTATTGTTAAATATATTGGTTCAAATGTTCGTGTTACCTTGGAATAGACATTAGTTATCTATCGGTGTGGTTCATTGTGTGGATTATTGGTGGCAAATTTTTAATCACTGGATGCTAGTGTGTGCTAATGACAACTGACCCTATTGCTCTCGTTGGGTTTGTTTCAAAGAAACACTAACCAAGTCTTTTGTTGACATAAAATGTACAGGCCATGGGAAGCTATGGAAGCATTAAACCAAAGTGAGACAAACACAAAAGAAGAATGATTTCATCATCCATACACCTGCCATTTTCCAAGAGTGTGGATAATTATTTCAGTGTCTTATATTCGGGGTTGGTCCTGTGTTGGCCCAAAGGTCCTTTTGCAAAATTGCATGTTAATAGGAAGTAAAAATGGATAAAATATTAGAAAAAGGTGCTTTTGTTGGCTACGAAAGTTGAGCATACTTTAAACGATAAAACAAAAATGGACATTTTAGAAAGTTTGGAGTTTTAATGCTAAAGAAATGAAAAGTTACAAACCTGTGATTTGATTCTGAGGACAACCCAAGAATTGCCCTTCTTACAGGTGAAAACGGACTTCTTGGCACTATCGATACTAGTAAATGTACTCAGCAAAAATGCTGTGTATGGATTAGCTCAGTGAATTATTATGACACCGTGTGATAGATATTATTGTTCTCATTCCTGTTCAAATCCCATTCCCATACAAATAAGAAGCCAGGCTGAGAGGGTTTAGGTGCTTTGTCCAGGCTCAGGCCCAGGTGAATAGGTGAAATGAGGCAACTAACTTTTGCTTTTTATCACTTTTAATCGCCAAGACATAATGACTCCCCCTAGCAGTCTCATGTCGAAGGTGGTAGTTATTTTCATGAAATGTGAATGGTAACTCGGGGAAAAAAATTATAATTAGGTATTTTGAGACATTTGAGATATCAAGCTATGTAATAACATTTGGAACTCTCAAAGGAGTCTACAACCAAAATGGTCTATTTTCCATCCCATTCTCTTCTACATACTTAAGTCTAGGATTTGATTAATTTCTTTAGAAGTTTACTTAGACATCACAGCTCATCTATGACTCAAATGATGTTTAAAAAATATTTTGAGTAATTTATACAAAATAAGTGTCAAGGAGTAGGGAGGTATGCTCCACCTTCTTGAGGGCAGAGTCTCTGCATAAATCATTTGGAATTCTTCTGTGTGGAAGATTTGTCTACTCTTCTCTGTGTGTTCATTTATTTATTCAGTCATTGATTTATATCTGTAGGAACTCATGCATTGTCTTAGTCCATTCAGGCTGCTGTAACAAAATAGCACAGACTGGGTGGCTTATAAACAACAGAAATCGATTTTTCACAGTTCAGGAGGCTGGGAAGTCCAAGGCCACGGTGCAGCTTGGTTGAGTGAGGACCCTCTTCTGAATCACAGAGTTTCTGTGCTCGCACATGAGGGAAAGGGGCTTGGGATCTCTTCGGATCCACTTGTGTAACCCACTTAACACCCTTCATGACGGTTCCACCGTTCGCCTCTCACACCTGGCAACCAGTGATCCTTTTACCATCTTTTTCTATAATTTTGCCTTTTCCAGAATGTTGCATAATTAGAATTACACAACGTGCAGCCTTTTCAGACTAGCTTTTTGTACTTGGTAATATGCATTTAAGACTAATCCATGTCTTTTCATGGCTTGCTAGCTCATTTCTCCTCGTTGCTAAATAATATTTAATTATATGGTTATGGTACAACTGATGTATCCAACTTGCCTTTTAAAAACCTTTTTTATTTTTTTAACTTTTATTTATTTAAAAAATTTTATTGGGGTAGAGTTGATTTACAATGTTGTGTTAGTTTCTGTTGTACAGCAAAAGTGAATCAGTTATACATATACATGTATCCGCTCTTTTTTAGATTCTTTTCCCGTATAGGTCATTACGGATTATTGAGTAGAGTTCCCTGTGCTCTACAGCAGGTTCTCATTAGTTATCTATTTTATATACAGCAGTGTAGTGTGTATATGTCAATCCCAATCTCTCAATTTATCCCTCCCCCCCTTTCCCCCCTGGTAACCACTTTTGCAGGACATCTTAGGTATTTCCAATTTTGGATGATTATGAGTAAAGCTGCTCTAAACATTCACATGCAGGTTCTGTGTGGGTAAATCAGTTGGGTAAATACTTGGTAGTGTGGCTGCTGGATCATATGGTAAGATTATATTTAGCTTTCTAAGAGGCTGCCAGTCTTCCAGAGTGACTGTCATTTTGCGTTCTTACCAGCACTGAATGAGAATTGATAGTCGGCTTTTTGGATTTTAACCATTCTACTAGGTATGTAGTGGAATCTCATTTTTGTTTAACTTCAACTCACAAATGATCATCTTTGCATATTCTTATTTGCCATATCTATATCTTCTTTTGCAAAGTGGCTGTTCAGCTCTTTGACTCATTTTTAATTGGGTTTTTTTCTTTTTGAGTTTTAAGCATTCTTTGTATATTTTAGATACAGTTCCCTTATCTGATATGTAATTCGGCAAACAGGACGTGTATAATACGCACTAAGATGAAATGAGATGACAGTGAGTCAATTATGACTTTATATTTTCAGCCTGGGTTTCTGGAAAAAACGGAGAGTAATAGTAACAGAAAAAAGAAAGTTGAGAGTTAAAATCACTTTGGGAATAAGTGGGAAGGAGATGACTCATGTAGTTTTGAGTCAAGATGGAGCTTGAGGTGATGGAAGAATTTCCAAACTCAAGATTAAAAATATAGCGCTTCCCTGGTGGCGCAGCGGTTGAGAGTCCGCCTGCCGATGCAGGGGACGCGGGTTCGTGCCCCGGTCCGGGAAGATCCCACGTGCCGCAGAGCGGCTGGGCCCGTGAGCCGTGGCCGCTGAGCCTGCGCGTCCGGAGCCTGTGCTCCGCAGCGGGAGGGGCCACAACAGTGAGATGCCCGCGTACCGCAAAAAAAAAAAAAAAAAAAAAAAAAAAAAAAATATATATATATATATATATATATATATATATAAAAAATAAGATTTTGCTGTCATCATCATAGATTATTGTAGAGAAGGCAGAAGTAAAGAGCAAATAGAAGTTAGGATAAGAACCATATTGTGTCACAAAAGTGATAGAAGGAAGTTTTAAGAAGGAATCAGACGTTGAACATGTACCACTATGACGGACATAATGAAAGTATGAAAACTACTTTGTCTTCTTGAGGTCAAATCAGCTGTCAGCTTACTTCTATATTCTGTGCCTTTTGTATCTGGGGACCCGAACTTGCTTTGTCAAGAGAGCTCTCTCTCTTACTTTAATGAGTCTCTTATCTTTAGCACCTTGTAGACTTTCTCAAATTGAATTTTACATCACTGAGGCTCTTTTGCAGGCTGAACATGGGCTGGATCTTTTTTTTTTTTTTTTTAATCTAATACAACTACATAATTATATATATATATATTATATATATATATGAGAGATCTATATATCTATATAGTTTATATTGATTTTTAAAATACTGAATTCATTGAAATAAATCAGTTGCCTTCTCAGTAATACCAGCCTGTTGTAGAATCATACAGTTGTGACTTTAGTACCCAGCAGAATTAATTAATATGTATAAATTCTGTGCCTTGTCTGTGCTAGAAACATGTACCCTATTCCCTGAAGCCATAAAGATATACTTGCTTCTTCTCTTTTCTGCATCTAAAAGTAAAATTTTCCATTGTCTTTTTCACCTTACCATCCCTAAGGATGGTAATTTATTGAATAATTCACAGAGAGTGTACAGTAGTACAAAGAATTACAATCACTGAGTAATAATTATTGATAGCCTATTTGTGATTTTGAGTTGTTTAGTGAAATGGCATACCAGCATGAAGCATCAATTTGAAAACACGTGATTTTATATTTTTTTAAGTGAAGATATGTAAAAGTTCTTTGCTTGAAAATTTTGTGTATATTCAGCAGTTATTATTAGACTATGAAAATTATTTCAGTGAAACTGACTACATATATTGAATATCAATGAAAAAATGTCAAGTATTTTGAACTGAACATTAGTTTTATCATTGGATTTAGTGACCCTGAGAAAAAGGAGAATTTGTGTTATAAACAGTAAAAGATAAGAACTTATTCATTGAGCATGTTTTTTAGCACCTAAAATGTACCAGTGCTTTATTCTCCCATTTGATACTGTTGCTAGAGTTTCACTTACCTTAAGTCTTAAATCTATGATAATTACTTGCAAAAAAGTGGAAGCACTTTGCAAGGCTTAACCGAACAGCACTGGAATACAGCATCGGTTCAAATATGACACTGACATTTACTGTTGCAAAACAGCTGTATAAGATGATGTAATAATATCTATAGTTTTAAATTGCTGAAGTTCTAACTTTACTTTTATTCCCCTACTTTTTCATAGGGATAAAATATAAATAACACACAATTTGCCGTTGTAACCATATCAAGTATATAATCCAATGGCATTAATTATACTCACTTTATGTGTGCAACCATCACCCCTGTCTACTTCTAAAACTTTGTCTTTATCCAAAACAGAAGTTCTGTGCCCATTAAGCAAATGATTCCTCATTCTCCTCTCCCTCGGCCCCTGGATGCCCCTAGTCTACTTGGTATCTATGAATTTCCCTGTTCTAGATATTTCATATAAGTGGAATCATACAATGTTTGCCCTTTGTGTCTAGCTTATTTTCTTTACTGTATCATTCCTAAGGTTCCTCCATGTTGTAACAGGACTTCATTCCTTCTTATGGATGAATACCAGTCCATTGTATGTATATACATCTTTTAAAAATATTTCCATGTTAAATCAATCTGCATAAATGTCATTTTTCTATATCTTTGATGTAAATGAAGATGTCATATTGGTTAATTTTATTCTTTTCAATTCTTTTACAGGTTTGACAGATGAAAAAGTGAAGGCATATCTTTCTCTTCACCCCCAGGTGTTAGATGAATTTGTGTCTGAAAGTGTTAGTGCAGAGACTGTAGAAAAATGGCTGAAGAGGAAAAACAACAAACCAGAAGGTAAGATCTCATTCCGATTGAATGTGGATAATTTTCTATTTTATAGTGACAAAAAGGGCGTTTAATACATGCTAGAAAGTAAAATATTAGTAGTTTGATTCTGTAAGAATTTCATTCTGTTTAAAAAGATAAAATAAGTTAGAATGAGGGGAAACAAATACAAAAGGCAGTAGGAAAAGAACTCTTGACTTGCATTAGACATTTTATTTACACTCATGAACTTAAGATGTGGTTATATTTATGGAAAAAAAAAGGTGGACTCAAAAGGAATGTGAAGTCAAATAAATTTCCCCCAAAATTGAGTCTATGTTAATATATTGGATTTGGTTATTCTGGTTTAATTTTGGATTTAAATGAATTTATATTTGGCCAATTATGACTTCTCATTTCTATGAATGTTGCTTTTATAGTGGAAATTAAAATTTATATATGATTCTAACTATATAGAGAAGTTTTATATTAAAAAAACAAAATATTTACTATTTTTCTGGAAATTTTTTTTTGTGTGTAAAAAAATGCTACATTTTAAGTTCGAAAATGACCATTATTAAAATATTATGCTGTTAGACATATGCTAATAGTGTGCTGCCTGGAGCTGATTTTCCTCACTCTACATATGAAAGTTTCTATAATTTTCTTACATAATTTTTACAATAAAAAAGAGGTGGATTTTTTTCAAAAGAGAGTTTTTGGTATTGAAACACAAAGTTGTTTTTAAAGTGTCCATGGGTGGGTGTGAATGTGTATGCATGTATGTGTGGATTGAGAGGGAGGGAAAAACGGAGAGAGGGAGAGAGAGAGAGAGAAATATACCTAAATCAGAGACAGGCATATTCTTTTCAAAAGGATCATGGCATTAGTAGTAAGAACAAAGCTTGACATGGCATGTTTCATCTGTTACAAACCTTACACATTTCCAAACACTTCCAAATGTCTGAAACTTTCAGAAGTGTGACTGAGTTGTACTTAAGGCAACCTGCTGTATAACGGGGGACAGTAATGTAATGCAAACATATATGCTGCCAACATTGTTAATCAATTACACTCCCATATAAAATGAAAAGTTCAAAATATATATTATGTCTCTGAGATAGGAAATTGAGCGTAGGTCTTAGAACATGAAAAGAATGGCTTGCTGTTTTAGTGTTACAGGGATAGTTAACTTTTAAAGTTTTATAAATATTTGAATGTCGTTCCACATCTCCCCAATCTGTTTTCTATGTTAGTTAACCAAATAATACTTTAAACCTCTTAATACATATACTCAAGAGTTAAATGTTTATTAAGAGTAGCAATGTGTAACTGAAACAATACTCAGTTAAGCTGGAAGAAAAACTTGTCCTTATAAGGAGATGATTTTGACAGTGACCCTGTGCCGGGCTAGAGACTGTTGACGCCGCCGAGACTGTGAATGAATCGCCCACTCGGGGCTCACCGTCCAGCGGTGGGGACAGGCATAGAAGTAACCACAGCACAGAATGCATCAGGAGTAAACAAGGATGCAAGCAGTTTGCAGTGGGAGGGCAGTGAAAGGAATCTTTAATTCTACTGCTGCGGCCCAGTAAGACCCTTTTTACCTCCTCTTCCAAGGAGTTCATCACAAGAATGTATCTCATTACATCTGCTTTATATCCCGTGAGATTCTGTAGCATGGCCTCTGCAGACAGTTTAAAGGCAAGGGTTAGCACTGAACTTGTGTGAGTGGCGTGGGAAAAGCGTCGCCCAGTCTTCTCTGAGATGTAGAAAGCCAGGTAAATATGTTTATTTCACTTATCTAGTCATGGATTAAAGTAGTGGTTCTCTGAACCATCTCCTTTCTTTCCCCTCACCCCGCCCTTCTCATTACTATCCCTTCATTGAAAATGTCTCGAGGCAGAAAATTCTTGTCAGGAGGACTTTTAAGGAGAGTTTCTATTTCCATGTGTGGACCCAGGAACAGAAAGTGTGATAGCTAGGTGGTCTTGGAGAATATTTTGTTGAAAATGAGACAAGCCTATCCAAATTATTTCATTTTGTGTCAGTTTAGTAAAAGAAAATGAAGTAAGGAAAACTGTGCTGGAATAAGTAATTTGCACAACACTGTGTACATTATAAGTACTCAATAAATATTTATTTTAGGTATTTTTTTAAACACCGATAAACCAGCCTCGTACGGAAATGATCTACATTATGGGGACATAAAATCGTGTAAAGGCATATTCTGCTTAGAGAAAGATCCTGTATGAAAATTCACATTTTTAAACAAATGCCTAAACGGGGGATTATTTAAATTACAAAAGCACATTTGCCTGTAAGATGGTCGGCTTTCCTAGCGCTTGCACGTGTTTCTGAACGATGACTGCGCTATCCCCAAAGCCAGCGTTTCTTCAGTCGTTTAGCATTTTATTCAGCACCTACTGTTTGCTTGGTGCTCAGAAGGCAAAATGCTTAACAAGTAGAGAACGCATGACCTTTTAGTTAAACTAAGGTAACATTTATAATGGACTAATATTGTGTGACCATAGAGCAGTTGTACTTTTCAAGACAGCTCACGTATATTGACCCTTTACATCTGGTTGAAGTAATGAAGGTTAAGTAAGCTCACGTTCATTTGGCAGATGTTGGAACTGTGCAAGGGAAGCTAAAGGGTCACTAACGGTCCAGCATTCATCACAAGAATGTGTCTCATTACCTCTGCTTTATATTCAGTGAGATTCTGTAGCATGGCCTCTGCAGACAGTTTAAAGGCAAGCGTTGGTACTAAACTTGTGTGAGTGGCGTGGAAAAAGCGTCGCCCAGCCTGTCGCACGTACCTGTAAATGTCAAGTAATTAACAATGAAAATGTTAGTGCTGTCAGCTGCCTTCAGTGTTTACAAGAATGGTTTCTTTTTTCACCCAAAGAATATAGTTACATTTTTTCACCTCTCCGTGACTCTAGAGATGGGATTTAAAAACTGTTAGATATTTCATACTTAGAATTAGTGGGATTTAATGTATGCCCCCCAAACCTATTATATACAACCTAAAATGTGAATTAAGTAGCATTTGCCCTACTTGGCATATAACATACAGTTTCTATGCTAGTGTATATAATGTAGCAGGATATTAAGTTAACAAAGCATGAATTTGCCAAAGCATACAATGTTAGAAGACTTCAGTTAGTAAGACACTAATCAGTGATGTGTTAACTATTAGGACATACCATGAATAAGAAAAAACACATAATTGAAATAGTTTACTTGGAACTTCATTTTGGACACTGTCTCTCTTTTCCTTAAAATTACGTTGTCTCAAATGTTGAAATTACATTTTCACATAGAACTTTCATATTCCTTTTCATAATGGAAAACCGAAAATGTGTTGAGTGTTGCATGCCTTAATCTAAATTATAAATAAACATGAGTTCACTATCTGGTAACTAGAAGGGGGATAAAGTTGATATTAATTCATTTGTAAAGAATTACTTGATGTATTTTGTTAATTCTGTTAATTGTACATATTACTGTTAAAGGTGTATCTTTAATATATTCTTTTTGAGAGTGTTTGGGCTCCTTAGCAATCCAATCAAGTTGATTGGGATTTTGATAATTTCAAAAGATTAAGTCAGATCATCACAAATATTGTTAGTGATTGTGAAACTAATTCAAATAAATTTAATAGCTTTGTTATAGACTAGATTGATTTCTGAAGCAATTTTTATATTATCTGTAAAGTTCCTATGGGTGGTAGCTATTATTTTTTCATTCAACATTGTTACTACATTTCCTAAATAAAACTTTTGTTTGCAAGGGATTCTAACTAATGAAAATGTTATGAGCTAATGCAGTTTTGAAAATACTTTGTTTTTGTTGGTGTTTCTTTTTATAAAAATTGTATTTGTTAATTGCACATATTATAGACAAAGATATATAATAGAAATCATTGCATCTATTTAATATAATTTTTTCGGCATTTAAAATTTTGTTTCATGTAATGCAGATTTTTAAAAATAAAATAAAAAGACTGCGAAAGATAAGTGATATAACCATTTCTGTGTGTGTGTGTGTGTGTGTGTGTGTGTGTGTGTGTGTGTGTTTTAAGCTACCCCTTAAAAGCGTCCTGAAGATTTAACATTGATCTGGATTATTTGACCAAAGGTTGAATAATCGTTTCTAGAAACATTCATTTGAGTGGTGAATTGTCGCTGGAATGTGACCAGGTACTACTCATTTCTCTAGCTACTTATTTCAGCATGCCGGTTGACAAAGATCTGTGTAGTACCTACTAAGGGAGTGTAGTTGGAAAACCAGGAATATAAATTTGATTCCCTCAAGGTCACTTTCTGATAGAGGAAGACAGCTAATAAACACACAAGCTAAGAATAAGATTTATTTCAGTATTTGTTGATTGTGTATATTTGAAAACATCTAGCATAAGGTCTAGCAAATAGAAATTTTTAGGAGAATGAGATTTGCTTGAGATTTTAAAATCCACATTGTTTGCTTTTGGATAGTCAGACAGAGCCTATGTTTTATATTAAGCATGTGTGCCTGTCCATCTGCCCTGTCCTGGGCTCTTTGTAAGTCACAGGAGCACTATTTCTCGTGTTTACTGCCCTTAAGGGACTCATAATCTTGTGGTGTGGAAAGAAGATATGAAACTATGAGAGTACAGCAACTGAGGGTGTATAATCAAGTGTTAAATTGTGTGGTATAGTTTATCAAGACAACACTTGTGAGAACTGGGGTCATTAAGAGGTATGAAAATTGAGAAGGCTTTTTGTAGGAATTTGTTTTTGATTTAGGCAACTGGTTCCCCAGATCACCGCCAACATCACTTGGGAACTAGTTAGGAATGCCATAGGTTGGGTCTTAGCCCAGACCTCCTGAATCAGAAACTCCTGTGGTTGCACCAGTAATCTGTGTTGTAACAAGTGGCCACGCGGTCCCTGGCCCCCGGGCCCCGGCCCCCCGGCCCCCGGTAACTCTGATGCAAGCTAACACTTGAGAACTACAGCCTCAGGCACTGGGGTGGGGGCCTGTGGAGGAGTAAGTGTGGTGCTGCTGTTGGCTGGGGGGAGCAACAGGAGAAAAGACAGGGCTGCAGGACTTGCTGTGATTTCCTTCTGGGAGAGGCTGAAGAGGGAGGATTTGTCACAAAATTCTGGGTAGAAACAAGTTGATAGAAAGCAGTAGGGTGGTGGAAAGCAAGTTGGCTAAAACAGCTCAAATAGAAGTTTGGTTAAAGAGAATATGTTCAGTCACTCTTCTTTTTAAAAAAGTTTCTGGATTTTGTTTTGTTTCCTGCTTTTGTAGTGCTGGCAGTTTTGATATGCTGTGGAGTCATTTGGTATAGATGTTACATCTTGAAAATATTTTTTCTTACTTTAAGAATGGGAGAAGTTGCTGTTAAAATTTTTGTCTTTCTACTCTCATTTTATTTTAGCTATTTATTCAAGTTCTGCATTGACTGTAATAGGAAAAGCAGAAACAATGTAAAAATCCAAAATAGGTGTTTAATTGATAGCTTTGCTAAAGTATGGTGAGTTGCAGAGCTACGTATATTATCACCTTTTTACAAGATAATAATCACATATAAATGCATAGACAAAGAGCTAGTAAAATATATGTCATTGTGGTTGTTTTTGGATTTGGGCGATTTATAGGTGTGTTTATATCCTTATATGTGTTGCTGTTATAATAAGAAATAATTAGAAGAAATATTAAAAGAAAGTTTTTAGAGTTTTTCTTATATGGAGGGTTTTGCCCCAAATTGCAGTACTTCTAGTTCAGTTTAAACCAATTATCCTCTGCTTGTTCAGCTACTTTTCTGTAGCAAGGGATAATAAACATTTATTCTATATTTACTAATCCCTTTATTATCGGCTTTTCCTCCTCCTCCCCCATATGTATCTTCGGTGACATAAATTATCACATAGGAAGTTGGTGGCTGAAATGGGGTCTAGCAAAGCACCCAGCTCAGTTTTTTCCCAGAGTCAGCATTTTGGGTTTACAAATTATTTTACTCAAATTTACCAAATATCTTCTATATGTTTAGCATTTGCTAATAAGCATCAGGCATGAATTCAGTTGTAATGGAATTTGCTGTCTAAAGGGGGCAAAAAGTGTTAAGTACTTTGACCATAATTATTTAAATCAGTTATATAAGTTTTTTCCTTGTGATGAGAACTTATAGGATCTACTCTCTTAGCAGCTTTCAAATACCATGCAGCTGTGGTAACTCTAGTCATCATGCTGTATGTTGAATCCTCAGTATTTATCACATAACTTGAAGTTTGTACCTTTTGACCACTTACACTCAATCTCCTCATCCTAAATCAGTTTACAAAGTGTTAAGGTTGAAAGCTTTTTCTTGAAGGTCAGGAACAAGACAAGCTTGCCCACTCTCACCACTTCTATTCAACATGGTACTGGAAGTCCTGGACAGAACAATAAGGCAAGAAAAATATATAAAAAGCATCAGAATTGGAAAGGAGGATGTAAAAGGGTCTCTATTTGCAGAGTATATGATTTTATATATAGAAAATACTAAAGACGCTGCCAAAAAGTTGTTAGATCTAATCAGCTAATTCAGGAAAATTGAAGAATACAGAAATCAGTAGTGTTTCTATACACTAACAATGTATTATTTGAAAAAGAAATAAAACAATCTCATTTACAATAGCATCAAAAACAATAAATTCTTAGGAATAAATTTCACCAAGGAGGTAAAATACCTCTACTCTGAAAACTGCAAGACACTGATGAAAGAAATTGAAGAAGACACAAATAAATTGAAAGGTGTACTGCGTTCATGGATTGGAAGAATTAATATTCTTAAAATGTCCATACTACCCAAAACCATCTGTAGATTTAACGCAATCCCTATCAAGATTCCAGTGGCAATTTTTTCTAGAAGTAGAAAAAAAAATCCTAAAATTCACATGAAACCATAAAAGGCTCTAAATAGCCAAAGAATACTGAGAAAGAACAAAGTGGTAGGTATCACACTTTATGATTTCAAGGTATAGTACTTAAAACAGTATGGTACTATATGAAAAAAGACAAATAGATCAATGGAATAGAATCAAGAGCCCAGAAATACACCCAAACATATGTCAAATAACATTTGACCATGGAGCCAAGAATACTAAAAGGAGCAAAGACAGTCTTCAGTAAATGATGCTGGGAAGATTGAATTTTCACATGTAAAAGAATGAAACTTAGACCCCTATTTTATACCATTCACAAAGATTAACATAAATTGGATCAAAGACTTAAATGTAAGACCTGAAACCATGAAACTCCTAGACAAAAACAAAGGAAAAATAGCTACTTGACATTGGTGTTGGCCATGATGTTTTAGATATGACATCTCCAAACACAAGCAACAAAAACAAAACTAAGCAAGTGAGACTACATCTAGCTAAAAGCTTCTGCACAACAAAAGAAACAATGAATAAAATGAAAAGCCATCCTATAGAATGGGGAAAAAATTTGCAGACAATCTGATAAGAAATTAATACATCAAAATAAGTAAGGAACTCATTCAATTCAATAGCAACAACAGTAAAAGAAAAAAATAATCCAATTTTAAAATGGGCAAAGTACCTGAATAGACACTTTTCCAAAAGAGATATGGGAATAGCCAACAGGTACATGAAAAGATGTTCAACTTCTGGAATCATTAGGGAAATGCAAATCAAAACCACTTCACACCTGTTAGAATGGCCATCACCAAAAAGACAAGAGCCTTGGGACTTCCCTGGTGGTCCAGTGATTAAGACTCCATGCTTCCACTGCAGGGGGCACTGGTTCGATCCCTGGCCAGGGAACTAAGATCTCGCATGCCACGTGGTATGACCAAAAAAAAAAAAAATGCCAAGAGCTAACAAATGCTGGCAAGGATGTGGAGGAAAGGGTATCCTAGTGCACTGTTGGTAGGAGTCTAAATTGGTACGGTCACTGTGGAAAACAGTATGGAGTTCCTTAAAAAAATAAAAAAACTATTAACATAGGATCCAGCAATTGCACTCCTGGGAATATATCTGAAGGAAATGAAAACACTCTGTCAAAGAGATATCTGCACCCCAGTGTTTTCCTGCAGCATTATTTACAATAGTCAAGACATGGAAGCAACCTAAGTGTCCACTGATGAACAAATAAAGAAGTTGTGGTATATATATACAACGGAATATTATTCAGTTATTTTAAAAAAGGGGAAATCCTGCCACCTGTGACAACATGGATGGACTTTGAGGGCATTTTGCTAAGTCAGAGGAAGACAAATGCTGTAAGATCTCACTTTTTAAAAATGTTGAATCAAAAAAAAAAAATAACTGAAAAGGAGACCAGATTTGTGGTTACTAGAGGTCAGGGGTGGGGTGATGGGAGGGGGAGTTTGGATGAAGGTGGTTAAAAGGCACACATTTCCAATTATAAGATAATTAATACTAGGAATGTAATGTAAAACATGATGACTATAGTTAACCCTGGTATGTGATACACCAGCTGTTAAGAGAGTAGACTGTAAGAGTCCTCATCACAAGGAAAATTTTTTTTTTCTTTTTTTCTTTTTTTAAATTTGTATCTATATAAGATGATGGATATAAACTAAACTTACTCTGGTAACCATTTCACAATATATGTAAGTCATATCTTTATGCTGTATACCCGGAACTTGTATAGTGCTGTATGTCAATTATATCTCGGTAAAACTAGAAAAAAATCTTTTAAAAAGGCGCTCAAAAGGAAGGTTGGTGTTTAAGCTCAGGCCTGAAGGATGAATTTGCTATTTTTTTTTTTTTTTTTTGACTGCATTGGGTCTTCGGTGCTGCATGCGGGCTTTCTCTAGTTGTGGTGAGCAGGGGCTACTCTTCGTTGCAGTGCACGGGCTTCTCCACTGCAGTGGCTTCTCTTGTTGCGGAGCACGGGCTCTAGGCACGTGGGCTTCAGTAGTTGTGGCTCGCGGGCTCTAGAGCTCAGGCTCAGTAGTTGTGGCGCACGGGCTTAGTTGCTCTGCTGCATGTGGGAATCTTCCCGGACCAGGGCTCGAACCCATGTCCCCCGCATTGGCAGGCGGATTCTTAACCACTGCTCCACCAGGGAAGTCCCAAATTTGCAATTCTATTAGAGGAGAGGGAGAAAGAGTTGGAGGACTCCAAAGGTGGAAGGGGTTTTGTTGGAGAGTCGTGGAGGGAGGAGGATGCGGATGTGAGCAGAGAACCATCCTACAAGACTGTTCAGGTCATATTTAAGGGCTTTGGATTTTATCTTGAGAGTAACATGAAGGTATCGAAAGGTGTGAAGGAGGACTGATAAGACATATTTTGAATGGATTTTCACAATCTACAATATCTGGTTTGGTATGAAAAACAATCGATGCAGTGAAGTTTCAGCCTCTGGTCAGTTGTTATCCTCCCGGAACTCATCAGCACATTTGTTTGGTGGTTGGTTTTGTCAGTATCAGTTGATAGCTGACTTGCAGATATCTTAATGCAGTAGCTCAGTATTTTGAAATGGAAGCCAAAAGTGTGTATCTCTAACGTTTATGAAATATCAAGGAATAAAGTTTTGCTGGGAACTTTTTATAGAACCTGTATGACTAGTATTTTCAAGTGGAGTAAATAAATGTTCATGTTGGGTTTGGCGCAATTTAAAACCTAATGGTAAAACATTGACTGTATTTGGGGAAAAGTGAGCATTGAGTGAACAAGATTCAGGAAGATAGAAAGCACTCATTTCTTTAATCTGTATAAATCATGAAACATTATCAAGAATGACTCATAAAGCACAGAACATTGAGAAGAGACACAACAAAACAAGAATGGTTCTCAAACTTCCAAAACAATTGAACAGGAAATGATAAAATGATGAAAGGAATTATTTATCTTGGAGTAATTTTATAAACATGAAGGGCTTGTAATCAACAAATGAACCATTAACACTAGGGATGTCTTAGAAATTAATCTCAGACTAAGGATTTTAAAAGTCAAGGGTCCTTAGATTAATCAGAGTTGAAACTCCTTATTTTGGAATTTATGTAATGTTTTTCACTTTAAGAGTTTACCTAAAATATATATAAACAAGCATATGTATTTTCCTAATTATATATCTATGAGATTTATTTGAGATGGACTTATTGATAATATTTCTCACAGCCTTGAAATTTTTTTTTAGACATCAATGGAGGCACTCAGATTTCAGTTTGGCTTATAATTGTCCTTATACTGTAGTGCCTATTCAGCTTTCTATACATTCTTTTATTGTGGGGCTGAGAAAATTAAGTTCTAGACTAAGTCCTATTAGAACTTTCTTCATAATTTTTTTATATGAAAGTATAATACAAAGAATGGAAACTTAAAATGTGTTTATTGGTAATTTCTAAGATATGTGACTTCAGTTCTTTTTTGTGTTTGATACTCTAAGGAGGAAATTAGAAGTGACTTTATTTTTATTTATTTATTTATTATTATTTTTTTTTTACGGTACATGGGCCTCTCACTGCTGTGGCCTCTCCCGCTGCGGAGCACAGGCTCCGGACACGCAGGCGCAGCGGCCATGGCTCATGGGCCCAGCCGCTCCGCGGCATGTGGGATCTTCCTGGACCAGGGTACAAACCCGTGTCCCCTGCATCGGCAGGTGGATTCTCAACCACTGCGCCACCAGGGAAGCCAGAAGTGACTTTAGAAGCAAAATATTTTTTCTGATATTTTTTCACATAAAAAGACTTATGCATTCCCCATACACATTAAAAAATGTAACATGTAACATATATTTAAATTATTTTTAAGAATTACAAATCCATTTCTTAGAACAGTATCCTGTTATGCAGAATTCTTGCTCTAAATATTCATTGAAGGAAGGAATACACTTAAGTTAAATATGGACATGCAAAGTTTCAGTAAAACTGGGGATTACTAATATAAATCAATCAAAGCTTTATGAAATGAAATTAGTGCCTGGCTAGTAAACATTTATAGAAAGAATGAATAAGTGAGTATAGTGAAGCCGATAAGATTACAGAAAATCCCTGTACTGTTTTGTAAAATTAAAATTTTAAAAACTGGTTTTTATGCTATTAAGGAAAAACAACAGTAACAGGAAAGAGCAGGTATAGCAGATGCTCCTATGGATAAAAAATATATATATTAACTTACTCAAATATTAAAAACAAGCAGAGATATCAGTAAAGTTATAAATTGTGTAAAAAATGAATTTTTCAAATGATAATGGCAAATAATAATGTGGTACTTATTTGCCAACTACTATTTTAAATGCTTTACATATATTAATTCAGCTAATCCTTACAACAATATTATGAGAAGGATATTATCATCATCCCCAACTTACAGATGAGGAAACTGAAATAGATCTGTAAAGCATCAGAGCTGGGATATGAACACAAGTATTGAAAGCAGGGCCTGGGGCTTCCCTGGTGGCACAGTGGTTAAGAATCCACCTGCCAGTGCAGGGGACATGGGTTCAATTCCTGGTCTGTGAAGATCCCACCTGCCCAAAAGTTGTTAGATCTAGTAAGCTAATTCAGGAAATTGAATTGGCAGTTGTTCCACCTGCCACGGAGCAACTGAGCCCGTGTACCACAGCTACTGAGACTGCACTCTAGATCCCGTGAGCCCCAACTACTGAAACCCGCGTGCCACAACTACTGAAACCCGCGTGTCACAACTACTGAAGTTCACGCACCTAGAGCCTGTGCTCTGCAACAAGAGAAGCCACCACAATGAGAAGCCCACGCAATGCAAAGAAGAGTAGCCCCCGCTCACAGCAACTAGAGAAAGTCTGAGTGCAGGAACGCAGCCATAAATAAATAAATAAATTTGTTTTTTAAAAAAAGAAAGCAGGGCTTGGAAGATATATTTATACACCTATGTGCATCATGACATGATTTGCAATGGCCAGTGGTGGAAGCAGCCCTAGTGTCCATTGATGGATGAGTGGATAAGCAAAATGTGGTCTGTCCATACAGTGGAATATCATTCAGCCTTAAAAAGGAAGGGAATTCTGACACCTGCTACAACATGTATGAACCTTGAGGACATGATCCCATCACAAAAGGACAAATACTATGTGTTTCTACTAATACGAGGCACCCAGAGTAGACAGATTCTTAGAGACAGAAAGTAGAATGGTGGTTGCCAGGGGCCAGGGAAGGGAGGATGGGGAATCAGTGTTTGGTGGGTACAGAGTTTCAGTTTTGCAAGATGAAAAAGTTCTGGAGATTGATTGCACAATAATGTAAATATAGTAAACACCACTGAACTGCGTGCTTAGAAGTGGTTAAAATGGTAAATTTTATGTTGTGTATTTTATCAAAAATTTTTTACTTAAAAATTAAAAAGAAAATTCCAATCAACTATCACATCATTTTGGAAGCTTTGGGGGGACACCCCCAGGTTGATTTAGATGGGCCAGTTGCTTCCCATGGCGCCCCAGCTTGCTCTCCTGGCTCTGGGATACTGTGCATAGGAGTAAGTCCATGGTTTGTGAGGCTCGAGAGACCCTCTTGAAGAAAATTTGGTATAAAAGCGAGTATTTCTTTTCTTTTTTAAATTTTAATTTTATTGGAGAATAGTTGATTTACAGTGTAGTGTTAGTTTCAGGTGTACATCAAAGTGATTCAGTTATGCATATATTCATTCTTTTTTAGATTCTTTTCTCATATAGGTTATCACAAATATTGAGTAGAGTTCCCTGTGCTACACAGTAGGTCCTTGTTGGTTATCTACTTTATATATAGTAGTGTGTGTATGTTAATCCCAAACTTCTGATTTATCCCTCCCCACGTTTCCCCTTTGGTAACCATTAGTTTGTTTCTGATATCTGTAAGTCTATTTCTGTTTTGTAAATAAGTTTATTTGTATCATTAAAAAAAAATTAAATTCCACATATTCGTATGATATTTTTCTTTGTCTGACTTACTTCACTTACTATGATAATCTCTAGGTTCATCCAAAAGTGAATATTTCTTTGGATTGGGAAAATAAATGACCTTAAATTAAGAATTGTTAAAAGCTGAAAAATCTACAAACATTACACAAATCCAGAAAATTAACATAATACTGTATTAACTTTAGTTATTTCTACTTTTGAGGAATTGTGACTAATATTAATGCAATTTTAAATAACTGCCTAGAAGAGCAGTTCCATGGGAAATGCTGGGTCATGTTGCTTTTACTGGAGTGTTTTTATGTGTTGATTTATGTTTTGGTCTTTTTGTTGAGATTTGAATCTTATCTCTTGGATAGGGATCTTTGAGTCTTCTGAGTCCATTTAAGACATCATAAGATGTGTTTAGATGTGTAACAAATATCATCTGTTTCATACTTAACCTACTTAGCTTCGATTTCTTAGAGATTTATTTTAGTTACTAGGTTTCTAATTGTAAGAAGGAATCATTTGGTGGCAGAGCTTTCCAGGATTGGCTAAGCCTCTAATCTCTTATGCAATGTTTGACATAATGGGAAATATTAAATGTTCACTTAATGAATAAAAGATGGATAAGTGACTGAATAATTCACAAACACTCTAATGTATACAATGAAATTAGTTCTGATTCATGGTAAGATAGTGATATAAGGTTATTATCTTAGCTCATTATAATAAAAATACAGCTTTTTATGTTACTTTGAACTGGAATCTTTAGAGTAATTTATATATTGCTTACCACAGAAAATGAGTCACTTGTTAGTGCCCAAGGACACACTGTCTAAAGGTAGCTGTTATTTCATTCTACTGTGTCCTTGTAGTTGTCGAACATGGTAAAGGGAATAATGATATATGTGATTCAAAATGAAATACGATATTTATGATTATTTTAAATATTTTTCAATTGATGTCTTCCTTTAATGATTTAATTTGGATACATGATAGAGGGGAAGCGTGTGACCAATTTATTCTAAAGCCCCAGTAGCTCTCATAGGTCTCATGTTAACCTCACTTTTCCATTCGTTAATGAAAAATTACTTTTGGAAATGTAAACGTTGCTTATAATTTGTTCTTGCATTCTTGACACGCAAAGTGGTGTCATACTACTAAGTGCTTTTATACCGTCATCAGAAATAGTGCCAGCAAGTAAGGTTTCCTGTGTGATGTGGTAGTAGAAGGTTCTTTGATCTGGATCAATAAAGACACGTGAGGGACAGCCTGCTTTTGATGTGTGTAGATCTTGGG
Organism: Kogia breviceps; assembly: GCF_026419965.1. Taxonomy (NCBI): domain Eukaryota; kingdom Metazoa; phylum Chordata; class Mammalia; order Artiodactyla; family Physeteridae; genus Kogia; species Kogia breviceps. The sequence continues at coordinate 88,372,224 of NC_081322.1, read as the reverse complement.
AATAATGTAACTCAATAAAGCAATCATTAATTTGACAGTTTAGGAGTTTTATATTTTTGAAGATCAGGGTTAGAATAGGGAAGCATTATGGTGGTTATAGGTAATTACGGTCAGAAAATATAATTAAAATTGCAGTATTCAGACAGTTTGCTGCAATTCTGCTGTTTCTCTGGACTGTCTGTCACATTAGAATGATCCTATATTTACCTTCTGATTCTTACTATGCTTTCATGCTTCCTGAGATAGTCAGGTGAGTTGTAAAAAGTTAATTTGACTGAACTTATAGATCTGTGCTGCTGTTGGGAGTATAGTTTAAAAAGAAAACCTAACAGGGATACCATCATTTGGTTGTTCACTCTATAACTTATTTCTGGAGAAGTTTGAAAATTAGCTTAATTTCAATGTTATTGTAATTATACTCTTGTTTCTTGGTAATAGCACACGGGTGGACTCAGTTTCACAGACAAAAATACTAGTCTGTTACTTCCTCACTGCCACTTCCGCACGGTGGGCTTCATTGCACCATCTGCAGGGGGTGTGGCTTAGGTTAGCTATCAATTTACACAGTCACGTGGTTATTGTGTTTGTTATCCACTCATTCGCTTGTTCACTCATCTATTCACTATACGCTGTCGTCAAAGCAGCTCTAACTAAAATCAGGTGATTCGATGTATGGTTAGGCCGTCTGGTCTGCCAGCCCAACAGTGTTAGATGAAAAGTTGGAGAATATTACCTTTTGTAATTTATCGTCATTTAAAATATATGTATTCTTTCCTTATTTTCTTAGCAAAAAAAAAAAACCAAAACAAATACACGGGCAGGTTCTCCTCATTCTAATTATGGTAGATGTTCTACTGCAACCAAATTTTGGAAAATGCATATTTGTTAATGAAACTAGATTTGTGTGCAACCTATTCACTTTTAAAGTCCAGTGCTGAAATTAACTTCATAGTATTTTCTTCTCTTTTTGATAGATGCAGTTGAGGTTCTATTGCATTTAATTATCAAGTAAGATTTAAATCCTGGGATATATTTATTTAGCATAGGTTAAATTAGCTTTGCCCAAGAAGAACCTGGTTTCTACTACTAGATAGTTAAAAAAACTGGAAACAGAATAGTTTCCATAAATTTAGGAGGGTGGCTTAAAATGATGTCAAGGATTCCCATTTCACCGTGTTTCAATTTATGCACACAAGTACTGCATGACTCAATGGACATGTAATTCCTTCATAACAAACTTAACGGACGTATAATTACTTTGTAACAACAGATGTGCTGGGCCTATTTCAACAGGAATTTTTAACTTGAGAGCATCTGTTTAATCCTAATTTTAGAAATAGGGAGAATTTTGAAGATGAGAGGAATGTGCGCAGAGCACAATTTTGGGGGGGCAGTGGATATTGGGAGTTCAGTTATGGACATGTTAAGTTTGAGATGTTTATTAGACATAAAAATATAGGGTCAGATAGGCAGTTGGATATTTGAGTCTGAAATTCAGAGTACGCTTAGGGCTGAAGAAATGAATTTGAAATCATGAGCATATAGACAGCATTTAGAGCCACGAGACCATATGAGTAAGTGTAGACAGAGGTTCAAGGACTAGGCGCCCTGTAGAATTTCAACATAGGAGTTTGGGAAAAAGGATCCAGCAGAGAAACAGAAGGGAAGTGTTAGTGAGCCAGGAAGATAACAGAGAGTGTGGTGTCCTGGGAGCCAAGGGTAGAAAACCTATGGGAAGGAGTGAACAGCCGTAGCAGACGCTGCTGGTGAATCAAGTGAGATGAGGATGAAGAACTGATTGTTTACTTTAGCAGTGTGGAAGTATTCGTGATTTTGCTAAGCAAGGTTTTGGTGGAGTGGTACAGTTGATTGGGGTGGGATTAAGAGAGAGTGGGAGGAGAGGGCTTGGAGGTGAAGTGTATATACAAGTCTTTTTTTTTTTTTTTAACATCTTTATTGGAGTATAATTGCCTTACAGTGTTTGTGTCAGTTTCAGCTGTATAACAAAGTGAATCAGCTATACATATACATATATCCCCAAATCCCCTCCCTCTTGCATCTCCCTCCCACCCTCTCTATTCTTACCGCTCTAGATGGTGACAAAGCACTGACCTGATCTCCCTGTGCTATGTGGCTGCTTCCCACTAGCTGTCTGTTTTACATTTGGTAGTATAGATATGTCAATGTTACTCTCTCACTTCGTCCCAGTTTACCCTTCCCCCTTTCCGTGTCCTCACGTCCATTCTCTACCTCTGCATCTTTATTCCTGTCCTGCCCCTAGGTTCATCAGAACGATTTCTTTTTTTTTAAGATTCCATATATACGTGCTAGCATACGGTATTTGTTTTTCTCTTTCTGACTTACTTCACTCTGTATGACAGACTCTAGGTCCTTCCACCTCATTACAAATAACTCAGTTTCGTTCCTCTTTATGGCTGAGTAATATTCCATTGTATATACGTGCCACATCTTCTTTATCCATTCATCTGTCAATGGACCACTTAAGTTGCTTTCATGTCCTGGCTATTGTAAATAGAGCTGCAGTGAACAGCTGTTCATTGTGGTACATGTCTCTTTTTGAATTATGATTTTCTCAGGGTGTATGCCCAGTAATGGGATTGCTGGGTCATATAGTAGTTCTAGTTTTAGTTTTTTAAGGAACTTCCATACGTTTCTCCATAGTGGCTGTATCAGTCTACATTGCCACCAGCAGTGCAAGAGGGTTCCCTTTTCTCCACACCTTCTCCAGCATTTATTGTTTGTAGATTTTTTGATGATGGCCATTCTGACCTGTGTGAGGTGATACCTCATTGTGGTTTTGATTTGCATTTCTCTAATGATTAGTGATGTTGAGCATCCTTTCATGTGTTTGTTGGCAATCTGTATATCTTCTTTGGAGAAATGTCTATTTAGGTCTTCTGCCCATTTTTGTATTGGGTTGTTTGTTTTTTGTTATTGAGCTGCATGAGCTGCTTGTGAATTTTGGAGATTAATCATTTGTCAGTTGCTTCATTTGCAAATATTTTCTCCCATTATGAGGGTTGTCTTTTCATCTGCTTTATGGTTTCCTTTGCTGTGCAAAAGCTTTGAAGTTTCATTAGGTCCCATTTGTTTATTTTTGTTTTTATTTCCATTTCTCCAGTAGGTGGGTCAAAAAGGATCTTGCTGTGATTTATGTCAAAGAGTGTTCTTCCTATGTTTTCCTCTAAGAGTTTGATAGTGTCTGGCCTTACATTTAGGTCTTTAATCCATTTTGAATTTATTTTTGTGTATGGTGTTAGGAAGTGTTCTAATTTCATTCTTTTACAAGTAGCTGTCCAGTTTCCCAGCATCACTTATTGAAGAGGCTGTCTTTTCTCCATTGTATATTCTTGTGTCCTTTATCAAAGATAAGGTGACCATATGTGTGTGGGTTTATCTCCGAGATTTCTATCCTGTTCCATTGATCTATTTTTCTGTTTTTCTGCCAGTGCCATACTGTCTTGATTACTGTAGCTTTGTAGTATAGTGTGAAGTTAGGGCGCCTGATTCCTCCAGCTCCATTTTTCTTTTTCAATATTGCTTTGGCTATTCGGTGTGTTTTGTGTTTCCAAACAAATAGTGAAATTTTTTGTTCTAGTTCTGTGAAAAATGCCATTGGTAGTTTGATAGGGATTGCATTGAATCTGTAGATTGCTTTGGGTAGTATAGTCATTTTCACAATGTTGATTCTTCCAATCCAAGGACATGGTATATCTCTCCATCTCTTGATACCATCTTTAATTTCTTTCATCAGTGTCTTATAGTTTTCTGCATACAGGTCTTTTGTCTCCTTAGGTTTATTCCTAAGGAATAATTTATTTTATTTATTTTATTCTTTTTGTTGCCATGGTAAATGAGAGTGTTTTCTTAATTTCTCTTTCAGATTTTTCATCCTTAGTGTATAGGAATGCAGGAGATTTCTGTGCATTAAATTTGTATCCTGCTATTTTACCAATTCATTGATTAGCTCTAGTAATTTTCTGGTAGCATCTTTAGGATTCTTTCTATATAGTATCATGTCATCTGCAAACAGTGACAGCTTTACTTCTTCTTTTCTGATTTGAATTCCTTTTATTTCTTTTTCTTCCCTGATTGCTGTGGCTAAAACTTCCCAAACTATGTTGAATAGTAGTGGTGAGAGTGGGCAACCTTGTCTTGTTCATGATCTTAGTGGAAATGGTTTCAGTTTTTCACCATTGAGAATGTCGTGGGCTGTGGGTTTGTCATATATGACCTTTATTATGTTGAGATAAGTTCCCTCTATGCTTACTTTCTGGAGATTTTTTATCATAAATCAGTGCTGAATTTCGTCGAAAGCTCTCTCTGCATCTATTGAGATTATCATTTGGTTTTATCTTTCAGATTGTTAATATGGTGTATTTAATTGATTGATTTGTGTATATTGAAGAATCCTTGCATTCCTGGGATAAACCCCACTTGATCATGGTGTATGATCCTTTTAATGTGCTGTTGGATTCTGTTTGCTAGTGTTTGTTGAGGATTTTTGCATCTATGTTCATCAGTGATAATGGCCAGTAATTCTCTTTGTGTGTGACATCTTTGTCTGGTTTTGGTATCAGGGTGATGGTGGCCTCATAGAAGGAGTTTAGGAGTGTTCCTCCCTCTGCTATATTTTGGAAGAGTTTGAGAAGGATAGGTATTAGCTCTTCTCTAAATGTTTGATGGAGTTCTCCTGTGGATCCATCTGGTCCTGGGCTTCAGTTTGTTGGAAGATTTTTAATCACACTTTCAATTTCAGTGCTTGTGATTGGTCTGTTTTTATTTTCTATTTCTTCCTGGTTCAGTCTCGAAAGGTTGTGCTTTTCTAAGAATTTGTCTATTTCTTCCAGGTTGTCCATTTTATTGGCAAATAATTGCTTGTAGTCATCTCTCATGATTCTTTGTATTTCTACATTGTCTGTTGCTCTTCTCCATTTTCGTTTCTAATGCTATTGATTTGAGTCTTCTCCCTTTTTTTCTTGATGAGTCTGGCTAATGGTTTATCAATTTTGTTTATCTTCTCAAAGAACCAGCTTTTAGTTTTTATTGATTTTTGCTATCATTTCCTTCATTTCTTTTTCATTTATTTCTGATCTGATCTTTATGATTTCTTTCTTTCTGCTACCTTTGGAGTTTTTTGTTCTTTTTCTAATTGATTTTGGGTTAAGGTTAGGTTGTTTATTTGAGATGTTTCTTGTTTCTTGAACTAGGACTGCATTGCTATAATATTTCTTCTTAGAACTGCTTTTGCTGCATCCTATAGGTATTGGGTCACCGTGTTTTCATTGTCATTTGTTTCTAGGTATTTTTTGATTTCCTCTTTGATTTCTTCAGTGATGTCTTCACTATTTGGTCTCCGTGTTTTTGTATTTTTTATGTTTTTTTTTCCTGTAATTGCTGTCTAGTCTCATAGTGTTGTGGTCAGAAAAGATACTTGATACAAATTCAATTTTTTCTTAAATTTACCTAGGCTTGATTTGTGAACCAAGATATGATTTATCCTGGAGAATGTTCCATGAGCACTTGAGAAGAAAGTGTATTCTGTGGTTTTTGGCTGGAATGTCCTATAAATATCAATTAAGTCTATCTTGCTTAACATATTATTTACAGCTTGTGTTTCCTTATTTATTTTCATTTTGGATGACCTGTCCATTGGTGAAAGTGGGGTGTTAAAGTCCCCTACTATTACTGTGTTACTGTTGATTTCCCCTTTATGGCTGTTAGCATTTGGCTTATATCTTGAGGTGCTGCTATGTTGGGTGCATAAATATTTTCAGTTGTTGTATCTTCTTCATGGATTGATCACTTGATCATTATGTAGTGTCTTTCTTGGTCTCTTGTAATAGTCTTTATTTTAAAGTCTTTTTTGTCTGATATGAGAATTGCTACTCCAGCTTTCTTTTGATTTCCATTTACATGGAATATCTTTTTCCATCCCCTCACTTTCAGTCCGTATGTATCCCTAGGTCTGAAGTGGGTCTCTTGCCGACAGCATATATACTGGTCTTGTTTTTGTATGCATCCTGCCAGTCTGTGTCTTTTGTTTGGAGCATTTAATCCTTTTACATCTAAGGAGTTATAGATATGTATGTTTCTATTACCATTTTCTGAATTCTTTTGTGTTTGTTGTTGTCGGTCTTTTCCTTCTGTTGTGTTTCCTGCCTAGAGAAGTTCCTTTAGCATTTCTCGTAAAGCTGGTTTGGTGGTGTTGAATTCTCTTAGCTTTTGCTTGTCTGAAAAGGTTTTAATTTCTCCATTGAATCTGAATGAGATCCTTGCTGGGTAGAGTAATCTTGGTTGTAGGTTTTTCCCTTTCATCACTTTAAATATGTCCTGCCAATCCCTTCTGGCTTGCAGAGTTTCTGCTGAAAGATCAGCTGTTAACCTTATGGGGATTCCCTTGTGTGTTATTTGTTGCTTTTCCCTTGCTGCTTTTAATATTTTTTCTTTGTATTTAATTTTTGACAGTTTGATTAATATGTGTCTTGGTGTGGTTCTCCTTGGATTTATCCTGTATGGGACTCTCTGCGCTTCCTGGACTTGATTGACTATTTCCTTTCCCATATTAAGGAAGTTTCCATCTATAATCTCTTCAAATATTTTCTCAGTCCCTTCCTTTTCCTCTTCTTCTTCTGGGACCCGTATAATTGGAATGTTAGTGCATTTAATGTTGTCCCAGAGGTCTCTGAGACTGTCCTCAATTCTTTTCATTCTTTATTCTTTATTCTGCTATGTGGTAGTTATTTCCACTATTTTATCTTCCAGGTCACTAATCCGTTCTTCTGCCTCAGTTATTCTACTATTGATTCCTATTAGAGAGTTTTAAATTTCATTTATTGTGTTGCTCATCATTATTTGTTTGCTCTAGTTCTTCTAGGTCCTTGTTAAATGTTTCTTTTATTTTCTCCATTCTACTTCCAAGATTCTGGATCATCTTTACTATCATTACTTTGAATACTTTTTCCAGTAGACTGCCTATTTAGTCTTCATTTGTTTGGTCCTTGCTCCTTCATGTGATGTGTGTTTCTCTGCCATCTCATTTGGCTTAACTTACTGTGTTAGGAGTCTCCTTTTTGCAGGCTGCAGGTTTGTAGTTCCCTTTGTTTCTGGTGTCTTCCCCCAGTGGGTATGTTTGGTTCAGTGGCTTGTGTAGGCTTACGGGTGGAGGGGACTGGTGCCTGTGTTCTGGTGAGTGGGGCTGGATCTTGTCTTTCTGGCGGGCAGGGCTACATCTGATGGTGTGTTTTGGGGTGTCTGTGAACTTTGTATAGTTTTAGGCAGTCTCTGTGCCAATGGGTGGGGTTGTGTTCCTATCCCGCTAGTTGTTTGGCATGGGGTGTCCAGCACTGGAGCTTGCTGCCCTTTGGGTGGAGCTGGGTCTTAGCATTTAGATGAAGAACTCTGGGATAGTTGTTGCCCACTGATATTACATGGGGCCGGGAGGTCTCTGGTGGTCCAGTGTCTGCAGCTGGCTCTCCCACCTCTGAGGCTCAGGCCTGACACCAGGCCAGATCACCGAGACCCTGTCAGCCACACGGCTCAGAAGAAAAGGGAGGAAAAAAAGAAAGATAAACAAACAAATAAATAAATAAACAAAATAATTCACATAAAATATTATTAATATAAAAACATAATTTAAAAAAAGAGCAAGCACATGAATAAAGAAATCCACCACTGATAACATAAATAAATAAATAAAATAATTCATATAAAATATTATTAATATAAAAACATAATTTAAAAAAGAGAGCAAGCAAACCAATAAAGAAATCCACCACTGATAACAAGTGCTAAAACTATATGAAGATATACATGTAAATCAGAAAGAAGTCAGGCACAGACAGCAAACCTCAAGTCTACAGTTGCTCTCAACACCCAGTGCCTCAATTTTGTATTGATTCGTTATCTATTCAGGTTTTCCACAGATACAGTGTTCCTCAAGTTGATTGTGGGGATTTAATCCACTTCCCCTGAAGCTGAACGGAGAAATTTCCCTTTCTCTTCTTTGTTGGTTCGCACAGCTCCTGGGGTTCAGTTTTGGATTTGCGCCTGTCTCTGCGTGTATGTCACCTGAGGACGTCCGTTCTTCGCCAAGACAGGATGGGGTTAAAGCAGCAGCTGACTAGGGAGCTTAGGTCATTCAGGCCGGGGGGAGGGAGGGGTACGGTGGTCATAATTAATTAGAATGCAGCGCGACGGTACTCATAATTGGAATGCAGGGCGAGCCTGCGGTGGCAGAGGCCAGCATGACATTGCAACAGGCTGAGGTGTGCTGTGTGTTCTCCCGGGGAACTTGTCCATGATTCACGGGACCCTGGCAGTGGCAGGCTGCCCAGGTTCCTGTGGAGGTGTGGATAGTGATCTGCGCTTGCATACAGGATTCTTGGTGGCTGCAACAGCTGCATTAGCGTTTCATGCCCGTCTCTGGTGTCTGAGCTGATAGCCACGGCTCGTGCCTGTCTCTGGAGCTCATTTAAGCGATGCTCTGAATCCCTTCTCCTCACGCACCCCAAAACAATGGTCTCTTGCCTCTCGGGCAGCTCCAGACTTCTCCCGGACTCCCTCCCGGCCAGCCGTGGTGCACTAACCCCTTCAGGCTGTGTTCATGCCGCCAACCCCAGTCCTCTCCCTGCGATCCGACCGAAGCCCGAGCCTCAGCCCCCAGCCCCCGCCCGCCCCGGCGGGTGAGCAGACAAGCCTCTCGGGCTGGTGAGTGCCGGTCGGCACCGATCCTCCGTGCGGGAATCTCTCCGCTGTGCCCTCTGCACCCCTGTTGCTGTGCTCTCCTCTGCGGTTCCGAAGCTTCCCCCCCGCCCATCCCCCTATCTCCGCCTGCGAAGGGGCTTCTAGTGTGTGGAAACGTTCCCTCCTTCACGGCTCCCTCCCAGAGGTTCAGGTCCCATCCCTATTCTTTTGTCTCTGTTTTTCCTTTTTTCTTTTGCCCTACCCCGGTACGTGGGGGAGTTTCTTGCCTTTTGGGAAGTCTGTGGCCTTCTGCCAGCGTTCAGTAGCTGTTCTGTAGGAGTTGTTCCACGTGTAGGTGTATTTCTGATGTATTTGTGGGGAGGAAGGTGATCTCCACGTCTTACTCCTCTGCCGTCTTGAAGGCCCACCCCGTGTATACAAGTCTTAAGGCTTGTTGTGAAGGAGAAGAGAGAGGGCATGGTATCTGGAGGGTGTGAGGGCCTTTCTTTTTTTTTTTTTAACATGGGTGCATGGGTTTTGTACTGACAGTATTCCCAGGGCGGTTAAGTTCATTACCCACTGCGTAAGATACAAAACAGTATCTACCACAGAAGCCAAGTGCAAGAAGGTCAGAATGGTTTCAAATTCACATTTCAACCCGTCTGTAAGAAACTGTTATATGCCAAGTGGTGGTTTCATTTCAAAGCAGAATATGTACAGTTATCTGAAAAGTCTATGAAATACTCCTCCCTTCTCTAACTACATATGTATCTTTATGAGTTCAGATTTTCTTTGATTACTTCAACCATAACATGCCACAAAAAATTAGGTTCAAGAGCCATTTTAAAAAAGAATCTAGCCTTTTAAATTAGGCAGACTTTACAAGGATTTATAAAAATGTAAAAATATACCCCTCTTCCCAGTAAAATTTTCTTTGTTTTGGAAAATAGTAGTTTTCTTGTAAAAATTTGTATGTATGTTATGTGTAATGGGATTATTATTATTATTTTAAAAGTAGTAAATACACATTTAAAATGCCTCAGTTTTTATTTCTATTACAGCAAATATCAGTACTTATAAAAGACATGAATTATAAGCTCTCTGGGCTTCTCATTAATTTTTGAGTGTAAAGGAATGTAAGATTAAAAAATTGAGAACCACTTCAATGTAAGAATCTCCCAGATTTCCCATGGCTGGCTTTTCATGAACAACTAAAATCTTTTGACAAATTATGGTCTAAAAAAAGAATTCTAAATACTCTGTGTAAGTACTTTATGCAGTAGAATTGTTCATAATGTATATATTTATTTAATTTCTTCAATTCTAATATATTAACATATTATTTTCTGATATTGTTGAGCATATAAAATATGATGTATTTGTCTTCCTAATAACTAGGGCTTTTTGTTAATTAAAAGCCAGTTCAATACGTTGTGACATTTTTTATTTGCTCAAATTCATTAGCATTCCCATCTTAACTAGCATGTTTAGATTTTACATATTAGAAGCAAATCTAGAGTGTGGAAGTAAAGGGAGAAGGAACTTTGGGGACAAGTATTGTACTTAAAATCTTATAAGTTCTAGCATTTGTTTTCATAAAACATTAAAAAAATCACTATGCAATCACTATACAGTTAGTATTAATCATGTAACTGCAAGTGTTGTATACTTACTGCCTTTTTATGAAAATATTCTAGTCTATAAAATACTTAATATGCTTCTTAAAAGTCTTGTGCAAATAAATGACCTGCCTCTCATGTAACCTTTTTTTTCCAATTTTTAAAATAGTGGTAAAGTTCATATAAAGTTTACCATCTGAACCCTTTTTAAGTATACAGATCATTGGTATTAAATGCATTCATTATGTTATGCTACCATCACCACCATCCATCTCCAGAGCTCTTTTCTATACCCATTAAACACTAACTCCCATTCCCTGCTCCCCTATTGCTCCCAGAAATCACCATTCTACTTTCTATCATTTTCACTAAGTCTCTCATATAAGTGGAATCATACAGTATCTTATTTGTGACTGGCTTATTTGATTTAGCATAATCTTCTGAAGGTTCATCCATGTTTTAACATACATCAGAATTTCCTCCCTTATTGAAGTTGAAAAATGTTCCACTGTACGTATACACTACATTTTGCTTATCCGTTCATATGCTGATGAACACTTGGATTGCTTCCATGTTTAGCTCTTGTGCATAAGGCTGCTATGAACATGGTTATACAGATGTCTCTTCAAGCTCCTGCTTTTGATTCTATTGGGAATATACTCAGAAATGGAATTGCTGGATCATATAGCAATTCTATTTTTAATTGAGGAACCACCATATAGGTTTTCATAGTAACAGCACCATTTTACATTTTCACCAGCACAAGGTGCCGGCTTCCACATCCTCACTAACACTTTTCAAAATTTTTTTGATAATAACCATCCTAACGGGTGTAAGGTGGTATCTTGTCATTTTGATTTGCATTTCCCTAATAATTAGTGATGTTGAGCATCTTTTCATGTGTTCATTTGCCACTTTCCTATCTTCTTTGGAGAATTGTCTAGTCAAGTCCTTTGCTCATTTTAAAATCTGGTTGCTTATTTGTTTTTGAGTTTTAGGAGTTCTTTATATATTCTGGATGTTAATCCCTTATCAGACGTGTTATTCAGAAATATTTTCTTCAGTTCTGTAGGTTGCCTTTTTAATCTGTTGATAGTGTCTTTTGATGAACAAATTTTTATGCAGTCCAATATTTCAATTTTTTCTTTTGTTGTCTATGCTTTTGGTGTTGTGTCCAAGGAGTCACTTATAAATCTAATATCATGAAGATTTTGCCCATTATTTTCTTTTAAGAGTTTCATAGTTTTAGCTCTTACATTAAGGTCTTTGATCCATATTGAGTTAATTTTTCTATATGATGGTATGTAAGGCTCCAACTTCATTATTTTGCATGTGGATATTCAGTTTTCCCAGCACCATTTGTTGAAAAGGCTGTCCTTGCATCACTGAATGGTCTTAGCACCCTTGTCAAATTATTTGACCGTGTATGTAAAAGTTTATTTCTGAGTTCTCTATTTTATTCCACCGACCTACATGTCTGTCTTTATGCCAGCACCACACTGGTTTAATTATTGTAGTTTTTAAAAGCAGAAAGTTTGAATCCTCCAGCTTTGTTCTTTTTGAAGATTGTTTTGGATTTTCGGGCTCCCTTGAAATTTCATATGAACTTTAGGATAGGTTTTCCTATTTGTTCACAAGTCATCTTTGGGGTTTTGATATGGATTGTATTGAATCTGTAGATTGCTTTAGGTAGTATTGACATTGTAGCAATTTTAAGTCTTCCAATCCATGAAAGTGAAATGTGTTTCCATTTATGTCTGCTTTAATTTATTTCATCTATGTTGTGTAGTTTTTATTGTACAAGTCTTTCACTTCCTTTGTTAAATTACTTCCTAAGTATTTTATTCTTTTTGATGCTAGTGTAAATGGAATTGTTTTCTTAGTTTCATTTTTGGATTGTTCATTGTTAGTGCATAGAAATTCAGTTGATTTTTGTGTGTTGACTTTGTATCCTGCTACTTTGCATTTATTAATTGTAATAGTGTGTGTGTGTGTGTGTGTGTGTGTGTGTGTGTGTGTGTGTGTGTGTAATCTTTAGGGTTTTTTGCATATGAGATCATGTACAAACAGATCTTTTTACTACTTCTTTCCAACTTGGATGCCTTTTATTTCTTTTTCTTGCCGAATTATGCTGGCTAGAACTTCCTGTACTATGTTGAATAAAAGTGTTGAAAGTTGGCATTCTTAAAGGAAAAGCATCTCTTTTTTATTATTGAGCATAATGTTTGCTGTGGGTTTTTCATATATGGGGTTTCATTTTGTTGAGGAAGTTTCTTTCTGTTCTAGTTTGTTGAGTGTTTTTTATCCTGAAAGGATGTTGAATTTCGTTAAATCCATTTTTTTGATTCAATTGACATGATCATGTGGTTTTTTGTTCCTTCTTTCTATTAATTTGGCATATTACACTTATAGATTTTTGTATGTTGATCCATTCTTGCATTCCAGGAATAAATTTCACTTGATCATGGTGTATAATCATTTTAATATGATACTAAATTGAGTTTGCTGGTATTTTTCTGAGGATTTTTGCATCAATATTCATAGGAGATATTGTTCTACAGTTTTCTTTTCTTGTAGCTTCTTTGTCTGGCTTTGGTATCAGGGTAATGCTGGCCTCAAGCAGAAAGTTAGGAAATGTTTTCCCCTCTTCAGCTTTTTGGAAAAGTTTGAAAAGGATTGGTGTTAGCTCTTCTTTAAATGTTTGATAGAATTCAGTAGTGAAGCCATCAGGTCCAGACTGAGAACAGTCTCCACCCTATATGCTTGATAGCACAAAAGGCTGGATTTTGATTGGGACCCAGAACAAGCTCAGTCTGCCTGTAACAGATCCAGGCCATGATGCAAATGACTCTGCTTCTGGTGCCATATGACCCAACGTATCCTGTGATGTAAGCATCAGTGACGAGAGGGACTGGGTTACACAAAGGGGTATGGAGGTTATGCTTGGTCCGGAAGTCATTCACTTGGGCACCTATTTGTGACATTTGCCTTCTAGTGAGGTTAAATGGGTAAGTTCCACAGCAGTGGCCTGCTTCATTAAGAACATCCTTAAATTAAACTGACGTCGTCTTTTCTATGAGCGTGGGACAGCTTTAAAAAGGTTATTCAACACTTAGCATATTTTGTTACCATTTGTGCTTGTTGCCTAATATTACACAAAATATTTATATTTTTTGCTAGTGTGTGGCACAGAAAAGAATTACAGTGACTACGAACACAGTTTGGAGTCATTGCCATGATTTGAGCTAGCCACAGTCTGTTTTAGCAGAACAAATGTCAACACAGTTGTTCCAGGATAAACTGTGATACTTGAAAAAGTTACTCGGCTCTTTGACTATTTCAGCACCACTTGTATTTGTTATCCAATATTCACATAAAAGGTCTTTGATGATTCTTATGTTCTGATTTTAGACAAATGTAAGGAAAACAATGACACCAGCCACTTCTATAGGTTCATTCATTGTAAGGCAAAATTACAGCTTCGAGGATACTAATTCAATCTTTATGTTTGCAACTAAGTCTTTAATGAGTTACCTTATCGCTGGAAACATGACAACATTGTGGATTCTTTTGCTGACTTTTCATGCAGCGGGCATTCAGCAGTGTCAGCTGTACGTTTGTGTGTGCCTCTCTGGTCAATACAATAACAGTAACTTACCCTGAAGCCAGTGGCTTTGACATTTCTAGTTTGAAAAGCTATTCCAAACAGTTTTGGGCTTTTAAAGAGTGCATCATGTCTACATTTTAAATGTTCAGTTCTTTTTTCTTTATACACTGAATGATTGGTCTCAAAATAACCTTGCAACTTAACTGGTACCGCAGTACTATTTGAAAATGTTCTGTTGCATAAGACAGGATAAGTAAATTTTTAAAGCCAGGATAAGGTAAATTATTAAAGCCAAGAGAGTGATCTTTTATCATATTTTTGTTTCTTATTTACGGTTTCACCCTGTTTCTTTGGAGTAGATTCCTCCCTTCCATGAGTCAGAGACTCTTCTGATAGGTCAGTTGCATCTTTCTCAATATATTTAGACATAAATAGTGCAGCTGTAGGTTGAGAAAATGAGTTTACTAAGCTCCCCCTTTTAAAGCCAATGATCTATCCTTAAATATAAGAAAATATACTATATATGAATTTTATTTTTTAGATAAAATAATTAAAATATTAAATTCTAAATAATAATAGTTTTGGATGAAGTGTACTTTTTCTGTGTCTATGTAGATACAAAGAAAACTTGGGAATTCAAATAACTATTTATTGGATGTTAATGAAGTTGCAGAGACTGTAGCAGGTGTGACCAAAGGTAGCAAATAAAAGCACTGTGAAAGGATTGAGAACATGAATTAGCCTCTGAATGCTGATATCCTAAAGCTATGACCTTAAAAAATTGTAGAAAATATTAGGATACAGAGGATGCATTCCAAGAATCATGAGAGGACATGTAGCCTCTGAAAAATACAATGTACACTTGTGAGAAAAAGGTGAATAACATTTTAGTGTGATTATGAAAATATCAATAGTTTTTACCTGTGAGTCCTCTGAATTTTCTCTGGGAGGCCAGAGGTCTCTGAAGTACATGTTGATAATTGCTGCTACTCAGTGAAAATGATGAATTTGAATGCGAAGCTAGACTTCCAGCTATGACTGAGTGAAGAAAGCAGCAAATTCTCTTCTCAAAAAGCAATTATAAAATGGAGAGTCCTGGACAAAGCCAGACATTTTAGTCTCTGGATATCAATCAAAGGCATACAACAATTCGAGAGGTATTTGTAAACTGTGACCTTCAGGTAAGAACTAGGTATTCGTCATGTTATGGCCTGGAGCTTCTTCCATCACTCCCTGTCCCCTTGGTTGGAGCAGAGGTTCTGACAACTTCTCTGCCACAGGTGAAAGGGCTCACTCAACTTGGAGGCCATCCCCTCTCCCCCAACTCACTGGAATTTTGGGGGCCAGTGAGGGAGGGAGGGTTGGCAAACAGCCGAGCTCGCCAGCCTGAGACTTCAGTCAAGATTGAGGCAAACATGCTCCTGGCTGAGGACGCATGCACACGTTCCTGGAGAAGCCCCTTGTCTCTTCACAGCTTCTGCTGGTCATCCTTGGGAAGGGCCCAAGCACCATAAAACTCAGGCAGACCTGAAAACTGTTTGAATTTTGGATTTGCTCCCATTCTGATGACCAGACCCATCAGCAGTTGATGGAGGGTGAAAAACTTCATGACAGAAATTAGACGACTTGAATGAAACAGACCCCTGGAAAAATCAAATCACCGAAACTGATGCAACAACAAATAGAAAATCTGAACAGGTCTTCAGTGATTAAACATATTCCCACAGCCAAAAGCTTGTTTCCAGATCACTGTACTGATGAACTGTATCAAATACTTTAAATGGAATAATACCAATCCTTCACAAACTCTTTCAGAAAATAGAGGAGGGGGAAAAGCTTCCCAACTCATTCTATGAGTAATGTATTAACCTGATATGAAAACCAGACTAAAACAGCACAAGAAAAGTATAGATCAAGTCCCTCCTGAACATAGATGCAATAATCCCTAAATAAAATTAGGACACCAAATCCAATAAGATATAAAAAAAGATGGTATCGTATGACCCAGTACAAATACCAGTGGGTTTAATATCAATAAATCAATTATTTAAATTTATTAAAGTTAAAAAAACGATCATCTTAATACAGAAAAAGCATTTGACAGAATCCAACATCCATTCATGATAAAAACGCTCAGAGAAGTAGAGAAGTAGGAGAAGGGAACTGTTAACTTGAGCAGTAAGAAACAAAAAGTATCCAGATTAAGTGGAAAAACTAAATCTGTCTTTTTTCCACAGATACATGGTCCTGGATGTAGAAGATTTCAAATATTCCACAAAAAACTACTAAAACTAATGAATGAGTGAGCAGGGCCTCGGGGTTCAAGGGCCAATATACAAAAAAAGTCAATATGCAAAAATCAGTTCCATTTCTATCTACTAGAAAGGAACAATTGAAGATAAATTAAGAAAATAATTTCATTCATAATAGAATGAAAAAATTAAAAGCTTAGGAATAAATTTAGCAAAAGAAATGCAGAATTCATATACTGAAATCTATAAATCATGCTGAGAGAAATGAAAGAAAAATCTAAATAAATGGGGACAGATTCTATGTTGATGGGTTGGAAGATTCAATATTGTCAAGATGACAATTCTCTCCAAATTGATCTATACATTCAATGTGATACCTATCAAAATCCAGGAGGTCTTTTGTGTACAAATTGAGCAGCTGATTATAAAATGTAATGGACCTAAAAAGAGCCATAATCATTTTGAAAATGAAGTTTAGTATTGAGGAGTCACATTACTTGATTTCAAGACTTACTATACAAATGATATTTCAGACCCTTTGTTACTGCCATAAAGATCAATGCAACAGAATTCAGAGTCCAGAAGAAAACCCCTACATGGTCAAATGATTTTCGACAAAGTTGGCAAAACAATTCATTGGGAGAAAGGATAGTTGTTATAGAACAATTGGGTATCCACATGCAAAATAAAAAAAAAAACCCTTTCCTCATATTGTAAACTACAATTAATTTAATATGGGTATTGTATCTAATTGTAAGAGCTAAAATTCTGAAATTTCTAGGAAAAAATATTCATGATATTGGGTGAGGCAGAGTTATTTTATACAATACCTAAAGCATGATCTGTAAAATAAAAAAAAAAAACGTTTGGAAAAATAGACTTCATTAAAGACTTGTATCTAGAATATATAAAGAATTCTTAAACTCAATAAGAAAATAAATAACCCAATTTAAAAATAGACAACAAATTTGAATATGCATTATCCCAGAGAAGATATGCAAATGACCAATACAGGCTGCTCAACATCATTAACTATTAGGGAAATGCAATGAGATACTGTTCTACGCTCACTAAATACATTAAAACAGGCAGACTATGTCCAGTATTGACGAGCATGTGGATAAACTGGAATCTGTACGATTCACCTTTGGAAAATTAAAATGGTAATAACGCTTTGGAAAACAGTTGGTCAGTTTCTTAAAAGGTTTAATCTACCTCATTACTCATCAGATCCACTCCTAAGTGTCTATCCAAGAGAAAGGAAAGTGTGTCCATACAAAAGATACCTATACAATTGCTCATAGGAGCATTGTTCAGAATAGCTCCAAACTGAAAACAATTAAAATGTCCATCAGCTGGTAAATGGATAAAAACAAATGTGATCTATCCATGTAACGGAATACTATTTGACAATAAAGAGAAATGAAGTACTGATGCATATTCTAACATCCATGAACCTCAAAATATCGTGCTAAGTGAAAGAAGCCAGATGCAGCTAGCTCCATTTTATGTGATTCCATTTATATGAAATACCCAGAGAAGGCAAATCTGTGAAGACAGAAAGCACGTCACTAATGTGGCTGGACTGTGGATGGGAGCAGAGATTAAATGTAAATGGGCATAAGGGAACTTTCTGGGCGATGGAGTGTTCTAACCTGGATTGTTGGGGGTTTCACACCGCTCTAAATCGACTGGAATCACTGAATTGTATACTTACATTGGGTGAATGTTATGGTATGTAAATTCGACCTCAGTAAAACTGCTAATGAAAAAACAATGTCAATGCACACTTCTTAAGAGTGGTTACAACTGAACACACCGACCGTGCTGTTACAAACATTTCTTGGAGAAAACGTGGGCTAAATTCTCTCACAGATCTACATTTCAAGATGTAGTCTGGGTGGGCGCTGGGATCAGGGCAGCCTTTCGGCAGGTGGGGGGCTCTGGGTTCATAAGATTGGAGGACACGCTTTCCAAGGTACCGTTTAGCCACAAAGTTTTACATTTTGTGAATTTTTAAAAGGAAAATTTCTAGCTAGGTATTCAAATACTGTTGATTTAAACCAAACATCCTACTGAGGAAAGGCTTTGCTTTTAAAACACTTAAAAAAACAGCACTGATGTCATTTGAAACCAAAGATGTAGGACTTACACTTATTAGCACGAAAAATATACGCATATACACCCAGGAGTGCACGCGCGATGGTTTCCTTTAGTATTGTATATGATTCTGGGAACCTTTCCAAATTTGTGTGTGCGTGTGTGTGTGTGTGTGTGTGTGTATGATTAGTTCAATCAAATAATATAATTTAGCCCATTGACTCCTATGTAGTTATATACAATGTAGCATACGCTGTGGAGCATAACTATGTAGTCAGTCATCACGTGATGGTTATACCTGTATTTACTTACATATAAAATGTTAATAATATATATTGTAGTTTATAAAAGCATTTTAAATATAGCTTATGTAGAATGACACTATTTTATGAAGTGTGAATTATATTTACAGTGTATTTAGGCATAGAAAAAATACAGGAGACACCTAAAATTTTAATGTTGTTTAATTCTGATTTTTGTATAGTATTAAGTGATTTAAATATTGTTTTCATTTATTCATATTTTGTAGTCTTTCTCTGCCCTTTACATATTTATATAATAAAAATGAAATAATCAAATTTACATTTATGAACATGACTGGAAGGCATAGTAATATTATGATTTGATTTCTTCAGATATTTGCCATGTACTCATCACAATCTTACAGACATAAAAATAATATATACGCCTAGGAAAAGTTGCTTGAACCATTCCAAATAGACGTTGAACTATTGGACTATAGAAACATAATTTTACCCATTGACTTTTATATTTTCTTTTTTTATTTTCTTCTCCTTTTTACCCATTAACTTTTTCTTTTACTTTGTTTAATTTATAATGTTTTCTTTTGTTGTATTTCTTATTTTCAGAAAGAATTTATGTATTTAGACATTTTTGCCGCGAACATTCAGGTTACTGAATCTCTTAGCATTATAATGACAGATCAATAAGGAGATATAATTTATTTTTACAAGGATCATAAAAGTAAAACGAATTGAAACAAGTTTTGAAAAATTTTACCCAACATGTATTAGATAGGCAAGTTAGAAATGATAAAAGAAAGGGTATTTCTGGGGAGGAGGACATTTGTTTCTCTGGCGATCACATGAAGAACTGGGGTGTATGAGAGAATGAACAATAGACTGTGAGAATTTCCGGTTTCTTATCTTCAATGTGTTTAAAGGGTGTGGACTGGCCTTGCTGATGACTGTCCTTGGGTTTCTCACTGCCTTGGCCATTATGATGATGGTCTTAGTTTAGAAGAGTTTGTGCTTGCATAGTCTGTTATTTCTCCCATTGCCCCTTTGTCCTCCAAACCACTGCAGGCCACACAGTTATCTTTCTGCATTCATTTAGTAGCCACTTTTAAGTATCTACCGTTATCTGGGAGATGGGGTGACCCTCCCGCCAGGGATGGTCAAGTCCCACATTATCTTTTAAGAAGCTTTAGGTGCTATAGATCACTCTAAAGTAAAGGTAGACTGAAACTGTCTAAATTGTCACCTCAAATAAATTTAGAAATATGAGATAGTTTTGTTAAAAGCACAGTTTAGTCTACTGATCTATATTTAGTTTCTCCTCCTTTGTCTAAGGATTTAATGATTGAAGACAACTAGAAGATTTAAAGAAATGATTGTGCTGCTAGCCATCCATTCACTCATGGAGGATAACAATGGAATAAAAAAGAATAATAATCTAACAGGAAAAAGAATCTTTTCATTTCCTCGTAAGATCCTGGGGAGATGTTGTTTTATATGTATTTGATATACTTGTCTACAAATACCAGCGTTTCATATTTTACTATCTCACAGTATTAAAATAAAACCACCTATCAAAACCTTTTGTCATTTTTTTCTTCTTCCTATAACATTAGTGAACATCGTATTTTCTTTCTAAGGTGGTAAGAAGAAAATTATCGTAATATTAGTTGCCATTTGGGCCTCAAACCTGCAGGTTATTTTTCTGTTAATTTCTGTGCTCCCATTCCCACAGCCTTGAGCCTTCTGAAGTGTATGGTTAGGTGGCTTTATAGTTTGAAATGTTCATTTGATTTGTTTACTCATTTTAAACTATCATCAACATTTTATGAAAATACTTTCTGGTAAATTAGAAGAGCTCATGATGTCACATATGGATGAATTCTTTGACCTGTATCAGACAGTTGTTTAAATTTTATATTCAGTATAATAGTGGCTTCAGGTCTATTATACAAGGTATTGGTTTTATTTATACTTTTGGTGCTGTGGTAGATATGAAATTAGTAAATTAAATCTGTTCATTCACTGACTGAAGATATTATATCTTTTGATATTTTCAGGCTGAGAACATAGTGGGCATTGAATAAATATTTATTCATAATCATCACTAATAAATGTATTTACTGTATACTCATGGATAAATGTGATCAAGTAGTTATATATCCAATCACTCATTTAACAGATATTTACCGAATTGTCTACTTCACGTCAGAAATAGTTCTAGGCACTGAAAATATAGAATTCTACAAGAGATATTTTTGCCCTCATTAAACTTTCACTGTAGTGTGAGTAGAGGGAAGACAGACAATAAAATAATAAATTAGCCCTTTTTATATTATGTTTGAGGTATGAAGAAAACAAGAGCCAGGGTAAGGGACAGATGAGAGGCTGTAAGCTTTATCGGGCATTCGCGGACATAGAGCTCACTTTGTTGACTCAGGTGGAAATGCCTGGGCACATGGGACTTCTGTATAATGGGAAATCCCAATGAACATTATTTTAGAACTAAAATAGAAACACATTTAAGTGTATGCAATAAGAAATGAAAGAGAGAAAAATGCTAAAATTTCAACCCAAGGGAAGTATTTGGGGAGTTGAAGCTTGTGTACCCAGAATTTATGTAAATCTTGTTGTATACCTGAAATTAGATTTGAAACATGATTATCTAGGCCAAGTGCCTCATACCTGAACCCCCTATGCTTATTTTATTTGAATATATTTCTTTTTATAGATCATTCTCAGACCTATGATTAGGAATCTTCTCTTTTCTTTTTAATTGTGGCATAAAACAAAAAGGAAATAACAGGAAAGAGAATCACATAAATAGTGGTTTTCATGCTGTGTTCCTTAGAAGTATGTACTTCTTCAGAAGTGCTTTAGAGGCTCCAGAAATGTTTGATTCAAATTTATTTTAAGATTTAAAACTATAATAAAATAATAGGGATGTTTAAATGTACCAAGTTTTAATCTATTGGAGACCACCAGGAGAATAACTTTGTGTTGTTGGTTCAACTTATTTTTAAGAAGAACTCAGATAAAACTTACAGCAAGCTATCTGTATATTTGTTTGAACTTCTTATAAATGTGTCGTATTAGTCAAGTTTTGGCTCTGTGCTCTCAGCTTTTTTACAAAAAAATAGTTCCATGCATATTTAATCACAAGAACATATACAGGAGTTGGCTTATTGTGTGTTTGGGTGTTTCTTGTTATAAGAAATTTGTATTTGTGTTTGTTATATATTTAGTGTTTCAACATTGAAAGAAAAATTTGTACATATATCTCTTTTAAGCTTCTGAGTCATTTTTTTCTTAAATTAAAAAAAAATTTATTTGTCTGCGTTGGGTCTTAACTGCTGCATGCAGGCTTTTCTCTAGTTGCGGAGAGCAGGGGGGCTACTCTTCATTGCGGCATGTCGGCTTCTCATCGCGGTGGCTTCTTTTGTTGCAGAGCACAGGCTCTAGGCACGTGAGATTCAGTAGTTGTGGCTCACTGGCTCTGGAGCGCAGGCTCAGTAGTTGTGGCGCACGGGCTTAGTTGCTCCGCGGCATGTGGGATCTTCCCGGACCAGGGCTCGAACCCGTGTCCCCTGCATTGGCAGGCGGATTCTTAACCACTGCGCCACCAGGGAAGTCCCCTGAGTCATTTTAATCAAGAGACTTTTGAATTTGTAAGGCAGTCTATAAAACAAACAAGCAAAGAACAAACGCCCCAAAGCAATATCTTTTATATCTTGTTGCTTATGTGAACTGTTATGGGTCTCCAAAAAAAATTCAGAAATCAACCTGACCCTCAGACTGCTGACGACTCTACGGATGTCCTTTTTTTCTGAACTGGTTTTAACATGTTTCTCCGTAACTGTTTGAAAGCAGTTGGACTAAGATTTTCCCCAGGAATGGGAAATAATAATTTTAATACTACCATGAGAAGAAATAGTGATTCCAGGTCACCAACCTGTAAGTCCAGCATCCCTATAAACCTGCTACAAGAGTGAAATTCATTTAAATGAGTGTCTTCTGGGAAAATTGGCAGAATCATTCTCAGACACTTTTGACATGAGAAATAGCATATACTTGTTAATTTCCTAGTTACCGAAGGGCCAGATTAAAAAGATTTGTTGCAGTCAAGGGATTTTTCAGGATTGTAATATCGCCCATCAAACATCAAAACATGAGATGCACAAGACTCTGAAAAAATTGATAAATTTCATTTTTACATGCAGTCGTGAGTCCCTGGGAAATAAGTAGATGTCCTTGACACTGTACTGTGGTTAGTTTCTGCCGCTTCAGGCATTTTGCTGAACACTGTTTTTACCTTTATCGGCATGCGGTCGTAAACAGTGCCAGGGAATGTTGCAATAAGTACGTGAACTTATTTGGTCTTGTTTACAGTAAGCATTCAGAAAACATGGGACTCATGAATAGAATGAATGCTTATTGTTTTTATGTGTTTAAATAATTGAATGTGGTTGTTTTAAAAATTAGAGTAGAATAAATTTGGAGCAAAAACATGAAAAAAAAGACTACAGATGTCCTCCATCAACGTCTGTTTCAAAATTTTATGTTAATCAAATAGCTTCTTTGTTTTCATTTGTTGACCTTGTAATGTGATGTATAATAATTTTTAACTCTGACAGTAAATTTTTACTAATAAAACATGTCAATTAAGGTTTGGTTAGAGATAGTAGAAACCAATCTAATTTAGCTTAAAGAGAAAGGAATGTACTGGGCAACTTCAAAAGCATTGGAAGGGCAGGAGGGGTCAACTCTAGGTGGAGTGACCAAGACTGCCCGGCCCCAGAGTTGCATGTCCTCAGCTGGGACAGGAAAACTTGCCCCCTTGGCTCCAGGAAGCCCAGAGAGGCAGGAATCTGGTGGCTGTGGATCCACGCTGTCCCTGCTTTCATGCTCCCACTTCACCCCATTCTGAACTCAGTCTCCCATCTGATTAGATGCAAGGAAATCTGACAATGTGCTTTTTCAGTTTCCAGCCTGTGCAAAACAGGAAGGAGGTTTCAATGGAGGTTGGAATTATATCTGCCACTATATTTCTTTTAATCTATTTAATGTAGTGGGTTATTCCATATAAGATTTTATTTGGAAATAAAAACCTGCCCTGTTAGAAGAATTTGGAAACTAGTGATACAAGCACCAAAATTTAGGTTGTGATATTCAGTACCAAACACTGTAGATCTTCTGATAACAAGTGGACGGCTCTGCCTGTCTGTAAGCACGTTGATTGGAAGCCCCTAGAATCTGCTGTTGTGGCTGCACCTGTGCTCCAGAACCGTAGCCAGTGTGTTTAGAGATCTCAAGTTTATTGGGATTATAGTAGAGATGAAGAATATAGAATCATTTATCTCAAATAATGCTGTAATTTGTTTTTAAATTCTAGGTATTTAATACTATAGCTATGTTTGGTTATTTTTTATAGTGTTAATAGAAAGTCGCTGGGCTTCCCTAATGGTGCAGTGGTTAAGAATCCGCCTGCCAATGCAGGATACACGGGTTCGAGCCCTGGTCCGGGAAGATCCCACATGCCGCGGAGCAACTAAGCCCGCGAGCCACAACTACTGAGCCTGCGCTCTAGAGCCCGCGAGCCACAACTACTGAAGCCTGCGTGCCTAGAGCCCGCACTTCACAACAGGAGAAGCCACCGCGAAAAGAAGGCCGCACACCACATCAGAGTAGCCCCTGCTCGCTGCAACTGGAGAAAGCCCCCGCGCAGCAACGGAGACCCAACGCAGCCAAAAATAAAAATAAATAAAATAATAAATAAACTTATTAAAAACAAAAACCCACATCATAGTGTTGGTCTCTAATGCATTTTTTCTGTTTTGTGGTTTTTTTACTGAAGTATAGTTGCTGTACAATATTGTATCCCTTGCAGGTGTTCAGTATAGTGATTCGCAATTGTTACAGGTTATCCTCCATTTATAGTTGTTATAAAATATTGTCCATATTCCCCGTGTTGCACAGTATATTCTTGTAGCTTATTTTATACCTAATAGTTTCTACCTCGAATGCATTTTAATTTAGGAATGTGACCTCTTGTCTCTGCTTGGTGGTTATCTTCTCGAACTTCCAAAATAATATTCTAAAACATTATTGCTCCCTGGGCTATACTTGTTCTACTGATCTCTACTGCATAGGATTCTGGAATTATTCTGTTATCAGTTCTTTTATCAATTTCCAGAGAACTACAGACACAGCATTTTTTAATTCAACAGTCTTTTCTGCAAATAAATGCTTAATTCACTTTTATAATTGATTATTATGAATGGGTGCTGAAGAATAATGAATTTCATAACAATATTTTAGCCTTCTCTGTAGAAGTACAGCAGCAAGATTGCTTTGGATATGCAGAAGAAAATATAATTTTGTTTGCTTTATCTGATTTTATGCTGCTCACGGATTACATTTCCTACTGATAGAAAACATATAACCTCAGCAATTGACGGTCTCAGTTACTTGTGCTTTAAAGCCTACTTTTTTGTATTAACTTGGTCTCTTTTGGAACTTGGTATTTTCCATACTTAGTCTTCGATACATACCTAGGACTAGCAGAGTATCAGAAGGTGCCAGACTGTTCTCCAGAGTGGCTGTGCGAGAGTGCCAGCGTTGGACAGCTTCTTCCTAAGTTTTCTTTCTTCTCTCTGACAGTTGGGCACATAGGGAGACCGGGAAACAAGGCGGTGATGGTGAGCAGCCTTTGACCCTTTAACCCTGTCCTCCCGGGTTCTGTCGAGCTCAGTGCTCGGGCTTCTGAGGCTAACATGCTGCAGGGCCTGTTGATTCGCGGCGAGGCGGGACAGGCCTTCACCTGCCTGTCAGCTCTCCACGTGGCCTCCTGTTGCTGGCAGCCCCTGAAGCCCACACCGAGTTCCCAGCGACCCGTGGCTGGAGCAGCTTCGTCCCCTGCTGTGAGAGTCCCTCGGTTTGCCGCTGCGCCCTCGCGTTCCCCAGTGTGGCTGCTGAACGCCTGCAGGGTGCTCCGAGGCGGGTTGGAGGGAAAGGAAGGATGTGGGTCTGGCTGTGAGGTTCGCAGTCAATAGGGAGGAATAACTTGGAGGCTGGGGACGGTGGGAGAATGGAGGGAATGCAGGGCACGTGAACATTCGCTCCCCGCCCCAGTGTCCCCGGCCAGCACTGAAGCGTAGGGCCGGAGGATGTTCGAGGCAAGCCGGTATCCTGAATGGCCCTGGTGCGCGGCACGAGGGCCTAAAGCCTAGGGCGAGTCGTACTTGCCTCTTCGATCAGCTTTATTAAGGCAGAGGCTTACCTACAATACACCTCACCGATTTTAAGTATGCAGGTCAGTGAGTTTTCGGGAATGTACTGTGTCATGTAACCATCACCACGTCAGCATTGCCGTCACCCCGGAAAGTCCCATGTGCCTCTTTGCAGCTGAGCCCCCCCTACCTCATCCCTCTCTAGTCTCTGGCAGCCTCTCAGCTGCCCTTGTCCTGTTTACGGAATTTCAGATGAATGGAATCATACAATAGGCAGTATTTGCAGCTGGATTCCCTCACTTGGCGTAATGCTGGTCAGGCTCGTGTCTGTTGTGTGTGTATCGGCGCTCTGTTCGTTTCTGCTGCTCAGTAATATTCCTTTATTTGGATGTATGACGCTTTTAGCAATTTATAAATTTCCAGCTACTTCATATTCTTTCCTTTTAACTTTACCATCCTAATGGGTATGTGATGGTATCTCATTGTAGTTGTAGTTTGCATTTCCCAAACAACTAAAGATGGTGAGCATTTTTTTTTTTTTTCGGTGAGCTTGCTTGCCATTTCTATGTCTTCTTTTGTGAAGCATCTATTCAAATATTTTGCCCATTTTAAAATTGGGGATATTTGTCATCTTAATATTGAGTTGTAATATTACTTTGTATACTCTGGACACAAGTCCTGTATTAGATATATAATATTATGTATCTCCCAGACTGTGGCTGTTCTTTTTTTTTTTTCCCCAGTAGTGTCTTTTGAAGAGCCAATGTGTTTAACTCTAATAAAGTCTGTTTTATCAATTTTTTCTTTTATGATTTTTTCCCTAATCCAAGAAATAAATTAACTCAAGATTTTCTTTCATGTTTTATAGTTTTCACTCTTTTGTATATGTCATTTCAAATTCGTTCATTTTAAGTTAATTTTCCTATGTGGTGTGAGATAAGGGTCAAGATTTTTTATTTTGTTTTCTTTTTCTATATGAATATCCATTTATTACAGCAAGCTTTGTTAAAAAAGCTTATTTTTTCTCCAGTGAATAAAACTTTGGAACCTTTGTTGAAAAATCGCATATATCCATATGTTTACTTCTGGATTCTCAATTTTGTTTCATCATCTACATATCTGTCATTAGGTTGTTTCCGTCACACTATTTTATTTTTGTTTCCAGTTTTATTGAGGTATAATTGACAAAATTGTACGTCATTAAAGCGCACAACATAAACATCACTAATCATCAGGGAAGTACAAATAGAAGCCACAATGAAATATATCTGCTGTGGAGAAAAGTACCATGCAGTTGTGATTAATACAGCTTTATGGGAAGCCTTAGAACGCAGTGTAGCTTCTACAACTTCCTTATTTTTCAAAATTGACATGGCTTCTCTGGGTCATTTGCCTTATCATGTAACGGGGTATCTTTCTCTGTTTAGGAGTTAAATTTCTCTGATCTTGCATCTGTGACCTTACTGAATTCACTTATTTATTCTAGTAGTGTTTTTTTGTGCGTTTTGTTTTGTTTTGCAGATTCCTTAGGACTGTCTACCTAGGTTATCATGTCATCTGTGAATAAAGACTTTTTTTTCCTTTCAGAGCTGTATACCATATATAATATTTGTATTATATGTAATATAAATTATATGACACACTTCTTTGTCTTATTTTTCTGGCTAGAAACTTCAGTACAATGCTTAATAGGAGTGGTGAAAGAAGATATTCTTGCCTTGCTCCCCATCTTAAGGAGGAAGCATTTGGTCTTTCACCATTAGGTATGACGGTACCTGTAGATGTTTCATAGATACTCTTTATCAGGTTAAAGAAATCCACTTAAATTCCTAATTTGCAGTGAGCTTTTGTCCTGAAAGAGCACTGCCATTTTTTCAAATATTTTATCTCTGAGATCACAGTCTTTTCGCTGCCTGGTGGCCACTGTCTAAAAACCTTTGTTTCATGCATTTTGTCTGGTTTTCTAGTTGTTGATGATTGGAAGGCCATTTCTGTTTCAGTTAATCCTTCATAAGCAAAAGTGGAATATTATTTTAATACTATAACTAAAGTCACCCATATCAAACTTCAGACAAAGTGAAAATGAATGTTCAGTGATTCATTGCTGTAAACTGCTGTTACTTTTAAATTAAGTAGAAAGTCTTAATACGGAATTATAGACAAGTCATTACTTCTTAACTGATACCAGAAATGTTGAAGAAGTAGGGTTGTGGTAACAAGAAAGAGTCAATATGCTAAAAATTGTAGACAAGGGCTTCCCTGGTGGTGCAGTGGTTGAGAGTCCGCCTGCCGGCGCAGGGGACACGGGTTCATGCCCCAGTCCAGGAAGATCCCACATGCTGCAGAGCGGCTGGGCCCGTGAGCCATGGCCACTGAGCCTGCGTGTCCGGAGCCTGTGCTCCACAACGGGAGAGGCTACAACAGTGAGAGGCCCGCGTACCGCAAAAAAAAAAAAAAAGTAGACAATTAAATTTTGTTCAGTTCTAGTATTTTTTTGTTAGTGTCTCAAAAACATGAAGTATTTTCCTGGTTTCTTTGTTTTATTCCTTTGGTTGGTATCAGTAATAAATAAAATGTATGTCCAATATAAACATACATATGCCTAGAGAATAAGCAATTTTTGGACAGAACTATACTTCGTGTAGGGCCATCCTCACCCCCATGGTTCAGCTGTCCACTCCCCTGCTAAGACCCTTTTGCTGCCACTGGCCTGAGAAGACTCTCCCTGAGGGTGTTTCCCTTCTTGGCCTGTCAGCTGGTCTGAAGCAGAAAGAGAACCACTCACAAATGTCAGCTTTCTGCAGATTTTTTTTTTTTTTATGCAAAATGAGACTCTTTAAAACTATTACCATTTTCAGTGTCACAGAAACAAAAAAGAGAGCCAGTGTTCTAAACTTTATCTCTTGCACACTTGAAATATACTGCAGAATAAATAGAGTGAATATGAAGTAACTTCAGAGAAAAATAATAAAGCCCCTAGTTTAATTTTTCCTTTGAACAGTTTTAGATTAGAACTTCCAAGATGTACAGATTAAGTCAGCAGTAATTAGACTATAAGAGACAATAGTAACAAAAACATCTTCAGTCAAAAGTAAAGTAAAAGATTTGCACAGAACTATAGACTTCTGTATCACATTTTCCAATTTATTTATCATTATTAATGTTATTACAATTCAAAATGATATGATGGAGTCAGTAAAATTTAAACCTTTTTCTGAGTTCTTAATGTTTATCATCTATTTAGTCCCAGGATCTTCTCCTATTTTCATATCAGTTAAGATCTCTGGCTAGAGGCTCTTCAGTGGGGCTAATGGCAGACTCTGGGAGGGCTCACACCAAGGAGTACTTCCCAGAACTTCTGCTCCCAGTGTCCTTGTCCCCGCAGTGAGACGCATCCACCCCCCGCCTCTATAGGAGACACTCCAGCACTAGCAGCCGTGTTGCTGACAGGATCCTGGTGCTCCGGCTGGCTGTCAGGCCTGAGCCTCTGAGGTGGGAGAGCCAAGTTCAGGACATTGGACCACCAGAGACCTCCAGGTCCCATGTAATATCAATGGGCCAGAGCTCTCCCAAGGATCTCCATCTCAACACTAAAACCCAGCTTCACTCAATGACCAGCAAGCTACAGTGCTGGACGCCCTACGCCAAACAACTAGCAAAACAGGAACACAACCCCACCTGTTAGCAGAGAGGCTGCCTAAAATCATAATAAGATCACAGACATCCCAAAACACACCACCGGATGTGGTCTTGCCCACCAGAAAGACAAGATCTGGCCTCATCCACCAGAACACAGGCACTAGTCCCCTCCACCAGGAAGCCTACACAACCCACTGAACCAACCTTAGCCACTGGAGGAAGACACCAAAAACAATGGGAACTACGAACCAGCAGCCTGCAAAAAGGAGACCCCAAACACAGTAAGTTAAGCAAAATGAGAAGACAGAGAAACACACAGCAGATGAAGGAGCAAGATAAAAACCCACCAGACCAAACAAATGAAGAGGAAATAGGCAGTCTACCTGAAAATGAATTCAGAGTCCTCATAGAAAAGATGATCCAAAATCTTGGAAATAGAAAGGAGAAAATACAAGAAATGTTTACCAAGGACCCAGAAGAACTAAAGAACAAACAAATAATGATGAACAACACAATAAATGAAATTAAATATTCTCTGGAAGGAATCAATAGCAGAATAACTGAGGCAGAAGAACGGATAAGTGACCTGGAAGATAAAATAGTGGAAATAAGTACCGCGGAGCAGAATAAAGAAAATAAGAGTGAAAAGAATCGAGGACAGTCTCAGAGACCTCTGGGACAACATTATACTCACCAACATTCCAATTATAGGGGTCCCAGAAGAAGAAGAGAAAAAGAAAGGGACTGAGAAAATATCTGAAGAGATTGTAGATGAAAACTTCCCTAATATGGGAAAGGAAATAGTCAATCAAGTCCAAGAAGCACAGAGAGCCCCATAAAGGGTAAATCCGAGGAGAACCACACCCAGACACATATTAATCAAACTATCAAAAATTAAATACAAAGAAAAAATATTAAAAGCAGCAAGGGAAAAGCAACAAATAACATACAAGGGAATCTCCATAAGGTTAACAGCTGATCTTTCAGCAGAAACTCTGCAAGCCAGAAGGGGTTGGCAAACCGAAAACAATTAAGAAAATGGTAATAGGAACACACATATTGATAACTACCTTACATGTAAATGGATTAAATGCTCCAACCAAAAGACATAGACTGGCTGTATGGATACAAAAACAAGATCTGTATATATGCTGTCTACAAGAGACCCACTTCAGACCTAGGGACACACACAGACTGAAAGTGAGGGGATGGAAAAAGATATTCCATGCAAATGGAAATCAGAAGAAAGCTGGAGTAGCAATTCTCATATCAGACAAAATAGACTTTAAAATAAAGAGTATTACAAGAGACAAAGAAGGACATTACATAATGATCAGGGGATCAGTCCAAGAAGAAGATACAACAACTGAAAATATTTATGCACCCAACATAGGAGCACCTCAAGATATAAGGCAAATGCTAACAGCCATAAAAAGGGAAACCGACTGTAACACAATCATAGTAGGGGACTTTAACACCCCACTTTCACCAATGAACAGATCGTCCAAAATGAAAATAAATAAGGAAACACAAGCTGTAAATAATATGTTAAACAAGATAGACTTAATTGATATTTATAGGACATTCCAGCCAAAAACAACAGAATACACTTTCTTCTCAAGTGCTCCTGGAACATTCTCCAGGATAGATCATACCTTGGGTCACAAATCAAGCCTTGGTAAATTTAAGAATATTGAAATTATATCAAGTATCTTTTCCGACCACAATGCTATGAGACTGGATATCAATTACAGGAAAAAATCTGTAAGAAATACAAACACATGGAGGCTAAACAATTCACTACTAAAAAAACAAGAGATCACTGAAGATATCACAGAGGAAATTAAAAAAACTATCTAGGAACAAATGAAAATGAAAACACGATGACCCAAAACCTATGGGATACAGCAAAAGCAGTTCTAAGAAGGCATATTATAGCAATGCAATCCTACCTCAAGAAACAAGAAAAATCTCAAATAAACAACCTATCCTTACACCTAATGCAATTAAAGAAAGAAGAACAAAAATACCCCAAAGTTAGCTGAAGGGAAGAAATCATAAAGACCAGATAAGAAAGAAATGAAAAAGAAATGAAGGAAGAGATAGCAAAGATCAATAAAACTAAAAGCTGGTTCTTTGAGAAGGTAAACAAAATTGATAAACCATTAGCCAGATTCATCAAGGAAAAAAAGGAGAAGACTCAAATCAATAGAATTAGAAATGAAAACAGAGAAGTAACAACTGACCCTTCAGAAATACAAAGGATCATGAGAGATTACTACAAGCAACTATGTGCCAATAAAATCGACAACCTGGAAGAAATGAACAAATTCTTAGAAAAGCACAACCTTCCAAGACTGAACCAGGAAGAAATAGAAAATATAAACAGACCAATCACAAGCACTGAAATTGAAGCTGTGATTAAAAATCTTCCAACAAACAAAAGCCCAGGACCAGATGGCTTCACAGGCAAATTCTATCAAACATTTAGAGAAGAGCTAACACCTTTCCTTCTCAAACTCTTCCAAAAGATAGCAGAGGGAGGAACATTCCCAAGCTCATTCTATGAAGCCACCATCACCCCTCATACCAAAACCAGACAAGGTGTCACAGAAAACAGAAAACTACAGGCCAATATCAGTGATGAACATAGATGCAAAAATCCTGAACAAAATACTAGCAAACAGGATCCAACAGCACATTAAAAGGATCATACACCATGATCAAGTGGGGTTTATCCCAGGAATGCAAGGGTTCTTCATTATATGCAAATCAATCAATGTGATAAATGATATTAACAAACTGAAGAAGAAAAACCATATGATCATCTCAATAGATGAAGAAAAAGCTTTTGACAGAATTCAACACCCATTCATGATAAAAACCCTCCAGGAAGTAGGCATAGAGGGAACTTACCTCAACATAATAAAGGCCATATGTGACAAACCCGCAGCCCACATTATTCTCAATGGTGAAAAACTGAAACCATTTCCACTAAGGTCATGAATAAGACAAGGTTGCCCACTCTCACTGCTATTATTCAACATAGTTTTGGAAGTTTTAGCCACAGCAATCAGAGAAGAAAAAGAAATAAAAGGAATCCAAATCAGAAAAGAAGAAGTAAAACTGTCACTGTTTGAAGATAACGTGATACTATACCTAGAGAATCCTGAAGATGCTACCAAAACACTACTAGAGCTAATTAATGAATTTGGTAAAGTAGCAGGATACAAAGTTAATGCACAGAAATCTCTTGCATTCCTATACACTAAGGATGAGAAATCTGAAAGAGAAATTAAGGAAACACTCTCATTTACCATAGCGACAAAAAGAGTAAAATACCTAGGAATAAACCTACCTAAGGAGAAAAAAGACCTGGATGCAGAAAACTATAAGACACTGATGAAAGAAATTAAAGGTGATACAAACAGATGGAGAGATACACCATGTTTTTGGATTGGAAGAATCAACATTGTGAAAATGACTCTACTACCCAAAGCAATCTACAGATTCAATGCAAGTCCTATCAAACTACCAATGGCATTTTTCACAGAAAAAGAACGAAACATTTCACTATCTGTATAGAAACACAAAAGACCCTGGATAGCCAAAACAATCTTGAGAAATTAAAACAGAGCTGGAGGAATCAGGCTCCCTGACCTCAGATTATACTACAAAGCTACAGTAATCAAGACAGTATGCTACTGGCACAAAAACAGAAATATAGATCAATGGAACAGGATAGAAAGCTCAGAGATAAACCATGCACATATGGTCACCTTATCTTTGATAAAGGAGGCAAGAATATGCAATGGAGAAAAGACAGCCTCTTCAATAAGTGGTTCTGGGAAAACTGGACAGCTACATGTAAAAGAATGAAATTAGAACACTCCCTAACACCACACACAAAAATAAACTCAAAATGGACTAAAGACCTAAATGTAAGGCCAGACACTATCAAACTCTTAGAGGAAAACACAGGAAGAGCACTCTGTGGCATCCATCACAGCAAGATCCTTTTTGACCCACTTCCTAGAGAAATGGAAATGAAAACAAAAGTAAACAAATGGGACCTAATGAAACTTCAAAGCTTTTGGACAGCAAAGGAAACCATAAATAAGATGAAAAGAAAACTCTAAGAATGGGGGAAAATATTTGCAAATGAAGCAACTGACAAAGGATTAATCTCCAAAATTTACAAGCAGCTCATGCAGTTCAATATGAAAAAAACAAACAACCCAATCCAAAAATGGGCAGAAGACCTCAATAGACATTTCTCCAAAGAAGATATACAGATTGCCAACAAACACATGAAAGGATGCTCAAAATCACTAATCATTAGAGAAATGCAAATCAAAACCACAATGAGGTATCACCTCAGACAGGTCAGAATGGCCATCATCAAAAAATCTACAAACAATAAATGCTGGAGAGGGTGTGGAGAAAAAGGAACCCTCTTGCACTGTTGGTGGGAATGTAAATTGATACAGCCATTATGGAGAACAGTATGGAGGTTCCTTAAAAAACTAAAAATAGAACTACCATATGACCCAGTAATCCCACGACTGGGCATATACCCTGAGAAAACCATAATTCAAAAAGAGTCATGTACCAAAATGTTCATTGCAGCTCTATTTACAATAGGAAGCCACCTAAGTGTCCATTGACAGATGAATGGATAAAAAGATGTGCCACATATATACAATGGAATATTACTCAGCCATAAAAAGAAACTAAATTGAGTTCTTTGTAGTGAGGTGGATGGACCTAGAGAGTGTCATACAGAGTGAAGTAAGTCAGAAAGAGGAAAACAAATACCATATGCTAACACATATATATGGACCCTAAAAAAAAAAAAAAAGAAAACTGGTTTTGGAGAACCTAGGGGCAGTACAGGAATAAAGACGCATATGTAGAGAAAGGGCTTCAGGACACAGGGAGGGGGAAGGGTAAGCTGGGACGAAGTGAGAGGGTGGCATGGACATATATACACTACCAAATGTAAAGTAGACAGCTAGTGGGAAGCAGCTGCATAGCACCAGGAGATCAGCTCGGTGCTTTGTGACCCCCGAGAGGGGTGGGATAGTGAGCACGGGAGGGAGACATAAGGAGGAGGAGCTATGCGGATGTATGTATATGTGTAGCTGATTCACTTTGTTATACAGCAGAAACTAGCACACCATTGTAAAGCAATTATACTCCAATAAGGATGTGAAAAGGAAAAAAAGATCTCTGTTGACATAGCAGTATGTGACGTCCAAATTTCATGGAATCTTGTATGCTCCAGAGTATTTGGGAAATCTAGACGTGTTCAATACATTCTGGGATTTTTTCCCCATCCTCAGAAAACTCCTAGACCGTGTAGACTTTGATGCTAAGCCCTTTTCTGTTGATTATTTTTATAAATATGATAGGAAAGCTTTGAATTTCTCATATCTCCACATCCTCAATATTGAAGCATCCTTATAAAATATGTTTTTAAAGGCACAAAATATTGTTAGAGTTTTAGGAAGACTCAATAATTTTTTATTTATAATTTTCATCTATCTATGTATCTATTATAATAAATTTTTAAATTCCTTAGCTGTTTCTAGATAGTTACTTGAAACTATGAATTTTGGAAGACACTACTGAATATGGAACTTGCCATGTTAAAAGGTGAATAATTCTCCAAATGTTAGCAGAGTTTACATTTAATCACTTTTGTTTCTTCTGTCAGAATGATAGAATTGCTTCTCTATTTCAACAGCTCACATGTTATCAGTTGAGAAACTAAGATCAGCTCTGCCATTAGCCTCTGGGAGAGATGTTGCCCCGGTTGCTAATGGTGAACCTTACAGCGAGCTGCATGTGCTCACAAACAGGATACCAAACCAGAGTCCAAAGACACGGAACCCACACAGCTCCAGGACATCTAGAGATAGCGAAGTTCTATAACGCAATATGTAGAAATGGAGAGAAACATATTAAGGGATTGTTTAATGATACCTAATGATTGTTTAATGTATATATTGTTTAATTGTTTTATATATATATATATATATATAAAGGAAGGTACTTTGTAAGTTATTACATTATATATAGAAGACCACCTGCAATTCACACAATGCCTTTTTAAGCCATCACTTTTCATTTATAGAATTGGAAAGCTTCATGGACTAACTCTCACTAGGAATGGTCTCCTTCTGTTTATATAAAAATAAAGGCAAAGAATAGACTGCGATGGGGTGTGCCAGAAAATGTGATTCTGTAAGTTACTGAAAACATTACAGTCCTTCAGGGAAAAAAAAATAATTTTTCCTGTTTTGTGGTATAGCTTGTAAACTTATTATTTCCTCCCCCCCCTTTTTGACCAAGACTATAATAAGGATATAGTTCTTTATACTTTCCAATTATTTAGTGATTTGTAGATTATTTCATGTTTCCTCATCAGTAACTGCAAAATAGAGGGTTTATTGGCAAAAATCCATTAATCTGGCACTTCAGGTCTTGACTACATGGCTCCTATTCTTCCATGAATTCCTGGTTTTTAGGGTTAGAAAATTGAAGTAAGAAGGATAACAAGAGTGAAGTGATTTGAGCACACTATCTTTAATAGTTAGTAGGCCACGAGATTTTAAACCGTTGGCAAAGGTAACAATCTCCTAATGTTTCACCACACAATGTTGCTGTCTGTATGCAAAAGAATCATTATATCTGAATCATTTAAGAATAATTCTTTGAAATGCCTCCCCCCAGTAATGTAAAAGAAACATTAGATGTGTCTCTTGTCTCCAAGAACTTGTATTCAGTGAAGAAGTTAAGTCATTCATATGAATATAGTTATCCACACAAAGCAGAATATAGTCGATGCCAGGTTGAATGCAGAGAAAGAAAACTGCAATTTATTGAGAGCCCGCTCTGTGCAAAAACTTTATGTACATTATCTCACTTGATCCAGTACCTTCTGAAGTGACCTCATTTTATAAATATGAGATTAGCAAGTTTGGAAGGTCAAGGAGCCCATGTATGGTTTGTAAGTGAAGCTGAGAGTTGAAAACAGATGTCTTTGGACTCTAAGCCTGTCTTGTTTTTTAATGTAGCTCTCCTCACAGGAAAGGAGTGTGTAAGAATTCTGAGGGAAGACATATAGTGGGCCTATGTGCTTTTGAGAGGGCCTCAGAGACAAAATACAAATTGAGCTGAGCCTTGAAAGACTTCCATGTGTTGGAAGAGGGAGGAATCAACTTTGAGGAAACAGCAGGCACACTCGTGTCTCAGTGTCTTTGCTCAGGACCAGATCTCTGCCTGGAATGCTTTTCCCTTAGGGAGCTGCTTTTATAGCTCACCCCCTGGAGGAGGTGTTCTCTAACCACACTTAAATCTGCAGCCTGCCCCCAGCCATTTCCCCATTGCTTTCGAATCCTTCTTAACCTGGTCTACTTTGTGACCGCTTCCAGCTTGCTGTATAATTTAGTTATTTGTCATGTTTATGGACCGTCTCCTGCCTTAGAATAAAGCTTCACGAGGACAGGGATTACTGTCTCTTTTTGTTCTCAGGTATATTGTAGGCACCGGGGATAGTGCCAGGAACTTAGTTACTGAGTAGGTGCTCAAAAAATACTTGTTGTTGGAAGGTATGAAGATTTTGAGTTAAGAGTGAGCAAAGCATATTTGGGGCTCTAGTAAGACCAGTTGAGTCCTGTTGTTACAGATTCCAGTTGGAAAAATAGAACCAAATTGTGAGGACTTGAATCCTAAGCAAAGGGATGAGTTTATTTGTGGCAGGAATCCGAGAGCTTTCTGAAGATTTTATTTTAAACAATGATGTATTGATTTAATGATATAAAAGTAATATCCTATTAACATTTTATTACATTTCCTTCATTTCCTTTCCTCATTTCCTTTTGAGGGCTTTCTGTTTCACCTGGTGAAATTGGCTTACTCAACAGGGAAGTAAACTGTCTCACATACGAAGAAGGGTTTAGGTAAGGCAGTCTTCAAGGTTGGCTGATTAAATTGGTTAGAAATGTCTCCAGAGATCCAGCTTTTCTCTCTTTCCTGTCCCCCAGCTGCCCTCTCCTTCTGACCAATGCTCTGTGCCCGCCTCCGCTTCTCCTCTGTTGCCCTTGCTGGGTTATTGTCTGGGGTTGACTCCTCTCATGATTACAAGGTGGCTCCTGCCACTAGCTATAGGGCCAAAGGCTGCCTTTTTGTTTCCTCTCAAAGCCACGTGGAGT
Source organism: Kogia breviceps (assembly GCF_026419965.1). Classification (NCBI taxonomy): domain Eukaryota; kingdom Metazoa; phylum Chordata; class Mammalia; order Artiodactyla; family Physeteridae; genus Kogia; species Kogia breviceps. Next base: position 88,334,596 of record NC_081322.1, on the reverse strand, counting down.
GTAAGTCCTCCCCTTTGGTATGATTGGGTCAACTGAGACATTTATTCAGTATCTGGCACATATTAGACATCGATAGATATTTGTGGATTGAGTCGTTAAGAATGCATCGTTAGAAGACACATAGCTGTCTTTAGACAAGCTCCATAGCTGTGCCAGAAATGGCTGGAGGAGGCTGAATGGAGCCACACCAGCTCCTAAGAGATGGAAGTGTGTGTATAAAAGATGGCTGGTTTATTAATTTTCATGGGAAATACATATTTCCCACAAGGAGAAGACAGGTATGCTCCATTTACATTATCTGCAGAGACTGCAAGGCAAAGTGAGATGGATAATCTTTGAAGGACTGAGGTGCAGTGACATCTTTGCAATGAGCCCCAAGTTCTCTATCTTCTGGTCACTGTGTCTCCTCTCTGGATACATAGTATCAATGTGTGACTTCTTAGACTTCTTCTCTTATACTACAGGATGAGCACTGAAAGCCGAGAACTGAACCGTGGAAGATTTAGTCAAAATAACTGTATATTGTACTTCAAGGAAATGATAATCAATCTAAAAAGTTTTCTTTTTAACAATATTAACACACGTTTATACATGTATAAATTATACACGATCATAATTGTTTTCATTTCAGACTTGTAACATGATATACTGAAGAAAAAATAATTTGTAATTGAAACCAATTTGTGTCTATGTATATAATTTATAAAATGTGTATGTGTTTACATACACTTATAGATTAAATACATATACATATATTTTAACTTAACCAAATCATGGACAACTTTTCATGTCAATAAATAAACATAAACATTCATCATCATTTTTAGCAGCTGCAGTCTTGGATTATGTTGAATCTGTTTTCTTTATTGTAAAAGAGATTTATTCTTTTTTAGTTGGAAGATTTTAAAAGATCAACAAAGAATAAAAATACTTAAGGATCATAAGAATCAATCAAAACTCTTTTTTTTTTTTTTTTTTTTTTTTTTTTTGCGGTATGCGGGCCTCTCACTGTTGTGGCGTCTCCCGTTGCGGAGCACAGGCTCCGGACGCGCAGGCTCAGCGGCCATGGCTCACGGGCTTAGTTGCTCCGCGGCATGTGGGATCTTCCCGGACCAGGGCACGAACCCGTGTCTCCTGCATCGGCAGGCGGATTCTCAACCACTGCGCCACCAGGGAAGCCCAATCAAAACTCTTTAATGCTTGGTTTTAAATGGATCTTTTTTTAGATCTATAATAATTTATTGAACTTATTTGGTTATTCTATTTGTTATTTTTGTTTATCACATTTTGTTTTTCTTTAATGGTATTCACTTTTGTCTATAGTTTTTATGGCTCAAATAGTAAGAAAATTTAATAATTTCTTATTGACTTTAAAGAATATGAGTTTTAGTGGAATTTTTGTCTACTCTGTATTTCTGGAGCTCTTACTTCAAAGCTAAACACCAGAGTAAAGACGAATATTAGAAGCAGACACAGCACTTTAAATCAGTCATCATAATGCGAATTCCTTTAAGTTCTACTTATAAATTTGGATTCATTCCTGAGACCCCATTTCATATAAGAAATATCAAAATTGCTCACAAAAAACAACGTACAAATATGTGCACAGTTATAAGGATTTATAAAATATTCAAAATTGAGTACTTGCTGAAAGTTGTAAGAAATCCTCCAGGGGATTTTTTGTTGCATGAGCTATTCTTCCTAAGGCTTTAAACAATTATTAAAATGATGTTTACATTGAAGACGGTTTCCTTTTTTTAAAAATAATAAATTTCTCTTTAACAAGCATCGATATTTCCTTTCTGAAATTATTTTAAATTTTTTCTTGTTTATTCTTCCCACTAGAATTTAAGCTCCTTTAGAACAGGGATAAATGCCTCGCATAATATATCCATAGTACACATTTCTTGAATAAACAAATGTTTACAGAACCGTAATGCCACATAAAAATAAGCGTCTGCTGTTGCTAACATTTTTGTTGCTAATCTGATGCTCGTGAAGGACTCAAAATCTGCCGTCCATGGCAATTTCCTTGTTTTCCGTGATTGCCTGTCCTTTCATTTTTAAGTGAGCTTCCTTCCTGAACCATGTGAAATGCCACTCCGACACTTTAGCTGGGAGTACGTGTTGGAAGTGTACAGAGATGTTCCAGAGTTGTGGGTTCTTAGGAGTCATTCTAAGTTGTGGTCTCTTAACCTTACATTGAAAATGTTTTTGTGGAAAAAATTATTTTTCAGTATCAAATCATATTGATAGGATGTTGTCTCACTTCAGGCTTATAAGGTGGCAAAAGAAGTCAGACACCTTGCCACAAAGTAAGACAGCAAGTGACTGGCCACGTGGGCTTCTGACCCCAGTGCACGCCCGGAGCCACTAGCTGTGCCACCTCTGCTCTGCGGTCGTCCTGTCCTCTCCATTGTGGATGAGAAAGTGAATGGATTGTCTGCAACATGCTGAAACTTGCCTTGGGCAAGAGAGTTCAACAAAATGAAAATTCCAAGTATAGGAAATAGGAAGGAAGCTTCCCTTATCCTAACAAGTTCACTGGACCCATTAATTTCCTCAGCTAAAAGACCATGTTCCCTAAATGTAATGGACTTGACATTCATTTAACAAAAATTGTTTGGCTTCTAAGTTGGAGGAAGAGATAGATGGTATATTTCTCAATCTGTACATAAGGTGAAAAATCCAGAAGTAAGTTATAGGTAGCATTTTTCTTTCAAATACTTTGTCCATAAAGCAAGAAAAATGTTGGCTTTTATAAATCCTTATCAGTAGAGTATCTTATGCACACTCAAGTTTGAGAAACACTAAGCAAAACTAAAGGAAGAAGCAAAGGGGACATTTATGTACAGATGTCTGGACATACGAGCTCTTCTTCCTTTGAACTAACTTTCAGATCATACTGATGACTGGAGAGCGGAAGGTTCCAAAGGGTCACAGCTTGAAAACTCCATTCAGTCCCACAGTGAACCTGTTCACACAGCTGCTGCTTTCCTTTGCACGTTTTAATCAGCCTTGAATTTTCAACCCTGTTCATTGAATTTCCTAGGTAAAAATTTAAAAACATTGAAAACATATATGCCTCTACAACTTTATAATCTGTTAATAAATGTGTGGTGATGATTAAATCGAAGAGTCCCATCTTCAGAGAGGTTTAGAAAAGAATAAGAGGTTGGGAGTTAAAGAATAAATGAAATGTTTCTATGATGTGACTTCAGCGTATAAGGTAAAATAAATGTTTTTCCTACAACATGGTTACATTCTTAGGGAAATCAAATGCAATACTCACACCATTATGGAACAATTATAAGAAAAATATATGAGCGAGTCTGTATTAATACAAAAAATAGGAGCTGCTTCTTGAACGCTTACTATCTGATAGTCCCAAGCTTGCTAATTTTGAAAAGGTTCCCAGGTAGAGACAACATATGCAGCAAGTTCTGAAGTCTAATTTACTTTAAATTATGGAGCATCCAAGGGGCATGATAGATGGAATGTTTTTGAAAGATAAACTGGGTGGGTGAGTCTGTGTGTGTGTGTGTGTGTGTGTGTGTGTGTGTGTGTGTGTGTGTGTGTGTGTGTGTTTAGGCAGATGATTGCCAGGGCAGATATTGGATTCAGGGATCAGCTTAGAGGTTACTGGTTGATAGGTGATTTGGAACTAGACTTAATGTTATTTGCGGAAATGGATGGTAGGCAGTACATCTGAGACAGATCAGAAGAAAAGAGGAAACAAAAGGACTCAGTGGTGTAGTTAATAAGAATATTGAAGGAGAAGGAAGAATCACAGCCCTGTCTGGACTCGTGAACTTTGTCGGTGTTAAGATAGGGTAGGCTGTGCCTTTTGGTAATGTAGGAATTTGGTGTGTTGCGTGTGTGCTGGTGGCCGTAGTTAGAGAGCGTCTGGTTGCTAGACAAGACACAAGGCAGCAACAGCAGGAAATGAAAGGCTGCCTCCCGGTGAGCAGTCTGGAGGGGCCCAGCTCCAGTCACCCTTCCTCTGGAAGGGCCATATCAACACCTTTTCTCTGGTCAGAACCGGTTACCAGGCATGGGATACTCTTAACCAGTGGAGCTAAAGTGCAGTCTTGGACAGTTTGCTTCTTGTACCCTGCTGGTGGACTCAGGCATGTTCTTGCCCTGTAGCCAGATTCGTGGGGGGAGCCCTTCAGAGGGCCTCAACTAGATCAGGCCAGTCCAGGAGTCTGATTTTACTAGTAAAGCATGCTGACATGCTGGTACAACCCCCCCCCCCCACCGCCAACTCCTGGGGGTCCATGGTACAAAGCAGCACTATTAATAGGTGTGTTTCATGCCTTAACCAGGGCGCCATGCGGGCACATGTCTTATTTCAGCAAGTTAGAAATGCTGGAAATAACCCTCACAGCACAAGTGTCAATGGCCGTTTGAGATATTCATGTGGGGTTGTGTCATTTGGAATACTGCAAATACTACAAACCCTTTTCTAGGTACGTGTGTTGGATAAACCACAGTGTGGCCGTATTTGCAGGCACTACCATTTTAGAATCTCCAAGAAGGTAATCTTGAAAACGACTGGCAAACTGTTGTGTTATTTCGTTTCCCTCCGAAATTAATACATACATCTAGCTCTAAAGTTACTGTTTAACTTTTATGTTACAGAGTTTTACAACCACATCCCTCGATTTCACAAGCGGAGGCATTGCAAACAGCCTTCTAGTTCACTGAGTGTGAGTGTGACATGTTCTCTGTGTTGCAGAAAGCGCCCAGGCTTTTCTAATTGTATTGTTTCTCCCTTCCCTCCCCGCCCCCCAGATGAATCGTCTCCTAAGGAAGTCAGCAGGGTAAGTACCGTGAATATCATTTTTGTTACCACAGTATAGGAAATAAATTCTTTTGTATACTTTCAGTGCTCTAACGTGCGTAAGTGCTAGAAAAATAATTTCAAAAGCTGAGTGCCCTCTCCAAAGTATCACTCATCAGTATGGAGTAAAGCCAGTGAGGAGAGAGGTGTGAAATTGGAGGCCTCAAGCTGAATACAGCTAACAGATGCGTTCCATTTGGCCTGCACATGCTCATGGGAGCTTTCTGAATTTGTTGCCAACATTTAGCTATTGAGAGAGTGCATATTAAGATTGGATTTCTGGCTTCTCTTGAAAAACCGTAAGATAAGGCAGCACTGACACCGGGTTCCCATGTGGCGACGGTCTGCTCAGGCCTCTTCCTCACCGTCCCCTGCTCCGTGGCTTTGCACGTGTGCTGTCAGCCTAACCCTGCCTTCAAGTTCACGCCCCCTTCCTTCCGGGAGAACAAAAGGCGACTGTACTCGTGAACTGAAGACGTGATATTCTTCGGTACTCTTAGAAATACTAAAGGCACCGTTCTCACGTTCAAGAGAAATACTTAGTGTTAACGTTACGAGACTTAACAAACTTAAAAGCGTATGGGGTATGAGTGTCGAGAGCATTTTAGCATGCCATGTTTAATGCCACAAAATTATAATTCTGTAATTACATATGAAAAAGAATCTTAACTATATATCCTGTTTATAGATAAAGATCTTAAAATGTGGATTCAATGTTGAAAATAATCAGAATTGTATCTGATGCAACCTTATGTAAGAGATCACTCTTTATCATAAGATATAAACTGAAGTACTGTTATCAGGATCACATATATAGATATATTCCTTTATTTTTGATTATCTGTAGAAAGGAAGCTTTAAAATGACCCGGGCCATTGCTGGAGAGTGGGCAGAGTTCTCTCTGTCCCTAGCAACCTCACAGACTCTTAAGGTTTCTGTAAGTCTCAGTGTTTTCCTGGGTACATGCACTATTAACTTCACATTTACAGGGTTCACACCTGGAAAGTTCCCAAGACTGAGTGCTTCAGGGTATATCAGGGGCCCCGGGGGTCAGCCTGGCATTTTTACAGCCACTGAGAGCAGCACAAACGTCTGAGGATAAAAGAAGATTCTCGCAAGTGGACCTGGGCAGTCATAAGATACTGCGGTGTCGATATTGGCAAAGCTACTATCTCAGATCTCTGAGGTAGTACCAGCTGTCTATAAAACCAGGACAGTGGGAAAAACACCTACAACTTACTCATCAGTATTCTTGTTTTAGAATAACTTTAGTTTACGGGGAACCCCTGACCTCAGTTTAACCTTTATAGCCCTCAGAAGATTTTAGGCATTGTTGTTGTTTCTGAGGGAAGTGGGCAAAGGGATGCCCCCAAAGGTGGTTTCAGCCCACCCCGTGTTCTGCTGACAGCAAAGACCAGAGCTGCCCTTCTGATACCTTGCTTATTTCAATATATTAACTCTATCCACCTGTTTGGTGGAACTCCCCCTTGGCCTCCAGGGTCCCCCAATTTAAAGATTTTGTACCATACTGTCTGTCATAAATGATTTTGTTATTGCAGCTCACTCTTTCATTTATAAGCCAGGTTCTATTGGAGGAGAACAGCTATATAGACAAGGAGTAGACTTTTTAATTGAATGCATTTCTATATATTTTAGTTATGCAAAATATCGCCACAAGACATCTTGGATTCAGATTGCCACCTACTTCTTACTATGCCAGGGCCTTCTTCCGGGTGAAGAGAGAAGAGATGCAGACAATACCACACACTATCTTTAAGCCCATTAGAAATGATGATAAACTATACCTAGTCATTTTTTTTCTTTGCTATTAGTTGATATAATTCTTTTACTTTATGCCAAATTTGGAGAAAATGCAATTCCAGGTGAGAAATGCTAAATATATGAACTGATAACCTAGAATAGTATCAGTTTCCAGGGTCTTTAAAAGTTGTGTGTGTGTTGTTTTTTTTTTTTCCTGAATATACCCCAGATCTTGGTCAGTTCTGATACATGGAATTTGCATTATAAAATAGTATACCAATGTTTTAAGTTAAAATTAAGATTTAGAAATACTAGTGCAAACTTTCGGTAGCTGGTGACCGGCCACAGGGCACACCCGTTGTCAAAAGCACGCTCTTTAGTGATGCAGATTCCTACCCCTCCAGGCAGTTGTGATTATTGTGACATACTTTCTCACTTAGCGCCAAACAGCCTCTCTTTAATTGCCATCTACTAGTATTGTTTTGACTTTTGTAGCAGCTCAGAAAAGGCTATGCCCACTACTCCATATGAGAGCTCTTTAATTAGAGGGATATGTTCTGTTCTGTCTTTCCCAGTGAGACAATCACTTAAAATAATTTTTTTCCCCGTGGGCCTCCTTAGGGTCTGGGTTGACATTCTCTGGACAAAGTATGCCTTATTAAGCTATTTTTTATTTTTTTTATTTTTTATTTTATTTTATTTTTTTTTTTTGCGGTATGCGGGCCTCTCACTGTTGTGGCCTCTCCCGTTGCGGAGCACAGGCTCCGGACGCGCAGGCCCAGCGGCCATGGCTCACGGGCTTAGTTGCTCCGCGGCATGTGGGATCTTCCCGGACCGGGGCACGAACCCGTGTCCCCCGCATCGGCAGGCGGATTCTCAACCACTGCGCCACCAGGGAAGCCCAAGCTATTTTTTAGAAGGTGGAGGCAATGCCATGACATTATAGACCAATTGTGGCTTGACTCTGATAAGACGAGGTAGACCAGGTAGCCCTCGGAAACTATGTATCTGTAATAGAGTTTAGGGAGAATTCGCTTTTCCAAGAAACTATAGGACATTTCTGGTTATTGATCCAGAAATGGAAGATATTTTTTCCATGAAGTCAAGTCAGATCTATAAGTCTTAAGCCCTTTCTCCGTCCCCTCTTTCTTCCTCTCTTTCTCCTTCCATCCCTCCCTCTCTCCGTGTCTTCCTCCTTACCTGCCATTACCTGCCATGACAAATATTTCTTGGGCACTTATATGCCAGGCACTGTTCTAGGTTTTAGGGATACAGTGCAAAACAGTATTCCAGTTATAGTATGGAAGGTGGTGGTGGAGACAGTTGAAAGTTTTTTTAAATTTATATATATCAGGCAGTGACAAATATTATGATAAGTACATAGAAGAATAAAGCAGAATGAGCTGATAGAGAGTGATGGTGGATTAGGAGTGGACTTAACTGTAGAGACCAAGCCAGCACCGAGGATGTGGTGCTAGGGGTGTGAGTGCAGCCGGGGATGGCTTACCAGGGTAACTGAGGACATCTTATGGGAGATGAAGGAGGGAACCACGCTGAGGACTGCGGGAAGAGCTCTGCAGGCAGATGGCACAGCAAGTGCAAGGGCCCCGAGGCAGGAAGGTTCACGTTACAGAAGGAGGTCATCTGGGCCAGAACTGAATGAGCGCAGGAAAGAGCCCTGGTCAGAGAGGTTGAGGCGGGAGGGTGTCAAGAGGGATGTGGTATCTGTCATATCTGTGTCATTTGTTTTCATCTAATCAGCAAGGTTAATCTCTTATTTTACTATTATTGTTGTTGTTAAGTGGTTCCAGCTTCTGATAGGAAAAGAGAGAGAAAACAAGATAAGAAGAGTATTTGGGTGCTGAGTGCTGGAATATGACAAATTTAGCCAGGTCTAGAATTCTTGGGTACTGTCTTTGTCCCTGAAAATGCTGTAGATATGTTTCATTGTATTCTAATTTTTATATAGCAGTTTTAGTCTTATGAAATATGTCCTGAGGAAAAACACTGATTCGAGGCTACTTGGTCAAAGGACACAAATATTTTATGACAATTAATATACATTGTTAAGTTGGTTTATCAAATTATCGTTCCAATTTAAGGTTTCATTTTAACCCAATTTAATTAGCAGTTATATCTCTTCTTGTGTAAATGGGATGCCATTATTTTAATATTTTTATTTAAAGCAAATAAACATATCGCCATATGTTAACTATGTTTCTTTTTGTGTGAATTGCATCTCTATGTCTTTTGTGTGTGATACATTCAAAAGAACTTCTCTGGTATAGTGTAAATCACACTGAGATTTGAATTTCTACTTTGCCACTCTTCATCTGGGTGACCTTTTAAAACAATAACTTTTAAAAGGCTCAAATGTAAAATGGGGACAAAATCTACCAAACCTAACGTATGCAGCCATAATAGGATGACAATTTATATTCTTATAGTCATTTTTAGAACACCAAAAATAAACTTTTTAAAAGCAGAGGGAATTAATGAAGAGAAATTAATGGCCCACAATTTAAAATACAGGCTTGATTAATAATGAAAAAGATATTTTCTTAAATAGATCAATAAAATAGGCTGTGTTTGGCAATCTATTCAAGAAAAAAGAAAATCACAACTATTAAGGAATGCGAAAGGAAAGATAACTGTAGTGCAGGCAACAGCGTGATTATTAATAATTTAATAAGGAATAGTAGATACTAATGCATTTGAAAAATTAGATGTAATGGGAAATTTTAAGGAAATTATAAATTATTAAAATTGATTGAAAAAGAGTTAAGAAACCTAAATATATTGTTAACCAATGAAAAAAACTGAAAAGTTAGTAAAAGACCCCCTACAGTGGCCTGATACCCAAAAGCTTTTACTGGATAATTCCACCAAACATAAAAAAGGAGAAAATTCCTACATAATATAAAGTATGTATTTCCAAAGCTAAGAGAATAACTTATCTCACTCAAGACAGAATTTTATTCCTAAAACAAAAATTAGAGCATTATGCAAAATAGAAAAAGTATTGACCAGTTTTAGTAGTGCAAACGTAAGTGCAGAAATCTTAATAAATTCAGCAGCACTTTCATTGCCAAGGGTGGTGGCAGGTAGCAGGCTAGTGCAGTCATCCTGGTGAGAGATGACGATGGCTTGGACCCGGCTGATGGTGATGGAGGTGGATTTGGTCGACTGAATTCTACGTATATTTGGAAGGTGGAGTGAACAAGAACTGCCGATTAATCAGATGTCTGGTATTTAAAAAAGCCAAAAGAGAGAAACGATCGCATCGAGGTTTTGCCTGAGCAGATGAAAGGGTGAGTTGCTATTACTTAGATGGGAGTGTTTGCCAGAGGGGCAGGTCAAGGTGTGTGTGGAGGAGAGGGAAACAGAGGTCACTACTGGGTGCTTAGTCTTAGATGTGCTAAGTCTGAGACACCTAGCAGATTTCTAAATAGAGATGTTAAGTAGTTGGCTGGATATCTGAGTCTGGAGTATAGGGGAATGATCTGAATTAGAGATATAAATCTGAGAAGGCTTAATAATATGGATGAGTTAAGAATCATCGGCATGTAAGATGGTATGTAACGTGGTGAGGCTGGATGAGATCACCTAGGAAGTGCGTGTGGTTTGAGAAGAGAGGATAAAAGCCAAAGGCCAGCCCTGGCACGGAACATTTAGAAGTCTGAGATGGGAGGAAGACCCACAAGAGGCTGGAAAGAGGTGTCCAGGGGGCAAGAGGAGGACCAGGAGTGGGTGCTTCCTGGCAAGGAGGAGAAATTATGTCAAGACAGAGAGAAGGATCACTCGTGTGTTAAATGCTGCCTGTAGTTCAAGGGTAATGAAGCCTGAGAGTTGACAACTGGATTTGGCAATGTAGAGTCATTGGTGACTTCAGTAAGAGCTGTTTCACTGGAGAGATTAGGTTGAGTTTGAGAGAGAGAGAGGGAGAGAGAGAGAAGGAGAGGGAGGGAGATGGAGAGGAAGAAGAGAAATTGTAGGCAGCAAATATAGACAATTGTTTTATGGAGTCTTGCCTTAAAAGAGAAGAGAAATAAGGTCGTAGCTAAATAGGGAGTTGAGATATTTTCCTTGAGATATAATTGACACATAATCTTTCATTAGTTTCAGGTATACAACGTAATGATTCAATATATGTGCATAGTGTGAAATTATCATCACAATAGGTCTAGTTAACATCCATCACCACACATAGTTATAAATGTCTTTTTCCTTGTGGTGAGAACGGTAAGATTTACTCCCTTTAGCAAGTTTCAAATATCCAATACAGTCTTATTAATTATAGTCACGATGCTGTGCATTATATCCCCAGAACTTATTTATTTTATAACTGAAAGTTTGGATCTTTTGACCACTTTCCACTCTCCACCCCTGAGATATTTTCTTTTTAAAATGTTTGGTTTGTCTTTTTAAAAAATGGGATAAATGACAACAGGAATCTACTAATGGAAATAATACAGTAGAGAGAGAAAACGTGATGATTTGGGACAGAGGGGCAAGTCGGTTGCTGCACGGTCCTTGAGCGCTCAAGGGGCCTCACCCACCTTCGGCAGCCTCCCCACCACACATCAAGTCTTTTCCTTCGCAACTAATTCCCGTTTACTCACTTTCAATTTCTTTTTATACCGTATCAGTCTTAAAAAAGGATTTTTAATTGGTTATCAGAAAACAAATATAACCGAAGAAACAAAATAGAGGAAGAAACAGAAGAGGAGAAATAAAAATTGGAAGAGTCAGTACTTTTCTGTTAACTTCCAGTTATGTGAAACTGAACCAAAGTAGGTTGCTTCACTTATGTAAAGTTGACCTTAAAAACAAAAGACAGTTGTTTTACCAGTAAGGTATGTTTTTTTCAGGAGTAGCAGAGAATTGCAATTTGGGATAAGAATGTTATAGCAAAGCCTGTAAGCAAGTCCAGACAAAGAAGAGGAATGATTTTTTACAGAGGAAAATTTATTTTTTATTGAAGTATAGTTGCTATACAATATTGTATAAGTTACAGGTATACAGTTTAGTGACTAACAATTTTTAAAGGTGATACTTCATTTATAGTTATTATAAAATATTGGCTGTATTCTCCATGTTGTACAACATATTCTTGTAGCTTATTTTATATGTAATATAATAGCTTGTACCTCTTCATCCTGTACCCCTGAATTGCCCTTCCCCACTTCCCTCTCCCCACTGGTGACTATTAATTTGTTCTCTATATCTGTGAGTCTGCTTCTTTTTCATTTTATTCACTAGTTGTATCTTTTAGATTCCACATGTGATATCATACAGTATTTGTCTTTCTATTTCTTATTTCACTTAACATAATGCTCTCCAAGGCCATCCATGTTGCTGCAAATGGCAAAATTTACTTCTTTTTTATGGCTGAGTAGTACTCCATTGTATATATATAACACATCTTCTTTATCCATTCATCTGTTGATGGACACCTAGGTTGCTTCCATATCTTGGCAATTGTAAATAATGCTGCTATGAACATTGGGGTACATGTATCTTTTTGAATTAGTGTTTTGGGTTTTTTTTTTTTGGTTATATACCCAGGAATGGAATTGCTGGGTCACAAGGTAGTTTTAGTTTTTTGAGAAACCTCCATACTGTTTTCCACAGTGGCTGCACCAATTTACATTCCCACCAGCAGTGCACAAGAGTTCGCTTTGCACCAACATCTGTTATTTGTGTTTTTTCTTGATAGCCATTCTGACAAGTGTGAGGTAATATCTCACTGTGGTTTTGATTTGCATTTGCCTGATGATTAGTGATGTTGAGCATCTTTTCATGTGCCTCTTGGCCATCTGCATTTCCTCTTTAGAAAAGTGTCTATTCACTTCTTCTGCCCAATTTTTAATCAGTTTTTTTTTTTCATGTTGAGCTGTATGAGCCGTTTATGTATGTTGGATGTTAACCCCTTATCAGTCATATCATTTGAAAATATCTTCTCCCATTCAGTAAGTTGTCTTTTTGTTTGGTCAATGATATCCTTTGCTGTGCAAAGGCTTTTAAGTTTAATTAGATCCCATTTGTTTATTTTTGCTTTTGTTCCCTTTGCTCTAAGAGATCCAAAAAATATTGCTGTGATTTATGTCAGAGTGTTCTGCCTATGTTTTCCTCTAGGAGTTTTCTGGTGTCTGGTCTTACATTTAGGTCTTTAATCCATTTTGAGTTTATTTTTGTGTATAGTGTTAGAGAATGTTCTGATTTCATTCTTTTACATGTAGCTGTCCAGTTTTCCCAACACCACTTACTGAACAGACTGTCTTTGCTCCATTGTATATTCTTGCCTCCTTTGTCATAGATTAATTACCCATATAAGTGTGAGTTCATTTCTGGGCTCTCTATTCTGTTTCATTGATCTATGTGTCTATCTTTGTGCCGATATCATACTGTTTTGATTACTGTGGCTTTGTACTGTAGTCTGAAGTGGGGAAGCATTACTCCTCCAGCCCTGTTCTTTTTCTCAAGATTGTTTTGGCTATTCGAGGTCTTTTGTGTTTCCATACAAATTTTAAGACTATTTGTTCTAGTTCTGTGAAAAATGCCGTTGGTATTTTGATAAGGACTGCACTGAATCTGTAGATTGCCTTGGGACGTATGGTCATTTTAACATTATTGATTCGTCCAATCCAAGAACACTGTTTATCTTTCCAACTGTCTGTGTCTTCTTAAATTTCTTTCATCAGTGTCTTATAGTTTTCCGAGTAGAGGTCATTTGCCTTCTTAGATAGGTTTATTCCTAGGTATTTTATTCTTTTTGATGTGGTGGTGAATGAGATTGTTTCCTTAATTTCTCTTTCAGATAGTTCATTGTTAGTGTATAGAAATGCAACAGATTTCTGTATGTTAATTTTGTATCCTGCAACTTTACCAAATTCATCGATGAGCTCTAGTACTTTTCTGATGGTGTCTTTAGGATTTTCTATGTATAGTATCATGTCATCTGCAAACAGTGACAGTTTTACTTCTTCCTTTCCGATTTGTATTCCTTTTATTTCTTTTTCTTCTCTGACTGCTGTGGTTAGGACTTCCAAAAGCATGTTGAATAAAAGTGGCGAGAGTGGACATCCTTGTCTTGTTCCTGATCTTAGAGGAAATGCTTTCAGCTTTTCATCATTGAGTATGATGTTAGCTGTTGGTTTGTCACATGTGGCCTTTATTCTAATATAATTGAAAACCTCTGTTCACAAAATGACTTCTGTGAGAATGTTCATAACAGCTTTATTCCCAATATTCCAAAACTGGAAACAAAAACATCCCAAATATCCAACAATAGTAGAACAGATAAGCAATTTGTGGTATATTTATACAACAGATGCTACCAGAAATAGAAAAGAACAAGCTACTGGAACACACACCAACATGGATGAATATCAATAATACTATGTTGAACAAATAAAGCAAGTTTCAAAATAGTTCGTGTTGTGTGATTCCATTTACATAAAACTCTTAAAACAGGCACCACTCTAGTGGGAAAATGGTTAATTAAGAAGGACCATGGGAGGGACTTTATAGAAAGATGAAATGTTCTATACCTTTATTACTATTGCTGAGATGTTTATATATATATATATATATATATATATATATTTAATTACATTTATTTTTAAAAATATTTTCTTTTCCTTTTTTTGACAAATAATAATTGTATATGTCTAAAGTATACAGGGTGATGATTTGATATATGTTGTAACATGATTACCACAATCAAGTTAATTAATACAGTCATCACTCACATAGTTACTTTTTTCTTTTTTTGTGTGTGGTGAGAATGCTGAAGATCTACTCTTAGCATATTTCAGGTATGCAATACAGTATTCAGGTCTTACATTTAAGTCTTTATTTCTAGTTGATTTTTGTGTATGGCATACGATAAGGGTCCAATTTCATTCTCTTGTATGTGAATATCCAGTTTTCCCATCAACATTTATTGAAGTGACTATCCTTTCAATGCTGTGTATTCTTGTTGCCCTTGTTGAAGAGTAATTGACCTTGTATGCATGGGTTTATTTCTGGGCTCTCTATTCTGTTCCATTTGGTAAGTGTCTGTTTTTAATGTCAGTACCATACTGTTTTGATTACTATAGATTTTTAATATAGTTTGAAACCAGGACATGTGATGCTTCCACCTTTTTTCTTCTTTCTCAAGATTGCTTTTGCTATTCAGGGCCTCTTGTGGTTCCATACAATCTTAGGATTGTTTGTTCTCTTTCTAGGAAAAATGCCACTGGAATTTTGATAAGGATTGCATTGAATCTGTAGATCACTTTGGATACCACTGACATTTTAACAATATTAATTCTTCAAATTCATGAGTATGGGGGTATCTTTTCATTTATTTGTGCTTTCTTGTATTTCATTCATCAATGTTTTATAATTTTTAGCATATAGATCTTTTACCACCTTGGTTAAATTTTATTCTTAAGTATTTTATTCTTTTTCATACTATTGTAAATGAGAGTGTTATTTTAATTTCTTTTTCAGATAGTCTGTGAATAGAAATGCACCTAATTCCTGTATGGTGATTTTGTGTGCCTTAATTAGTGTATATGTTACAAGAAGGTATCTGTTTGTCAAAACTTAATGAATTGTACACTTCATTTTTGTATATTTTAGTATTTCTTACATTTACCTAAAAATCTAAAATATATTGACATCTAGTTAGTAGGTTTGCTATTTTCAATGACATGGCTTAACAATTCTGAAACTACTTCCATATGTTCTAGGCTTGAGAAAATATGTAAATATGTTATAGTCATTGGCAGTAAGATATTTCATTGTTGGGTGAGGAAATACAGACATAGAAATGGGGAATATTAGAATGTGTACACTGTGGTGTTTGGTTGAACTTGAAAGTATCAGTAAGAACTCATAGTTTTAAGTCTTTTACTCTACATGTATTTATAAGTAAATAAGTAAAGAATTACATATTTGTATATATGTATATATATATATTTACATAAGGCCCTCTCATATATATATATTATATTTGTGTTGATGAGAAACCTAGAAGCAATGACAGCAGTGGGCACATACAGCTCCAGCGCTTAGATTTTAAGTATCATTTGCCACTAAAAAGATCTAGGACTTCTTTTAAGAAACAGAAATGGCTGGTTCAAGCTCGAGCAACATATTTGATGAGAAAGTAAGAAAGTCTTGAAAGCATCATGAAAATTTGTCAAAAGGGCATAGGAGATATCTTAAAGGGCTTCCCATTGGTCAAATCTGGGACAATTTGAGCATTAAAATGCACGTATAACAGTATTAATTAATATTAATTACACATGTTGAATAAAATAAGCATCTGTGAGTCCAGGCTCGTGTACATGAATGAATGAGGGAAAACAGAAAGCTCTTCTTCCCAGTAGAATGCCAAATAGCAAATGTCGGATGGTTGATAGTATTCTAGCTTCATCACCTCATTGTATTGTTGCCAAAAACACAGAACCTGAATCTAATCTTGAGAAAATATCAGATAAATCAAAATTGGCCCATATTCTTCAAAAACATCAAGTTCAAGAAAGGCTTGAACACAGAAAGGCTGTGGAATTGTTCCACATTAAAGTATACCAAAAAGACCCGACAACTAGATGCCATATATGATCTGGAGTTCAAACCTGGACCACTGAGCGGGGGATAATTATAAAGATATGATTGGGACAAGGTATGAAATTTAAATGTGAATTTTTTAAATTTTAATTTACTTTATTTATTTTTTATACAGCAGGTTCTTATTAGTCATCTATTTCATACATATTAGTGTCTACATGTCAGTCCCAATCTCCCAGTTCATCCCACCACCACCCCCGCCCCCAATTTCCCCCCTTGGTGTCCACATGTTTGTTCTCTATGAATGTGAATTTTTAATTAGCTAATATTGTTGTAGCGATGTTAATTTTTCTGATTATGATAACTGCATTGTAACTATGTTTCTCACATTCAGTGTACAAATTTAGTGTATTCTCTTAATATTCTTTTTCTTAGGAAGTATATGCTGAAGGTTTGGGTAAAAGGAGCATACCAACTTGTTCTCAAATATTCAGAAAAAAATGTATTACTCTTGTGTGTATATATGTGTGTGTGTGCAGACAGATAGACAGATAGAAAAGATGGAGCGAGAGAGAGAAAGAAAGAGGAGAAGGAGAAGAAGAAGGAAGGAGGAAGGAAGGGAGGGAGGGAGGGAAAGAATTTACCAAGAGGATAAGGCAAATATGACAAAATGTCAATAATTGTTGGTATGCAGGAGTTTCTTGTACTAGTCTTGTAGTTTTCTGTAGGTTTGAAATTACATCAAAACAAAAAGTTATTTTTTAAAACAAGGTAAAGTTAAAAAAGAAACAGGAAAAATCTAAAGAATGATGATGAGAAGATATTATTCAAACATTGAGCTTTATACTGGAAACTTGGAGCTTATTTTGCATGCTTTTAAGTATTTATCCAACTTAACACCCACCTCACTCTGTTTTCTAGTGTGTTTGTTACAGTGATTCGAGATATGTCAGTAACCCCTCACGGAGTCATGGGCTCTTGGGGCCAGCAGGCGTCACAGACTTCATCTTGTTCTCTCTCCCATTTCATTCTTGCATTGCCTCTAAACTCTTTTGGTGAAGTGGTCTTCCAACCTGTGTTTAAACACCTAATTCACTTCAGCAAGTCTGCGGACATTTACTCTTCTGGTGAGACCAGGTCTCAGCTTTCTTTCTGAACCAAGGGTTAATGCTTCTCCATTCATTATCACTGTGTCTCATAAAATACTGTTTCCCTCTGGGTGAAAGAGTGACTGTGCCCCTGCCTCCCAAATTGCGTTCCAAGTGCCGTTAGGCACCACACAAACCCACAGGGCCGATTTAGGACATCCTACAGTTTCATGGGAAACACCACCGTCTGTCAGAGCTTTGCCGGAGCTCCCAGTTCCAACAGTAACCTGACATAGTTCCCGGTTTTAATGTTAGGTCCCTACGGTCCCGTCAATGAAGTCATATCTCTGCAAATCCATGGTCTTAGTGGTTGCTCTAATGAAAAGCAAGTACTGCATGAAAACCAGCGCGGAACAGGAAATGAGGTTGCCCATGTCCAGTTTGAGTCTAAGGTTTATACCGCCCAACTCATTGTACCTGAGAGTTCTAACGCATCTCGATTGAGGAATGTCTCAGTGATACTCAGTAAATACTTTATATGGGTTCTTTTAATAAAGGCGGTGGTGAAAGGACTTTGTGAAGTTAAAAATGCTGTGCACATACAAGTTCTTAACAACTTCATTAAGCTACTATTGTAATTTTCTATTAGTCAAGACATAGAATTGGAAGTTTATTCAACTGACTGGAATTGATCCCTTAGTGAACTTGCTTCGGCGTGTGGTTTCCAGAGGGAAGTGCGTTTTCTCACGTCCATCCCCACTTGTCTCCCCTTCCTGCCACCTCATGTCAGTGCTCGTGAGCAGCAAAATGGCCATAAGGCTAAGAACCAAATAACAATTATTCCTATTCTTCACATTTATACATAATTTAAAATTTTCAGTATGTTATGGTTTGAATGATCCACTAACCATGAAGGTAGGTCTTTAATATTTTAGAGGTAATATTACATTTGTATAGTTTAGTCATCATAACTAAACCTTTTTCTCTTATGAGATCTATGCAATTGTCATTGCTGATCAAAGCAAACAGGGTGTACTAACCCATCTGTTAGGTTCAAGATTAGAATTTGAAGCTTAATATAAACAACAACAAAATCGAGGTCATAGATCATCACAGAAGGTTACTGTTGAAAGGCATTTTAAAGACAATATATTTCAGTCTTCTTGTTACACAAATGCAAAAACTGAAGCCCGGAGACTTGAAAGGAAATCTCATGACCAACTGTCCATAACCGCAAGTGTCTTCTTGTTCTCCCTTGTGTGTGACAACCCATTTCCTCTCCAAAAGAGTGTCAGCACTGCATTCTGGTCACTTTAAAGGGCCTGTTCTCAGAATTACATTGTCAGAGAAAAGGGTCAGTCTGTATATCATTTTTACAGGGACTCCTCTATTGAGTGACTAAACACCCACCTTAAAACTAGCTAAAGTATCCCTTCCCCACAAAAAAGAGGGTGTATTCGAAGAATGGATTGATTCATGAAAAAGAAATACCTAGGGATAGAATTTTAGGCTTGAAGGCTTTTGCATGGCTGGGTCTAGGGGTTCAAAGTCTGTCATTATGACTCAGTCTCTATCACTTGGCTTCAGTCTCAGATAAGCTCTTTCCCAGGACTTCGGGGTGGGGGGGTTATAGAATGAGTGGTTCTGAGGAGCAGTAAGGAAGAAAGGGTATATTAGAGTAGAATATTTTCTCTGGAGTTCTTCAAAACTTGGAATAGGTCAAATGGGATCTTTTGACAGAGGATAAGAAACAACAAAAGCTTCTGCGACCCCATGCAATGCTGCCACGTTTTGTAGGCATCCGCATCTCAAGTGTTCTTGACTCTTATGCACCTTTTCACCGTCACTCTGGTAATTTCCCCCTCACCCCGTGCACAGTTACCCAGCTTAATGACAGCGGACCTCTTTGGGGAATGTAGGAAGCATTTGGGGCTGTGAATCAAAATCCTTCCTCCAGGGGACCTGGTCTCCCCTGGCTTTATTCAAGAAGTTCTGTGAAGTGGCTCAAGTCTGGAATTCATTGAGGTACCTGACTTTCGGCTGTGGTAATTAAGTCAGATTTTTGTCCGCCTAACCCAGAACTTCTCTCTTCAGACAGATGAAAAAATAGTAGGTCGCCCTATATCTGTTTCAGCTCCAGGGACACTGATCGAGTGCTTGGTCCAACGTCGACGAGCTCTGCTGGCCGGGTCGTTCTGAGAGCAGCTTCAGTTTTGTCCATTTTGCTAACAGCACCTTATATCTGGAGACTGTGTGTTGCCTCTTGTCCCCTCGACGCCAAGATCCCATGTTCGCAGTGGAGCAGGGGACCCTGTGGGGGGGCGCTGGTGCCTCTAGTCAGCCGAGGCCACACCGCAGAGCTCTTCACACAGGCCAGGCGGCTGTGGCCTCGGGATGTATTTTTCATGGCCCCGATGAAGGGAGTGCCCATGGGATGTGATTAGGGGATGGGTAAACGGGTCGTGTAGGACAAATCCACTCTGGCATTCCAGTCTTGCCAAGGTTAGAATATATACCAGAGAAGTTCTGGTTTTCAGCTTCATTTAATGTCAGCCATGTTGGGGAATAGGTTTTAGCCAAGCAAAGCACTAGCACACTGAAGCCAGTACTTAGTGCACCCTCAGTGCACTAAGCAGACTTAGTGCACCCATATAAAAGATTTGCCTGGTCCACCATTATCTTTATTCTAGCCTATTCCAGCACCTGTGAGATCCATTCTCCTTTGTTTCCGAGGTTCCTATACATTAGCTAAATCGAATCCATTCCTTTTGGTGTGTATTCATCTCTTGACAAGTCATTCTTGAGACTTGATTTTCTGGGGCCTGCCCGGAACTTGAGCCTGTTAATAGGTCAGAAGCCAAGAGAGGTGGCAGACGGCGGGCAGACCTCAGCCCTTACGGGTTCTAAGTTTCACTGGCGTCTGTCCCTATATCTCATGTCACTGAACCTCCCCTCCCCTGACCGTCCTATTGAAAAGGTAGCCCTCTCCCTCCAAAGGCGTTTTCTATCAGCCGCCCCAGCTCTCCTTTCTGCATCGTGACCACTGCCTTCCGTCACACCGTGTAGGTTACTTATTCTCTTCCAACGGGCATGTAAGTTCCTTGAGGACCGGAATTTTATTTTGCTCATGCTCTAGCATTTTTTGTTTCTAGAAGTGTTCCTGCATATAGTAAGTAGGTTGTCAGGATTGGCTGCACATGTTTGTGGAATGATTGACTGATTGGTTCAGCCATTCTTTATTTATTCATTCCGAGGTGTTTACTGAGCGCTCAACAGTAACAGCAAGCAATAGGCCCGCTGAGAGGGAGAGAGAGAGAGAGAGAGAGAGAGAGAGAGAGAGAGAGCGAGAGAGAGAGAAGGAGAGAGAGAGAGGGAGGGAAGGAGAGAGAGAGAGAGAGAGAGAGAGGGAGAGAGAGAGAGAGAGAGAGAAGGAGAGAGAGGGAGAGAGAAGGAGAGAGGGAGAGGGAGAGAGAGGGAGAGGGAGAGAGGGGGAGAGAGAGAGGGAGAGAGAGAGAAGGAGAGAGAGAGAGGGAGGGAAGGAGAGAGAGAGAGAGAGAGAGAGAAGGAGAGAGAGAGAGAGAGAGAGAGAGAAGGAGAGAGAGGGAGAGGGAGAGAGAGGGAGAGGGAGAGAGGGAGGGAAGGAGAGAGAGAGAGAGGGAGAGAAGGAGAGAGAGAGAGAGAGAGAGAGAAGGAGAGAGAGAGAGAGAAGGAGAGAGGGAGAGGGAGAGAGAGGGAGAGGGAGAGAGAGGGAGAGGGAGAGAGAGGGAGGGAGAGAGAGGGAGAGAAGGAGAGAGAGAAGGAGAGAGAGAGAGAAGGAGAGAGAGGGAGAGGGAGAGAGAGAGAAGGAGAGAGAGAGAGAGAAGGAGAGAGAGGGAGAGAGAGGGAGGGAAGGAGAGAGAGAGGTGGCTTGAGACGGATTCCGAGGCAGAAAATAACCACATCTTGCAGAGTGCGAAGGCCACGCTGGGAGGAGTCTGTTGTTCTAAGTACAGTGGGGAAAAAGCCCCAAGAGTGTTTTGAGCCACAGAGCCACAGCATTTTATTTTATTTTGAAGTTCGCCATGGTTGATATTTGGAGAAGAGGCTTAGGAAGGCAAGCTCTGTAGCAGGGAAGCTCATTCGAAGACTGTTTTCAGTCCTTTGAAGAAGACACAGTGCTGGGCATAGCCACGGTTTCGCTTCCACCTTCTTCCCGGACCTTTGTCCACCCGCTGCTGTCCCTGCACCGCGGTGCAGCCTAGTGCCGTGGGCTTTGCTGCGGGGCTGGGGCTGCTGCTACGGCGGCGACTCCTGCTCTCGTTGTAGTGGCAGAGGTGAGGTCAGACTAGAGTGGTCGCCACGTGGACCCAAGTGAGTGGGGAGTAATAAACTTTGTTTCACCCGGTGCGATGCACGGGGGCGCTTTTCTAGTATATTAGGATGTTTCATCCAGTTAGCAAACTTTCGAACTGTTTTTACTGATCTAGTTGCCTGATACATCATATATCAATATAAAACTTCAGAAACAAAATTGTAATTTGTAACATTCGATGTTTTAATGTAAATAAGCATGCATGGAGTCTATAGATAATTCTAAGTAAGTTGTAGCAATTTTAATTTTCAATCTGTGTTTATAGTAGATCATACTATTTAAATCATGCTCTATAAAAGCATAATGAATAGCTATTATGTAACATAAAGCCATATATATTAATAGTATGTTTTACAAACTAAGGATTTTTTATTTTATTATATTTAATTATGTCTTTTTTTTAATTCAAAGTATCAAGATACAAATATGCAGGGAGTTGTGTACGAACTAAACAGCTATATAGAACAACGGTTGGATACAGGAGGAGACAACCAGCTACTCCTCTATGAATTGAGCAGCATCATTAAAATTGGTAAGAAACGTTTTATATTCCTCCTAGTAGAAAAATGAAACCGAAGATAAATTATGTTCTCTTCACTGATGATATGTAATCATATATGCATCGTTCTTTTTGGTTGATGCTTATATTATTGGTTATTCAGTATTATGAATATCACTTTGTCTATTTTTAAATACTTTAAAAACTAAATGTAAGTCTCCAATTTAAAAAACATTTTCTAATAGTTCTGATATTCACATTTTGACAAACGTATTATTACATAGTACATTGCTGTATGCATTTGAGGATGTTACATCTTAAAAATTGCAATAGCTAATGAAAATATTCTAATTATGTGATTCGGTAAAGCCATAGATTATTTTGTTCAGTTTACTGCATGACCGTTAATTTTGCTAACAAATCCATTCAAAAGACTCATATTTGAGGTCTCACCTTAGGGAATTCATGCATGTTATATTCTTCCATTGAGATTAGTTTCTTCCTTTTTTATTACTTTGGCAGCCACAAAAGCTGATGGATTTGCACTGTATTTCCTTGGAGAGTGTAATAATGTAAGTATCTAAATTTAGATATAGGTGCTCTAGATAAGAGAATGTTATAAGCTTTTTAAGAAAGATAAACTATTATGTTACAGACAACTTAATAGATGTATCATAATTAAGTACCTGAAGGCTCATTTTGTATTTTGTTTCTATATGTGGTTATTACCAGTTGGGAATTTTGCCAGAATGCTGACATTTAGGCATAAAATCTTACATTTTTCATTGTTTTGGTTTCGGTTTGTGGTATCCTATTTTCTGAATGGCACTTCTAGACTCACTGTTTGGTATAGAAGTTATTTCCTCACTGTGGGCTGGGATGTCAGGGACAGTCTGTGCCCTTTTTCACACACAATCTGCAGTAGAAGAAAATGAGAGCAGAAGTTTTATGTGACTATTTTAGATATTTTTTAAGATGACTCTAAAAGTGCAGAGATGGAGTTGCTAGGTATAGATTCCTGAGCTGTGGTGGCCGTGGCGCAGACAGTTGGGTGGCACGGGGCTGCCCAGGGGTGCCTGGTCCAGTCTTCGGTGCGCCAGGCAGACCCTGTGTTTCTGGTTTGACTCACTGCAGGCACAGTCCACTGTCAAGTGCAGCTTGCATAGGCACTTTCAAAGGTAGTTCAAGGCATTCCATTACTGGCATTTGAGTTTTATTATGGTATTAACACATATGTAACATTTTAGAAAAATGTTCTGAACCAATAACACCTATATTCATAGCCGAAATATATAAGACTCCATTCCAACGTTTTTTTGCAAACTTTTACTGTGTGCTTCTTGTGCGTTTGGTATTGTTATTTGAGATTTGGGATGTATTTTTGCAATGTGATATTTGTTTTTGTGAGTAATCAAAACTCACAAAATATATAGTATAATGTTTATATAATATTATAATCTAACATTTATACAATATTTATATAATATTTATATTATATAAACTGTTAATAGGAATAGAGACACAGTAGCCTGAGAGTTTTAATAGTATTCATGAATAGTCGAGTAGTGCAAAGCACGACAGTAGTTGCACAAAAAGTATTTATTGGCTGAACGACTTTGCTCATAGCTGGTCCTCTTCATTTGCACGGCCCTCGTTTCCCGCGTTGTGATAATCTGTGTCACAAGATTAGAAGCTCTTTAGGACAGGACCTTTCCTTATTCGTTTCTGCATTCACCTAGCAACTCTCCTAGGGCCGTTCACATAAACAGTCAACAAGAGGGTTTAATAAATTGAATTATTCAGATATTACTCCTACTTGTAAATACTTATGTTTTACATACTGGTAGTATTTTAGAATGGCTAAGCTACTAAAATAACAAATCGATCTCTTTCCTCGTCATTCCAAAAATTTGTTTCTAAAATTGGAGATTTTTATTTAAAAATCAAGACTTCCTTTCAGAAAATTATTATATAATTTGCCATAATTTTTATGATTTCTGGTATGTTTATTATCACGTAACTGTGATAGTCCACATCTCATTACTCCTTCCCCGACATCTCCAGACAACCCACAGGGGTTGGCCATGGCAGCCGTGTTTGTTTCATGTGACCCTTGACCTTCAATCACAGCTGTTTGTGACCCAAACGGGGGCCAATCAGAGTCTCTACTGAAACCTGGATCGTGGACTCAGCATTCTAGCTGAAAAGAAATGATATGAACCCTCAACCAGGGCTGCCACGGTGGGTTGGCCCTCTTGCGCCCCACGTGAAGGAGAAGGGGGGGATGGGGAGACCTTGTTTGCAGAGGTCGAAGGGCGGCGGGCGACTCGAGGGTCTGCACTGTGGGCACCTCCAACGGTGCTTGACTCTTGGAGCCTGGATTTCGATTCCCAAACCCCATGCTGTTCATCACTTGGCCATACTTTCCACGTCATTGTTTGCATACTTCTGCGTGATTATGATTTAGAAAACGCTTTTGTATCCATAAAATCCAAAATGTAATTCTCTCTATATCAATTCTAATTCTTTCACTTTTACTTATCATTCCCTTTTGTAGCTTAATTGAAGGGGGGATACCATGTCTTTTCAGGCTTTAGTTGGCTCTTTATTCTAAACCCCTCAGGTCAGTTAATATACTCTGTGGTTCTCTCTAGGGTCATTCCTCCTTTCTCTCCCACATCTCAGGGGCCAAGTGTATCCTGTGTAACAGTATAACCCTAGGAGCAGCAGAGTACATTGACCTTCCTAAGTCAGATTCCACTCTGCTATTTTTTTTTTTTTTTTTTTTTTTTTTTTTGCGGTACGCGGGCCTCCCACTGCCGTGGCCTCTCCCGTTGCGGAGCACAGGCTCCGGACGCGCAGGCTCAGCGGCCACGGCTCACGGGCCCAGCTGCTCCGCGGCACGTGGGATCCTCCCGGACCGGGGCACGAACCCGCGTCCCCCGCATCGGCAGGCGGACTCCCAACCGCTGCGCCACCAGGGAAGCCCTGCTACGCTTTCTTAATGTCATATACTTCTCCTTCATGGAATTTAGCTGAACCTGTCAGTACATTCGATTATTTGCTTATCTGGCTTTCTCACTAGAATATAAGCCTCGCGAAGGCAGAGACCTTGTCTCCCTGGGAGGATAATTTTAGGGGATAATGACCGTGTTCGGTTCGCTGTATTTTTCCTTTTATGCATATTCCACAGAGGTAGTGAGGCCCTTGTTACTTCCTGAACCGAGTGATTTCTCTGGATAGGAAGAAGACATACTGTCTGAAGTCTGAAGTTCACTGAGGTGTTTCTTTAGATGTATCTACATAATTACCAGTTTCTTTGCTCTCCATTTCTTCTTATATATCAGGTCAGACATTTGGCATCAGTTTTTTTCTGTCTCGGAGAGCCTCCCTGAGTGAGAATCTGCTGATGTGAAACTCTCTCGTTTTTGTGTGTCTGACTATATCTTTCTTTCACTGCTTTCTTTTTTTTTTTTTTTTTTTTTTTTTTTTGCGGTACGCGGGCCTCTCGCCGTTGTGGCCTCTCCCGTTGCGGAGCACAGGCTCCGGACGCGCAGGCGCAGCGGCCATGGCTCACGGGCTTAGCCGCTCCGCGGCACGCGGGATCTTCCCGGACCGGGGCACGAACCCGTGTCCCCCGCATCGGCAGGCGGACTCCCAACCACTGCGCCACCAGGGAAGCCCTTTCACTGCTTTCTTGAAAGATATTTTTGCTGGATGGAGAATTCAGGTTGATAAATATTCTCTCTCCGTATATTGACAATAATTAGTTACATTTTGGTGGTTTTTTGATTTGTCTCACCCCTTCATTTTTTTTTGTTGTTCCCTGGACATATTTTCAAGTTTATCTTTTATTTCTTGAAATATGACTAACTCTGCCTCTCCTGTATCGTTTCGTATTCTTTCTGAAATTAGTTTCTTTTGTTTCATCTGCCTTTCATCAATGGTGACTTATATGCTCATGTCTTTTATTTATTAACCATAAATCATATTCCTTTGGCCCTTTTAAATGGATATTCTTGAGGCTGTTGAGGTTCCTTTCCTGTTATATTTCTAGAGATTGGATATATATTTGTTTTTGTCAATCACCTAAGGCAGTATCAATTCAGGACTATTTAAATTAAATTATCTAGTTGAGAGAGGAGATTTTTATTTTCCCTCCAGCAATAAATCCAAGATAGTCTGGTTTCCTTGTAATCCCCTTGCAGCTGTAAGTGTATTCGCCCTTCAAACTAAGATGAGCCCATAGCCCTTTGCGGGTCCTGGCCCCATCCAGGCAGTTGAAAATCCACATATAACTTTACAGTCGGCCCTCAGTATCCACGGGTCCACATCTGCTGACTCAATCAGCCGCAGATGTGTAGTACTACCGCGGCATTTATTGAAATAAATGAATGGATCCACACAGTTCAAACCCATGTTGTTCAAGTGTCAACTCTATATCTAGGCTTTACTTGATGCTCTCAAGAACAAAACAGTTTGGGATTTGCTAAGCACTCAGGGTTCCTTTTTCTACTTCCTTTTAGATTTCTGTGGATTCCTCCATTCTTCTCAGCCCAGCATGCATTATAAAATATTTGTGAAACATACTTTATCCAGCTTTTAAATAATTTTAAAATTGTTTTTTTCAGGAGTGTCCAATTATCTAATTGCCATATTGCTTGCAACAGAGGTTGACATACTTCTAAAATGTAAGCTAACCATATTAAATAAAATAAAACAGTTTTTTGAACAATGAGCAGGTACATGTATATTATATTTCTTCCTTTGTACGTGAAAGGTAGCATATTATAGATATTTATCAATGCTTCTAAAAATTGTCTCTGGATTTTGAATCATAGTCAGAAAGTGTTTCTTAATAACTCACTTTCAAAACAAAATATATATACTTTAGTGACAAAATTATAATAATGCAACCCAAATGGACTGAGATAAAATTTTTAGTCTATATCAATAAATACCAAGGATTAAGAAAGACATGGCAGGGACTATAACATTCTTTTACTTATAAAAGTATTAATTTCTTTTTTTGTAAATGAGAATCAGTAGAAAAAATTTAATTTCTGAAATTAATGCATTGAGAAATATAATTTAAATAATATTTAAATACATCAAAAGTTATCCTAGTAGAATTTAAAACCCACATTCATATTACCAGAGAGGAAAAATTTAAAGAAAACATAGAAAGTTTAGGAGATGATAGAAAACAACCCAAGTGGTATTAAAGCACTAAAAATAAAACATAAAATATGATTATCACAATCATTTTGAAGATAATTTAAAATATAATAAAACAATAGAGTGAAGATGACATTATGAGAGGATACTTATATTAATAAATGTGAAAATCTAGATAAAATGGACAGTTTTTGAGGAAAATATAAATTGCTCCATTTAATGCAAATGATGATAGAAAACGAATAGACCAGTAAATGGAAGAAATTGAAAGCAGTGTTGAAATAATGTTTTTTAAAAAGCTGGTAGGACATTTATTTAACACTGTTTTTTTGTTTGTTTTGTTCTTTTTTTGTGGTACGCGGGCCTCTCGCTGCTGTGGCCTCTCCCGTTGCGGGGCACAGGCTCCGGACGCGCAGGCTCAGCGGCCACGGCTCACGGGCCCAGCCGCTCCGCGACATGTGGGATCCTCCTGGACCGGGGCACGAACCCGTGTCCCCTGCATCGGCAGGCGGACTCGCAACCCGTGCGCCACCAGGGAAGCCCTAACACTGTTTTTTGAGCACCAGCCTTGTTCAGGCAGTTGCTAGCCGTGGGGCCCATTGATGAACCAGAATCGTTTCCTGTACTTCTGTGCTCACCCTCCACTGGGGACAGCCCTTCAGGAAGAGAGAATTCCTGTGCTGTCTACACTGTCTCAGAGCTTGGGAAGAGAAGGCAAGTTTCCCAGTTAGCAGCTTTCCAAAGAATTTTGATTCTGGAGTTGGATTGTGTGAGTTCCAATTCACCACTTTGGGACTTTGACAAGAGTCTTAAACTTTCTAAGTCTGAATTTAACCTCCATTGGTTAAATGTTACATCATGCATGTCATTTAACAAACCATTTCAGACACCTGCCGTGTACCAAAAACTGTGCTGAATTGCTGAGCATACAAAGATAAATAAAAATCATTCCTGTCCTCAAAGAATGTACAACCAGTAGGAGAAGTCAAGAAATCCACAGTTAATCACAGCACAGGACCTTACGTGCGGACAGAGAGGAGCCAAGGTCTCTGGGATCCTGCATTTGATGGGGCTGGCAGGGATGCTGGGGTTGGTGGCGCTGAAAAGAGCTTGGCTGATGAGCCCTCTGGTGGAGCAGGGCTTAGGGGGCCTCTCCCTTAATAGACAAGAAGGGACAGTAAAGGAAGAAGCGATTTGTGAGAGATCTGGAGCTGGGAAAGGAAGCCTTTTGTGTTCTGACCAAGACCAGTGTCTGACGCGTAACATACACAGCGTGTGCTCTTGAAACGTTTGTTGGGCAAAACTGATTTTTCCATGATTAAGATTTTGCTTAATTCACCTTTTAATGTTTCTACATGTTTTCTCTTTCATACCTAGTCACATACTCCACTTACTATGTAACATTTTTTATAATGTCATTCCTATAGTTTTTCTTGTGTTGCCTGTAATTGTGGTTTGTGAAAGCTGGAAACCTAGTGATCTCTAATTATACGTCAAACTTTATAATTCATAAAGTAAGTTCATAGATAGCTTTTGTGTATTAGCTTGGAGACCAGTTTACAGCCAGTAGTTTAGAGTAACTGTGTGACTTTCTTCAATGCACAATGACTTTAGTAGGTTTAGTTCTAAGAATTAGGCTAAAAAAGTTAGGCATGTGGTTCAAGGCCCAGTGGACGTGGGGTTCCTGGCTCACGCCCTCTGCCCGGATCTACATTCATCGACTCTCCAGAGCCATCTAGTGTCTATAAGAAAAATAACTTAATGGTAAGCCTAAATAATGTTTTTCTTCTTAAAAAGTGTTTCCAAAATTTAACTGGTTGTGAGTTGAAGCCTTAACATGAAAGTGAAGTTTCATGAATCAAGTGATCTTTGAATTGTTCATGGAAAGAAAGATGAGAGCAACTGTTTACCAAGTGAAGTAGACTTCTCTCTTTACTTGATGTCAATGAATCAGTTTCCCAATTCATCAAAAAAATCCTGGTTTTTAAGAAATAATTGTGTGATAGTCTATTCTATGGTTCTTTTCCCACCAAATCTATTTCTCAAAATTTGATTTTTTAAGCTAATTTGAATGCTTTTTATTCCTTCATTGAGCCAACTTATTCATTATGACCATCGTTACCAATCTTCTCTAGTTCAAATTATTTAACCTTAGAAATACTTATGAAAATGTACTGTTATCACAAAAATACTGGACAGTTCATAGTGAGTTTCTTTGAAATGCTGAAAGAGCTAATTCATCCCCTACTACTGCATGGCCTTGCCTCTGGACTGATTTCTAGCCCTTTGGCCAGTCTCCCTGCTGGTGTTGGGAGGGGAAAGGCCTAACAACAGTCACGCCACCTGCAGAGCTGTCAGGTGGGAATGAAGGCGCAGAGCATCAGTGGGCAGGTGCACACCCGGAATGCAGTGACGCTCTTCTCTGGAAAGGGTAGAGGTGGTTGAGGTTTGAAACTTTGAACCTTCTCCTTGTTTTTAGTTTTCGTGTAGTTTTCATCTCTAGCCTCTAAAAAATGTTTGTGTTAATAAAAGTTTTCATAGATTCATACAACGTTAAAGCAGAAATTAATTTTAGAAACTCATTTCAACGCTGGATGTTATAGATTGTAAATGTATGCATAATAGTCTTAATACGTTTAAAATGTTATGTAGTGATGTTTGATGAAAGTTTTCATTCATTCACCTATGAAAATAAATAGTGAGTATAATCTTCTTCATCTTATTACTCTGAACATCCCAGATAGGCTTCCGAGGATGTATTGTGCAATATGGGAAATATAGCCAATATTTTTTAAAAACTTTAAATGGAACGTAACCTTTAAGCATTGTATTAAAATTTTTTTAAAATATGTCTTTAAAAATTCATCATGATTGATTTTGAAAAATAAAGCCCTTACTTCATTTTTAAGTTTCTTTAGAACTTACTTACACCCATCAGTTGTTAATGCATTAATGCAGGCCCTTCACCAATGAAAAATGCAAAATATGTCTTATAAATTACGATTATTTTGAAACATGAAGAACCCAAGCAAGACTCGCCTTGCCAGATCACAACATGTACTATAAACTTACGGTAATTAAAATAGTGTGCTAGGAAAATAAACCAAGTGGTACAGAATTGAGAGTTCAGAAGCAGACCCAAGTGTACGTGGGGATTTAGTATATGATGAAAGTGTCAGTTCAGCCAGTGGGAAAAATAAGACTATTCGATACACAACTAGCTGTTCGATTATTTCTGTGCAGTAAATAAAGGTATATTTAATAAACTTTTCTCCATTCCTGAATACATGTAAAATTTAGCCTCTAATTTGGAGGTTCGTTATCGACATTGTCTGTTTGCAGTAATAGCTGCCTGTCAGCCTGTTCCACTACAAAGATCATACAGAATATGCTATTGCAGAACACACAATGCAAACCAGTGATTGATCTGTAATCAGAAATGGAGGTCATGGACGGAGCTGTTGCACAGGTGAATCGTATGGAGTTAAAAAAAAAAATTGCCACCCAAAAAGAGTAGGAAACTACTAAGTGCACAGAGGAGAGAAATTGAAGCTGTAAAAACATCAAAAAACAGGTGTCTGTCTAGGTTGGCCCTCATTTTCCCTTCCTATCTGAGCTTTTGCCCTTCATATGACAACTTATTCAAAATTTTGTTAGCACTTGCCCTCAGCTCTCATTTGTAAACATTTCTATTTGGTAAGTATGAACAAAAATCATGACCTAATTAGTAAAACAAGTATAAAGTTCCCACTGTAAAGAATTATTTATTTTTTCTTTTTTTCTTTTTTTTTCTTTTCTTTTTTTTTTTTTTTTTTTTTTTTTGCGGTACGCAGGCCTGTCACTGCTGTGGCCTCTCCCGTTGCGGAGCACAGGCTCCGGACGCGCAGGCTCAGCGGCCACGGCTCACGGGCCCAGCCGCTCCGCGGCACGTGGGATCCTCCCGGACCGGGGCACGAACCCGCGTCCCCTGCATCGGCAGGTGGACCCTCAACCACTGTGCCACCAGGGAAGCCCAGAATTATTTATTTTTTGATAACTATTTTCTACAAGGAGTTTTCCACATTCAATCAAGTAATTAAAAGGTTTCTAAATCATTTATTTTCAGCAAATCTAGTACGTAAAATAGCTTTCCATGTACCCAAGGTGCAGTATTTGCTTGTCTGTTTCTTGTGCATCATATAGAAAGCCTACACAGAGGCAATAAATGTTTTATATTAAATAAATGGCCTAATAACCTAGGAATGTGTATGTGTAAGCTATTTTGTCATATTATGAAGCTAAATGAAGATATTATTATGAAGATATTATGAAGAGACTATTAAATCCAGCCTTAAAGGGCATATGGCAAAGTCATCCAAAAGAGATGTCTGTTGTATATCTTCAAACAACAAACAAATAAAGTCAACAGCTATTAAAAAAAGAAATCCAAACCTTCTGTTTGGAGCTTGCTTTAGAGTTTACTTTCTATTGCTGTCATGGGAAGTTCTTTAAGACTTATCTAAACGATTCAGGTCAATTTAAGTTCATTTCCTGCTGTTCTGACTCTGGTTGAGTAAAGAAACATTACTGAGCATCCTTCTTACGATTAACTTTCTCATAGTTTGGAAAAATCATTGTCAATTCTGACTTTTATTCAGGCTAAATATACCATGTCCTTTAACATTTTTTCCTTGCAATCATCTCTCTTCCTGTTCTTGGATCATTTCTCTACTCTTCTCTCAATCTTAAGAAGGGGTGACAAACTGAATTGTATTGCCACATAGATACTAAATCTAATGAAAGTCTTACTTTGTTTATGTCATATGTATATTGGTGCATTATAGTAACTATAAAAATAGTGACTTATTTCTAGCCTCTTTAAAAGTAAAGTGCATTTGTCACTTATCATCTTTCGTGTAGTTGAATTGTAAAAATCTTTTTAAAGTGTGTAACTTATATTTAAACATTTTAAGCTTAATCCTTTTTAAAAGAAGCATTCACAAAACATTTTTCACAGGCATAACAGCAAATTACTGCTTAAACACAATCCTAAGTAATGTAGATATATTAATGAATAAAAATATTTTGAACTTAACTTGTAATCTTTAGACAATGGTGACTTACTTAAAGCAGATGGGGTGAGCCAAAGCTGTTTTCCTCCTCTCTGCTCCCACTGATTGAAGTAGCTCAAGTTCATAGGGTTC
Source organism: Kogia breviceps (assembly GCF_026419965.1). NCBI lineage: Eukaryota > Metazoa > Chordata > Mammalia > Artiodactyla > Physeteridae > Kogia > Kogia breviceps. The sequence goes on along the minus strand of NC_081322.1, from coordinate 88,302,123 downwards.
ACTGTCTTGTGATTGTATTGAAGAAAGGGCTCTTCGACATTACAAAGCCTGAAAACCACGTTATCTAAAAAGTAATAACCATATCCAACTCATTTTCCTCACCTAGACCTAGCTCAGTGCTAGCAAGCATGGAACACCTTTAGCTTCAGAGCATTGCCTACTACTCACTGCTTCAAAAGGGCATCATCCTTAAGTCACAGCACTCCAATTTAAGATAAAAGTATAGTGTTGGGAGAATTTACCAGAACTTCAATGTTTTTCAAATTGAGTAGATAATCATAATACAGTTATGTCAAAATATTGCTTCCCATGCCCAGATGACTTGTTTTGATGAGCAATTCTTATTTAGTAGAAATTTATTTTAAAATATAATTTGGTTTAGTCAAAATAACTGATCATATTTTAAAAAACATTTCTTTTAAAATAGTTTCAAATGTTACCCTCCCACCTAGTCTTCGGAGATGGAAAGATACACCCAGCTTTGTCCTTTCTTTTTTTCTTTTCTTTCTTTTTTTTTTTTTGGTGTGTGTCTGCAGAGAAGAGCAAAGATTTTTACCAAAAGTATTCTGAATCTGTAATTTTATGGGCAGGTCAGTTTCAGGAATGGAGTCGTTGAGTATTAAAAATAGAAATAATGTTCTGAGAAAGATTTTTAATGAAAAGGAAAACATATAACCAAATCACGTTGACCTGTAGTTACAGAGCCACGTGGCAAGTCTGTAGGGCGGTGGGGTGCAGTGGGTCTGTTTCTTGTGTGATAGTTTCTTGAGCCCAAGGACAGCTTACATTTTTTTTTCATTTTATTATTTTCTGTGGATGAAAATCGGAGGCTATCGGAGGCTATTTTAAGAGATTTTCTGCACCTAGACGTTTGTGTGAGTCCTGTATGTAGCCTGTGTGTTGTGTGCATGGGACACATGGAAGAGAATTTCACCCCAGATTCTCAGTTTGGTCATTGCAAAGCACCTTTCCTCATCTTATGTCTCTACTTTTCCTTGGCTCACAGATTTCTCGCGATTGTTAAGTAATCTTTTCGTCCTGGGCCAAAGACTTTCCTAAGTCTATAAAACATATTCCTTTCTTCTTCCTAGAGCCTTTGTGTGTTTACCCCACCTGGAATCAAGGAAGGAAAACCCAGGCTCACCCCTGCTGGGCCCATTGCCCAGGGCACCACCACCTCTGCCTACGTGGCCAAGTCCAGAAAAACGTTGCTAGTAGAAGACATCCTTGGGGTAAGTGGCTTTTTACCCTTTGTGACGTTCGTAACCTGAAGTATTTAATTAAGAAAGATAACATATACTCTTGATGTTACAATTTAAGCCATTTTATAATAGCTTTAAAGCAAGATACAGATCAATAAATGCATTTGTATGTAAACTAATTCTTTGTACTCCAAGAATTATATCTTACGTACCCCTAAGATGTAGATTTGAGTAGTTGTTCTTTCAACATTTGCCAGTATAGTTAAGCATAAAAATGTATACTCATAGTCATATAGACTAGATGATTACTGTTTTATGTTTCATATCCTAGCAGGATATATATGAATGAGTCAGCTATTGCTGTGTGACAAACCACCCCAGGTTTTAGTGGGGTCATACAGCCACCACTCACTGTCTCTGGATTGGGCCATTCTGCTGATCTGGGCTGTCTTTGACTAGGCTTGCTTATGTGTCTGAGATCAACTGGCCGTCACTTAGGAGCTGGCCAGTCTTAGGTGGCCTTCGTTCTCTGTGTGTGTCTCACCACCCCCTTCAGTAAGGCTAGCCTCATGTCCTTATGATGGTGGCAGGTGTCAGAGAGAAGAAGTGGACACATGCAAGTCACTTTTCAAGCCTCTGCTTACATCAAATTCACTGCCCTCAGGTTAGCCAAGCAAATCTCATGGGAGGCCCAGACTGAGTGTAGGAGGGTCTGACCAAGGCCATGGGTACAGAGAACAGGCCGAAACAGAGCCCTCAGAGCAGTCTGCCGTAGTGCATGTGCACACTGTGATGAAATGTCACTGCATGAGCTCCGACTTTGAAACTGACAAGCATACAAACAAGTATATAGGTGTCATGAATTTGCTCTGAAAAAGTACTAAATTGGAGTCACAAAATTTAGATAGTAATTTTGTTTCTGCCACTAGTTATCTGTATAGCCTTGAACAAATCAGGTTACTAGTTACTTTATCAAAAATAAGAAAAGAAAAACTGCTAAAAATAAATGTTTCACAGTATAAGGTATATAGACAACAATTTGTATTATAATCATCAAACTTGCTAAGAGACTAGATCTTAATGATTCTTACCACAAAAAAGAAAAGATAATTTTGTGGCTTGATAGAGGTATTAACAATGCTACAGTGGCAACCATATTACAATACGTAAACGTATCAACATGTTGTATACCTTAAACTTCCACAATGTCATATGCCAAATATATCTCATTTCTAAGATGTAAACGTAAAAAGTAGATACTGTATAAGTTGTCATTTGAAAATGTTCTATTGTATGTATATGCAAGCTTTCAAAATATCTGTAAATTACAAAGTATAGATTTATACCAGTCTATTCATGAAAATCTTCCTGTAGACCACAGAAATTGAATAAATAGAATTGATGTTTTGATATTAATTCATTTGGGTTTCTTGTGTTCCTTTGAGTGATTTTGCTAAGCTAGAAAATTAAGTCAAGGAACCGATTCATTTCTTATGATAGGTAATTGGTAATTATTGGATGATTTGAATATCCAGTATGGGCCTTTGAGGTTCAGTTACAATGACTTTCATTAACATATGCTTTTGTGTTATTCTAAACTTAAAAATAGAAGAGAAAAAATTTTATACATGTAATTTCCTTCCTATAGCATTTACATTCGGAGTAATTTTCACTTGTGACGTTATACTTGTAAATCCCTTAGTTCTGGCACATACCAGCTGAGGAATAAATAAATGTTAACCATCATAATTACTTTTATTATTGCACGAAGTTATGTATATTCATTCACTAATTAAATTCCACTGTACAATGATAAAGAAGCATTAAATCCGTCTTTGGGTATAAGTTCCACATTGCTAAGGATAAGCATTCTCTTAAGCCATGTTTATAGTGGCCACGATCATTTGGTTGTCCTTTGAAAAGGACTGCTTATTCCTGAGGACAAGTATAAGGAATTTTCTGATAGAATCATAACTTGATGATTCCATTACTGTCACTGAATTTATATCTTTTACCCTTCTATTTTTTTAGGATGAACGATTTCCAAGAGGTACCGGACTGGAATCAGGGACGCGTATCCAGTCTGTTCTTTGTTTGCCAATTGTCACGGCAATCGGTGATTTGATCGGCATCCTTGAGCTGTACCGGCACTGGGGCAAAGAAGCCTTCTGTCTGAGTCATCAGGAGGTGAGGCCTGGACACCGCCGTGAGGACTTTTAGTTGTACCTAGTTCATTGAAGGTGCTTATTAATACTGTTCAGTTAATAAGGGAGTGAATATTGAATGAGGGAATATTTAAAACCGTAATTTGCTTAATAATATGTTGATACTAATACTAACGATTTTTTAAAACATTTTTTTTGTTTTGCGGTTGTTTAGAGAGGAATCTCACTCAATATAGCGATATGGAAATTTATAGTAAGTTACTTTAGTGAGGATTCATTTTAACAATAAAAATAAAATACCATATTGTGAATCAAATGAAGCAGTAGGCTGGCTTTGGAGAGATTTCACGTTCTGGTTGACCCCTTAAAAATGTCCTCTTCCTGGGCTTCCCTGGTGGCGCAGTGGTTGAGAATCCGCCTGCCGATGCAGGGGACACGGGTTCGTGCCCTGGTCCGGGAAGATCCCACATGCCGCGGAGCAACTAAGCCCGTGAGCCATGGCCGCTAGGCCTGCGCGTCCGGAGCCTGTGCTCCGCAACGGGAGAGGCCACAACAGTGAGAGGCCCGCATACCGGAAAAAAAAAAAAAAAAAAAAAAAAAAATGTCCTCTTCCTAGAATATGTCCTGAATAGAACTTCCAGCATCAGATGCAGTTGGGAAACAATAACTTCCGTTCACTGTTCCCTGAACCGGAACGGCTCAGACCTACCAAAACCAAACAGTACATGATCTAGCTGTCACACGTGGCGTGCGCCCGGGCCCCTCCGAGGCCTGCACCGTGGGCACGTACCGAGATGACCCGTCCGCTGCTGCCCCAGCGCCTTCCCTGCCTGCAGCCGTGCTGGGCCCTCTGCTGCGCACGGCCGGCGCCTCTGTGCTCCCGACGCTCGCGCCGCGCTTGTCCTGTGCCCACAGCCCCAGCTGCCTCCTCAGGAATGTGCTCTAAGGTCTCCCTCTCTGATCAGCCTTCGCTGAACACGGCACACAGACGCCAGCGGCTCCTGCCCCTCTGTCGTGCCTCTTTTCCGCCGTAGCCCCGTCTCCAGCCAGTATACCGTGGTGCGCTTGGCTTTATTTTCTTTCTTGCCCTTCTCTCTGCCCGCAGCAGCTGTGAGCTGTTCTGTTGTTGATGCTGTATCTCCAGCATCTAGAACGGCGCCTGGTACCTAGTAGGCACCCAATAAATATTTGTTAGGTGGATGAAAAAAATCAAAGAAATAGAATAGCTAGAAGTTTGAGCACTTGTCAGTGAGCTCTGGGAAATACTTCCTCATTTTTAAGTGGTCATTAGAGGCCTTTTTAATAGTATTTTGGTTGAACTGAAAAATAATTATTTCATGTTAAAATCATTGGATGACAGCTCTCTTAATCAATTTATCTTCCTTTTTAACCCAAAGTAGGAGGAACAAGAGAGCATTAAACTCAATAATAAAGAAGTGGGAACTATAAAAGAGAAACTGTATACATATTTGACTATTCACATTTGGCGAAATATTCAAAACTGCAATGATCTTACAAAATTGTTCATATATGTTTATGCCAGAGTCCTTCTCTGGGATGTCTGCATGTGACTGACAAAAACTTGCTTCATACTCTTTTTTTTTTTTTTTTTTTTTTAGGTTGCAACAGCAAATCTTGCCTGGGCTTCAGTAGCCATACATCAGGTTCAGGTGTGTCTTTGGGATGTTTTCACAGGGGCTTTTCCTAGGAGAAAAGGGTGCTTGGAGTGCAGCACTGGGGGACGGAATGGAGGTTCACAAGTAACCCAGTGCTTTGTGTTTGGATGTTAGGTATTCTGTTGTTTCTAAAATGTTTGATCTGTTCGCTTATATTTACTTCCTCCCTGCCTTAAATATTTTCCAATTAATGATTTTTATATATTTACATATAATGTTAAATTACTTATGTTCCCTATCATGGTTTTTGGTTTTCACTGAAAGCCCAGGAAAGACCTCCTCCTGCCAGTAACACTGATATTTTTATTATTCCATTTTCTAAATTAAAACATCCACGAAACCAAGTGTGACATGAAAACATTAATCTTAAATTTCATTAATTGTTACTTAAGATACCTGATTCTCTTGAAAACGTGATCTAATTTAAAAGATCGCAAACTGCATGGAGTTTTCCCGATAAGTAGACTTTTAAGTCCAGGAACATGGCAGCAATAGAATTCTATTTCGTACCTTCCACTTTGGCTCGTTTTGTTCCTTTAAGTCCATTTCAGCAAACTCAGGTTGATGAGGAACTGTCTGATAGGGAGAACACGTATATATGTTTTAGGATAATGGTATGAGAAGCAAGGGCTTCCTGGACCTGACAGTATTGAATGTAGGTAGGATATGCATCCAAGTACAATTTTAAAAGCACTGAAGTAGTGCTTGTGTTATGCCTTTTTAAATAAATAAGGTAAATAGTATTCTGGAATTTTTATTCTTAACTAAGCAGAACTCCCTTAAAATTAATAGCCATGATTTTGTACGGCAGGTATGCAGAGGTCTCGCCAAACAGACTGAATTGAATGACTTTCTGCTCGACGTTTCAAAGTAAGTGCTCCTTTCTAGGGATGTGGTAGCTCTTATTGATCAACCGTTTAGATTAAGTGCAGGCTCTGACAGTGATAGATTACTGTCTAGTGCAGTCCGTAACAGAAGGCCAATCTTTATTAGGCAAGGGGTCTGGTAAGTATGGTTGGTCGTATTTTGGATCATAGAGTTTCATTCTCATCCACGTTCACTTTACAAGTGAAGGATCGCAGATGTATATGTGATGATCTTAATTTGCAAGTTGGTATATATTTTCTAAACAGACTCACTAGAAGGTGTTAGAGACTATATAGAGAGATGAACTAAGTATTGATATTTCTATTTGCATGGGAGAAAACTGAGAGCAGTAGAAGGAGAGGAAATGTCCTAGTTTATATTATTCTCCCAAAGAGTCCTCTCTGGCCTTTTCAACAAATGTCAGTCCATTAAAACAGACTCTTAATATTATCCTTTTAATTATCCCATGTATAGTAGCTCAGATATCATTCTCCAGAAAATGCTCCATTTCCCTGAAGTTTGACCTAGAAAAACTCCCTTGGGCTGGCAGTGGAAGCAATTACAGATATTTATTAAATTTCAGGTTCATATTGGGTTTGCTTGCTACAGGGAAGATCTCGTATCTCTCTGACCCATCTGCTTAATTGTTGAAATCGAAAACGCCCCAGGACATGGTAACCTCAGGTCCCGTCCTCTGACAGGTTAACTCAAGGTGTGATGTAGCTGTGCCTCCAAGGCCTCCGACACAACTCTGACTGTGTTCTCGCTCACATGTCCAGTCACCCTGGCACACTTCATAGCTAACTCATCACCAAGTTTGTAATCCTCATCACTGATGATTCTGAAGTTGCTGCTCTGTGCTTTGGAATATAAAATTAGAGAGGTATGGGACTGAGGGAGTGCTCTTCTGATCCCCTAGGCCAACTATCTTCTTGCAGATGGAATTAAACAGTGTCTCTGGGACACATGATATTACTACTTCAGAAACGCCTAGGAAGGGAAGCTGTGCACGTTCTCGTACTAACGTATTTGAATACTTCGCAGGTCTCCCAAAGTCCAGTTAAAACCCTCAGGTGACGCCTTCAATCTCTTCCCCAGTGGGAAACCCATTTGCTTCACCCTGTTCCTTGTAGGACCTTCCTCAGTGGATCGTGTACCTAAGCATATTAGTAGCTTCAAGCCAGATGATTTCTCTTCTAAAAAAACAGGCATTGTTTATTGCTGTAAATTATCTTAATCCTGAATACATTACTAAATTCTCACAAAACTAAACTGAAAGCAGTACCTTGCCAATCGAGTCTATGTTAAGAGTATTTCTTTATATAGTCCCTATAACACATGACTGTTGATTCATCTGTTTCTCTGGTCTACATTTTAATGTATGTACCATATGCCTCCAAAATATTTATTGCAGTTCAAAATGATGAAAATATATTTTACTTGTGTAAAGTTGTCAGGTCCTTATCATTATTTGTATTCTGATATCTCTTCTTAAATGAATTGCCTTGCTTTCTTAGTACAGTTAAACTACATTTTAACTTTTGAGTTTTTCATTGATAATTTACATTTTTAGCATATTAATGAGATTTAGCAAATTTAAATACTTTTATTTTAGATCAAAGTTATCTCTGAGATATTAAATTTGATGAAACCAATTTTATTTCTTCGTAGTTTTAGTTAAATGCTCCAAACTTTCACTGTACCTTGAATACTTACTGATAAAATAATTGCTTAATGCAGCCTCCGGAATTAGAGTCCTTATACTAAAGTCAATAATAAACTTTCATTTCTCTCTTTAAAATAATAGTATTGGTTGTTTCCACAAAAGGACAAAAATCAAACAACATATACCTTTATGTTTTTTATTTAGATGTAGACAAAATTGGGAAATGTATTCAAAGTTTAACATGTTCTTTGTTCTAATAACATCACTTACAGGTTTTATCTTCCTTTTTTTCAGAACGTACTTTGATAACATAGTTGCGATAGATTCTCTACTTGAACACATAATGGTAGGTTGCCTTCTGTTTGGAATATGATTCTATTTAACCCTTAGGCTCACATCCTAATATGTGGTGGAACATTTTAATGTACGAGACATACATGCTGTTTTAAATACGATGAAAGGGTGGTGCTTAGTGATCTGGGGGCGTCGCCTTCATTTATTTGTCACTTCTGTTAATTTTGGAGGGGTTTTGAATAGTGTTTGGAAAAATACCTCAGAGTCTTTGATTATTTAGTGGAGAGCTAATTTGAAAAAACGTTTCGTTTCTTTTGATGATTTCTTCAGAATACCTTTTGCATATAGGTTATATTAGGTAGTGTTGCTGCTGTAGCGCTCTGGAGATGCTCCACTGAGGAAGTGGCTTCTAGTAGCCGGAGTGATGAGCGAGTATACCCGTGGGTGCCAGGCTGGCTTGCTTGGTGCTGTTCACGTCCTGTCCTCTATTTTGATAAATGTTCTTTCTCCTTCCCATTTTCCTGCTCTTTCTCAAAATATAGTAAGCCTGTGCAATAAGGGTTTTTTCATCTCCAGGTTTCTGATGTGCACTGATCCATTTCTCTTTGATACCGTGGCAGGCCAGGTATGGAGTGTGATATGCTCAGTGTTTCGTAGAAACAGACAGTTTCCGGAGGGTAGTATTAGGGGTTATTACTTTTCCACATTCTTTCTGTAATTAATTACATTGATGATTTTACAGTTGACCCTTGAACTGCATGGGTGTGAATGGGTCCACTTATGCGTGGACTTTCTATTGACCAGTTCTTGTATTATTAATATTATACTTTAAGAAACAGTTTTATTGAGATATAATTCCTGTATGATACCATTAATCCATTTAAAGTGTTTAAATCAGTGGTTTTTAGTATAGTCGCAGACATTTGCAACCATCACCGGTCAATTTTAGGACATTTTCATTACTGCAGAAGGGAACTTCATGCTATTTTAGCTATCACTTCTTTATCACCACATTTTGGCTAATACAAATAGTGCTCTTTTGAACATTTGGGTACAATTTTCAGTTCTAATACCTGTTTTCAGTTGTTTTAGGTGAGAGTGGATTTGCTCGGTCATGTGGTTTCTCTGTGGTTAACTTTTTGAGGAACAGCCAAACTGTTTCCATGGCATTTGTATCATTTTACATTCCTACCAGCACACGGGTTCCAATTTCTCCACGTTCTCGCTAGTGCTGGTTATTATCTTACTTTTTGATTATTGCCATCATAGTAGATGTGAAGTGCTGTCTCAATGCAGTTTTGACTGGCACGTCCCTGCTGACTAATGACGTTGGACAGCTTGTCATGTGATGAAAGGTTCCGATTCATTGGCTGCTTTTTACTTTAATTTTTAGTGTTATGTTCTAATATTTCATCATGTATTATACATACTACTCCCTTATGTGATGTATGATTGGCAGATCTTTTCTCCCATCTGGGTATTATCTTTTCACTTTCTTTCTTTTTTTTTCTTTTTTTTTTTTTAATTTTTTTTGTGGTACGCGGGCCTCTCACTGTTGTGGCCTCTCCCGTTGCGGAGCACAGGCTCCGGACGCGCAGGCTCAGCGGCCACGGCTCACGGGCCCAGCTGCTCTGCGGCACGTGGGATCTTCCCGGACCGGGGCACGAACCCGTGTCCCCTGCATCGGCAGGCGGACTCTCAACCGCTGCGCCACCAGGGAAGCCCTTCACTTTCTGGATAGTATCTTTTGAAGCACAAAAGGTTTTAATTTTGATGAGGTCTAATTTATCTTTTGTTTTCTTTTGTTGCTCATGCTTGTGGTGTCATATCTGAGGATCCATTGCCAAATCAGATATTATGAAAATTTACTCCAGTATTTTCTTCTAAGAGTTTTATAGCTTAAGCTTTTATATTTAAGGTTTTGACTTATGTTAGTTAATTTTTGTTGATGGGCTAAGGGTCCAACTTCATTTGTTTTTTTTTTTTTTTGCACGTAGCTATCCAGTTTTACCAGTACCATTTGTTGCAAAGACTATTATTTCCCCTTTAAATGTGGTCTTGTTAGAATCAGGTGAGCGTAGACACATGGGTTTCTTTTTAGGGTCTCAGTTCTATTCAGTTGATCCATATGTCTAGCTTAATGACAGTACCACCATGTCTTGATTACTGTTGCTTTATAAAAAGTTTTGAAATCAGGAAGTGTGAGTCCTACAAATTTGTTCTCCATGTTCAATTATTTTTTTGGTTGTTTTGGGCACCTTGCAATTCCATATAAATTTTAGAAACCAACTTGTCAATTTCTACAAATAATTCAGATGGGATTCTGGTAGGGATTTTGTTGACTCTGTAGATCAATTTGGGGAATATTGCCATCTTAATAATATTAAGACTTCCAACACATCAACATGAGATGTTTTCCATTTATTTAGCTCTTCTTAATTTTTTTCAACACTGTTCTGTAATTTTCAGAGTACAAGTATTGCTCTTACTTTGGTAAAGTTATTCCTAGGTATTTGATCTTTTAGTGCTATTGGAAATGAAATTGTGTTCTTAATTTTATTTTCACAGTTTTCATTGAAAATATATAGAAATAAAATTGGTTTTTCTATTTTGATCCTGTATCCTGCAACCTTGATGAAGTCATTACTTCCAATAGTTTCCTAGTGGATTATTCAGGGTTTTCTATATGCAAGATCATGTCATCCATAATTAGTTATAGTTTTAGTTCCTCCTTTCTAATCTGCATACCTTTTTTTTTCCTCCCTTGCATAATTGTCCTGGCTAGATCCTCCAGTATAATACTGAATTAGGGGATGGTGAGTGTGGACATCCTTGTCTTGTTCCTGATCTTAGAGGAGAAGCATCCATTCTCCAGTCTTTCACCATTAAGTAGATGGATTAGTTGTGGACTGTTCATAGGTGGCCTCGATCAGGGTGAGGAAGTTCCCTTGTATTCCTAGTGTTTTGAGTGTTGTAAATATTAATTGGACGTTGGATTTTGTCAACATCCATTTTCTCTGCATTTATTAAGATGATCATGTGTTTTTAAACGTTTAGTCTATTGCATTCCTGTGACGTATCCCTCTTCATCATGGTGTATGATTTATATTGGAACTACCTTAATTTAATAAAATCTTAAGTAGAGTTGATATCTTTAGCATATGTAGTCTTCTTATACAAAAACATTGTCTTATTTCCAATTAAAAATCTCTCTCGATTGAATGTGTTGACTTTGATTCCCCATATTTGCTAAGTTATTTTTTTCAGTTTACAGTCTTGGATTTTCAAGAAAGAAAATCGTTTATAATATAATGAGAGCAGTGGTTCTACTTTTCCATTGCTTACACTTATTTCTTTTTTGTTTTTTAATGTATTCGCTAGGACCTAAGAACACTGTTGGAAGGAACCAGTGAGAGTGGATGTAGTTTTCCTAATGTGCATACTGTTCCTCAGCGGGGGTGATATTGACATTTTAGGCAGGACCGCTCCTCCTTACACAGTACCGGCCTGAGCGTTGCAGGTGTTCAGCATCTTTAACCTCTGAGAGCTAAATGCCAAGAGCGACTCATCCCCAGTCGGTCCACCACAAATAGAAATGCCTTCACCATTTTCACATTCTCCCTGGAGAGGTGGTTCATGGGCTAGTTGAAAATTAATAAATGAGACTTTCCAATTAATTTTTATAAATGTATAGGCACTTTAAATATTCTTCTGATCTGTACCTAAATTCCCTTCCTCATCTGTAATTCAGTTAATGAATATTTTCTCCCACCCTCCCTCTCTCTCTCTCAAATCAGACTTGCCTTGAGCTTGTTTGTTAATTTGGACTCTTTGGTGTAAGCCAAAAGATGTCAACTACCTAACTCAGATTAGTTTGAGAGGATAAAAGGAGGGATTTCTTGGCTCTTATCACTGAAAACCTTGAAATTTCAGAGTTCTATAAATGCCGGACCTGGGGCCTCAAATTATGTTTTCAGGAATATGTCCTTTTCTGTCTGTCCAGCTCACGTACATGTGGTCCATGATAAAACACAGCATAATTTTACTTCTTCCCTTTTTGCATTTTAATCTTGTATATTTTGGGGGCACAACCAGATATTTTAAGTCTTTTTTAAATTAGCTTTTCTATATTACACCTGTAACTCCTTACATATCGTTTCCTAATGAGTTTTACAGCGTCATTGTAGTTTTAGCGGTTTCTTTGCTCATCACCTTTTCTTGTACCTCAGGTCTTCCCGTGCTTTCTTGAGTTTATCTATTTGTTTAGTTTTGCTCAAGCTCGTCTGTGGGCTTGAGAAATGTCTTTATTTTGTCTTATGACTGAATGCGAGTTTGACTTGGTAAAGAATGTCAAGTTTAAAACAAGTTTTCCTCAGAAATTTGAAGATATAGTTCCACTGAATTTTAAATCCTCTGTTGCTGTCAAAAATTATCTTCCGCTTGTAAGTAAACCTGTATGCCTGTGTGTGTGCATGTGTGTGTGTGTGTGTGTCTGTGCGTGTGTGAGAGAGAATGTGTGTAGGAG